>NC_090327.1:35617364-36218489 GCF_035084215.1 Heptranchias perlo | reverse complement strand
GAAGACAACGAAGGCAAATGAACCATGAGTATTATTCTGCAGTCGCAGCATTGGACATGTCTAAACGAGGGAAAGTGTAATTGTGCCTGTAATGACAACAGTTCCCATAAGGATAAGTGTGCTTGTTTACTCGTAACGTGTCATCTGCTCTCTTTACAGAGCAAGAAAAACCCAGCAGTACTGTACCTGAATCTGAAGATCAGCACTCATCCAGAGCCCTAACCGTCACTGCCCTCACTTGATTCCTCACCTGTGATATTTGCCATCTCGGACACCCCAGCCCTTTAAGTCTGCCTTCTATCTTCACTCTTTTTTGAGTGCTACAAGTGCTGCCCAGATGCCAGCCTGCAAAGCAATCCTACAGTAAGCAAGGAAGTTATGCCAAACCTTTATAAATCATTAGCTAAGCCTCAGCTCAAATTTTGGGCACCACATTTTAGGAAGGATGTCAAGGCCTTGGAGAGGGTGTAGAAGATATTTACTGGAAAGATACCAGGGACAAGGGACTTCAGTTATGTGGAGAGACTGGAGAAGCTGTGATCTCCTTAGAGCAGAGAAGGTTAAAAGGAAATTTAATAGAGTGCTTCAAACTTATGAAGGGATTTGATGAAGTAAATAAAGGGGCAGATCAGGAGAAATTATTTTACGCAGCGAGTTGTTATGATCTGGAATACACTGCGTGAAAGGGTGGTGGAAGCAGATTCAATAGTGACTTTCAAAAGGGAAGAGGATATACACTTGAAAAGGAAAAATTTGCAGGTTTATAGGGAAAGACCGGCGCAGGCACGATGGGCCGAATGGCCTCCTCTGTGCTGTAAGATTCTATCATTCGAGTTGGTTAGTGCCTTCCTCCCCAGGCTGGGAATCGAGTCATTTGATGAGTCTCCCTTACATACAAACAGAGAAGGAGAGACTGTACATGCACAAATAGACACACAAGGGCCCAGTCTACAAACATCGAGGCACAATGGGACCCACACACTTGCTGTTTGGGGAGGTTTTTGCTCTATGGAACGTACTACTCTTCTGCACCTCATTGCAGGGGCCAACAAAGTCTCCAATTCCTCTACCCCTGTTTCAGCCGGGCAAGGACGAATGGTGGGAGAGGAACACCAAGATACGAGAACATCTGGAGAGAAGGGAACCAGAACAAATTTTTAAAAATTGAGAAGAACTCTCATTACGGTTGAGTTTGATGCAATACTGAGGCACAGACCAGACCAATCCCAGGTTTGATTCCCAAACTGCGTTGACCACAGGCAGGATGTTGCTGGGGCACTACAATTGACTAAAGGCTTTTGGGCAAGAGAGGGGGGATAAATCAGCCATATTCGATGCTCCTAACTGCCATCTAGTGAGCCATGCAGGAAAGTGCATGTGTATGGGTATCCAGTGATACAAACATGAAAATGTCGGACAGGAAGAGATCAGCTGGTCGATCAAGCCTGGCCCACACTCATGATGCCTGGAGCACCTTGGCTAAACACTTCTCCCTTTCCTCCCTCCCTCCTGTCCCACATGTCCCCATGGCCTCCCCAATCCATCAAACTGAAATAACAATGAAATAGTGATGACAGGATCAGACTTGGTTACGATAACCACCTCCTTGTGGCTAAGTATTCTGCCATCACTTAAGGGTACATTATTTATCCTGCACACCCAAGGGTGAAGTCATACTCGAAGGGCAGATGGATCAGGGATGGGGCTACAGTACCTCTGACCAAACAGTGAGGTTACCCCATACTGACTGGGCTCACACACATAACCACTTGAACGAGATACCAAAGTGTGGACGTTCACCCAAACATGAATCAACACCTTCAACAGAGGTCGAGGAAGAATTAGAAAACAAATGGGGTGGGGGGAAGTAACAATTAATGAGATGAAGTCCAATTGGAAGGGGTCGCTGTGAAAGGTTTGAGAGTAAATCAGTTCATGCTTTTACTCAGGAAATTTCCCTTCCCCACACGCCCCCCGCCCTCCAGCAATTTCATTTTCATTCCAAACACAAACTTCAAACGACCTGGCAAAAGTAAAAGCAGGTGTCGATCCGAGTAGAATCCCATGGCAATTCAGCTCATTACATATAAAATCAAACATATTCCTCACACTTGGAATTTTACTACTCTGACTTTAACCACATTGGGCTGAATTTTCAGGCCTACCGTCTGGCAGACACAGGGCGGTAGAGCCTCGAAACTGGTGGGCAATGACTTACTGCCCCGTTCCCACTGCCACTGTGGCCACGGCAATGTTCCAAACCGGGCCTACCGCTGGGCGGCCAGAGCATCACCCTGCTCTCTTGAGTCAGGCACTAGAGGGCTGAATGGCCTACTCGGTGTTCCTATGCTAGGCGGGAATTGCAGTCCGGTGATGTACATAGATCCCTGATTGCCATTTTTTGGACTGAACTAGGCGGAGCATGCACCATGCCCAATCCGACCAGTATCAGCCCATTTCCACAGAACCAGCCTGGGCCGCCATCGCACTGGATCACCCCTCCCACTTCCCTCTTCACATGTGGGGGACCACTCCCCCACAGATCTACTGTCTCGGAGGCCGACTGGGCAGCTCCAGGGCACTCGATCTCTGGCCGCAGTCCGCCATCCCAACACTAACAAGGCCCGGCCCTCAAAATGGACTGGGCCTCCCGCTGAGATAATCAGGTGGCCAAGCAGCGTGTTCCTCCGGCCAGCCAACTCAAACTGCACTCGGGGAAAACCCACCCCAGTGGATCCTAGAGGAGGCCTCTCAAGTATGAGAAACCTTAGCGACACACCAGCTGACCTCCCATCGAGCACAGTGGTGACGATTAGCTGCTAAGTTGGAGCAGTGTTGAACTCAGTCGTTCTCATTAAGGCTGCTGATCGGCTACTCCCTGTGGGGAAACGGTCTAAATAGACACCTCCCCAGATCAATTAGCAGTTAACTGTTGAGGGTTTCTGTGGATTGGCAGCTGCTTGTAAATCCCTGGCTCCTGCACCTGGGGAGAGGCCGGGTTCAGAAGATCAGAAAACCAGCAGGAAATGATTGGCCCTCTGTCTCTATTTTCTGTTTTGACTTCTGGCGTCTGCCTGACGTGTGACGTCTGAAACGTAAAGGATACAAACTAAATGCAAGTAATAAATATATACTGGCTGATATCCAGAGGCATTGCCCATGGTGAGTCAATGGGAAGTCTGCAGTCATTTGGCAGAGGAAGCTCACAGGCATAGCAGCAGGGCAGAGTAATTAGCCTGGGGGAATGGGGCTCACATTTTAAATGGAGGGGTCTAGAGCAAAGCCTGGATCCGTGGGGAGCAGTAATGCAGGCATTGGGCCAACATGACTTTGAAGTAGGGCCAGGGGATCAAAGCTGGGAGCCTGGGAGAACGGGATCAGCATTTTAAATAGAGCCAGCAGGGCACCAAGCAGGTGAGAATTGTTGTTGAATACCAGTGATACCATGCTGGGTCCATGGCTGACTGAGCCACATGGCAGCAGTTCCTGGCCGAGGGCAGCTTCACTGTGGGCTGGAATTGGGTGCAGCCAACAGAATGGGGCATAGAGGTCTGAGGCCAGGGCCAGCGGAGGCAGCGAGGTGCTAATTTTTATTCAAAAACATTTTTAAAAATTACATTAAAGTTTTAAAAAATTTATATCACAATAATACTCACAACTGAAGTATGTGGTGGTCTTACAGAGATAAGTAAATCAGAAGATAGATAGATAGATAGAAAGAAAGAAATGATGTAAAAGATCCCACGGCACTATTTGAAGAGAAGGGGAGTTCTCCACGATTTGTCCCTCAACCAACATCACTAAAAAGCAGATTATCTGGTCATTTATTTCTCTGCTTTTTGAGGGACCTGTGCACAAATCGGCTGCCATGTTTCCTACATTAGAACAGTGACTACACTCTAAAAGTACTTAATTGGCTGTAAAATGCTTTGGGACATTCTGAGGTCATGAAAGGGGTTATATAAAATGCAAGTCCTTTCTTTCTATTATGCACTCTAACAATAGCTTTCCCTTTCATTCTGTCCAGCGCCCTTTTATTCATTCTATCTTAGTCACTCTATTCCATGCTTTCTCGTTCACTTTTTCACATGGCCTCGCATTCACTCTACCCTGTGCTCTCACTCACTCCCATTCACTCTGCTCTATGCTCTCTTATTCACTCCATGTACTCAATCCCATGTTCTTTTGTCCACAATATATTCTGTTTGCTCTCATTCACTCTATCTTCATGTTCTCTCAATTATTCTTTCTCCTGTTCTCGTTCACCCTATCCCATACTCTTGTTCATGTTATCCCTTTCTCTCTATTGTTGAATGAATCTCCTGCTCTCTCATTCACTATTCCATCCTCTCTCTCACTCTACGACACACTGTCATTCACTCTATCCCTTTCTCATTCACTCGATTTACTCTATCCTAAACTGTCATTCATTCTATCCTATGCTTTGATTTGTCGACAATATTCTCTCATTCGCTCTATTCTTTGCTCTATCATTCATTCTATCCCATGTTCTTTCATTCACTCTACCCTATGCTGTCATTCATTATATCCAATAATCTCTCATTCACTCTATTCCATTCTTTTATTCACAGTATTCCATACTCCCTCATTCACTGTCCATGAGATTGTGTGAATGAGATATACTGTTCATTCAGCATATCTCATTCACACAATCCCATGATCTTTCATCACTCTATCCCACGTTTATTCATTCATTCTATTCCATGTTCTCTCGTTCACCCTATCCCATGCTTCTCATTCACTTTATCTTACATTGCCTTGTTCTTTCTATCCCTTGTTGTTTTGTTCACTGTATCCCATGCATGGTGTGAGCATGGTTCAATTGACAACACCCTGAGTCAGAAGGCTTGAGTTGGAGCTGCACACCAGGATGTGAGCTCATGTTACTGACTGATAATCTAGTGCAGTACTCAGAGGATGCAGAGTTGTTGGATATGCTGGGTTGTTGGATGTGTTGTTCTTTGGATGAGATATTAAAATCCCATGGTACTATTCAAAGACAAGCAGGGAGTTCACCTGGTGCCCAGTCTAACATTCTTCCCTCAACCAACACGACCTGGTCATTTGTTTCATTCATGTCTGTGGGGTCTTGATTATTCAGAATTGTCTCTCTCATCCATATTTGTCTGTATAATGGTAACTGTTTTCTCTCTCTTCCTCTTTCTTTAAATTTCAGTCATTACTCTACCCCTACTTCCTTACTGGCTCCATGTCTGTCTGATTCTGGCTCTCTCCCTCAGTCTGATTCTGTCTCTCTCCCTCAGTCTGATTCTGTCTCTCTCCCTCAGTCTGATTCTAGCTCTCTCCCTCAGTCTGATTCTGGCTCTCTCTCTCAGTCTGATTCTGTCTCTCTCCCTCAGTCTGATTCTGGCTCTCTCCCTCAGTCTGATTCTATCTCTCTCCCTCTCTCTGATTCTAGCTCTCCCTCAGTCTGATTCTATCTCTCTCCCTCAGTCTGATTCTGGCTCTCTCCCTCAGTCTGATTCTGGCTCCATGTCTGTCTGATTCTATCTCTCTCCCTCTCTCTGATTCTAGCTCTCCCTCAGTCTGATTCTATCTCTCTCCCTCAGTCTGATTCTGGCTTTCTCCCTCAGTCTGATTCTGGCTCTCTCCCTCAGTCTGATTCTAGCTCTCTCCCTCAGTCTGATTCTGGCTCTCTCCCTCTCTCTGATTCTGGCTCTCTCCCTCTCTCTGATTCAAGCTCTCTCCCTCAGTCTGATTCTGGCTCTCTCCCTCTCTCTGATTCTGGCTCTCTCCCTCTCTGATTCTGGCTCTCTCCCTCAGTCTGATTCAGGCTCTCTCCCTCTCTCTGATTCTAGCTCTCCCTCAGTCTGATTCTGTCTCTCTCCCTCAGTCTGATTCTGTCTCTCTCCCTCAGTCTGATTCTGACTCTCTCCCTCAGTCTGATTCTGACTCTCTCCCTCAGTCTGATTCTGTCTCTCTCCCTCAGTCTGATTCTGGCTCTCTCCCTCAGTCTGATTCTGTCTCTCTCCCTCAGTCTGATTCTAGCTCTGTCCCTCAGTCTGATTCTGGCTCTTTCCCTCAGTCTGATTCTAGCTCTCTCCCTCAGTCTGATTCTGGCTCTCTCCCTCAGTCTGATTCTATCTCTCTCCCTCAGTCTGATTCTAGCTCTCCCTCAGTCTGATTCTAGCTCTCTCCCTCAGTCTGATTCTGTCTCTCTCCCTCAGTCTGATTCTGACTCTCTCCCTCAGTCTGATTCTGTCTCTCTCCCTCAGTCTGATTCTAGCTCTCTCCCTCAGTCTGATTCTGACTCTCTCCCTCAGTCTGATTCTGTCTCTCTCCCTCAGTCTGATTCTGTCTCTCTCCCTCAGTCTGATTCTGACTCTCTCCCTCAGTCTGATTCTGACTCTCTCCCTCAGTCTGATTCTGTCTCTCTCCCTCAGTCTGATTCTAGCTCTCTCCCTCAGTCTGATTCTAGCTCTCTCCCTCAGTCTGATTCTGGCTCTCTCCCTCAGTCTGATTCTGTCTCTCTCCCTCAGTCAGATTCTGGCTCTTTCCCTCAGTCTGATTCTGTCTCTCTCCCTCAGTCTGATTCTGTCTCTCTCCCTCAGTCTGATTCTAGCTCTCTCCCTCAGTCTGATTCTGGCTCTCTCCCTCAGTCTGATTCTAGCTCTCTCCCTCAGTCTGATTCTGGCTCTCTCCCTCAGTCTGATTCTATCTCTCTCCCTCAGTCTGATTCTAGCTCTCCCTCAGTCTGATTCTAGCTCTCTCCCTCAGTCTGATTCTGTCTCTCTCCCTCAGTCTGATTCTGGCTCTCTCCCTCTCTCTGATTCTGTCTCTCTCCCTCAGTCTGATTCTGGCTCTCTCCCTCAGTCTGATTCTAGCTCTCTCCCTCTGTTTGTTTCTGACTCTCTCCCTCAGTCTGATTCTGGCTCTCTCCCTCAGTCTGATTCTAGCTCTCCCTCAGTCTGATTCTGTCTCTCTCCCTCAGTCTGATTCTGTCTCTCTCCCTCAGTCTGATTCTAGCTCTCTCCCTCAGTCTGATTCTGGCTCTCTCCCTCAGTCTGATTCTAGCTCTCTCCCTCAGTCTGATTCTAGCTCTCTCCCTCAGTCTGATTCTAGCTCTCTCCCTCAGTCTGATTCTAGCTCTCCCTCAGTCTGATTCTAGCTCTCTCCCTCAGTCTGATTCTGACTCTCTCCCTCAGTCTGATTCTGGCTCTCTCCCTCAGTCTGATTCTGTCTCTCTCCCTCAGTCTGATTCTGACTCTCTCCCTCAGTCTGATTCTGTCTCTCTCCCTCAGTCTGATTCTGACTCTCTCCCTCAGTCTGATTCTGTCTCTCTCCCTCAGTCTGATTCTAGCTCTCCCTGAGTTTGATTCTGTCTCTCCCTCAGTCTGATTCTAGCTCTCCTTCAGTCTGATTCTGGCTCTCTCCCTCTCTCTGATTGTGTCTCTCTCCCTCAGTCTGATTTAGGCTCTCTCCCTCTCTCTGATTCTGGCTCTCTCCCTCTCTCTGATTCTGTCTCTCTCCCTCTCTCTGATTCTGGCTCTCTCCCTCAGTCTGATTCTGGCTCTCTCCCTCTCTCTGATTCTGTCTCTCTCCCTCTCTCTGATTCTGTCTCTCTCCCTCAGTCTGATTCTGTCTCTCTCCCTCAGTCTGATTCTGGCTCTCTCCCTCAGTCTGATTCTGGCTCTCTCCCTCTCTGATTCTGGCTCTCTCCCTCTCTCTGATTCTGTCTCTCTCCCTCAGTCTGATTCTGGCTCTCTCCTTCAGTCTGATTCTGGCTCTCTCCCTCTCTGATTCTGGCTCTCTCCCTCAGTCTGATTCAGGCTCTCTCCCTCTCTCTGATTCTGGCTCTCTCCCTCAGTCTGATTCTGGCTCTCTCCCTCTCTCTGATTCTGTCTCTCTCCCTCAGTCTGATTTCAGCTCTCTCCCTTCTAATTCCAGCTCTCCCTCTCCCTAATTCCAGCTCTCCCTCTCTATGTCCAATTTCAGTTCTCTCTCGCACTGTCTGACCCCAGCCTCCTCTCTCTGTCCCAATCTGATTCTAGCTCATCTCCCTCTTTCTGTCCAATTTCATTTATCTCTGTCAGGTCCCAGCCTGATTGCAGCTCTCTCTCTCTCTCTCTCGCTGTCAGACGCTAGACCACCACCCCCGCCCCCCCCCCCTCCTCCCTCTGATTCCAGCAACTCCACCCTGCCCCTCTCCCTTGTTGTGGTGCTTGCTCGCTAAGCGGGGAGGCGGACCGGCTAGCGCGCCTGCGCCTGGCTCTGGGGCTCAATTCGGCTGCTCTATAAGAAGACGCTGCGATCGCGAAACTCACCAGAAACTAACCTCAATACGAAACGAGATGGTCAGCTTTCGAGCCGGTACAGCAAAATGCTGGATGGACACTGCTCTCTGGGATGGCAACTCTTCGCTGTTATAGTCCTTCTGACCATCGGCAACACCACTGCCTATTTCGGGTACGTCCTGAAAGCTTTCAAAACCTTTTTTCAAACTTTCAAAACTTTTTTCAAAACCTTTTTTCAAACTTTCAAAACTTTTTTCAAAACTTTTTTTCAAACTTTCAAAACTTTTTTTTTCAAACTTTCCCAGAGTATTTAAAAAAACTTTCTCAAAAAAAGTTTTTTTTCAAACTTTCGCAGAATTTTTAATTTCAATTTTTCGGGTGTGTTTTTTTTGTAACACAAAAGAAAATGTATATAGCGAGTTTTTAAATTAGCTGGGTGCGCCTCTCTGTTCTCAGTCTCTGGGAAGGTTGGAGGATTCAGAAGCTGTACGGAGCTCCTAGCTGCAGGTTGTTGTGTGTAATTCAGATTTTAATATTTCTTTTATCCCGAGTGCGGTCTGATCTCTCTTGGACGGATCACGTTTTGACTTGAAGTGTTTTTTTAAAAAAAGATTGTCTCATGATCCTATCTGAACGTGTCTCCCTTTTTAAAGCTGTTTGTCTCTCCCAGGATTTACTGTGTTATGTCGCGTGTCATCGCTTAATGCAATGATCTATATTCTATCCGATTGTAAAGTGCATTGCTGTACTAGAAATGCAATATGTAGGGGGAGGAGAGGAGTTGCACTTTCCTTTGAATTATTCCCCCTACCTCTTATATATGCGTGTGTGTGTGTATGTGTATAATATATGGAGTGAGCTACTACTTAACACTTGTTGACTTTTATATATATTTTTTAAATCCCCCCCACCTCCCACACCAAGATTGAAACGCCTGCTAAACATGAGAATAGTAAACCAACAGGGGGGGCTCAGATTTGTATGTGTGCAATTGAAATACTAGATCGCGGTTTCTATCAAATTTTGGATTACACTATGAGTCTGGAACTCATCTTTTTGCAGTTTCAAGTTATGCAGACAGTCTTTTTTTCTGAGACCTTTCTCCCCTTTTAGTGGGACCAGCAGATCCATTTGTATTTTGGAAGCAGCTTTACAGTTACCAGCTATAATAACACAAGCCAGCACATGCTGTTTTACAAAAAAAAACTGTGGAATCATATTTTTCAAAAAAGAAAAGATCGGGGATTTAATCCCAGGGAATCCTCCAACCTCCAAATTCCACTGGCCTCATGTTTATCAGGGTGTGAAGTGAGACTGGGATCAGTTTATAGGATGAGGGGAAAACTTTTTAAAAAATGAAATGTAAAACGTGCAGTCCATACTATTCCCAATATTTGAGACAGATGAGAAATAATTAACATAATCAAATTCAAATAATTAGCGATTTTTAAAAATAACTTTCCACTTAAAAAAACTTTTTTTTTTAAAAAAAGGGAGAAATGGGAATGGGTGAATTCAGTTCGTTTAAATTAGAAACTGACCTTGTTATGACCCAAAGAGTCCTGTCATGTTTTTATTCAGGTTTTTATTTGTTTAGGTAAAATTATTTATGCAGTAAATAAAATTGGACAGATCTGATTGTTTTTTTCCCCAGACTCCTCATCCCTTAATCCAGGCGCTCTGCCTGTCTGAATTGAGTGCAAAATGAAATGATTTTATAATTAGGAAACGTCTCCAAACTACCGTGAAATATAAGCCCCCTCTCCCCTCCCCAGTCTCATGTTGAACAATTTAAAAAGATATATCAACGGTGCTTACTTATAAAATTGTGTTTCGGAAATAGTTCACTCAGATATTTACTTAAGGTGCACCTGTCTTAAAGGGGCACTGTCTTGCTGATCTTACTTTCTCACTGCGATTTTAAAAAAGGAGCGGCTCCTTTGCAGAAAGGTCATTGTATCGCCTGCCTTGTGATTTTGAGATCAACTTTGCCCGCGAGAGGAGATTTTCTCTATGGGCCGGAATTTACTGTTGGTGAAATTAGCGGACGGACGCTTATTTTTTTAATGTTAGTTTAGGGACATTCCCTAATTGTAATGTCTTTTGATTTTCGCACCCAGTTCAGACATACATAGATTCCCCCAGTCCCTCCCTGACTAAAGGGTCTGGGCCTCAAAGGAAGTTTGTGTTGACATTCTGCTCTCTGCTATTTTAGCGCAGGTGGGAATCTTATTTGCTAAAATAGAGAATATCCTGGGATCATCAACCTTTGTCCACTAATATTATCAACTAAATTAAATTGGAGACGAAATATAGGCTGTCATCAAATCTTCATCAATCTTCATTTTTATCAATATCACCAAATGTCAGTTCTAGGTATGTGTTGGTGACATTGTAAACCTAGTGGAAGATTCTCACTGACTATTACTCTTAGCAAAACCACAAAGGCTTTTACATAAGAACATAAGAAATAGGAGCGGGAGTAGGTCATACGGCCTCTCGAGCCTGCTCCAATAAGGCCATGGCTGATCTACTACTTCAACTCCACTTTCTTACAATTTCTCTAGAAATAGGAAACTCAGATCTTTCTGCTGTGGCTACAAACCGACCAGACCAAATCTTCATTCCGTTGTTCTTCACTGATACTTCTGTTCAATTAAAAAAGGATGGTTTCCCATTAAATCTCCCTTAATTATTAATCAAAGGAATCGGCAGTGTTGCGAATCCTCACCACAGACCAGGGGTGACTGTTCCCCCTTCCTCTCAGGATGGCTCATGCTACATGGGTCTTCATTTTGATGTGGGATGAATCCTTCACTCCATCCGTAGCTGTGTATTTGTTTGGCGCACTAACAAGCCAAGTCCTGAAGCTCAGTTCTAAGGATTGAAGTCTTTGCCATGTTCTGCAGACTCCACCCCTGAGCCTGCCTCCCCCCTCCCTTCAGCAGGACCCCTGAGATCTAATGCCATGCTCTGCCAGGAGCTCTCTGTGAATCTGCTCTACACGTGGCAAAATATGTCCCTTCTCTCCCTCTTCTGTGGTTTCTGCAGAATCCTCTTTCTCTCTTTCTCTCTCTCTCTCGCTGCAGGTTACAGATCTGTTCAGTTCCTAAGGAAGTCGTTGGGCTTTCTCCCCATCCCATAATCCACGTTATCACTCTTTCCCCCTCTGGTTTCCATAGTGCCTGTTACCAATATGTTGGTCACCCAAGCCCTCAATTCTCAGGGTGTAGAGGCCACTGCTTCTCAGCCTCTGCTGGCTAATCTAGGTTCCGTAGAATTAAATGAATATTAGTTTTTGTAGAATGCGAGTCCCAAGCCTGAGAACTGAATGCAGTCTTACTCAGTGTTGGAGATGAATGCCTCATGTAAAAGAAAGACTTGCATTTATATAGAGTCTTTCATGATCTTTACAGCCAGTCAAGTACTTTTGAAGTCACTGTTGAAATGTAAGAAACACAGCAGCCAATTTGTGCACAGCAAAGTCCCACAAATAGCAATGAGATAAATGACTAGCTAATTTTTTTTTAGTGATGTTAGTTGAGGGACAAATATTGGCCAGAACACCAGGGAGAACTTCCCTGCTCTTCTTCAAAATAGTGCCATGGGATCTTTTAAGTCCACCTGAAAAGGCAGGCGGGGCCTTGATTTATCATCTCAGCTGAAAGGCGGCGCCTCCAACAGTGCAGCACTCCCTCAGTACTGCATTGGAGTGTCAGCCTAGATTATATGCTCAAGTCTCCAGAACAGGACTTGAACCCACAGCCATCTGACTCAGAGCGAGAGTGCTACCACTGAGACACAGCTGACATATAAGTTGATAAGTCTGTATTTTTGTTTTTCTTTCCCTTCCAATTTTCTCGCTGCTCTCCTAAAGGTGCCAACTCGTGCCACGGTCCCAGTCCCCAGTCCATGATTTCCAGTTGCCCTCTTGTAACTATCGCCAGACCTCAGGTGTGAGCCTGATGGATGTTGAGAAGTCATTAAAACAAGTTTAGAGGGCTTTTACCATAGTCGATTCTGTCCTAACCTCACCCCATGTCCAATACACATGACACTGCGTGTTCAAGCAAGACCGAATTAAGTTTCCTCTCCCCGGCCCAACAACATTGTATATTTAGGCTGACACTTCAGTGCAATACTGAGAGATTGCTGCACTGTCGGAGTTGCTGTCCTTCAGATGAGACTTTAAACAAAAGCCTCCTCTGCCCTCTCAGGTGGATGTAAAAGATCCCACGACACTATTTCGAAGAAGAGCAGGGGCATTCTTCCCGGTGTCCAGGCCAATATTCGTCCCTCAATCAACATCTAAAACAGACTAGCTGGTCAATATCTCATTGCTTGTGGAACCTTGCTGTGCGCAAATTGGCAGCCGTGTTTCCTACATTACCACAATGACTACGCTTTAAAAGTACTTCATTTGCTATGAAGCGCTTTGGGACATCCTGAAGTCGTGAAAGGGGCTATATAAATGCAAGTTCTTTCTTTTCTTTCACTGAGGCCAATTGCACCTCCACCCCAGGTAAGTTCAGCTAACTCTGCGCAGACCAGGGGAGCTTTCTTGTCTGTACGCTCATTGCCGCACCAGACAGTGGGCTTACTAGCTGCATGGCTGAGCTCATTTCTTCCTCTCGTAGTCGGGTCTCAGTAAACTCAGTGTGTAACGATATTTAGCCCGACTCCGGTGAGTGCCACGCTGCCGATTTCTTGCTGTTCATTTGCTTTTCATGTTTTTCTTTCCATCTGTGAGATTGCAACTTGGGCTGGGGCATCACTCCAAAAACATTTTATCTAACTGGCTATTCTTCACATGGGACTCTTGACAATGGGTCTATTCAACCATGGGGATCATCACATTGCGTGCTGCTCCTGTCCTCACCCTACGTCTCAATACACTCACATTCCAGCAGGTCTCACTGGATGGTAGTCAGGAGCGGCTGATTTTTTTTTGACTCTGAGCGCGTTCCCTTAGGGTCTCAGACTCAAGTTCGAATCTCCCACTATCTTCATGTTAACAAAAAAAAAAAAATTATTGTTCGAAGGATTGGGCCGTTGTTTTCGTCGCGCTAATGCGTTTATTCGCCAACATGAGTCCCGGGCCATTTTAACTCCCGGGCCTCTATTTTTAAATAAGCCGGGCATGACTGCTGCCCAAATCTGGTGTCAGGAGTCGGGCGAGGGCAGTAGGAGGCCGCAGCTGGGGATCCATGGTAGGTGATGTTGGGGAGAGGGTGTGTGGGGAATGCCAGGCGATCATGGGCAGTCCGGAGCAGGGGAGGCCCAAGGTTTCCACGTGGGGCCTGGAGGAGCACTCCTGCTCCCTCCCCAAGGAAACCTTTTTCAACAAAAATAAATAAATAATTTGAACTATTCGGCCTCTTCTGGGCCTGTCGAACCTCATAGCCGGGTTTCCATGGCGACGCTGGCAGTAGGTGCTGACCTCGTTGCTGCCGGCTAAAATGATGTCATTCGACCCCGACCTTTGAATCCCTCGCCTACCTGTGGATGCCCGTAATGTGCCTGTTAAAATGGCTGTGTTTGCAGCCCGACTCCGGTGAGCGCCGATATTTTAACCCACCGCCCTGCTCTGCACGCCCCATTCTCGTCAGGGGGGAGAGGGTTAAAATCAGGGCTCTTGTGTTTGTAATAAATGCTTGCGCTGTGAAGATGTTTCCCCTTGAAATTAAACATAGAGAACACCCGCACAGAGAAAGAGGCACCCGTGCATAGATAGACAGACGCACAGACACACGAAGACCGAGAGAGACAGCCACCCACACAGGGTGACACGTACAGAGAGACACACAGACACATTCACACACGCACAGGGCGACGCGTAGGGAGATGCGCAGGCACACACGCAGACACACACTCAGCATGACTCACACAGGCTCACATACACACGCGCACACATACACACACACACACGCACAGAGAGAGACATTATTTGGGCTGGTGGCTTTGGTCGCCAGCTGCAACAGCGTTGATGCTATGTGAAGGTTCGGGTCAACACTCCCCGCCTATAATGGAATACAAAAATAATTTCCTGCAGGATATTTGAAGTATGGCTTTGAATCCCTCCGTGACTGATTACAGATCTTCGAGGAGCTGGCATATATTCGGTGCTGCCTCTCACCACTCTCTTTCCTCCCCCCCACTCCCAGTACATCTGTTTGGGAAGTGGCTCTGGAATCGTGTTGTATCCTAGGATTCCACAGGAGGATACACCACAGGAAATTGTGAGAAGGGGAGGCTGTAACTGTAGTAGTGCAGCAGGGGAGCCGGCAGTAATTTGAAGTTTGTACACACGCCAGGCCCCGTCTTACCTGCCCCTCCTCAGCCTAACAGTCCCCGGGACTAGACTGTAAATGCCAACTTTATGGACGCAGTCATGCGTTGCCCAGTTCTACGTTTGTTTTTTTTTTAAAAAAGCTGTTGGCAGGATGAGGGAGAAGGACAGCCCTAATCCTTCCAAGTGAATACTGCCAAGATGGCGCTGGAATAAACTACGTTCACCGTGAATGGTCATGAGTAACAGCCACTTGGAGGAAGCGTATACCAAAGTTGAAGGTGGGGCCAGTGCTAAATTAGGGAGGAAACTGGTTTATAAATGATGTGTTTTAGCGTGATGTGCTGGGACACTGACGTTGTGCCGCAGAGTGTTGGGTTGACGAATCATTTTTTTGTTTTTTCTCTTGTCCGCCCCCATCCTCCCTTGCCGACTCGTGTTGGGGTACAGGCCCACCAGTTCTGCTCTCCCTCTGGTACCTCATCTGAGTGGTCGTTCTTTGCGTGCGAGCTATGGTGGTGAGTAGCGACAGACTAACTACATCGCCAGCCACGCCCGATCCCATGTGAGCACGTGCACTTTCCAGGAGGGCAGTGATCAGGAGCAGGAAATCCCCCCTGTCTGCTTTATCTCCCTAACTCAGCGACACTGAGGCCAATTGTTGGCCTGCTATCAAGCACATTAACTCAGGGACAATAACAACAACTTGCATTTATATAGCACCGTTAACGTAGTAAAACGTCCCAAGGCGCTTCACAGGAGTGTAATCAGACAAAGATTGACACCGAACCACATAAGGCGGTATTAGGACAGGTGACCAAAAGCTTGGTCCACAATGCAGGTTTTAAGGAGCGTCATATAGGAGAAGAGAGGCGGAGAGGTATAGGGAAGGAATTCCAGAGCTTAGGGCCTAGATAACTGAAAGAACGGCCGCCAATGGTGGGCCAAGGAAGTGGGGGAGTACAAGAGGCCAGAGTTGGAGGAACGCTGGAGTTGGGGTTGTAGGACTGGAGGAGGTTACAGAGATAGGGAGGGATAAGGCCAAGGAGGGATTTCAACATGACACAACTGGAATTGAAACTGCACCTTCCTAAGATGGAGAATTTAACTATGAGGTATCAAACGGTTTGAAAATGTTCCTTTTTTTTTGCTTCCTGCTTCTTGACTTATTGATCCCGAGAATATAGGGAGGTGATCTCCTCCCCTACTCCTCCTGAGGAATGGCACATTCGGCCCAGTTCGCAGAAATGTGCAAGGCCGACCCATCAACAAAGGAGGGGTGGGGTCTTTGCAAGCCTCCTGTTCGCCTCTCTCACCTGGCACTCACTTGGCGGGCTGCTTCGCTCCTCACTTGTCTCCTTGCGAAGAGCGAGCCCACTAAAGTACATGTCTCCCACACTCCTTTCTCTGTTGCCCCATGTAATCAAACTGTGACTTGCCATTGTTTTTTTGTGACCGCGTACTTTTGATAAACGGAACGTTGTATTGAATCTAACGAGTGGGTCGTATTAGAAATGGTCGTGGGTGAGAGAATTTTGAACATTTTTCACTATCAAAAAGAAAATGACCTTTTCCACAAACCGAATAAGTGCGTTATTTCTGGGAGATGGACTCTTTTTTTGGTCCTCCTTTTATCCTTGATCACTAGATAATTATGGATGAGCAAGAAAGCTTGGTCAGTTTAGCTCATTGTAGAGTTCCCCTCCCTCATTCTGGCAATGTCATGCACATGTTCCCAGGTCTCGTCCATTATCTATCTGAAGTGGTTGACTGTCCAACAGGCACACTGAAGAATTGGCCTAGATTATGTGCTCAACTCCTGAGTTGGGCTTTGAATGCAAGTTTTCTGACTCCAGCAGAGAGAGTAGTACCAACTAAGCTAAGATGAGAAAAGCCCTATCCTGTCCCCATCCAGTTCCACACGCATTTATTTTCCAGTAGGGGCTGCCGGATAGTGATCAGGAGCAGGAATCCAGGGTGATTTTCCCATACCTAGCCGAGGTGCACTGATGCCAGTCTTGAAGCTTAGTTGGTACTACCCTCTCTCCTAGGGTCAGAAAACGTGAGTTCAAGGCCCAATCCAGGAGTTGAGCTCATAATCTAGGCCAACTCTTCAGCGCCATACTGAGGGAGTGCTGCACTGTCGGAGGTTCCATCCTTCGGATGAGACATTAAACAGAGGTCCCATCTGCCAGTTCAGTTGGATGTTAAAGGGAAGAGCAGGGAGTTTTCCTGATGTCCCGGGCCAACATCTCTACCTCAACCAACACTACCAAAAACAGATTAACTAGCCACCTTCAACTCATCGCTGTCTGTGGGATCTTGCTGCGGATAACTTGATTGCACCAAAAATAAAACAATGGTATGTGAAGTGTTTCTGAGAGCGGAACCTGCCATCGAGCAGCCTGCCATCATGCAATGTCTTCCTCACAAATTGCGAGTGGCCACCTGGGCAAAGTGCCGAAGGGCCCTTATGGGATTGTAATCCCAGCAGGAATCAGTGCTTTCAGGGCGGAGGAAGTGGAGGGGTGGGGAGGTGTTGGAAATGACACATTAACACCTGAATTCAATGACCGTGAAGTGTCTGCTCTAGTGTGGTCTGGCAGGGAGGAGGAGAGGAGAGGAAAGGGTTTTAGTACGGTATTTTTCAGAACTATACTTGGATAGAAAGCTGCACTATGTGCAGTGCTGGGGCTCGGCAATCACCTGTTAGCGTGCTGTTGGCTCGACCCTGTGCTCTACTGGGAACCTGAGCCAATGAGTTTCTGGCTGCGAGCCTGGCCTGCCTGGGACTGATGTTAGTTCTATCAGCACAGTGCAGATCATTCCAATGTGTTTCTGACTTGACTCTCAAACCCAGGCCTTGCTGCTTTTGGCTAGTAGCTTCAGTTACTGCAAATTGGATGCATGTGGAAGAAGATTGGGGTGGGGGAGAGAGAATAATGTCCTTGACTATTTTTACTCTGATTTAAAGAGACCGTTTTTCTTGGCACTAACTCTTGGTGGATCAATGGGTAAATGCACTGTCTGTGCAGTTTTTTTTTAAAAAGACAGAATTGCATTTATATAGCCCCACTCAAATGTCTTAAACCACATCAATGAATTACTTTGAGATGCAGCCAATTGTTGTAACGTAGTCAAATATGGCAACCATTTTGCACACTGCACAACCCCTCAAAACAGCAATGAGATGAATGAACAGTTCATATTTTTTTGTGTGGTGTTGACTGAGGCAGGAATATTGACCAAGATATTGGGAGACCTTCTTTTGCTTTCCTGGGATTTTTAACAACCATCTGAAAGGGCAAATGTGGCCTATGCTCCAAAGAATGGCACCTCCAACAATGCAGCACGCCTCTGGACTGCCAGCTCAAACCCTGGAGTGAGTCTGGAACTCCCAACCTTCCGATTAGAAAGAAAGACTTCCATTTAGATAGCATCTTACACAAACTTAGAACATCATAAAGCACTTTTCAGCTAATGAGGTACTTTTGAAGTGCACTCACTGTTGTAATGTAGGAAACAGGGCAGCCAATTTATGTACAACAAGGTCCCACAAACAGCAATGAGATAAATGACTAGATAATCTGCTTTTTTTTAGTGATGTTGGTTGAGGGATAAATATCGGCCAAGAAACCAGGAGAACTCCCCTGTTCTTCTTTGAATAGTGGCGTGGGATCTTTTACGTCCACCTGAGAAGTCAGATGGGGCCTCGGTTTAACATTTTATCTGAAAAACGAAACCTCCAACATTGCAGCACTCCCTCAGTACTGCACTGGAGTGTCAGCCTAGATTTTGTGTTCAAGTCTCTGGGGTGGGACTTAAACCCATAACCTTCATAATCCAGAAGCGAGAGTGCTACCCCCTGAGCCACCGCTGGCAACTGACACTTGATGCATGTGGACCTTGGAGGACCCACGTTCAATCCCTGTTCTGTGCTGAGTTAGCTGATTTCAGCTGGGTTGATGTTTAGGCTGCTGCGATTGGCCACTGCAATCTCGGAGTAGGAAAGGGGGAAAGAAATCAGTCAAGCTTGTCGCTCCTGGTCACTGTGATTCCTGCTGGAAAGCCCTTGTATAGGAAGGGGGGTGGAGTTGTTGAGTGAGGCAGTTTTGATCTGTTGTCCTATCTTCCCCACCATCAAATAGCCTGCCAACATGTTACAGGCTAGGTTCACATATAAAGAACAACCATTTGGTCTGAGGTACCAGAGTCTGACCGGTGCCGTGGGAATGTCAAGGTGGGACATAACAGTGCTGAATAACAGAATGTAAACGTGATTCCCCAATCCAGTGCTCTCAGCAGGGAGCTGCACTCGTAGGGAGCACAGGCTGAAGAACTGGGGCTACAATGTTAGTCACATCACCAATCCACATTCCTTGGAAGCATGGCTTCCTGATTGGGAGTGTGGAATCACCCTTTTATTTTCCCACTTTACCCACCCAGTGTCGGCATCAAATATGTCCAGGCCAGCATTACATGCAGAATTAACATGTCCCTTCAGTGTATCCCATTCCTAGAAGCGTCTCCTATACTACACTAGCACGACTTTCACATTTCCTGTACCAGCCATTCTCATGGCCCATCAGCAAGATTCGCAATTAATACTGAATTAAAAGCAGTATCTTTATTGAGAAATTGAGGTGAAGGGCCAAAGTCTAGAGTGCAAGACTCAGGCACCAAGATTGAAAAGAGCAGGAGTGAAGATGAGATAACACGAGCAGTGGTGACTAGGTGACACCAAGCTTCAGTTTCAAAAGCCTGTGGATTCTAGGAGGAAGCGATGACTGACTGAGGGTGAAGTTGGTCTTCGGCGGTAGTGCAAAACAGTCGATGGTGAATCGGCAACCTATTTTATGCCCCACCCGATTTTCTTTTCATTGACACCCATTTTGCGCTACCCTCAAAGACACCCACTAGAGGCTTGAACTGGGAGGATGGAGATTACGCAGGGTGGAGTATTTAAAAGTCTAGGAGCAGCAAGGGGGAAAAATCTCAACCAGTACTGAGCTTGCACATTAGATATACATCTGTTTTGTTACATGCAGACTCTGATTGTACTGGGAGTCTTCATTTGCTAATGGTTTTTAAAAAAAATATTTGCTTTCAGCATGTGGGCAATGTGGCAAGGTCGCATTTATTGCCCATTTCTAGTTTCCCTGAGGGCATTCAGAGTCAATCATGGGACTGGAGTCACACATACACCAGGTTCCCTTCCCTGAAGGATATTAGTGAACCAGTTGAATTTATATGGCAATCCAGCATGGTTTATTTTATCTGGTGCCAGCCTCAATTTATTGAATTCAATTTACCATAGTGGGGTTTGACCTCACAATCTTGATTGCTAGTCCAGTACCAGAACCACTAGGCTCCCATACCATAGTTACCATGTAGGACTAATTTTGAATAAGCAGTGGCAATGGGTCTCCACCAGCATGTGTTCTGAAAACTGCCCCGCTTATCTCTTTAATCTATGCAATGCAACTGGACAATCCTAGCCTCCCGTGTGGTGAAACTCCACAGGGGTTGAGCTGGAGCCTGACAGACAGTGATTAACCCAGAATGCACTGCAGTCTGGCCACATACGGGGATCTGCCAAATTTACTGACCTCAGTCAACAAGATTGGCACCTGTGTCTATTCAGCCCACTTGCCTGTACTGGAAGCTTAGCCAGTGGTGCCAAACCTCAATGTTGAAACACAAATTCACCAAGACTACAAGCCTGGTGAGCAGCCCCCCTTGAGTGGAAGTGTAGATTGAAGAATCCATCACAGAGGTCAGTGCCCCCTTCCCCCGATTCATGGGGGGGAAGGGTCTCAATATTCCAGTGAGGTAAATCGGGAGTGGCACAAATTAAGCAAGCTGACTGCCTTTCCAGATTCTCCATTTTTCGCTCCACTCCACACCAGTAAATTTACCCTACAATTTGGAAGTTTTCCTGACTTTATGTGGCACCTGAGCACTGAAGTCCACACTTGAGGGGTAATTTTTACTGACTTCGCCCTCCCAGTGAGTAGCCTCACTCACTGGGAGCTCACATCAGAAATTCAAGTACACATTGCGTATAATTTTCTGGCCACAAATATCCGGCATGTGACACGGCACATGCACGGATTTCCAATATCCATTCCCGATGACTGAGGCTCCTTCCTGGGAACACCAAATCAGAGAATTTCCCCCTCTGGAATACTGTGCTGTCTTCTGCTACAAAAAAAATGTATAGGTATTGGAACAGGTCTAGAGAAGAGCACCAAGACTGATCTCAATGTGCAGAGGATGGGCTATGAGGGAAGGTTGGAGAAACTCACAGCTCTACAGATTACAGTGAAGGATGTTACAAAGGAAGACCGCACTGAGGTGTATAGAGTAGATAAAGCCAGAATATTACTTCAGAGTGAGTCAGGATAGCAGGAATGAGAAAAGTAAAGCAGATTTTTATTTATTCTCAGGATGTGTGGCAAGGCCACATTTATTGCCTATCTCTAGTTGGCCTCCAAAGGTGGTGATGAGCCTTTTTGACCTGCTAGCAATGGTTTTTACAACTGAGGGGCCTACTGGGCCACTTCACAGGGCATTAAGAATCATAAGATGTGACTGGATTCGCATTTAGTCCGTACCAGATAGGGGTGGCAGGTTCCCTTCCCTGAAGGAAATTAATGAACCAGTTGTATATTTTACAACAATGTGGAAGCTTTCATAGTCAGTTTTTTTTTCTCTCTGGTGGCAGCCCATAATTGACCAGATTTATTGAATTCAGTTCCACAGCCGACTTTGGTGGGATTTGAACTCACAGTTGTCAGTCCAGGACCATATTCATTACACCACCATACTTAAAAGCTGCTTCGCTCAAACAGTAATAGATGTTTGAAATAATCTGGCAGGCAGGATCATGGAGACAATAACATTAGGGGGCTGGATACAATAATGGGAGAGTTGGGGTACCAGAGGCACTGTTAGGCTCTTGTGGACTTTTCTTACAGCTGATTTCTCCTCTTATTTGATGTGAAAGGACCAGGGCTCATCAGATACAGGAGCCAGGTGCGGGGAGCTGTGTGATAGAGTAAGAAGACTTTGGGTTTACTCTCAGCCATGCTGAGTTAGTGGATAGTTAGTTCCTTGTGCCTAGCGGCACATGAGGCAATCCATTTCTTCCACTCCTATTTGTCCAAAGCAAGATATTTGACTCCCTTGGAGTATCATCTTGCCTTACATTCAGCAGATTGCGGTTCTGCACAGTCGACGTTTATATTTGCCAGTCTGCAGCATACTCGACCTGTCTCTGGGTTGTTTCCATAACGAAAGGTATTTTTACGTAGACTGGCCGTTAGCCTGACTCACAGCCTGCTACCAGGAGGGCCGGTGGACTGCCTTTAGTCCGGCTTCTACCTTTGGACCTGTCAGGCTTAGGTGATCCTACCAGGAGTTATACCCCCGCCAGCATGGCTCCCAGGGTCATGGGAGCACACAAGCCTTCCCACCACGTCTAGTGGTAGTCCCTCGGGAAGGTGAATTAGTGGGGGTAGGGATGGATGGGTTGCAAATACTCTTAACATTCCTTGCTGAGCGAGAGGAATATAACATATAATTGATGTCATTGACCTCAGCTAGAAGAAGACATCTCAAAGGACCTGTTTTCCTAACTGCTCAGTATGGAAGCTGGAGTTTGTTCCTGCCTGTTTAGTGTAGCCACAGTTTGCACTTGGATCATCTCAACACACAATTCTCAGAACTTTCTCTTTAGATTTATTTTTGGTTTCACATAGTAAATTACAGCCATTTAAGTGTCTTAGTGTCAGAGCAATTGCAACATATTTATCTCAAGGTGAGGCCATCATATAAATAGCAGTAGTAATGCAAATGATTGGGGATTGCAAGGGAACTTTATACTTGTAGGCGTAAGAGTTACAGCTGGGGACAGGAACAATTATCACTATTCAAACTGCCTGCAAAGCGTACTTAGTGGGACAGTGTAGAGGGAGCTTTACTTGGTATCTAACCCATGCTGTACCTGACCTGGGAGTGTTTGATAAGACAGTATAGACTGAGCTTTATTCTGTATCTAATCTATGCTGTGCCTGACCTGGGACTGTCATAGGACAATGTAGAGAGCTTTATTCGGTATTAGAACTGTATAAAATGCTAGTTAGGCCACAGCTAGAGTACTGCGTACAGTTTTGGTCACCACATCACAAGAAGGATGTGATTGCACTAGAGAGGTTTTAGAGGAGATTTACGAAGATGTTGCCAAGGCTGGAGAATTTTAGCTATGACAAAAGATTGGATAGAATGGGATTGTTTTCTTTGGAACAAAGGAGGCTGAGGGGAGATTTAATTG
The DNA here is from genome assembly GCF_035084215.1 of Heptranchias perlo. Taxonomy (NCBI): domain Eukaryota; kingdom Metazoa; phylum Chordata; class Chondrichthyes; order Hexanchiformes; family Hexanchidae; genus Heptranchias; species Heptranchias perlo. Next base: position 36,195,589 of record NC_090327.1, on the reverse strand, counting down.
AGGTATATAAAATTATGAGGGGCCTAGATAGGGAGGGCCTATTTCCCTTAGCAGAGGGGTCAGTGATCAGGGGGCATAGATTTAATGTAATTGGTAGAAGGATTAGAGAGGAGCCGAGGAGAAATTTTCTCACCCAGAGGGTGGTCGGGGTCTGGAGCTCACTGTCTGAAAGGGTGGTAGAGGCAGAAACCCTCAACTCATTTAAAAAGTACTTGGATGTACACTTAAGTGCCGTACCCTACAGGGCTACGGACCCAGTGCTGGAAAGTGGGATTAAGCTGAATTGCTCTTTTTCAGCGATGATGGGCCGAATGGCCTCCTTCTGTGCCATAACTTTCTAACCCGTGCTGTACCTGACCTGGGACTTTGATAGGGCACTGTAGAGGGAGCTTAATCCTGTATCTAATCCATGCTGTACCTGCTCGGGGAGTGTTTAATGGGACAGTATAGACGGAGCTTTATTCTGTTACTTAGCCATACTGGGGTTGGTAAAAATAGAATCGGGTTTCTCTTCACTTTTTTTCCAGTGTAGTGAAGGTATTGACTGTTGCTGGGGTGTGGTTTGCACGGGCACTGTCAGCTCCATGGCACCTCGCCCAAGAAGTCACTGGATTAGTAGCGGGTAGCCAGGCTAATTATGCCCTTCCGCAGCTCAGTGACACTGAAGCGAATTGTAGCGTCCCAACTGGTGTGCCTGTCTGAGATCAGGTAGCGCAGCATAGATGGGGAGGGGGGGAATCTAACCTCCCTGGTCTGTATGGCTCAGTACTACAAAATGTGGATCATTCTCCAAATGAGCCACTGGGTGCTCTGTATTTTTTTTAACTGTTCGTTAGGAATTTTGTAACAGTAAATATTGAGCAAAGGACGAGATAAAAATGCACAGGAAAACCATAAGAAAAATAGCCTTGGACAGACTAGTACATACAATGAAAAAAAAATAGTAAACTTATAGTATTTAGTGACACGACCATTGTCACTTTTTGACCTATTGACCCAGGAACCAGTAGGGGGAGCAAGGGAATTTATAGAATGTCAACTGTCACCTACACTAGCAAAAACTTTCTCCTTTCTTCCCCTGAAGGTGCTGACTCAGTCCCATGGGTGTTGGGTATCCCAAACCGTGGGGGGCAGGGACATCACAGTTGACTTCGATCCTGCCCTCACCAGATGCCCACGCATTTACGTTTCCCAAGAGAGGTCACTGGATAGCGATCAGGAGTGGGAACGACTCGAGCCTCACTGCAAGGCCCCACATCTGCCTTGGCTGAGACCAGCTCAGTCAACAGCTGCTAGGGGCTTCCTTTGATCCGTTTGAATAAGGGAATTTTAAAGATGTCCCTTACTGTGCTGTCATCTCCTTACACATTTGGCAGCAAGTGTGGTCAGAAAACCTGCTGGTAAGTCTTGGCCAATAACACGAGGCACTGAGCTGCCAGAAGATACGAGAGTAGTATTTGGGTGACTGGCTGTGTTTTCTGTTTACCAGTAGATCTCCCGTGGCATTGCTCACAGTAAATCAGGGCAGAGAGAATCTTCCCCCGGAGTGCATTAGTGATGCTGTAGGTATAGGTATGGGGATATGACACTGGTAGAGGTGTGCAGTTGCAGGTGTGACTGTGTGTCACAGAATGGTGATCTTGAAATAAAGACTGTTTAACATAAATAGTTATCCTAATTTCATATTTTGGCCAGTTTGATCCACTTTTCCTCCCCCGCCCCCGCTCTTGCGATGGCTGTAGCTGGCGAACAATTCACATGCCCAGCCGAGTGGCCAAGCTTCAACCCTTTTCCTAGTTAGTATTGGCAGGCTGTTTGAGTGTGGGGCAGGGGTGGGGGGGGGGGTGTGGAGATTACAGCTGAGCCCAATCCTGTCCACAAACGCACTCCTCTCCAGCAGGGCTCACTGGTTAGTGATTAGAAGTGAAAACCCTGACTTATTTTTCTTCTTGTAGTCCAAGGGGAGCTGGCACTAACTGCAGCCAATTGTCAACCCAGGCAAGACGTGGCTCAACATCACCCCAGGCAGTGCGTTTACCCATTAGGCTATCAGGAGCACTCTGTTGCCTCCATTTAGATCTCCTTCTGGAGAGAGAAGGGACTGAGGGCTCAGTTGAGAAGGCAGGTAGGTGGTCTTGAGATTAAGGAGACAGGCTTGCTGGGTCTAATGGCCTTTCCCTGTTCTTATCTGTAGTGGGAGCACTTGCCACCTGTCCATTGTTTCCTCACGATAGCATAGTTTGAGAATAAGCGGGTGGAACAATTAGCATAAAGCCTTATCCAACCTCTCAGTGGTCACCTTGCTGTTCTCAGAGAGTAGTGAGGACATTTTGGGCACTTTAGATAAACTAGCAACATGATGATCCCTAAATGTCAGCACTTGGCTCAGTTGGTAACACTCTCACCTCTGAGTCAGAAGGATGTGGGTTCAATCACCACTCCAGTGATTTGAGCACATAATCTAGGCTGACACTTCAGTGCAGTACTGAGAGAGTGCCATCTTTCAGATGAAATGTTAAACCTGCCTTCTCAGGTAGACATAAAAGATCCCATCATACTATTTGAAGGAGAGCAGGGAAGTTTTCCCAGGTGTGTTGGACAATATTTATCCCTCAACCAACATCACTAAAACAAATTATCTGGTCATTACCTCATTGCTGTTTGTGGGAGCTTGCTGTGCGCAAATTGGCTACTGTGTTTCTTACATTACAACAGTGACTACACTTCAAAAAGTACTTCATTGGTTATAAAGCGCTTTGGGATGTCCTGAGGCCGTGAATAGGCGCTAAGTAAATACAAGTTCTTTATTTTTCTTTCTGTTTGAGGCGCACCCCTGCAGCGATGCTTCACCCTGCCCCTTGCCCCAACACTGCTGCATATTCAAGCTGTGTTAGTACTTGTGTATGCGAACTGTCCGTTTGATGAGATCTGTACAAGCCCTTTTCAGGGTGTTTGCTTGCAGCTGTGGAGAGTTCTTCCCTCCAGGGTCAGCCTTAAGCCGCAGCAATGTTTCTTGTTTTAAGTCTGGGGACAGCTCGGGTGCGGTAATGTAGTGGCTATGTTACTGGACTGGTAATCCAGAGGATTGGACTAATAATCCAGAGAACGTGAGTACAAATCCCACCAAATGGAGAATTTGAATTCTGTTCAAAAAAACCTGGAAATAAAAAGCTGGTGTCAGTAAAAGTGACCATGAAGCTGTCGGATTGTCGTAAAAACCCAACTGATTCACTAATGTCCTTTAGGGAAGGAAACCTGCCGTCATTACTCGGTCTGGTGCATATGTGACTCCAGTCCCACACTGATGTGGTTGACAAAAGAATCCACATGACTGCACCATCTCAGGGCAAGTAGGGAGATGGGCAATAAATGCCGGCCTTTAGAATGAGTAAAAAAGAAAAGTCCAGGATTGGTTCAGGATCCAGAATAATGATAGCAAACTCAGTGCAATCAAGCAAAATCCTGAGGAAGTTTGGGACGCTGCGTTTATCTGGAAATAAATGCGTTTTAGAATGTGTTTTTTTTTCTTCACTAGTGTTTAAACCCTCACCTGGTCTATTTTTTTGCACTGTTCATACTCTCCACAGCCCGTGAGGCAAAAGAGAACGATTCACTCCCATCTGCTACGTACGGCCTGTGTGTGTCTCAGTGTCAGCTCCTGCACATGTGCAGTACACACCGGGTAAAAGGGAACGATTCACTCCTGTCTGGTACTGTACGGCTTATGTGTCCCTCACTGTTCGCTCCTGTACATGTACAAAGCACCTATGATATTATTTATTGAGAAGTGTATGTTGGTCAGATGGATGAGCCCATTTTTAAAAATTTGTGTGTATAGTTTACAAACGTTGCTTTTTAAACTGTGTGAAGCAGTACTCGAGCTGATCACAAGAGGGTGCTGCTCTGCTCGTGCCTTTCAAATTAAAATTTACCCCCGACCAGGATGGTACAGGTTACTCATGACGTTCCCTGACCGTGTCTACAAACTGCTCCAGGTTTCTCAATAATTGTTTAAAGTGTATTTTTTGTAAGGCACAATTATTGTAATTGGGAATCCAGTCCAGCTGACTGCAGGATGTTTTATTCCTCCCAGACAGGAGGGAGTGGAGCTCTATCTGTCACTCTGTCTCAGTGTTGGTCCATCTCTCTCCCTCAGTGTGTCTTTTTCTCTCTGCCTCAGTATGTCACTCTCAGTATGTTTGTCTCACTCTCTCTCTCTATGTTTGCTATTCTCTCTGTGTCAATGTCTTTCTCTGTCTCAACATATTTTTCTCTGTCACAATATGTCTCTCTGTTTGCTTCTCTGTCATTCCTTTTATGTCTCAGTGGTTGGGAATCTCCTCGGACCTGCTCCCATTCCACTATCATAACTCTACTAGAAGTTCAGCGGAAACCCCGGCTTAACCTCTCACCACTGGCAAAGTTACAGCAACAACAAAGGGGCAGCCTGGAGGGAACTCCCTCCCTGCCTGTCCCTCCCTGCCTGCCTGCCTGTCCCTCCCTGCCTGTCCCTCCCTGCCTGTCTCTCCCTGTTTTTTAAATTCATTCTCGGGATATAGGCATCATTGGCAAGGCCGGCATTTATTGCGCATCCCTAGTTGCCCTTGAGAAGGTGGTGCAGGGCCGCCTTCTTGAAGCGATCAGTCCGTGTGGTAAAGGTGCTCCCACAGTGCAGTTAGGTAGGGAGTTTCAGGATTTTGACCCAACAACAATGAAGGCACAGTGATATATGTCCAAGTCAGGATGGTGTGTGACTTGGAAAGGAGCTTGGAGGTGGTGTTGTTCCCATGTGCCTGCTGCCCTTGTCCTTCTAAGTGGTGGAGGTTGCGGGTTTGGGAGGCGTTGGCTGTGTGTCTCTCTCTGCCTGTGTCTCTGTCTCTTGTCTCAGTGGGGCATAACTTTTAACCTAACTTGCCCGCTGAGATACTGACGCGGTCAGATCGGCTGGCCGTTTTGCATCCCGACTTCAATGGAAAGTAAAATCAGGTGGCTGATCTGCCCGTGTCAGTTTCCTGCTGGGTGAGTTAGGTTAAAGTTACCCCCAGTAAGTCTCTGCCTTTCAGTCTGTGTCTGTGGGGTCGATGATGCAGTGCCGCTCGCCCTGTTCCCCTCCACCCTCCATCCCCCCGCCCCCCCCCACCCGGTGTATAAACAAGCTGACCCCGCCCCATAATGTGAGGTCTGCTCATTTGAATATTTTTCTGGCTTACTGGGATTGTCTCCTGTGACACGCCATTGACTGCTGGGGTTATGGGGGCCGCTATTTTGGGCACTAGCACCCAGTAAAGGGCTGCTGTTTGTCAGTTGAGCATCTGCATTGTTTTCCAGTGGCAGCACGGGAGAGACTGGGGGAAGGATCCAGCAGGGAGAAGTGTAATTATTTATAACAGGATCTCCCCTTCAGTGTGACTGGAGAATTACTCAGGCACATCACTTGTAATGTAACAGTCCGGCTTCCTCCATTTTAAACACTTTTTATGCTCTTATTGAGCCTGGAGCAGGATTTGTACACAGGCTCTCAGAGCCTTATGTGTATCAGGCACCCACCATCACATGATCAACCCCTCGGTTTGTCTCTCCTTGTGTCTCAGTGTGTTTCTCTTTTCTCCCTTTCTCTGCCTGTCCCCCTCTGTCGCTATATCTCAGTGTGTGTCAGTCTTTGTCTATCTCTGCTGTCTCTGTGTGTGCCTCTTTCCCTGACTCCATCCCAAGTTCCCCACTCTGACTCACCCCCATCTCCTCACCTCTCGCCATATCCCCCCACCCCACCTACCCACCACTCACCATATCCCTCCACTCCACCTACTCACCTCTCTCCATATCCCTCCACCCTACCTACCCACTTTCTCACCATATCCCTCAACCCCACCTACCCTCCTTCTCCCCATATCCCTCAACCCCACCTACCCACCTTCCCACCATATCTCTCAACCCCACCTACCCACCTACCCACCTTCTCACCATATCCCTCAATCCCACCAACCCACCTTCTCACCATATCCCTGAACCCCATCTACCCTCCTTCTCACCATATCCCTCAACCCCACCTACCCTCCTTCTCACCATATCCCTCAACCCCACCTACCATCCTTCTCACCATATCCCTCAACCCCACCTACCCACCTTCTCACCATATCCCTCAACCCCACCTACCCACCTTCTCACCATATCCTACCTCTAATTGTCTCTTGAACCCATTTGTACTATCTCTGCTTCAGTGGCCTTCCATGTAACATATTCCACAACTTAATTTACCTTTTGCTCGCCCTGACATTATTTCTTACTCCTCACGTTCTCATTTTTAACTCTTGCCCCATGGGATTTGAAAACTTCACTTCAGTGAACAATTTACTTGGGTCATTTTTGTCAGTTTCCTTCATAATTAATCAAAACATCAATTAGGACACCTCAAAGTCTCTTTTCTGCAAAAAGAAACTAAGGAAATTTCCTCAACATTTCCTCACAACTGATACCTGGAATCATCTGGGTTGCTCCCTTCAAGGACAATAGAATTCCTGCCCGCAATCAGGTGATCAGGACTGCACATGATTTCTCCAAATGAGGTCCACCTAACATCTTGTGCAGCAAGAGTGTAGCTTCTTTTCATTTCTTGGCCCTGGTTGGATGGGTTCTGAGGCCTTGACCGGGTCAAGTGCCTGAATGTGCCTTTATTGGGTGTATGATGCCATGGAGCACTCTAGCTCATGCCATACGTGGGATAATTTCTCCATCGAGAGAGTACCAATAGTTAAGTGAAACCAGGGACTGGAAAAATGCTTCAGCAAAGCAGCTGTAGCTATAATGCTTCCTTATAAAAATAAAATGAGATGGGCCGGTGCCAACCTGCAATGAGGAGAGCTGTCAAAAATGGTCTATTGCCTTCGACTAAGCCAATAATGTCATAAGGTAATGATGTCACCAAGGCTCATTCTGAAGGGAAATGGGCTAGGTTAGAGTATCTCTGGGACTCCTCTCTGATGGAGACTGGAAGGCAGTAGGTTAGAATGCTGCCCTTTCACCTCCTTGATCTGTGTCCAAATCCAGCCCAGACTGATGGGATGGAAAATCGGCGTGGGTTAAAACAGTGTTCAATCCTTTCCTTGACCTGGGTTCAAAATTATGATACAGATGGGATGAAGGAATTCTTTCTCTTTGCCTCTGTGTCTCTTTCTCTGCTTTCTCTCTCTCTCTCTCCCTCACATGCTCCGTGTTTATCTCTGAATGTCTCTCCATCTCGCTGTTTCTCTTGAACTTTCTCTATCTTCCTTGCTCTGTGTGTTTCTTGCTCTGTGTTTCTCTCTTTTCTTTCTCTCTTTTTTCACACTATCTTTCATTCAGTAAGAATGGCTGGTGAAGGAAGTGGAGATACATGCTCATATATAGCTTTGGGACACAGGGCTCCCGAGGTTGGTCGTGTTAAGATGCATTGTTGGGGCAGAGTAGACAAAACAAAACCGATTTGATGTGTTCGTGATTTTTAATTTTCCCCAGAGCTCATCATTTAATGTTTTAAGGAGTATTCTTGAAACAAAAAATAAAATTCAGAGGTCACACGGCGTCAAATTAAATACATTTTTTAAAAATGAGAGAATACCACAATTTGGAAATGCAGGTTTTACCAGAGATATTCAGACATTCATTTTTATTGGAGGCTCAAGTGTCCCAAAAGCTGGGATGGTTCTCTCAACTTGGTACGTTGATTGTACTAGAGATTTATACCATATCTATGAGAGATTTGGGGTGCAGTTGTGCTGCTGCTTTTGATGCAAAGTAGTTTTGGGTGTAAATTGGCAGCATTAATAAGGGGGTCGATCCCCTTTTGACTCCAAGATGCACTGACACGTGATTGGTCGAGCCTCCGGCCGAGAGGCCGTCTCGCGGCTTTTCAAGTTTGCACCCACTGCGGTATAACTTCGTGCCCAGTACAAAGCTGCACGTGGTCTGTCCCGGCTCCTGTCAGTGAGTTTCTAATGTTAGCCGCCCACGTGTGTAGTTCTGCGTATAACCTTGAAAAGAAAAGAAGTGGGTAGAATTTCCACGGTGGGTGGGGAATTCTCCTGATCATCTGTGGTAACTATAGTGGAAACCAGGGAGGTAACAGGTAAACGGTTGTTCCCACTTTTCTTTTTTCTCCCCTCTGGGGTTTCTGCCAATCTTCCGCTGAAGTTACGAGGGACAATCCGGAGAATTCCCACAGAAATTCCTGGTGGATATGTTTATATTGCACCTTGTCACATCTCAGAGAATCATCTCAAAGGCAGGGAATTGCCTTTGGAGGGCACTGACTGTTGTTACATCGACAAATCTGGCAGCCATTTTGTGCACAGCAAGATTCCTCAAACAATAATGAGATGATCAGTTAGTTAATCCTGTTTTTGGTGGTGTTGGTTGAGGGAAAAATGTTGGCCAGGACACCGGGGAGAGCTCCCTTGCTCTTCTTCGAATAGTGCCATGGGATCTTTTTACATCCACCTGAATTGGCAATTTAATGTCTAACCCTCTGACAGTGCAGCAATGAAGTGTCAGCCTGGATTATGTGGTCAAGTCTCTGGAGAAGGACAACCTTCTGACTCAGATCAGAGTGCTACCAATGGTGATTCGCAGTCAGCAATATGACTTTGGTCTGACAACTGCCATCACACTCCACACCTGTCTGAGATCAAAAGCTGTAGTGTGACTGCAGTGGGTGAATGAGGGGACAAAAAGAAATCACGTGGTAATCACGCAAAGAGAAAGGAGGGGAAAAGAAAATCTGCAAAAATGGGCGATAGCGCCTTGGCAGCCCGTTTTGTACCCTGCCCGATTTTCTTTTCCATGACATCGATGGGCTGCCGATGCATTATTGCCAGTTTTGCACGAAATGTGAGATGGATAGCTTTTTGGCAACCAAAGGTATTAAGGGATATAGGCCAACGGCAGGTATATGGAGCTAGATCACAGATCAGCCATGATCTTATCAAATGGCGGAGCAGGCACGAGGGGCTGAATGGCCTACTCCTGTTCCTATGTTCCTAATTTCACCCCAGTATGAGGAGGAAGGGCTACCTCAGCTTTCGTGCAGCAAGTGGAAAAGCTCTATTAAAATCAAATGGCTTCACTGAAGATTTTTTTCTGTTCATGTGCCTGATCTTCCCGTTGGGGGCCATTCTTGTAGCCATTAAGCGTCTGCACTCTCGAACTCCCTCCTAAATCCTTCTGTCTTGCAGCTCCCTCCCTCATTTGGAAAAGCTACGTAAGAAACCTTTCTCTTGGACTGTGAGTTGCGTTTGGCTCTTTCCTCTTAACTCCGTTCTTGATCTTCCTTTATCCCCCTACTCAGCGTCCACTTTTTTTTTATTCGTTCACGGGATGTGGGCGTCGCTGGCAAGGCCGGCATTTATTGCCCATCCCTAATTGCCCTCGAGAAGGTGGTGGTGAGCCGCCTTCTTGAACCGCTGCAGTCCGTGTGGTGACGGTTCTCCCACAATGCTGTTAGGAAGGGAGTTCCAGGATTTTGACCCAGCGACAATGAAGGAACGGCGATATATTTCCAAGTCGGGATGGTGTGTGACTTGGAGGGGAACGTGCAGGTGGTGTTGTTTCCTTGTGTCTGCTGCTCTTGTCCTTCTAGGTGGTAGAGGTCGCGGGTTTGGGAGGTGCTGTCGAAGAAGCCTTGGCGAGTTGCTGCAGTGCATCCTGTGGATGGTACACACTGCAGCCACAGTGCGCCGGTGGTGAAGGGAGTGAATGTTTAGGGTGGTGGATGGGGTGCCAATCAAGCTGGCTGCTTTATCTTGGATGGTGTCGAGCTTCTTGAGTGTTGTTGGAGCTGCACTCATCCAGGCAAGTGGAGAGTATTCCATCACACTCCTGACTTGTGCCTTGTAGATGGTGGAAAGGCTTTGGGGAGTCAGGAGGTGAGTCACTTGCCGCAGAATACCCAGCCTCTGACCTGCTCTCGTAGCCACAGTATTTATATGGCTGGTCCAGTTAAGTTTCTTGTCAATGGTGACCCCCAGGATGTTGATGGTGGGGGATTCGGCGATGGTAATGCCGTTGAATGTCAAGGGGAGGTGGTTAGACTCTCTTTTGTTGGAGATGGTCATTGCCTGGCACTTATCTGGCGCGAATGTTACTTGCCACTTATGAGCCCAAGCCTGGATGTTGTCCAGGTCTTGCTGCATGCGGGCTCGGACTGCTTCATTATCTGAGGGGTTGCGAATGGAACTGAACACTGTGCAGTCATCAGCGAACATCCCCATTTCTGACCTTATGATGGAGAGAAGGTCATTGATGAAGCAGCTGAAGATGGTTGGGCCTAGGACACTGCCCTGAGGAACTCCTGCAGCAATGCCCTGGGGCTGAGATGATTGGCCTCCAACAACCACTACCATCTTCCTTTGTGCTAGGTATGACTCCAGCCACTGGAGAGTTTCCCCCCTGATTCCCATTGACTTCAATTTTACTAGGGCTCCTTGGTGCCACACTCGGTCAAATGCTGCCTTGATGTCAAGGGCAGTCACTCTCACCTCACCTCTGGAATTCAGCTCTTTTGTCCATGTTTGGACCAAGGCTGTAATGAGGTCTGGAGCCGAGTGGTCCTGGCGGAACCCAAACTGAGCATCGGTGAGCAGGTTATTGGTGAGTAAGTGCTGCTTGATAGCACTGTCGACGACACCTTCCATCTGATGATTGAGAGTGGACTGATGGGGCGGTAATTGGCCGGATTGGATTTGTCCTGCTTTTTGTGGACAGGACATACCTGGGCAATTTTCCACATTGTCGGGTAGATGCCAGTGCTGTAGCTGTACTGGAACAGCTTGGCTAGAGGCGCAGCCAGTTCTGGAGCTCAAGTCTTCAGCACTACAGCTGGGATGTTGTCGGGGCCCATAGCCTTTGCTGTATCCAGTGCAGTCAGCCGTTTCTTGATATCACGTGGAGTGAATCGAATTGGCCGAAGACTGGCTTCCGTGATGGTGGGGATATCGGGAGGAGGCTGAGATGGATCATCCACTCGGCACTTCTGGCTGAAGATGGTTGCAAACGCTTCAGCCTTGTCTTTTGCACTCACGTGCTGGACTCCGTCATCATTGAGAATGGGGATGTTTGCAGAGCCTCCTCCTCCCGTTAGTTGTTTAATTGCCAACCACCATTCACGACTGGATGTGGCAGGACTGCAGAGCTTTGATCTGATCCGTTGGTTGTGGAATCGCTTAGCTCTGTCCATAGCATGTTGCTTCCGCTGTTTAGCATGCATGTAGTCCTGAGTTGTAGCTTCACCAGGTTGGCACCTCATTTTTAGGTACGCCTGCTGCTGCTCCTGGCATGCTCTTCTACACTCCTCATTGAACCAGGGTTGATCCCCTGGCTTGTTGGTAATGGTAGAGTGAGGAATATGCCGGGCCATGAGGTTACAGATTGTGCTGGAATACAATTCTGCTGCTGCTGATGGCCCACAGCGCCTCATGGATGCCCAGTTTTGAGCTGCTAGGTCTGTTCTGAATCTATCCCATTTAGCACGGTGGTAGTGCCACACAACACGTTGGATGGTGTTCTCAGTGCGAAGACGGGACTTCATCTCCACGAGGACTGTGCGGTGGTCACTCCTACCAATACTGGCATGAACAGATGCATTTGCGACAGGTAGATTGGTGAGGATGAGGTCAAGTAAGTTTTTCCCTCGTGTTGGTTCGCTCACCACCTGCCGCAGGCCCAGTCTAGCAGCTATGTCCTTCAGGACTCGGCCAGCTCGGTCAGTAGTGGTGCTACCGAGCCACTCTTGGTGATGGACATTGAAGTCCCCCACCCAGAGTACATTTTGAGTCCTCCGCCCTGTGAAGCGCGTTTTTAGACATTTTCGGCAAGTGAGGCCATGCCGTAGGAACCTAAGCTGTCGTTGTGGACTCCACTTGCCAACTGCCCACTGCGACATATTTCAAATCAGAGGCTCACCATGTTGGGAATCACAGGCACAGACTCATGTCCCATCACACTGTGATGCAGCAATCCTCAGAGTGACCCTCGAGCAAGATATTTGTTCGGATAATGGCACTTCACTAAAGGGTTTGTAATTTAAACCTTTGTTTTAAGCACAGTCATTTCCAAAAGCAACAAGGGAGGCAACGGGAAGTGCGACATTAAGTCTGTCTAGGACTAGAGGAACTGGGTGGTCAGATTGGTTAGATAATTATCTTCTCCTTTTGGAACTTGGGTTCCAATTCAGCACACACTAATTGGCCAAAAGTCTCCTCCTCCCATTAGGGTGCTAGTTCAACAGAATATAGGCCCATTGCACTATACTACCTATAACTGGCAATCTCACTCAGGGAAGTCGCTGAATGACTGGGAAATGGGAGGAGGGGGGAATCGGGAGAATGTCACATTGGTGTATTGGAGGTGCTTTTCTGAAGTTGAGTATGGGGCACTCTGTTGGGGTAGAATTGACAAGGGCTTTCTTTGCAGCTAACCATGCAATGCCTGACCTGAGAGAGCTTGGTGCCATCACTTGATATCCAAAATGAAAAGTGATCCATTCCTTAGCACTAACCTCCCTCACCTTAACAAGCAGATCCTTCACATGGCCGACCTCACTGGTCGCCTTGTTGATATTTACATACAAGCAAAGAGCGCAGGCAATGAATGAGGTTTCCAGTTTCGCCCTGATTGTTTCACTCAAGGATTCTCCATGGCCTTTGGGTTGCATTATTGAGGAAATAAATGAGGAAGGTCTGTTGGAAATAGAAGACGTCCCAATGCACTTTACAGCCAATCAAGTACTTTTGAAATGTATTCATTGTTGTAATGTAGGAAGTGCAGCAGCCAATTTGTGCACAGCAAGGTCCCACAAATAGCAATCAGATAATGACCAGATAATCTGTTTTTTAGTGATGTTGGTTGAGGGATAAATATTAGCCAGGACACCAGGGGGAAATCCCCTGCTCTTCTTTGAAAAGTGCCATGGGATTTTTTTATGCTCACCTGAGAGGGCAGATGGAGCCTCAGTTTAATGTCTCATCCGAAAGACGACACTTCTAACGGTGCAGCCCTCCCTCAGTACTGGACTGATGTGTCAGCCTGGATTATGTGCTCAAGCGTCTGGAGTGGGACTCTCACTTGGGAATTTTGACACTGTTGCTTGTTGAAGGGCTTAATATGGTGCGGATTTTGTTTGTATTCTACACAGTAACTCTGCAAAGCATTTCTCATCCAGATACTGTACTGGCTAGACCAGCTGTCCCTCCATTACTCTTGTCAGCCTGTTTCCATTGCTTTCAGTGGGGGCGTCAGTCCAATTTTCCTAATCTCATGAAGGCATTGATTCCATTACTGGGGTATAGTTTGCATGCTGGTACCTCACCAAGGGGCCATTATTCATGAGTGTGCTTGATAGTCAATGTCAGCTGGCTATTCAACTATGCAGGAAGTTACAACTAAGTCTGATCAAGCCCTCACCTGACGTCCACACAAGCATGTTTCCAGCAGTGGTCATTGAATAGTGATCAGCAGCAGAAACTCTGGGCAATTTTCCTTCCCGCCCCATAGACACTGAGGACAATTGTAGCATATACTCCAGCTCAGACCAGCAAACGAAACACGGACTGGGGGTACAGTCTGTGTCTTTCCTGGTCTACTTGCTTCAGATGGAGACATGGCTCTGAACCCTTTGGGCAAATAATGATTTGAAGTTTACCCACCTTCTGTTTTCTTTATCCTGCTCTTCAAATCATCCAACCCAAGACTTGATTGCTGCTGTAATAGCTGATCCATGTGCCATTAATTTCCATGGGAGTTCTCCCAATCAACCGCCATAAATTAATTGTAAGTTCCATGGAAACCTCAGAGAAATGGTGTTTACGCCACTTCTCTGGGATTTCTGCAGATCATCCGCTGAAATCGCCTACGGAAATTCAACCCCTCGGTGTCAACAGAAGGGTCGGCAACACCAATCGTTTTGAGTTTAGGGCCTGTAACAACTTTAGTCCAGTCCCATCCTTGGCAACTCCCATTCTGCAGCCCACGAGGTGACATTGAATAAATGTTTTAATCGATGTGATGACCTCTCTCCCGTGTAAAATTGATAGCCTTCCGACCCCCCTCCGTTTCCAACCAGACACAACATTAGCACTCAACTGGATTACAGTGATCTGTTTTCCATGTGATGAGCTATGGCCCATAATAATCAAAAAAGGAGGACATGCATTTATATAGTGTCTTATCACACCTCTTAGAAACATCTCCAAAGCATAACAGACAATTATTACTTTTTTAAATGCAGTCACTGTTAACATAAAGGCAAAATTGGCATCCATTTTGGACACAGCAAGGTTCCATTACAATCATCAGGGGAGTTGGCTTTCAGGATAACTAACTGCAAATTATTTCTCGTTGTGCTGGCCACAGAACTGTGTCTTAACCTTATAATTCTTTTCAGATTGGGTTCATTTTTCATTCGTAGAAAGTTGATGTCACTGCCAGCTTCTTGGTACCAAGCTCACAAGAGTTGGCTGGAGCCAACTGGTTTTGCAGCTGAATCTTTTGGCTAAGGTTAGGGACTGTAAAAAGTTGATAGATAACAAAGCAGTAAAAAAAAGTATGCAATTTCTATGGTACCTTATTGGCTATTCCAAAGCACTTCATAACCAATGAAATGCACTTGAGGTGGTGTCACTGTTATGTAGGCAAAAGCAGCAGCCATTTTATACATGGCAAGATCCCAAAAACAGCAATGAGATGAATGGCCATTTCTGTCTGGTGTCATCGGCTACGATGTTGGTCAGGAACACTCCCTGTTCTTTTTCAGATAGTGTTGTGGTATCTGTAATGTCAACCTAACCTAGCAGGCACCCACCTGAACAGATCGATAGGGACTTGCTTTAATGTTTTATCCAAAGGGCGGCACTTCCAACAATGCAGCACTCCCCCAGTACTGCACCAGAGCATCAGCATAGGTTGCGGCTGTAAGTTTTAGAGTGCAGCATGAACCTCCAACCTACTGATTGAGGCAAGAGCACTACCTACTGAGCCAAACTATCACTACCAAAGATGGGTAAATGGTGTTGAGGTACAGATCAGCCCTGATCTAATTGAATGTTGGAGCAGGCACGAAGGGCAGAATGGCCTACTTCTGTTCTTTGTTCTTACCTGCCCTTTGAGTGTTTGGGACAATATAGAGGGAATTTTACTCTCTATCTAACCTGAGCAGTACCTGACCTGGAAGTGTTTGATGGGACAGTATAGAGGGAGATTTACTCTGTATCAAACCCGTGCTGTACCTGACCTGCAGTACTCTAAGTTGTGTGGGGTGCTGGGGGAGAGGGTGGGATGGAATATACACAGATTCTTTTCTCAAAAGAAAACCTTTCCTTCCTCCGAAGCTTCAACGCTCATATTTTTCTTTTCTTCTCTCATCTCCTTTACAGTTTAACTGGTAATGAACCACTCACCATCTTGCCTCTGACTCAAGAAACAGAACAGACTCACGGGAAGGCCCACTTCAAGGTCTGCGATCGTCTGAAGCTGGAGAGGAAACAGCGGCGGATGTGCCGGCGGGATCCCGGAGTGGCGGAGACCCTAATGGAAGCGATCAGTATGAGCGCCCTCGAGTGTCAGTATCAGTTCAGATTTGAGAGGTGGAATTGCACCTTGGAGGGACGGTACAGGACGAGCCTTCTGAGGAGAGGTCAGTTGTGGCTCTTTCGGCACTGAAATTCTCCATATCAAGTGTCTCTGCTGTGTAATTACTGTACATTGGGTGTATGTTTGAGGGGGAGGCTGGGAGAAGGGGTAGTGTGAAGTCACCTCAATATTAGCTCAAGTCATGTCCTACTCTCCAATGGACAGTTGGCTTCCTGGTTGTACACCACAGAATAAAAATGGCAAAATGTTGGGAAATACACAGTGAGTTAGTCTGAAAGAGAAAGGCAGGTTCACGTATTGGGTAAGGCCCTTCAAATGGCATGGCAGATGCAATTTAATGAGGATAAGTGTAAGATAATATATTTCCAACATTTTCTGCTTTTATTTGACATTTCTATTCGTCTTCTCTCTGATCTCTTTTCCCCTTTTTCGCTCTCCTTTGTTTCCTCCCTTTCTCTTTTCACAAGCCGGCTGGCTGGCTGGGACTTCAGAATTTTTCCTCCTAGCTTCTCTTGCTAAAGATGAAAAATAAACAAGAATACACTGCGGGGGTCAGGATGGCCTACTTGAAAGCCAGTTTAGGTATCAGCTTTGGCTCAGTGGTAGCACTCTCACCTCTGAGTCAGCATCTAAAAAAGTTTTGGATGGAGAGCCTTTTGCAGAAAGTCAGGGTTCTGGCGAACATAGGAACATAGAAATTGTTCGATGAGAAAAGACCAAAGTCCATCTCGTTCGCCTTCTACCATCCTGATAGTCACATGATACAATGATAATGGAGTTGCTGACTAATCAATCTCTACCAATTAATGTACAACAGACCCAGACATGAGGCGAGGGAAACCGTCTACCTAGGGAGCCTGGCCCATGGATTGACCATTTGCTCACTGACATTGTTTCCGCAGATTAGAAGGGTCTCTACACAAAAAGTTAACCATTCGTTGCCATTTGGCTGCCTGTTCAGCCCACGTGACTGACGCAACCCATCACTCACTTAAACAAAGTTTTCGTCAGGGGCAACACCTGAACTACACGGCTCGTGACTGGAAACAAAATCTCCCTCTCAGGATTGATGGCCCTGCTCAGAGTTGTGGGCAGCTGGAGAGCTGATCTCAGTTCATGGTTCTAACTGTAGTGACCTCAATCCAGCGTATGGTAGACATGAGTGCGTGGCACCAAACTGCATTCTAATTCAGCTCAAAATTGGTCTGTCTTACTCAGAAAAACTCCAGAGTAGATGATGTAGGAAATTAAATATCATACTGGTGGAGTAATAGGGTTGTTGCTGAGTCACATTTCTGGAACCAGGGAAAGTTTCAGTGGCATTTAAAGTAAGTCGTGCTGCATACGAGCTGGTAGGAGTCGGGGTAGGGAGCTGCCTGTTTAATGCTCTGTATTCTCAGCTGACAGAAAGAGAAACGGTTGTCATTAGCCAGAGACGCATGCTTCAAAATTTTGAAGAGCAAAAGAACAGAGTGGGAAAGGTGTGTACAGGGAAAGAGGGAAAGAAGGGGATATGCAAAGAGGAAAGATCATCTAGAGGGAGAGAAAAGGACAGACAGATAAAGGGAGACACGAATAGACAGAGAAAGAGGGAAAAGGACAGAGAGAAGAGCGTACAGATAGAGGAAAGGGGCATGATGACAGTTAAAACAGACCGCTAGAAAAACAATAGACTCGAGAGAGATAAAAAGACCTGTAATTCTCACTGGGAGTTTGGAAGTGCGTCTATATATAGAGAGAGAAGAGGACAAACTGAGAGAGGGGAGAAAAAGACAGAGCGAGAAGGAAAAGGACTTGGCGACAGACAAAAGTAGCACAGGCAAAGAGTAGAGAGGACGTTGGGGTGATAATGCAGACCCATTGCAATGCTAGTGGGATTTCCGCTCCTCAGGCATTGTATGTGCAGTGCTTCATCGAGCCGACAATGTGAGGTCAGCTCATTCAAATAATTTTGTGGCACTGCCACAGGGATCTGGGGCTAGAGCATCAGCCAATGATGACCTGACGGCAGTCCGTAAAGTGCCACATTTACTTTTGTTTATATTTCACTGCCATGGGGCACAAAGACCCCATGCAAAAATTGACCATAGAAGGGCACAGGGCAACAGGGCAACAGGGCCAGTAATGAAGGGTGACCCTGTTAACAAGGAAAGGGTCACAGAAGAATAAAATAACACGGGCCTCCACTGAAATGGGGCTCATTGTCTGCAGCACTGCTCAGGGTGTCCAGTTGCATTACCGAAGGCCCCTCATTTGCATAAAATGTGGGGCCTTGATGAGCACAGATGGTATGCAGGGTCCTAGCGTACTTCTGCCTGCATTTCCCTGCACTCATCACACAGAAAGTTGAGCAGGCCTCAGGTCTCCACGTCTGATTATACAGGGACCCTGTGCCCAAAGCACTGAGGCATTTTCGGCACATCTGGCTGCATTATCGGCTCTGAGGAGATAGAAACAAAGACAAACTGGGCGAGTGAGAAAGGAAGTACTGACAGACTAAAATGAGAATGAAAAAGGACATGCCCGAAGGAAAGGGAGAAAAGGACCGAGAGCAGAGGATAAAAAGACTTGGAAGGATAAAATGGATACTTAGCATGGACTGACAGAGAGTGTGAAAAGTCAGCCAGAAAGATGTGAAAGAGAACAAGAGGAGAAACTGAACACAGGTTGCGTGATGTTATGGTTATGGTACTGGACTTGTAATCCAGAGAACGTGAATTATGTTTTAAAAATCTGGAATAAAGTGCTGGTATCAGTAAAAGTGACCATGAAGCTGTCAAATTGTAGTAAAAACGCATCTGGTTCACTAATGTCCTTTAGGGAAGGAAACTTGTCGTCCTTACCCGCTCTGGCCTATATGCGACTCCAGTCCCACACCAATGTGTTTGATCCTTAAATGCCCTCTGAAGTGGCCTAGCAAGCTACTCCGTTGTAACAAACCGCTACACTGCAGCGGTTCAAAAAGGCCTGCCAACACCCCCTTAGGGCAATAAATGCCGGCCTTGTCAGCGACATCCACATCAAGAGAATGAATAAAAGAAAAAATACAGAATAGGGCAGACAGAGCGGGTGAAATTCTCCTTGTTGACAATTATAGTGCAAAGCTCAGTGTGAGCAAAAGTTCCTATTTAGTACTCAAGCTGACTTTGAGCAAGATGACTTCCACTCAGAGAAAGAGAGAAACAGACAGAGGGTGATACAGACACAGAAGGAGAAGGAGAGATATAGATACAGAGAAAAGCGGACAGAGAAAAAAGTCAAACAAAGATTTTCAGATGTGAATTGACTGGCAGATTAGTGCATCAGGCAGCCTTGGTACTTGAACCCATAATCAGGAGGCTAAGGAGCAGACCTTAAATGTTCCTTCTCCTGAGACGACGATTAAACTTGACTTTTCATTTTTTTAAATATGAGAAATTAAAATAGCAATTTTAGTCCAAGAGGACAAGTACATTTGACTGTAATTATTTTTTCCATTTTCAATTGCCTTGCCAGTGAAAAGGTTATGAGTTTATTACAGCACATCTGGCGTGCAGTGTGTTGATTTATGAGCCCTGGTATGACATCTGCAAGCTGTACACTTCAGATAAACCCCACATATGCAATATCACCTAATTAAAAATTAAATTGCACACTGTTTGCTTTCTCTTTTATAAAACATAGAGAAAAAAAAATCTCTCGCCAGATCTTTTGCCTTGTCCAATATATAATGATAAAAAGGACCAATAGTCATGATGTCCATTTATTTAACGGGCTCGTGTCAAGTATCTGGCTCCAACATTTTAACAGATGCGTTAACCTATGTATTTTAAATGGGTCAGTGCCTCCAGTAAAACAGTGGGTAGCATGTTAATTGTTCAGGCGATAAGATGGCCGACCATAATTTTTATCCTATCTTTTTTGTTTGGGGGAAGGGGAGGGGGTATTCCCACCTATGAATGTGAGAAATTTCAGCGCTGAGGGAATGGGGACAGTGTCCAACTCCGATATCATTCAGTATGAGAATTAAGGATTCAGGCAGGTACAGCACAGGTTCGAAAGAGAGTAAAGCTACCTCTACACTGCCCCATCAAACACTCCCAGATCAGGAACAGAATGGTTTAGAAAGAGAGTAAAGCTACCTCTACACTGCTCCATCAAACACTCCCAGGGCAGATACAGCATGGGTTAGGTACAGAGTAAAGCTCCCTCTACACTGCCCCATCAAACTCTCCCAGGGCAGATACAGCATGGGTTAGGTACAGAGTAAAGCTCCCTCTACACTGCCCCATCAAACTCTCCCAGGGCAGATACAGCATGGGTTAGGTACAGAGTAAAGCTCCCTCTACACTGCCCCATCAAACTCTCCCAGGGCAGATACAGCATGGGTTAGGTACAGAGTAAAGCTCCCTCTACACTGCCCCATCAAACTCTCCCAGGGCAGATACAGCATGGGTTAGGTACAGAGTAAAACTCCCTCTACACTGTCCCACCAAACACTCACTCCTTGGTTTAAGGCTCTCGTATAACGATACGGCGCTGTTAACAAGACACTCAGTTTGTCATATAAAGCAAGGGAGCTCTGGAGACTCTGCACTGTTGGGCTCCCCATTTTCCGTTGGTTCTATGTTCCTTCAGTCAGTTACCCCTTAAGGTTATGGTATTTTTGGGAAGCTGCAGCAACTGACGTATAGAGGAGAGACAACAGACGGGGGTCATGGGTCTCCCTTTGAACACCACTGTTCTGGGTTATAGAAAGACAAAAGCGCTTTTAGATGCAGAGCCAAACTGCATCTACAGTGCCCCCAACAATGTGCCTCTTCCTAAACCCTGGGAGCACTGCTTGCTGCACTATTGTGACATTTCAATTTCCTGCACCAGCCATCTCTTGGGGCCTCACTCAACGAGGCTGCCAACTTAGTGGCATTTTTGTAATGATTGATGAATATTTTTTTGCTGTGGACTCGTGCCCACTAGCAACTGGGATGGAGACTGCCCAAGATCACTTACAAACCAGCAAAAAGAGAGAGAGAGAGAGAGAGGAGACTTTCAACCCATCAATTCGGACTGGATTCAAACCCAGAACCCAGAGGTGAAAGGAAAGTGTTGTAACCAATTACGCCATACCACCTGTATCAATATCTCCCTCCATCTAATGAGTTACCATGGTTGCAAGACAGCTGTTTGCTTTGCCCCTACAGACATACACAAAACTGTACAGTACCAGATGAATTTGAATTGTTCCCTTTTACCTGGTGTGTAATGTAGGGACATAGGAATTGCTAGGTGAAAAAAGACCATGGTCCATCTAGTTTACCTTCTACCATCCTGGTAATCGCATGATACAATGATAATGTAGTTGTTGACTAATCATAACAATTGAGATCTATCAATTAGTCCACAACAGACCCAGTCATGAGTTGAGGAAAACCCCCAGTGGTGGAGAGCTTTGGGAACCATAGGGCCAAAGTCACCTGTTCCTCCTAAGCTCGCTACACTTACCACATATACTGTATCCCATGCAAGGATTCACAGTTCCCAGTCATTCCCACCAGAATGAATTACTTCCTTCAAACTTTCACATAGCCCCCTCATCTTGGGGACCTACTTATGAAAGACAGGTCTCGAGAGTCAGGACATGTGTAATTTAGAAAAGTTGAACTTTATCACTCTCTCAAACTCAAAGAACAATCAATGGTACTAACTGATTCCTGAAGGTGTGCCTTATGTCTGATCTTTGACCTCTTCTCTTTCCTGTGTCTCCGGCTATCACTTGTGTCCTTGATCAGACTGTATTAGTCTTCAACTTGTCCGAAAGCCTGTCACTCGTATCCCATCTCGCACCAAATCCTGGACTCCAATCACCCCCATTATTATTGGTTCCCTGCCCTACAGAGTTTAAAATCCTTAGTCTCACTTCCAGTTCTTCCAGGTCCTACAGTCTGGATTTCCCGCTCGAACTGAATCCCACTGTATAGTCGATGGGGTAGGCTTTGTTCCCACCCTCCTGTTGGGCTCCTGATCTTGGCCAATTTTTTTATTTCCAGAGTCAGGCTAACTTAAATATTGTCGGAGACCTTATTTCGGGAGAGGGGGCAGTGGGAGGAGGAAAATTGCTACAGCAGATCTTGGTGTAGCATGGTCGGTGGCCCCCAGTGATGCCCCCAAAATGTTCTTTTTAATTCCTTTTTACTCAGTATGAACTCTATCTGTACTGGAGCAGCAACAGACATACACAAAACTGTACAGTACCAGATGGATTTGAATTGTTCCCTTTTACCTGGTGTGTACTGTAGGGACATTGGTCTTTTTTCATCTAGCAATTCCTTAGTCCATCTAGTTCACCTTCTACCATCCTGGTAATCGCATGATACAATGATAATGGAGTTGTTGACTAATCATAACAATTGAGATCTATCAATTAGTCCACAACAGACCCAGACATGAGGTGAGGAAAACCCCCAGTGGTGGAGAGCTTTGGGAACCATAGGTCCAAAGTTACCTGTTCCTCCTAAGCTCGCTACACTTACCACATATACTGAATCCCAAAATGTTGTTTTCTGAAAGAAATCTATCTAATTTGAATGAATCAATACTATCTGCTGCCACCTTCTCCCTAGGGAGCCTGTTCCATACATTGACCACTTGCTGACTGGAATAATATTCATGCCCAAGAGCTGATACTGAGATACCCACGGGCTGTACAGTACAAGACGGGAGTGAATCGCTCCCTTTTAAGCAGTGTCTACATGAACAGGAGTGATGTGTTGCCTGTCCCACTGTGCAACAGGCTGTCAGGTGGTGGTCAGAGGCTGTGTCTGGGTTCTGCTCGACACCTTCTGTGGGAGCACAGCTGAGACCTATAACCTTGCATTTGAGGGAATTTGCATCAGTTGGCAACTCCACTGTCACGTAGCGGCCCGCATAGTCATCAATGCACCCATCTACGATGAACTTGTGTTCCCTTCTTTTTCCAGAGAGCCAACACTACACTGAGATACAATACTTAACCTGTGCCTCAGCATTCCATACTTCTTCCACTGAATTTTCCTTTTATAAAAGAAAGAATAAAAGCGCCTTTCATGACCTCAGGACATCCAAAAGTGCTTTATAGCCAATGAAGTGTAGTTACTGTTGCAGTGTAGGAAACGTGGCAGCCAAATTTCACACAGCAAGGTCCCACAAACAGCAATCAGATAATCTGTTTTAGTGATATTGGTTGAGGGATAAATATTGGCCAGGACGCCCAGAGAACTTCCCTGCTTTTCTTCGAAATAGTGTCATGAGATCTTTTACGTCCACCTGAGAGGGCAAACCGGGCCTTGGTTTAACATCTCATCCAAAAAACGACACCTCAGACGCTGCAGCACTGCCTCAGTACTGTACTGGGTGTCAGCATAATGCCTCCTATGCTCCAGATACACCCTACTACAGAGTCTTCCTCCTCACTGTCTTGAAATCAAGACTCATGGCATCATTTCCTACTCAAACTCATTCTTTCCCAGAACCTTTCACCTCCCTCAGTCTTCCTTTCCATCTATGACCTTTAGGCTTTTAAACCAATTGGTGGTAACTAACCAATAATTCTTGATTTTCTTTGTCTTCTGTTCTAATGTATTCAACCTTCAGACCTGCTGTTTAGGCCACTTTGCTTTCTCAGGGGAAAAAAAACCCTCTTTTTATTTGTTTTTCCCCCTCAGGTTTTAAAGAGACTGCCTTCCTATATGCCATCTCTTCCGCTGGACTGACTCACGCCCTGGCCAAGGCTTGTAGCGCTGGCCGGATGGAACGATGTACCTGCGATGAAGCTCCTGACCTGGAGAACCGGGAGGCTTGGCAGTGGGGAGGCTGCGGGGACAACCTCAAGTACAGCAACAAGTTTGTCAAAGAGTTTATGGGACAGAAGAAATCCAACAAGGATTTACGAGCACGTGTTGATCTGCACAATAGCAACGTTGGTGTCAAGGTGAGTGGTCACCAGCGATGGCAATGTCAAGTTGTTTTTTGAAGGGGCATTGGGTTTGCACAGTCTTGAAAGCAACTTCACTATCGTTCAACTTGGGTCAGTTGGTAGCACTCTCACCTCCGAGTCGCACCCGACTCCAGGACTTGAGCACGTCATCTAGGCTGATACTTCAGGCTCAAAGGGCTGAATAGCCTACTCCTGTTCCTATGTTCCTTGCCACACATCTTCCCAAGAATACTTTTCTGCTTGTACAATGAAATAGCACGTATTTCCAAGCACAGTTTTGAGCTGGAGAAGGATCTCCCCGGTGAAGTGAAGGCACGTCTTTGCTGAAGTATCTCTGGCGAGGTTTATGGAACCACATGCTTGTGGATTGGTGGGCCTATACAGACGGCCTGCAGATCATTCCTCTGCAACTTCCTCATCATTCACGGAACCAAGACAAATTCCCAGAGGAAAATCCATCCTAACTTTGCAGGGTGTTTAAAATGAATGATAAGCTCCCAGCAATGTCATGAAAATACAAACAAACCTGAAAAAGGCCCACCACCAGCTTCTCTGGGCAACTAGGGATGGGCAGTAAATGCTGGCCTTGCCAGCAATGCCCACATCCCAAGGATGAATAATTTAAAAATTCTCACAATAAGTTACTTTTGAAAGGCAGTGACTTGCTATGTAGATAAACAGATGAGCTATATTGTATCAGCAACATCCCATAAACAGCAATCAGATAAATGATGAGGGAATCTGTTTGTGCTTTGGTTGAGGGAGGAACATTAGCTGGGACAATGGGAGAACACCCTGTTCTTATTCAAATGGTGTTACAGGATTTTTAAGACCTATTTAAATGCCTCGCCCAACGCCTCTGAAAATGTTGCACTCCCTCACTACTGCACTGAAGTGCTAACCTAGATTGTGTGCCCTGGAATGGGGCTTGAACCCACAACCTTCTGACTCAGAGGTAAGAGTGCTGCCAACTTGCTCCCTTCCTGCTTGTACCTGATTTGATGATCATGACCCAGTATTCAGATCAGCTAAAGGACACCATCACCAGAGCAGGAATTTATTTTTTAGGCGACATTTCGGTATCATGCTTTTTTTTGCCAGAAGAGTTAAAGGATCTTGTTAACCATCACCCGGAAGGGTGGTGAGCCACACTCCAGCTATGTTTGCAGTGACGCCATGTGCAAGCAGTGGGCCTCCATGTCCACGAGCTGTGAGTTGCGCCATCACATCAAACGGAAAACAAACTGCCAAGCGCTTTCTAGGAAGATTTGTCAGCCTGCACAACTCCATCTTTAAACATGGTGATGCGTGGCCACTCCTGAATTTTCACAAGGCCGCGGGACTCTGCAAAGTGCAGCTGACTTCAATAAAACCCAAGAGTTGCCAAGCCATTTGCCTTTGTAGTAGAGAGAACCTAATACGGCTTTTAAGATTTTTTGATGCTAATGTGGGACTTGTAAAGAGACCATTCTAAAGTAGAAATGCATTAAGCTAGGCAGGGGAAAAAAAGCAAAGGGAATGGTTCCAGCTCCCACTTTGGTCTAAATTCCTAAGAGCAGTTTGTTCCCAATGTTGTAGGTTCTTCCATTACAGCCACAGCCCTCAGACATATACTTTCCACTCAGTTCCTGTGCAGTATGTAGGTCACCTGTCTAATTTTCTGTCGGTCCTTATGCGAGAATTCTTCCAGCTCAATATTACCTCCACCCTCCCCTTTTTATTCAACTCCAGGCCACACGCAGAGAGTCAGCAACACCGAGATCAGATTCACTGATATAGGATACATAGGGGGTGAATTTCTGCAGGGGCGGGGGGTTCTCCTGCTAAAGTTACGGTGGACGAGCTGAAGAGCCACGGATACCCCAGGAAAAACAGTGTAAATTCGGGTGGCGCCAATTTATCGGGGTTTCCGTGGCAACATTACGGCAGGCAAACGGAAGACCCCGCCCACCCCGCCCCCCCCCACCGCGTGACAATCGTAGGAAGATAGCAATAGGAGTAGGCAATTTAGTCTCTCGAGCCTGTTCTGCCATTCAATTAGATCATGGCTGATCTGTACCTCAACTCCATTTACCCAGCTTTGCTCCATATCCTTTGAAACCCATACCCAACAAAAGATACATCAATCCCAGTCTTGAAAATTTCAATTGACCCAGCATCCACAGCGTTATGGGGGAGAAAATTCCAGATTTCCACTATCCTTTGTATGAAAAAGTGCATTCTGATTTCACTCCTGAATGGCCTAGCTCTAAACACAGACACAGTCACTGTCTCAGAAAGAAAGAGATGCTGCTGCCTGACCCTAGAAATTGGATCACACTGCGCCTGTTTTACATGTGTAAAATGGGCACAAAAGCCTAATTTAGGGGCCAACCTCCGCCCGAATAGCGCGGAAACACGTCCGATGCCATATTGGTTCGGGTGCTGCAGAGGTGTCCCTGGCGGCTGCCTAAAACAGGCCTTAGGCCCCATGAATATGCTAATAAGGGGTCTAATGCCCATTTTAGGACCCAATCTGGAAATTGGTTTACACTGAACATTCAGCATTACCAGGTCTACATGCAATCTAATTAGCAAGGTAAGTTTTTAAAAAAAAAAATAATTGCCATCCTGACTTGGACATATCACCATTGCTTCATCGTCGCTGGGTCAAAATCCCGGGACACCCTCCACAGCTGCATGGTGGGAGACCTTCACCACATGGACTGCAGCGGTTCAAGAAGGCAGCTCACCTTCTCAAAGGCAACTAAGGATGGACAATAAATGACGGCCTTTGCTGGCGACGCCCATATCCTGAGAATGAATTTTTAAAAAAAGAATGTGGAGCTGAGAGGAACAGGAGTGCTCCTGCCTACCTCCACAGCACCCCCCCCCCAACAACCCCCGCCCCCGGACTCGCCTTAGATCCTCTGCTGTATCCGAGCCAGTCAATCTTGCAACCCATCCCTCTCTGTGATCAGCGAGCTGCCTCTGAAGCCGCGACTGGTGCCCGCAGCTCGTCAGTAAAGAACAAATGAGTCCGACAGACCGATTTGCTGTGGTCTTGCGACCGGCCTCATTAGGCATGTTTAAAGCACGCTGCACCCGGATCCCGCCCTGATTTGAGCTGGCAGCACCCTTGCTTCTGCGTGGCGCGATCCAGTTTGTCGGCCCCTGATCCTCTGCTCCTCGCAAGACTGAGTTTTTTTTTATTCGTTCATGGGATGAGGGCGTCGCTGGCGAGGCCAGCATTTACTGCCCATCCCTAATTGCCCTTGAGAAGGTGGTGGTGAGCCACCTTCTTGAACCACTGCAGTCCGTGTGGTGAAGGTTCTCCCACAGTGCTGTTAGGAAGGGAGTTCCAGGATTTTGAACGGTGATATATTTCCAAGTCGGGACGGTGTGTGACTTGGAGGGGAACGTGCAGATGGTGTTGTTCCCATGCGCCTGCAGCTCTTGTTCTTCTAGGTGGTAGAGGTCGTGGGTTTGGGAGGTGCTGTCGAAGGAGCCTTGGTGAGTTGCTGCAGTGCATCCTGTGGATGGCACACACTGCAGCCACAGTGCGCCAGTGATGAAGGGAGTGAATGTTTAGGGTGGTGGATGGGGTGCCAATCAAGTGGGCTGCTTTGTCCTGGATGGTGTCGAGCTTCTTGAGTGTTGTTGGAGCTGCATTCATGCAGGCAAGTGGAGAGTATTCCATCACACTCCTGACTTGTGCCTTGTAGATGGTGGAAAGGCTTTGGGGAGTCAGGAGGTGAGTCACTCGCTGCAGAATACCCAGCCTCTGACCTGCTCTTTTAGCCACAGTATTTATGTGGCTGGTCCAGTTAAGTTTCTGGTCAATGGTGACCCCCAGGATGTTGATGGTGGGGGACTCGGCGATGGTAATGCTGTTGAATGTCAAGGGGAGGTGGTTAGACTTTCTCTTGTTGGAGATGGTCATTGCCTAGCACTTGTCTGGCCCGAATGTTACTGGCCACTCATCAGCCCAAGCCTGGATGAACCTAGTTGAAGGACAAGACTCATAGTACAGAATATCACCTAGGTTCTAGACCGTCAATAGCTTCTGGATCTGTTATAGACTAATTGATAGAGATTGATTTCTATGATTAGTCAATAACTCCATTATCACTGTATCATGCGACTAACAGGATGGTAGAAGGCGAACTAGATGGACCTTGGTCTTTTGTCGTCCAGTAATTCCTATGTTCCGATCTATACATATGTCACACCAGTGATAGCACACTTCAATGTGTTATTGGTACATAGAGAAAAATGAGTAAGAAAGTCAGCCATTTCATTCTTGTTTCTCCTAACCAGGAATTTACAAACACACGTAAAAGTTTTCAAATTTCCCTCAGCAACAGCAATTAACTGACCTCAGGATGCGCCTATTAAAATTAATTAGACTGTGGTCTTAAAAGGGGCAGGCCTGGTTAAACACAGTTCCGCCTTTGCAGCAGAATAATACAAGGCATGTTACATGGCATGACACTCCTGTCCTTGTAAAGCAGCGCATTATCCGGATTACCCTGAGCAATGCCATGGGAGATCCAATCGTGGGAAGGGTCACAGGACAGAGCAGGTGGCTTTTGTGGGGAAAAGCAGCATGCAGGCTCAGTGGGCTGAATGGCCCTTTTTCTGTGCTGGAATGTTCTTTGATCTCTGTGATTATATGTTTTTTTAACTGGCAAAAGTTCTGAAGCTTCTTTTTGGCCATTTTTCAGGAAGACTGGTTCTGATCTGTGGCCTTCAGATATTCCAGAAATTTGTCTAGTGATATTTACATTTTTAAAAATTTTTTTAAAAAATTCCTTTACATTTTAAAGAGCACATCTGATTCCAATAAAACTTGAGACGTATAATTGTTTTTTTTTATTATGTATTGATAAATGGTAATATATTCCAGAAATCTTGTGGACCACAAGAAGGGAGATGGAGAGGGCGAGACGGATAGTGGCAGCTTTATCTTTCTGATCCTAATGATTCCCAAATATCTCAGTTGGTAGCTTTCTGGGTTCTGAGTTAGAAGGTCAGGGGTTCAAGTCCCACTCCAGGACTTCAGCATGTGATCTAAGCCTCCACTTCAGTGCAGGAGTGCAGCCATTGTCAGAGGTGGTGTCTTTAGGAGATGATGTAAACCTGAGTCCTTGGGGGGAGGTTGGATTTTAGAGCCTCTCCGCATGGAACCTGACCCTTTCCTGCCGTCTCCGATTTTAATCTGCAGGGTTCTGCAGGCAGATGAGGAGGCTGCCTAAAGCAGGCCTCGTGAATTTACGTAAATTGGGATCCTACCGCATTACTAGGAGTCTGATGACATGTTAACCGAGCCCTGAGTGGGGAAGCTGTTGCCGATTGCCTGCCAGGCTGAAGCAGGTCGACAGCTGGTATGAGGGCTGAAGTGGCCCTTTTCGATAAAGTAAAAAGTACGGCCAAAAAAATTTCCTCCAGAGCCCACAAGGAAAGTCAAAGCCTCCCCTACCCCGGACCTGCACTCCCCTGCCGTGAGTCCGTCCTGAACCCTCTCCCCACCACTTTACCTGAAAGCCAGCAGGTGGCCAGGTGGCCAGGAGACCTCCCCCTCCCCCCCCCCTCCCCCCCCCCCCCCCACCAACCCCACCCACCCACTATTCTTCCCCTGACGGTAGCTGCTCTGCACCCTCTTCCCACCCATTCCGGATAGGAAATGGACGGATGGCATTTGAATGAGGCTGAGCGATTTAAAAAAAATAATAATTCATGGGATGTGGGCGTCGCTGGCAAGGCCAGCATTTCTTGCCCATCCCTAATTGCCCTTGAGAAGGTAGCAGTGAGCTGCCGTCTTGAACCGTTGCAGTCCATGTGGTGAAGGTACTCCCACAGTGCTTTAGGTGGGGAGTTCCAGGATTTTGACCCAGCAACAATGAAGGAACGGCGATATATTTCCAAGTCGGGATGGTGTGTGACTTGGAGGGGAACGTGGTGACATGGTGTTCCACCTGCTGCCCTTGTCCTTCTAGGAGGTAGAGGTCGCGGGTTTGGGAAGTACTGTTGAAGAAGCCTTGGTTTGTTGCTGCAGTGCATCTTATAGATGATACACACTGCAGCCACGGTGTGCCGGTGGTGGATAGAGTGAATGTTTACGGTGGTGGATGGGATGCCAATCAAGCGGACTGCTTTGTCCTGGATGGTGTCGAGCTTCTTGAGTGTTGTTGGAGCTGCACTCATCCAGGCAAGTGGAGAGTATTCCACCACACTCCTGACTTGTGCCTTGTAGATGGTGGAAAGGCTTTGGGGAGTCAGGAGGTGAGTCACTCGCCGCAGAATACCCAGCCTCTGACCTGCTCTTGTAGCCACTGTATTTGTGTGGCTGGTCCAGTTAAGTTTCTGGTCAATGGTGACCCCCAGGATGTTGATGGTGGGGGATTCGGCGATGGTAATGCTGTTGAATGTCAAGCGGAGGTGGTTAGACTCTCTTGTTGGACATGGTCATTGCCTGACACTGGTCTGGCATGAATGTTACTTGCCACTTATCAGCCCAAGCCTGGATGTTGTCCAGATCTTTCTGCACGTGGACACGGACTGCTTTATTATCTGAGGGGTTGCGAATAGAACTGAACACTGTGCAATCATCAGCGAACATCACCACTTCTGACCTTATGATGGAGGGAAGGTCATAGATGAAGCAGCTGAAGATAGTTGGACCTAGGACATGGATTAAAATTGCTCGGGCATCCTGTTGCTTTTGCAAGCGGGAAATTAACTCGCCGGAGCGGTTTCCCATCAGAAACTCATTCCATGTTAAAATCCACCCCCTTGTCTGCCCTGCCTGCTTAGGAGGATATAAAAGATCCCATGGTAGACTGGAAGCCAAGCAGGAAGTTTGCTTCGTGCACTGGCCAAAAACTAACTAACGAGTTATTCCCTTGTCGTCTATCTACAGGACCTTGCTGTGTGTAAATTGTCTGCTGCCTTTACTTACATGGGCTGGGCATTTCCTTGGAGCTGCTCCCATTCTGCCACTGTAACTGTGCTGGAAGTGCGGTAGAATCATAAATGGCGCAGTGCGATCAGCTCAGAGGAAATTCCTGGCCTAGTAACTGCATGTTGTTGGTTGTGAAGCATTTTGAGGTACGATGATGCAATATATAAATCCAAATTATTTCATTATGTATCGATTTTTCCTAGAGTCATTTTTAACCAGCTTAGTTTTAACACTCAGATTATGAATTGGCAAATTCAAGACTGAACTGGATTGATATTTAGCTGGGATAACGTGGGAAATGGGGGGTAGACTTTCAACTTGTCTTCTGTGTATAAAGCTGGCGTTATAGATCATCCTGCCATTATAAAATTGCCACAATGGAAATGAAAATTTGGCAGTTTCTAGAAGGCGTGTTTGATCCACAACAGCAGTTTGTTGCCCGGGCACCAAGTTGAAAATCTACCCCATAAAGTCGTGATTGAGCAAAGGCCGTTCACCTCATTGAGCCTGAATCCATGTATGACTATTCCATCATAGACTTCCCTCCCATACCATCTGTCGTTCCCCTACGTTAAGGAATACTAAATTATTTTTTCCCCACCTCCCCTAAAAAAATCCTAAGCAGGCAGGGCAGACAAGGGGGTGGATTTTTGGTACAGGGTGGGAGATTTACATCTGCCCTCTGTCTAAACAACCAGGGAGTGTACGATGCTAATACTGGATCCACAACTGGTTTCATTTCCCTCAGATTAGCAACCCCCACCTTAATGAACCCATATTCTCCTCTCCCTCTTTTAAAGTTTTCCATGCCATGCTACATAGAAAGAAAGAACTTGCATTTTATAAAGTGCCTTTCATGTCCTCAGGACATCCCAAAGCACTTCACTGGCAATGAAATACTTTTGAAGTGTAGTCACTGTTGTAATATAGGGAAAGGCAGCAGCCAATTTGCACACAGCAAGGTCTCACAAACAGCAATGAGACAAATGACCAGATCATCTCTCTTTGTGGTGTTGGTTGAGGGATAGATGTTGGACAGGACACTAGATGCCGATTCCATGACTCAGAGCTCCCAGCAGGCCCAGGCTGGAGAATCAATGCTACAGTGGGAGTGCAGGATCACAGAGTTAGCTCTAGTGCTTCAACTGAGAGGCTGTCAGGCAAACAAATCCCAGGCCTCTGCTAAACATATATAAGAGCTCCTGGGAGGTCTTCATAACCTGGCTAGTGTTGGAGGCCAGAGGTTTGGATGCAGGGTTTGTATCAAAGGAGTTGCATCGACTAAGTCTGTGATGCAGATGCACGTTAAGGGGACGTCTATTCCCTCCTGTTTGGAAAACAGTTAGGGAGTGAAATTCATCTTTCAATGAAAGAATACTCATTTTTCTTCATCATTAAGGATCTGCTAACTAACTGGTAGAATTGCAATGCTTTTAAACATGATTGCTAACAATCCGATATTTTCCTGT
The DNA here is from genome assembly GCF_035084215.1 of Heptranchias perlo. Lineage (NCBI taxonomy): Eukaryota > Metazoa > Chordata > Chondrichthyes > Hexanchiformes > Hexanchidae > Heptranchias > Heptranchias perlo. The sequence continues at coordinate 36,163,611 of NC_090327.1, read as the reverse complement.
TTTTCATTAAAAGAAGTATTCCACACCCCTCCCCTTCCCAACAGTGACGTGCTTGCATTCAGCAACTCAGTGTGGGGCATTTCATGGACCCGTGTTCTGGAGATTTTGGACATAGGCCCATGTCCCACCTTTCTGTACGTCAGCCAGCCAGTTTTCTTCCTTCCTCTCCTAAGGCACTGGCTCACGCTGACACCATTAGCTCATTCAGTAGCCTTTCTTCACGTGGGAACCCAGACAGTGAGGGTCAACAGGCTATTTGCTAATGGAAGGCATCACAGCCAATCCAACCCTGCCCTCATCAGATGTCCACACCTACTAGCAGGGGATGCTGAATAGTAATCAGAAACAGGAAGCCAGGCTGAATTTTATTTTTTTCTCTTCTCTAGCCTGGGAGAATGTGGCCATTTATAGAAGTCTGCCTGCTGCTCCACAGCCAATTCAGCACAGGCTGGGAAATGGATCTGTCATCTTCCTGGCTTAAACCCTCATCCATGCTTTTGTTACCTCCAGACTCGACTATTCTAATGCTCTCCTGGCTGGCCACCCATCTTCCACCCTCCATCAGTGAGAGCTCATCCAAAACTCTGCTGTTCGTTTCCTAACTTGCACTAAGTCCCGTTCACCCATCATCCCTGTGCTCGCCAACCTACATTGGCTCTTGGTCCACCAAAGCCTCAGTTTTAAAATTCTTATGCTCATGTTCAAATCCCTCTATAGCCTCTCCCCTCCCTATCTCTATAACCTCCTCTAGCCCTATAACCCTCCGAGAATTCGGTGCTTCTCTAATTCTGGCCTCTTGTGCATACCCCACTTCCTTCAGCCATTGCTAAGCTCTGGAATTCCCTCCCCAAACCTTCTCCCTTCTTCACCTCTCTTTCCTCCTTTAAGACGCTCCTTAAAACCTACTTCTTTGTCCAAGCGTTTGGTCACCTGTACTAATGTCTCCTTCTTTGGCTTGGTGTCAACTTTTGTCTGATTACGCTCTTATGAAGTTCCTTGGGACATTTTACCGTGTTAAAGGTGCTATATAAATGCAAGTTATTGTTGTTATTGTATAGCTCAGTACCACATTTGGAGTCCTCAGATGGCCCTCCATTCTTTTACTTCATGTAAGTCTTACTTGGCATTTGGGGACAGTGTCCTCACCTGCTTGGTCAGTGCGTTGGTGGATGCTGGTCTTAAATGCAGCAAGGCATCCTTTGCCTTGAAATCGTGACCGGTGATATTATTAATAAACGCTTTCAATGCCTCTCCATGAAATCCCTTTGTCCACTATTCAAATAAAGGTGTCAGTCTCTCTATTTTGACTGACCTCTCCTTTAAAATTATGGACGGGTAAATTTCATTGGCATGTTTGTTACTAATACTGCACGATGCTTTTGAACCTATTCGTGTCGTCTAATCCCATTGGCAGAGTAGGACCACTGCATTGGGCTATTTGACCCATTGCTTGGCTTTAGTGAGCACCTGTGTTCTGAGTGGCAGTTTGGCTCACTGGAAGCACTCTCATTGCTGAGTACAAGCCCCACTCCAGTAACTTGGGAATACAATCACGTCAGTGGCGTACCGAGGGAGCGCTGTTAAATCGAAGAGTCCTTGCCTGCCTGTAGGTGGGTGTAAAAGATCCAGTTGCATTATTTGAAGAGCAGGGGAGTTCTCCTGGTGTCTTAGCCAATTTTTATCCCTCAAGGTCCATGTTGTAAAGCGCTTTGGGACGTCCTGAGATTGTGAAAGGCACTATATAAATGCAAGTTCTTTCTTTCAGAAAGAGGCAAAGAGGAGACCTTAAACTGTTGTATTGATGCTAGTCCTGACCCACTGCACCAAGCAGTTCATCAGTAGTTTCATTTCACTATAGAATACAGGGACGGCAAGCCGGCACTGAACAGTTTGAAGCAGAATTCCACATGCTGCATTCGGGCTTGACACCATTAATTATTCAGACATTCAACATCTGTTAGGAGGAAAACATTCCAGACCTGTGTTACTCGTAGTAAAGTCACGATCTAAACATGCCAACATGCAAACCGCCCATTGTATACACCCATCATCCAGACCTATGCAATCTTGCTCAAGACATTACTCTTGGTTAACAGTCTAATAAATCGTGGTGTTATCCGTTACTTGCCTGCACAGTGCAGCCTAGGCTCCACCCAGTTCAAATAACCCTTTGCGTGCTCATTTTATTCCCTTCAAATTACATTTTTTTTAAAAAGAAAGGACTTGTATTTGTAGAGCACCTTTCACAACCTCAGGATGTCCCAAAGTGCTTCACAGCCAACTAAGTACTTTTTTGAAATGTAGTCACTGTTGAAATGTGGGAAACGTGGCAGCCAATTTGCGCACAGCAAGGTTCCACAAACAGCAATGAAATAAATGTCTAGATCATCTGTTTTAGGGATGTTATTTGAGGGATAAATGTTGGCCAGGACACAGGAGAGCTCCCCTGCCCTTCTTTGAAATAGTGCCGTGGAATCTTTTACATCCACCTGAGAGGACCGAAAACTAAGTGCGAGTACGGGTCAAACACCCAGAATCGCTGCTTCAGAAAGACCAAACCTAAGTGATGACTCTTTCATGGTTGAATAGTCCATCAGCACTCACTGTCTAGGCTCACAATGGCCACTTGGGCAAAGTTACTGGAGGAATGCCATTGGCTGTGGAACTGCAGTTGGCATGAAACCAAATCTTCCAATGCCCTGGCACCAATAGTCAGTCAAATGGTCTACCAGGGTTTGTTGACATCACACGCCTTTGCTTTGCCCCTTATTCAAGAGAACTGAAGGACTGTAACATCCAAAACAAGGGGTTGTATATGTATTGGACGTAGAACGGGGAGCTGTAGAATACTATTCCCTCACCAAGTAACCAAGCTCTGATATTTGAGGGCAATAAAGGGGTCCATTGCACTTTGATATGTTGGGGGTGAAATTGGACAGGGACGGGGATGTAAAACAGGTGGCATTGCCCTGTTTGCCCACTATATGCCTTTCCTCCTGCTATATGACCCGTCCGCCCACTATATGCCTTTCCTCCTGCTATATGTCCCGTCTGCCTGCTACATGCCCATCTGATATTCAGCCTCATTGACATCAATAGCAGGTATGTCAAATAATGGTCGGCAAATGCGATTCCGCCTGTTTTGCGTCCCTGCCCATCTCCAGTTTCACCCCTGTTGTCTCCTAGTTCCCCTGATGGCTCAGTTTGAACTGAGCTACGTAGACCAGGAAGATCCAGGTTCGATTTTTAGCCTGTGCTGTGTTAGCTGATCTCAGTAGATGAAGAACTATAGTTGGCCTCAGAGCCTTTGGGCTTGGGCAGGTGAACAATTTTCCAGCTTTACGATTCTCTTTCTCTATCCAGCAACTCCTCCTGGAAAGCGTACGCAGGTGAAGTCTGAATCAGGCTCAGCTGTAATGTTTCCTACAGTCGAATAGCCTGCAGGCTCTCGCTATCCAAGCTCACACACACAGAGTGGTGAGAAAGCATTCTAACATGAGCCAGCATCTTTAGGAGCAATGGGGAGAATTTTGGAAGAGAAACAAACGACACCAGCATGAGAAATATTTGCTTTTGTATTAAATAATCAGTTCAACTTTGCACTGAGTTCAATGAGACTTGTTACAAGCTCAGGGAATGCCTTAATATTTCCCATTCAGACACAGGAGGTGCGTCTAACCTCTCTTGAACCCTGTCTTGAACATTCCCTAGGCTGTGATTAAGTGTTATATTCATATAGCTGGCTAGTTCTTAAGTTTTACTTATTCCACCATTGAATCAGTGTGCTACATCTGAATATTTGGTTTCACAGAACGTCAGCACTTTTAAAAAAAAAGTCTTGTTAAATTCAGACTGGGCGGTGTAGCTGGTTGGAACACTGACCTATCGCCTCTGGGAGCTGTGTTGAAATCCAGCCCAGAAAGGAGGGGATGAAAGTCATTCTGTCTCGCCCTGACAGACAGCTGTAAGGGTCCTACGTGTAAATGGGGTTTGGGCAGCTTGAACTCAGTTCGTAAATAGACCTGGGTCCACAATACAAAACAGCCCAGAGCCGACGCTATTTGACATCAAATGGTAAACTTTACAAACTCACACACCCGTTACGGAGTTTTGCTATTAGAAGGAATAGAAGGGAAAATTCTGCAGGACCCACAGACTTCCGGAAAAAATTCCCAATATATACTCCCAGTGGGCAATGCTCTATGCCAGGTGTGCGATTTTTTTTTTTTAACATTTGACTATTAAATTGCTGAAGTAAAAGGGAGCAGGTTAAACACACAGCTCTATTTTAGAAGCTAAACATCACACCCAGACCGCTCATGAGCAGTTTTGACACCTTCTGTTGTTAACGGCACTTACAGTACATATGAAAGTAAACACACTGCTCTTCTGTTAGCGGCACTTGGAAATATAAATGAGCTGATCTACTTTGTTCTGGGGACAGGAGTTCTCATTTTGCTGGAGCAATTAGGGGTTACGGTCATTTAGTGGGTATGTTACTAGACTAATAAACCAGAAGAAGTGAGTTCAAATCCACCCATGACAGTTTGAGAATTTAAATTGAGTTTTTAAAAAAAAACTGATATCTGTAAAAGTGACTATGAAGCTGTCAGATTGTTGTAAAAACCCAACTGATTCACTAATGCCCTTTTGGGAAGGGAACCTGCTGTCCTTATCCAGTCTGGCCTATATGTGACTCCAGTCCCACTCCAACGTGGTTGACACTTAACTTCTCTGATGTGACCTAGCAAGCCACTCATTTGTGTCAAATAGCTGCAAAAAATAACAAGACCTTCACCACAGAGACTGCAGCAGTTCAAGAAGAAGGCCCACCACCACCTTCTCAGGGTAACTAGGAACGGGCAATAAATGCCGGCCTTACCAGTGACGTCCACATTCTGAGAAAGCATTAAAAAAAAAGACAAGCTCAGCTTACCTGCATCGTAATGCGAAACACTGTCATGACACGGGCATGAATCCAGTTCGGTGTCAGATTTCCTGGCCCATTTTAGGAACATAGGAACATAGGAACAGGAGTAGGCCATTCAGCCCCTCGTGCCTGCTCTGCCATTTGATAAGATCATGGCTGATCTGTGATCTAACTCCATATACCTGCCTTTGGCCCATATCCCTTAATACCTTTGGTTGTACTTGGAACCGGACTGAATCTGCCCAAATCCGTCTTTAACTCAGTGCTAATCTTTCTGAGAGAGAGACAGATGGTAGAAATGGGAAGTGTCACACTGGTGCAGTAGAGGGTGCTCTTCTGAGGTTGGGGCTGACAACAGTGACTACACTTCAAAAGTACTTCATTGACTGTAAAGCGCTTTGGGATATAAATGCAAATTCTTTCTTTTCTTTCAGATACAAACCAAGATCCTGGAGAAATAAAGTCTTAAAGTTTCATATTTATATAGTGTCTTTCACAACCTCAGGGTATCCCAAAGCACTTTACAGCCAACAAAGTACTTTTGAAGTGTAGTCACTGTTGTAATCTAGGAAATGCAGCAGCCAAATTGCGCACAGCAAGGTCCCACAGAAGGCAATCAGACAAATGTCCAGATAACTGGACTTCAATTTCCCCAATATAGTCAGTAACAGTGTAAAGGGCAAAGAGGGGGGGAATTCCTGAAATGTGTACAAGAGAACTTTCTGGGACAGTTTGTTTCCAGCCAAACGAGGAAGGAAACAGTGCTGGATTTAGTTCTGGGGAATGTAATGGGGTAGGTGGAGCATGTTTCAGTGGGGCAGCATTTGGGGAAGAGTGATCATAATATCATTAATTTTTGAATAGTTATGGAAAAGAACAAGGAACAATCAAATGTAAAAATACTAAACTAGAGGAAGGCTAATTTCAGTGAGTTAAAAAAGGATCTTGGCCAGGTGGATTGGAATCAAAAATTGGTCGGCAAAACAGTAATTGAACAATGGGAGGCCTTCAAGGAGGAGTTGGTTCGGCTACAGAGTAGACACATTCCTACGAGGGGGAAGGGAAGGGCATCCAAAGCTAGAGCTCCCTGGGTGACTAAAGATATAGAGATTAAAATGAAACTGAGAAAGGAGGCTTATGACGAATGTAGGTTCATAATACATAGAATCGTAGAAGGATACGGCCCAGAGGGAGGCTATTCGGCTCATTGTGTCCATGCCGGCCGAAAAAGAGCTATCCAGCTTAATCCCACTTTTCAGCACTTGGTCCGTAGCCCTCTAGGTTATGGCACTTCAAGCGCACATCCAAGTACTTTTTAAATGAGTTAAGGGTTTCTGCCTCTACCACCCTTTCAGGCAGTGAGTTCCAGACCCCTACCACCCTCTGGATGAAAAAATTTCTCCTCAGCTCCCCTCTAATCCTTCTGCCAATTACTTTAAATCTATGCCCCCAGTCATTGACCCCTCTGCTAAGGGAAATAGGTTCTCCCTATCCACTCGATTTAGTACCGTCATAATTTTATATACATAATTAAATCTCCCCTCAGCCTCTTTTGTTCCAAAGAAAACAACTCCAGCCTATCCAATCTTTTCTCATAGCTAAAATTCTCCAGTCCTGGCATCCCCATAAATCTCCTCTGTACCCTCTCTAATGCAATCACATCTTTCCTGTAATATGGTGACCAGAACTGTATGCAGTACTCAAGCTGTGGCCTAACCAGTGTTTTATACAGTTCTAGCATAACCTCCCTGCTCTTATAATCTATGCCTCAGCTAATAAATGAAAATATCCCATATGCCTTTTTAACTACCTTATCTACCTGTCCTGCTACCTTCAGGGATCTGTGGACATGCACTCCAAGGTCCCTTTGTTCCTCTACATCTCTTAGTATCCTCGCGTTTATTGTGTATTCCCATGCCTTGTTTGCCATCCCCAAATGCATTACCTTACACTTCTCTGGATTGAATTCCATTTGCCACTTTTCTGCCCACCTGACCAGTCCATTGATATCTTCCTGCAGTCTACAGCTTTCTTCCTCACTATCAACCACACGGCCAATTTTTGTATCATCTGCAAATTTCTTGATCAAGCTACAGTAGAGAACCAGGCTGAATACAGAAAGTACAGTGGAGATATAAAAAAGGGAATAAGATGGGCAAAGAGACTGTATGAGAATAGATTAGTGGCTAACATAAAAGGGAACCCAAAAGTCTTTTATAAACATATAAATAGTAATAGGATTGTCAAAGGAAGGGTGGAACCGATTAGGGACAAAAAAGGAGATCTTCTTGTGGAGACAGAGGACACGGCTGAGGTATTACATGAATACTTCGCATCCATCTTCACTAGAGAAGAGCATGCTAGTGAAGGAGGAGGTAGTAGCGATATTGGATAAGGTGAAAATAGATAAAGAGGAGGTACTTAAAAGATTGGCAGTACTCAAGTACAAAAGTCACTCAGTCCAGAGGGCTCCATTCTAGGTAACTAAGGGAAGTAAGGGTGGAAATTGCAGAGGCTCCAGTCACAATCGTCCAATCCTCCTTAGATATGGGGACGGTGCCAGAGGACTGGAGGATTGTAAATGTCATATCCCTGTTCAAAATAGGGGAGGGGGATAAACCCGGCAATCACAGGCCAATCAGCCTAACGTCGGTGGTGGGAGAACTTTTAGAGACAATAATCAGGGACAAAATTAATTAGCACTTGGAAAAATATGGGCTCAATGAAAGTCAGCATGGATTTGTTAAAGGAAAATCATGTTTGACTAACTTGATTGAGTTCTTTGATGAAGTAATGGAGATGGTTGATGAGGGTAGTGCGGTTGATTTTGTATATATGGACTTTCAAAAGGCATTTGATAGAGTACCACAGAATAGACTTGTTAGCTAAATTAAAGCCCATGGGATTAAAGGGACAGTGGCAGCATGAATACAAAATTGGCTAGGGGACAGAAAACAGAGTAGTGGTGAACGGTTGTTTTTCAGACTGGAGGGAAGTGTACAGTGGTGTTCCCCAGGGGTCAGCTCTTTTTGATATATATTAATGACCTGGACTTGGGTATAGAGGGTATAACTTCAAAGTTTGCAGGTGACACAAAACTCGGAAATGTAACAAACATTGTGCAGGATAGTAACAGACTTCAGGATGGACATAGATTGGTGAAATGGGCAGACACATGGCAGATGAAATTTAACACAGAAGTGTGAAGTAATACATTTGGTAGGAAGAATGAGGAGAGGCAATATAAACTAAATGGTACAATTTTAAAGGGGGTGCAGGAACAGAGAGACCTGGGGGTGCACATACACCAATCTTTGAAGGTGGCAGGATAAGTTGAGAAGGCTGTTAAAAAAGCATTTGGGATCCTGGGCTTTATTAATAGAGGCATAGAGTACAAAAGCAAGGAATTTATGCTAAACCTTTATAAAACACTGGTTGTGCCTCAGCTGGAGTATTGTGTTCAATTCTGGGCACCACACTTTACAGAAGTGCAGAAGAGATTTACTAGAAGGGTGCCAGGGATGAGGAACTTCAGTTGTTTAGAGAGATTGGAGAAGCTGGGGTTGTTCTCCTTAGAGCAGAGGAGGTTAAGAGGAGATTTGATGGAGGTGATCAAAACATGAACGGTTTTGATAGAGTAAATAAGGAGAAATTGTTTCCAGTGGCAGAAGGGTCGGTAACCAGAGGACACAGGTTTAAGGTGATCGGCAAAACAGCCGAGGCGACAAGAGGAAACATTTTTTTATGCAGCGAGTTGTAATGATCTGGAATACACTGCCTGAAAGGGTGGTGGAAGCAGATTCAATAATAACTTTCAAAAGGAAATTGGGTAAATACTTGAAGGGAAAAAAATTACAGGGCTACGAGGAAAGAGCAGGGGAACGGGACTAATTGGATATCTCTTTCAAAGACCCGGCACAGGCATGATTGGCCGATTAGCCTCTTCCTGTGCTGTACCTACTATGATACTATGAAATGATAATCTGTTTTTTAGTGATGTTGGTTGAGGGGTAAATATTGTCCAGGACACCCGGGAGAACTCTCTGCTCTTCTTTGAAATAGTGCCCCGGGGTCTTTTATGTCCACGTGAGGGGGCAGATGGGACCTCTGTTTAACGTCTCATCTGAAAGATGCCACCTCTGACAGTGCAGCACTCCCTCAGTATTGCAATGAAATGTCAGCCTAGGCTATGTGCTCAAGCCTCTGGACTTGAACCCACGACCGTCTGATTCAGATGCGACGGCCTGACCCAGTCTAAGGTGGTGAAAGCTTGGAGCATTCACATTTTTTCGAATACCACCTCAGTTATCTCAATTTTGCATCACCTCAGAAAATGATGAGCCAGCTCACAGGACCCACCTATCCTCGCAACCTGGCTGAGCTGGGTTCTGCCAGTCTCCTCTACTCGCTGCTTTAAGAGAAAATGATCATTTTTCAAACAAACTGGGCAGGTGTATATAATCAGGAAGTGAAATTCAATATTAGACCGGCCAGCTGGAATTCTCAGCTTCCTTCTCTCTGCTGCCTCTCTTCCAATTTCTTACTTCATTTTTACTTGTTTTTTTCTCTCTCTCTCTTTCTCCTTCATTTTTCAGTTTGTCCATTCCCTTGCTTTTCTTGTTCTGTGTCTCTCTCTTCCACTTTCTAACTGCATGTCTCTTTCTGTTTCTCTCTTTTTCTTTGAATGTGTTTCTCTATATCTCTTTCTAGCTCTCATTTCTCTCCTTTCTGTTTCCTCTGTCTATATCTCTCTATATGTACTCTCTCTTCAGCTTTCTCTGTTTCTCTTCATCGCTGTATCTCTCCACCTGTATGTTTCTCAATCTGCTTCTCTCTACCTTTCTCTTTCCCCCCATCTCTCTATCCCTCTCTTTCCATCTGTCTGCAGCTCTCTTTCTGTATCTATTTTTCCATTGCTCTCCATCTCTAGCTCTCTTTCTCCATCTCTGTATTTCGCTCTGTCTCTCTCAGCAATCTATGAGCGATTTCTTTTGTCCTCTCCCTCTTTTTTTTTCCTCCTCACACTTATTTACTCTTAAGTGCACAAGGAAGGGCATTACCAATAGCATGCAGCACAGATGCGCTGGTTTGAATGCCCATAAGTATTTTCAATGAGTTCCAACTCATTGTGAAAGAAGGGCTTGTCTGGAGTGAGGATGAGGTAATTAAGGGGAAGCTCTTCAGTTTTTTTTGTGTTGAGGTCGAGCTCCAGTTCTCAATGAGTCGTTTATGAAAAAACTAATTTATTTTCTCCTCCCAAGTACACTCTCTCACTCTGCTCTTTCCCTGAGAAAAAGGCAGCTACAAAGAAGCACTAATCCCAATGCAACTGAAAGTCATTTCTAATTCAGGGCTTAAGTTAATGGGAGTCTGAGGTGTAAATGCTCTCAAAGTACAGGCTATGACTTCTCCAGCCCCAGACATCCTGTGATAGCTTAACTCATTGGTCATTTATTCTCCTTTCCCATTGATTCCTCTTTGGTACCACCAATGTTATCCCTTCCTCTCCACAGTGTGTTGGTTTGCTGTGGTTTAGTTCCATAACCATCGTGCATCCTGCATTTCCTCACCCAAGTAGCTACATTTCAAATGTGATCCTAGAGAGAAAGCGTTCACAGTCTATTCGATCGTGGGAGTTTCACTGTTCAGCATGATCTTGTCCTCAACCAATATCCACACACACACATGCTAACTTTCCTGCAAAGAGCTCTGGGCATTGATTAGGATAATATATCCTGACTAATCCAGGGCCGCTGAGTTCAATTGTAGCATTACTATGAGCATCCAGCTGAGATTAGCTAACTCGGAGCAGACCAGGGCTCCAATGTGAGACCTTCTTGGTCTGTAAGGCTCCAAACAGTGTTCTCACAATCGGATCTATGGTGACCTTCTAAGTTATGTTTCTCTCCGTCTTTGTTTATTTATTGTACCCATCAAGGTGAAAAATAATAGGGCTAGAGCTGAAACTCTTCCCATTTCAGGCACTTGATGTCTGCATTATGCACTCCAGGTCAGGTATAGTACAGCTAGACGCAGAATTAAGTTCTGTCTACTCTGTTCCAACAACGTGCTTCAGCTTCAACCTCAGAAGAGCGCCCCCCTACTGCACCAGTGTGACATTTTGTTCCCCCCATCTCCTACCCAAGCCATCCTGTGGCCTTTCTGATAGACTGCTAATCACTACCAAATTAGCAATGATTTTGTGCAGTGGGCTCACACCTGTTAGGAACTGGATTGAGACTGCTCAGCTCACTTCACATGGTACCCTTACAGCCAGAAGACAGAGCAGACTTTTCTCCACTCAGACTAACCTGGGTTTGAACCCATATCCTAGAGGTGAAAGGCACATGCACCACCCCTCTTAACTTACCTTCTGTGACTTTTGAATGCTGCGGAATATAAATATGGTACAGAAACACGGTGGGTGTCTTAGAAAAGGATTCTGCATTGGTTTCTCAGTGCATAACTTAAAAGTAATGAATTTTCATAAGACTTTATTTGAAGCTGATAAACATGTGTGACAATAAGTGGTCTGCAATTCACTTTGGTCTGATTATCAGCTCAATGTCTCCTCAAAATGGCATTGATCGTCCATTAAAAGGAAATTGTACTTTTAAAAAAAAAAGGATCTGATAGTGCAGTGGTTACATTACTGGTCTAGTAATCCAGAGAACGTAAGTTCACAATCCCACCATGGCTGTTTGCGAATTTGAATTCAGTTTTAAAAAATATCTGGAAATAAAAAGCTGGTATCAGTAAAAGTGACTGTAAAGCTGTCGGATTGTCATAAAACCCAACTGGTTCACTAATGTCCATTAGGGAAAAAACCTGCCGTCCTTACCCGGTCTGGCCTAAATGTGACTCCAGTCCCACGCCAACATTGCTGACTCTTAACTGAAGAGGCCCAACAAGCCACTCAATCAAGGCGACTGAGGATGGGCAATAAATGCCAGCCTTGCCAGTGATGCCTACATCCCCAGAATGATTTAAAAAAAACAAATGGGTTCCCGAGTGTTATTTCCCTTTGATGCTCTTGTCAAAGTCAGTCCCTAATTGATGGCCGATCAATCACTCATTAAAACCCTAGTATTTCAGCAGCATTGGTGCTGTTCATTAGAGCAGCAGGGGACAGTACACTGGCAGCGGTCAGTTCCCCACACAATCAGATTCCCTCCTGACCTGCTGGTGAGGCGATGCCAAATATAGTTCCAGAGCTGCCAGAAAGAGAGGAGGAGTGACAACTGAAAGGAGTTCCATTCATCTCAGTCAACTCCTATTGACTAGTTTACAGTGGTATTGGTGAAGACCTGGCAGCAGGTTTGGCACAGCTGGTACATACGTGTCATCTTGGCTCAGTTAGAAGCAGTCTCACCTCAGGTCCAGAAGGTCGCAGATTCAATCCCCCTACTGAGGGTTTGAGTTCACAATCTAAGATGACACTGCAGTACAGTACTGAGGGAGCGCAGCAATATTGGAGGCGTGATCATTTAGATGAGATGTTATACCAAGGCCCAGCTGGTTTGTTCCAGTGGATCAGGTGGATGTTAAAGATCCCATAGCACTATTCAAAGAAGAGCAGGGGATACTCCCAATACCTTGACCATCATTCCTCCATCAACCACCAAAACCAGATTAACTGGCCTTTTATCTCACTGTTGTTTATAGGATCTTGCTGCATGCAAAATAGCTGCCATTTTTGCTCATATAACTGTAGTCACTTTACTGCTACTGGTTTGTTGTACATGATGTGCATGGAGATGTGAGAAAGAACTAGAGGACACTGTTAGGAGCCACAGTAAGTTGTATAGATGGGAGCAGGAAGTTACATCTGGTGTACCAGATCATAGAATGCCTGATGGGGTAGTGTAGAGAAAACTTCATACAACATCTACCTGTGCTGTACTTGATCTGGAAATGCTTGATGAGACATTGTAAAGGACCTTAGTGGTTATGGTATTGGACTAGCAGCCCAGACGTTGTGACTTCAAATCCAATCATAAGGCACAGTAAGTTATGGGAGCAGGGAGGAACAATGGGACTTAGACAGACTAAGTGAGTGGGCAAAACTCTGGCAGATGGCGTTCAATGTGGGGAAGTGTGAGATCATGTACTTTGGATCTGAGCAAGACAAATAGTAATATTTTCTTAATGGTGAGGGACTAGGAGCTGTGGAGGAGCAAAGGGATTTAGGTGTCCATGCACAAAAATCACTGAAAGCTAGTGCACAGGTACAAAAAGTAATCAAAAAGACTAATGGAACGTTGGCTTTTATCTCAGGGAGGTTTGAATTGACGAGTGAGGAAGTGATGCTTCAGTTGTACAGTCTTTGTCAGACCCCATTTGGAGTACTGCGTTCAGTTCTGGGTACCAAACCTCAGGAAAGAGGTTGCGGGGATACAGAGCAGATTCACCAGAATGATACCAGGGCTTAAATTAAATTATAATTAAATTATAAGGACAGGTTGCATAAACTTGGCTTGTATTCCCTTGAGTTTAGATGGTTGAAGAATCATATAATAAGGGGTTTAAAATGATAAAGGGATTCAATAGGGTAGATACCGAGAAACGATTTCCTCTGGTGAGGGAGTCCAGAATCTTAGGGCACAATCTTAGGGCTGAATGGCCTTCTCCTGTTCCTATGTTTCTATATATAAATTCAAGTTTTTCTGATGGCCCAGGGGGAAAACGATGGACAAAATTAGAGGGATTATACCCTTTCATTAATGACGTCTTCTAAATCTCAGATCAACACCTTAAATCATAATGCCAAATGCTATTCCCCTGTTTTTCAGACAGACTTTTCCACTGGATGATGTCATGGGGTTAACAGATAATGCACAGAGCATGGCAGAGAGTCAACTCATGACATCATCAGTGGAGCAGTCCATTGGGAGCATGGGGGTAGGGGGAAAGTAATGTAAATTTGACAGCAAATAAAACTGTGAATGTTCAAACACCATGTTAACCCTTTCAGCATCACAAACCTACGCAGACTGTAAAGGAGTTACAGGTGGAATTGATGCTGACTTGTATTAGCAATACGAGCTTTCATTTTCTGTTCACATAGTTAGCTTTCATAGGAGTGTCTTATATTTCCCCTTTGCTCCCAAAAACAAATTTGATCACATTTAATAAAAAGTATCTCTGCATTGAAATTGCACAATTTTGCACGCAAAAGCCTCATGCATTAGTAACAGGTGTCTGTAGTTCTGACAGATGCATTGATCCCACTTACTTCGAACAGTTTAATTTTTTTATCTGTCTCAGGACGTGGGCGACGCTGGCAATGCCACATTTATTGCCCCTTCCCTATCATCATGACACTGGGTGACTGGAGACGTGTACGCTTAAACGTCCATTCTCTCCACCACCGGTGCTCCGTGGTTGCAGTGTATACTATTTACAGGATGCTCTGCAGCAACTCGCCAAGGCTAAACAATCCTTTATCCATGCTAATATGTTACCCCCTACACTATGAGCTCTTATTTTGATGAGGCACCTTGTTAAAAGCCTTCCTGAAATCCAAGTACATCACGTCTACATTGTTTGTTACGAACTCTAATAAATTAGTCAAACACAATTTCCCTTTCACAAAGCCGTGTTGACTCTGCCTGATTGCATTGAGATTTTCGATGTGCCCTGCTATAACCTCCTTGATAATAGATTCGAGCATTTTCCCTATGACAGATGTTAAGCTAACTGGCCTGTAGTTTCCTGCTTCCTTTCTCCCTCCTTTTTTGAATAGAGGAGTTACATTTGCTATTTTCCAATCTGATGTGACCCTTCCAGAATCTAGGGAATTTTGGAAAATTAATACCAATTCATCCACTATCCCTGCAGCCACTTCCTTTAAGACCTTAGGATGAAGTCCGTCAGGACCTGGGGACTTGTCAGCTTTTAGTTCTAATTTTTTTTTCAGAACCCTTTCCCTGGTGATTGTAAATGTTTTAAGTTGCTCCCTCCCTTTCACCTCTTGATTCACAATTATTTCTGGCATGTTATTTGTATCCTCCACAGTGAAGTCGGACGCAAAATATCTGTTCAGTTCATCCGCCATTTCCTTATTCTCCATTATTAATTCCCCAGACTCTCTCTCTGGAGGAACAACGTTCACTTTACTTACTCGTCTCCTTTTTAAATACCTGTAGAAACTCTTACTATCTTTCTATATTTCTAGCTAGCTTTCTCTCGTACTCTAATTTCTCCCTCCTTATTATTCTTTAAGTTATTCTTTGCTGTTTATTATATTCTGTCCAATCTTCTGACCTGCCACTAATCTTCGTGGAATTGTATGCTTTTTCTTTCGATTTGATACTATCTTTAACTTCTTTAGTTAGCCACGGATGGTACGTCCTTCCCCTAGAGTCTTTCTTTCTCACTGGAATGTATCTTTGCTGAGTGTAATGAAATATCTCATTAAATGTCTGCCACTGCATCTCTGCTGACCTATCCTTTAACCTAAGTTCCCAGTTCACTTTAGCCATCTCTATCTTCACACCCTCATAATTACCCTGATTTAAGTTTAAAACACTAGTCTTAGACTTACTCTTCTCACCTTCAAACTGAATGCGAAATTCAATCATATTATGATCACTGCTACCTAGAGGCCATGATGATTTCATACATCAATATTGCACAATGTCATTTCAAGCTTATCTGCTGTTGACTGAAGAATAAAAGTTGAGTTTCTATACTCCCAGCATGGAACCGTTCACATCGGGAGGTCATATTGGAAAATCACAGGAGAAATTTATTCTTACAATGCCTGGAATGTATGGTGCTACCGGTTTGATTTAATTTGTTTTTACTTAAATATTAATTTGCTTGTCCACTAGAAATTAAGGTTCAAATCCCAGAGCGTCCAAATTAAAAATGAAGACATTAGGAGTAATATCGAAAGTCAGACACAGCTTTCCCCAAAGCATGGAAATGACGTCAGGAAAAGCCACTGAAGCAATAGAAATGGGTTGAAATGACAATTAGATGGGCTACTAGAGAGAGAAAGGATTGATGGGTGTGGTGAGATGGTGGGTTGACGGGGCCGAGATCAGTGCATGAGGGCTGGTCTTGTTGGGCCAAATGGTATTATCATGTTTCCAAAAGTTCTTTTGTAGCCTGAAGCAGGAAGATCCTAGAATCTGTGTCTTGCTATTGGTCAAAATGAGTGGGTGATGTAGTGGGTTTGACATTGGTCCTCCATCACTGTGACTTGGATTCCAGTCTGAACTGACAGGGAAAAAAAAGGAACAAAAGTAATTTTGCATTGGCTCTTATAGGCATGAGGCAAACAAAACTCTCATGTGGACATTAGAGATCACATAGCACTACTCATGAAAGAGCAGCAAGGTCTGCTGGTGTCCTGATCAACATTAATCTCTCAACCAGCACCAAATAGATGTCATTTATCTCACTGCTGTTTGTGGGACCTTGCTGTACGCAAATTGGCTCCCACATTTCCCTACATTACAACAGTGATTACACGTCAAAAAATACTTAATTGGCTGTGAGGCGCTTTGGGACGTCCTGAAGTCATGAAAGGTGCTACATAAATGCAAGTCTTTCTTTCTTTTTTGGGGCTGAAACACATTGTTGGGGCAGAGCAGAGGGAGTTTTACTCTTCATCTAACCCTCCTATACAGTACTTGAGGCTGAAAAAGTTTCATTCCCCAATGCTAATCTCTCACCTCTGAGCACAAAATGAGGTAGAATCTCCACAGAAATTGATGGAAACCCCAGAGAAAATGGTGTGACTGGCCATTTACACTGTTTCTCCGTGGGTTTCCACCAATGGTCAGCTGAAGTAACCATAGGCGATAGGAAGAATCCCCACAGACATTACTGGTGTAGGTGTTTTAAAATGAAATAGTCCTTTTAGTTGAGCCTCTTCAAGTTATGCTAAACCTTTATAAATCACTAGTTAGGCCTCAGCTGGAGTATGGTGTCCAATACTGGACATCACACTTTAGGAAGGATGTCAAGGCCTTAGAGAGGGTGCAGAGGAGATTTACTAGAATGATACCAGGGATGAGGGACTTCAGTTATGTGGAGAGACTAGAGAAGTTGGGATTGTTCTCATTGAAACAGAGAAGATTAAGGGGCGATTCAATAGAGGTGTTCAAAATTGTGAAGGGCTTTGATATAGAGTAGATAGGGAGAAACTGTTTCAGGAAGTTCGATAACCAGAGAACATAGATTTAACATAATTAGCAAAAGAACCAGGGGGGAAATGAGGAGAAATTTCTTTATGTGGCAAGTTGTTATGATCTGGAATGCACTGCCTGAAAGGGTGGTGGAAGCAGATTCAATAGTAACTTTCAAAAGGGAATTGAATATATACTTGAATAGGAAAAATTTTCAGGGCTATGGAGAAAGAGCGGGGAGAATGGAACTAATATCTCTTTCAAAGAGTCAGCACAGGTATGATGGGCCGAGTAGTGTTAGTCTACTTCTCATGTGATCCTTACTGTTGAGTCGCCTCAAGTAGTTTTCTATGTTGACTGATGCCTGTGTGCCTGTCTTGTCTACAGGTTATCAAATCTGGTGTGGAGACCACCTGCAAATGCCATGGTGTTTCCGGCTCCTGCACCGTTCGGACTTGCTGGAGGCAGCTCTCCCCTTTCCACGAGATCGGCAAGTTACTCAAACTGAAATACGAAACCTCGCTCAAGGTGGGTAGCACGACCAACGAAGCGACTGGCGAAGGGGAGATTACACCGCCGAAAAAGGCCATCGCTGCTGCTCACCACCAGCAAAACCAGATCCCAAGGACTACTGACTTGGTCTATATCGACGACTCGCCGAGCTTCTGCCGGCCGAGCAAATACTCGCCGGGCACCGCAACACGGAAGTGCTATAAGGACAAGAACTGCGAGAGCATCTGCTGCGGTCGAGGGCACAATACTCAGAGCCGGGTGGTGACGCGACCCTGTCAGTGCCAAGTGCGCTGGTGCTGTTATGTGGAGTGTAAGCAATGTACTCAAAGAGAAGAGATTTATACCTGCAAAGACTAAAGATTCCACTTTCAAATGGAAAAGGCTCTGGAGAACCATGGTCAGGAGCAGGAAGGATCTGCCTGAGGAAACACTGCAACAAATCCCAACAGTCCCAAAAAAATACATAGAGGGAATTCCAACAGAACAGAAAATGGTTAACTTATGGGTCCACTTTGAAGGTATTATGGTTCAATGTACATCAAGCGTAGAAACTGTATCACAAATCTATTAGATTCAAACAGCTAAAGTCTGAAGTCAAATGACAGAGAAGGTGGATAGATATTGAATGGTGCAATGCCTGCTTCCAAACGAACCACTTTACTGCAACATCCTGGATATGATGGATCTTCTTAAGGATATTGCAGGTCAACAGCAACTGAACAAGCCAACAAAGGCTTTAATAGGTCCCTCACTGACGAGCTGGTTAAGAATTTGAGAAATTCAATTTTAATGGATTACGACCGGGCCTGTTCAGGCCTACAAATTCAGGCTTCTTTGCGTAATTAGTTAATTACTGATGTTTCATAGGAGCTGAACCATGCTTTCTAAGTATTGGACAGAACAGGTAGTGGCGGAAGAGCTAGAAAGTTCCATTTGGGCTGAGCAGTATAAGAGTGAAGAAGCAGTTTGAAAGGCCATTGTGCAACAAATAGCCAAAGCTGATTGGATGAAGGTTTACCAAAAAGGTAGCCACGACTCAAATATTTAACATATTCGGTGGGAATTCAGGCCATGCTCATGGCAACATTGAGTAACAATGGTACAATGTTAGAGAGTAAATGTACTCTTTGGTATGGTGGTGAGCCATAGAGACCAAAGAAGTCTCAGGTTTGCTTCTCTGCCTGTACTGAACTAGCTGATCTCAAGTGGGATGGTGATAGGGGTTCTGCAATTGGCCTCAGTGCTCTGGGGCTGGGAGAGGGAAATATACTCTTGCTCCTCTTTCTGATTGCTATCCAGTAACTGCAGCTGGAAGTGCATGTGAGGGTAGGTCTGGGCTTAGCTGGGACAACTCCCACAAACTTATAGCCTGCTGGAGTTCATTATCTGGGCTCAGATGTGAAGAATGGTCACTGGTATGAGATATCGGAGAGGACCTGCTACCTGTGATTGAAGCCCCAGCAAGAGCCAGTGCCCCAAAAATATGAGGAGAGAAGCATGGTGAGCACAGAGACAAAAAGGAGTGACCGAATAGACTTATGCTTTGAGTAGCTGAGGCATACTGACCAGGAAGGCCGCAGGCTCGATTCCCGGTGCTCAGCTAACTGATCTGAGCTGGTCAAGTGACAGGGGTGCTCCAGGGTTAGAGAGAGGGCAATTGGCCAGTGCCCACCATTCCTAATCACTACACTGTGACACCTGCTGGAAGTGCATGAGTTTGGAAGTCAGGTGAGGGCAAGTTTGGATTTAAACTGCGATGCCGCTCACCCCTTGGTCGAATAGACTCGCAATCTGTTGCTTTAGTAGCTCGCATGTGAATAATAGTAAGGGGATGATGGGTCACCGGTTCCCACGGGACTTCAATCCAGAGAAGAATCAATGCCTTCCAGGGAGGGGAGGAGGGGTGTGGTGGGGAGGAAACTGATGAGAAACAAAACGCATGAGACGTTCCATGGTTGAATTTAGAATCTCGGCAATTTCTCGGCAAAGCTTTCCTTAACCTTAACGTGTCTTTTCCGAAGGGTCACTTGATTTTCCTATTTGTTCTGCAGGGTTCAGGATAGGTTGTTTTAAAAAAAAAGGTCTCGATAGTGCAATTGGAACGAGGAGCCAGACAAAACAGCTTTTATACACACAAAGGGTTTAGAGAAGAGTGGTAATACGTTCTGGTCCTTTCATTTCTGGGACCTGCGTTTGAATCCAGCTGAGGCATTAGGTAGATGAAAGTCTCCTCACTCCAGTGGCTGTTAAGTGTCAGATTCCCAGGAGATGCAGGCCCACAGTGTAGTAGTATCCATGCCAATAGTCCTTAATGATCTGTTTATACTGGGTCTGGGACCACCCCAGATTAACCCTAATTGGTATGAAACAGCTCATAAAAATGGCCATAAATTGTGAACCCTGGACAGTTATGTGCCCCCAGAGCATGGCTGTGAGTTCCCACGCTTCAATGACGTAATGATCTCATTACGTTGTGGTATTCATAATAAACAAGGCCTGTAAGCTAAATGTTCGCCGGCAAACTGTGGTCTTCTACTGCACAGGCAGTTTGAGGTGCTAGGAAAGCAGGAATTACACATGGAAAAGGTCTGGGATGTAAACCAGACTAGAGACATGGCCCATAGTTTCGCCTCAACTACTTACTTTAAATAAAGTCTACCAGAACACAGACCAATACACCACTGGGCATCCCAGTGTGCCCTTCAGCGGAAACCAAATTGGAAATGGAAATTGCAGTTCAGAATGCAAGAAGGTTCAGAATGCTCCAGTTACCAGCTGTCGGTATAGTCAGACCGTTATCTGTTGTTCTCATTCTACGACTTGTAGGTCAATTATACATGACGGAGAAAGCACTAGCCAATAAAGTTAGAGAGCTCTTGTGAGGTTATGTGCAGACCTGACCGTGAAGGGCTGGATGCTTTTGCTGGATGCAGAGAGGACAAGATTTTATTTCCAGGACTGTGGTTCTTCAGACTGAAGACTGGCAGACTTTTAAGTGGACATGGTGGAACATGTCGATGGAAAGGCTGGTCACTGATATTAATCTACTGCGCTTAAGTGGATTTAACTGCCTGGAGATCTAAAGAACTGGCAGTAATTGCATATTCCTCACTCTATTATAACAATTTGACGTATCACCATGCATGTTCACAAACTGCTATTTAACCCTTCCACCCTTAATTTCCACAAGATGAATTCAGATACTAATAGCTCCCTGATAGGAAAGCATTCACAGCTGAAAGACACAGATTGGAAAAACAGGAACACACCAAGGATCAGCAGGAAGATCAGTCACCATCAGGCCTCAGCTTCTGAAACTAAGGCTCCTATGCTGCAAAATAGGTGCAGTAATGGTTTCCTACCCCTAGATGTCGTTAGCATGCCTTGTAAATAGTATTCATTAAATATGCTGGCGACACCTAGTGGTAGAATATCAGCATTGTATCAATTTTTAGAACAATTAGATGGACCAGTTTGGGCAACTTGGGTTCATTGAATCTAATTGGAATGCCAATCTCATGTTGAATGGTCAGATGTGGTTATATCTAATTCTAATCAAAAATGACTACTTTTACTCGGAAATCAGTAATTAATGGACTGATGAGATATTGAAGCTCACTTGGCTACTAAACTGATTCATTCAGCCTAAAGCCCCATTACACAATAACAATAAAGAACATGAGAAAAGTTCACGATAAGAAAAGACCATTCAATCCATGGAAGCTCATTCCTCTAGTACATTAACTCTCCCGTCATAGCATCTAATTGTATTTTCAATGACCCAATGTTTTTTGCCTCTGCTGCTTTTCTTGGGCGATTATCTCAAATATGGACTAAGCATTGGAAGGTCTTCCCATTGCCCCTGGAGACTTGTTTTTAAGTCCAACTTGAAGCTTGATGAGAAGACCATCCAGTCCTCAAAGGGTCCCATGGGTGACCACTCCAAAAAAGAGTCAACAACTGATCTTGAGCCTTAGTACAGAAGAGAAGCTGATTGCAAATGAAGGCTGGTTTTCATGTGTTAAGATTGTGAAATGTGGAATTACATGTATACCGTGCATCAGATTGGTGTCATTAATTCAGATACAATATCCCAAAAAATGTCAAGGAACATCAGATCATTTTGACCACAACATGGATCCATACCTTCCATTTCCTGGACTGCAATGAGATTTCTAGTACCTTGGGTTTCAGGACATACTCCAGATGGTTTCTTGTGTCCAACAAATACTTTGGACGACGTCATGGAAACCACTTGGGCCAAATTCATTCAGCAAGGTAATGATGGACGACACTGGGACTAGATTGAACTCCCAGTGTGATGTACGAACCAACCAAAGGAGCTATGGTCATCTAGGGTGGAAATTGGGGTGGAGGGTTCAGTGCATGCAGATGTGGTGAATAGCCTCATATTAGTTGTATAGAATTATCAAAAATGTTGATAGTTTTTTTGTTAAGTGAATGTTATTAATGTGCTATATGCTCTACTTATAACACACCCTAGTACTATTCCCAGTAGATCAGAGTGTCGAGGGAACTGAAAATTCCTTCAATGGCTTAGTGGGTACATGCATTTCCAAGTGTGGAACTGAGGCATTCGAGCCAGGGGTCCTAGGTTTCAGACACTGAGTAAGTTGATCTCAGCCAGGAAACTATTTAGAGGTGCTCTAATTGGGCTCAGCACCTCTGGACTAGAGTAGGATAAGCAAGTGTTCCTGCTCCTGATTGCTATCCAATGACTCCAACTGTGTGTGGATGTTGGTTAAGTTCAGGTTTGTGCTCAGCCGCGATGTCTCCTGAGGTTGAATACCAACACTCCGTCTGGCGTGAGGTACCTAAGGGTAGATGATGCCTATGGAACCATACCCCCTTCAAGAGAGAGGAGGGCAGTAATTTGGAGCTGGAGAAAGAACATCCAAGGAAAGGTCAAATTTTGTCACTGTGTTTTGTAATGTGTGTTGGCAGCAAGATGTGGATTATAAAACACAGAAAAAAAATTAAAATGAGGCAAAAATATAGGTGAATGCAACCCCACACTATTGAAGGGTGTGTTATAAATGATTAGCGTAGTGCAGAGTATATTGACCCTGGTAGCAGTATTGGAAGGGCTTTAGTTTAACTTTCTACCACAGTGCACCACTGGCTGATAAAAGTGTGCCCATTGCTATAAAAGTCACAGAACCGGTCAGTTCTAATCATAAATATATATATATATTATAAAATATGTAAATGTTAGTGGGAGGGAAGGGGTGCAATGGCTGTTTGTACGTGTGCATGTGCGTATGTATGGAAAATTGGGTCAAATGACCCCACAAGACACATAAGGCAAGGGTTGTCTCTGGTCACCGTTTGTTGGTGACATCGTAAACCTAATAGGAAGATTTCGAGACGTCCGCCATTTCTGCCGAAGGTACAAACTTGGGGATCACGGAGAATCTCCCCGATAGGTTTACATCATCTCTAACTCACAGCGAACGAAGAAATCTTCCTCCAACTAGGTTAAATGGATAACTATTAACAAAACGAAAGGAAAAAGAGCACGAGAACAAGGATTAAAAAAAAGATGCGGTTTTGATTAAACTCCATAAAATAACATTTGCGACGCTTTAATAAAAATTCCCTTTACTGAAGTGAATGAATTCAGGCACAGATGCTGTCACTGCTGAAGGTTATTACATGATTGTATACACCGAAAAGTAACTTCTGTTCAATGTGAGTTATAGCTGATTGGGTGAGGTGTCAGCTGGTATGTGGTTGGGGTGGTGATGGTGGGGTAGTCATGTATGTTTAAAAACCATGGAGCAAATTGCCTCTTTTGTGCTTGTACATCAAATAACTGCCTGGGTGGAGAGCGTAGGAGTAAATCTGGGGGGCAGGGGGTCTAGAGAGTTGCATGTTCATGAATGAATGGATGGAAAATCAGGCATTGTCCATGCAGCTGTGGAGCCTGCAGTTCTCTTTTAATCTGTATCAGTTCATTTAGCAGTAATATCTACTGTAGATCCACTGCTCAGTGCACAGAGATGGGGCAGCAGCAGGGTCTGTAGTTTAGCTTTGCTCCTTCTGCAGATACTCAGCCCATGATACAGTGTTGCATATAATATATAATACCCTGTGGGGATTGGGGTTATGCGCAGTTCACTTCATAGCATTGCCAATGATAATGACAACCCCCATCTCGTGGGAATGCTCAGTTTGCTGGAATGGTATCACCCGTGAGGTTGAAACCATTTAGCCAGTTAGGGGAGCAACAATGTCCACAAGTTGTGGAAGAGTCTGAAGTTGTGTCTAGCTCCCCATGGAGCCCATCCATAGATTAACATTACTCATCGGAGTGTGAGGAAGTCCGCAGTTCTAACAAGCTCTGTTCCATCTAGCCGCTCAATGGACTAGAGTTACCTGCGGAAATGTGTCTGCAGTCCTGCCCAGCTCTATACCCATTGTGGGATGTTGTAGAAGGAATCATCCCCTCCTCAGAAGAACTCGCTGTAGCTTTACCAATTGAGGCAGGTAAACACTTTGAGGTTGAAGGTCCATGTTTGTATAATTGGAGTCAGCAAACAAACCCTGGAGCATGAGAGAAGTTGGGACAAGAGTAGGGAAAGAATTCCACTGAGAGTCCATACAAGTGCTCCTTGTATTCTTGTGGCAATCAAAAAATGAGGATCCAGAATTCTTAAAGCACTTGTTGGAGAGAGTTGAGTTTAGTCTTCCCACTGTCACATGGCTGTTCACTGAGGAGATTTGAGTGAGTTGAGGAATTGTATGCTCTTATAGACACAGAGCCAAAAATTCCAACCTAACTCTGTCAGGAGACTAGCGTAACTCCCAGAACAATAGCTAAAAATGGCGGGAGGCCAATAGAACCTCCACCCCTGCCCCCAACCCCCGCAGAATTTTGTGTCTCCCTCTGCTCTCCGCACAGATCTTGGGGTTCACATTTCAGCAATTCGGACCAATGCTGGGAGAGCACATCGGAAATTTGATCTCACCAAGTGAATTGGCAGAAAATTGACGGGCACATACCCTCATGCCCAATATACACTCCTGGTTCATCTTCATGAAGTAGTGTTTGGTAAACCCATGGTCTACATGCGTACACTTACTAGCAGCGGTCACTGAGCTGCAATAAAGAGTAGGATCTTGGGCTGGTATCGTTCCTTCTGTCACCTAGGGCACTGAGGCCAATTGTAGCACTCCAACCTCTGCCCTAGTTGAGATCAGCTAACTCAATGTAGACATAAACCTGAGACTTTCCTGTTCTGCATGGCTCAGTACCACACAACAACTTGCATATATAGTGCCTTTAATGCAGGAAAACGTCCCAATGCGCTTCACAGGAGCATAACCAGACAAAATTGAAACCGAGCCAAAGAAAGAGATATTAGGACTGGTGACTATAAGTTTGGTCAAAAAGATAGGTTTTAAGGAGGGACTTAAAGGAGGAGAGAGAGGTGGAGAGGCAGAGAGGTTTAAGGAGAGAACTCCAGAGCTTAGGGCCAAGACGGCTGAAGAGTTGCCACCAATGGGGGATGCACGAGAGACCAGAATTTGAGGAATGCAGAGTTCTCGGAGGGTTGTAGAGCTGGAGGAGGTTACAGAGATAGCGAGGGCGAGGCCATCAAGGGATTTGAACACAATGATGAGAATTTTAAATTCGAGGCGTTGATGGACCGGGAGCCAATGTAGGTCATTGAGCATAGGGGTGAATGGGTTTTGGTGCGAGTTTGGATACGGGCAGCAGAGTTTTGGATGAACTTAAGTTTAGGGAGGGTAGAAGATGGGAGGTCGGCCAGGAGGGCACTGGAATAGTTGAATTTGGAGGTAACAAAAGCATTGATGCAGGACAATGCATTTACTTACTGAGCCAATGGGGTGTATGATTTTATTTGTATATTAGGCTAATTTGTGATGAATGACAGGCAAAAATGTTTTTAGAAGACGAAACGAGAAAAGGATAAAATTATTAAATGTAAATGCTATACAACTTTTACACAAGATTGTTTTAACCAAATTTACATCAAAGTTGGGCAGAGTATTCATGTAAATATTAAAACTCAGAATTGCATTAGAGTTTAGATGCCTTGCTTTGACTTAACTGAGGTGAAACTTCACTGTGCAAGGGTTAACGTGTTTGTATCAAATGCCTTTGTCCTGCATTTCCATCACTCACGTCCTCTCCAAGCTTCAATGGCTCCTCAAGCTTAAGTAAGCTGGCTTCAAAATTCTTGGCCTCACTTTCAAACACCCCCAGGGCCTCACTTCCCCTACCTTAGTGATTTCCCCCTGCCACACGTTCAAACACTCAGCTGGTGTTCATTTCCTTGTCCCCCCACTGACTCCGCTCCACCATTCTCCTGCCCGGTTCCCTTGGGCTTGCCAACTAAGTCCCTGATTTTAAAAAGCTCCTCACAACCCTTCTCTGATCATTCCCCCTCCCCCCATCCCCCACCCCGGGCCCTCTCCACTTCCCCTCTTGCTCGGCGACCGCTGTTCTTTGACCTCCTAACGTTAAGTGCGTTGAGACGTCTTCCTGTACGTAGGGTGCACTGTAGAAATGCAAGTTGTGGGCTGATACTTTAATAATTGTGTCACCTGCTTGCAGAGGAAAAAATGGATTAACCCCATCATTTAAAGAGCGGCGAGAGGAATTTAATGGTAATGCATTCATATGCTAACATGATATAGTGAGGTTTCACCCCAAAAGAGAGATAGGAAGAAACAGATGGAGGTCTAATGTGTATGTCTATGTGTGTATGTGTGGGTGGGGATGTATATGTGTGGGTGTATATGTCTGGGTGGGGGTGTATATGAGTGGGTGGGGATGTAAATGAGGGAGAATGAGGGTTGCTGTGTGACTTTTAAGCAGATTCTCGCACTGAACCTGGATGCTTTCTGTAATTATTTAAATACTTATATACTATTTAATGTGGATATATTTTGCTCTTGTAAATTGTAAATACTGAGTTTTCTCCTGTTCTCCTGTGGTATTAATACGTCTCAGTTAGTGCGGCACATATACTTTATATTGACATTAATTAGGAGTGCAATGGTTGCAGACTTTCTCTTTCCAAGTCAGTTACACACCCATTTCCCAACATGTCACTAATTCCTTGACCAGAGTCCTACCCAACTCTCCACCACCTCAAGCACCTTAACTTGCAGTGACCGGTAGACCAGAGCTCCCCAAGGTTGTGGTCAAGCAGTGGAGACAAAATGAAAAAAACAAATGACGAACATCTGTAATAACCAAAACTGCTGGAAATACACAGCAGGGATTGGCCAGCATCTGAGAAAAAGAAAGATTAGTACATAGGGAAAGATTCTAGGCCAGTACTGCCCCAATTCTGATGAGGGGTTCTGATACATCTAAAGCAGTCCCCATCATTTTTAAATGTTGGCTCTGCTGTTTTGGTTTTTATTTGGCAGTCGTCAGCATATTTCTGGTTCATATGGTCCTAAAAGTTCGGAACACTTTAGATTTCTGGTGATGGAGGAAAGGCCCGGGACTGGGCACCATTTTAATTCCATTCCAGCTAGTATACCTGTGTTAATAATCCCTGACCTGCAGTGAAGTTGAAATTTCCCATTCACTGGATTGGGGGGGGGGCGGTCGCATGTCTCAAAATCCCTTGCAAGTTCTCGACCTGCTCTTAGAACACCCACTGTTACCTACTCCTGAGCAAAGAGCCACTCCCGCCCTGCAGTGAACCTCCTCCCATTGCAGCTTTAACACACATGCAAGTGTTACTTTGCGGAAAGCCAGCTTGCGGTCAGTGATGTCATCACGCAATGGATGGGGCCCGCGTGCTTTTATAATTAGAGAAAATCTGGGCCCTTTGGAACAGAGAGGCCATCTAGCCTCGCTGAAGATTTTATTTCGATATATGACAGATTGAAATAAAGAGGTTTGAATTATTCATCAAAGCATTGAATGTGTAATTTAGCCCATTGCCACATACTGGGAAGAAATATTAATATTGAATAGGGGTCAATGGGAACTGTCTTTCCATTATGTTCCGAAGCCGTTATTCTGATGAAACCCCTGGTACTATGTAGTGCCACTGTGGTGTGATGCAGTGCTGAAAGGGGCCATCTTTTAAATTGGTTGCTGAACTTGCTTCACTCAAGGGATTGCCTGATGGGATTCGTTCTAGGAAGTTGCGCAGGGAACTTTTTGCTCAAACAGGTTGTGTCAGAAAGCCAGTCTGTGCCTATCACTGCCCTAACATGGAGTTTGCCCAATCTCAGTGCCCTGGCATCAAAGAAGAAGACATTAGAGAATAGCTATATCTTTTGAGAAACATTTCAAAGCATTTCACATTTTAAAAAATTTCATTCTTGGGATATGGGCATTGCTGGCAAGGCCGGCAATTATTGCCCATCCCTAGTTGCTCTTGAAAAGGTGGTGGTGAGCCTTCTTCTTGGACTGCTGCAGTGAAGGTACTCCTACAGTGCTTAGGTAGGGAGTTCCAGGATTTTGATCCAGTGACGATGAAGGAATGGCAATATATGTCCAAGTCAGGATGGTGTGTGACTTGGAGGGTAACTTGGAGGTGATGGTATTCTCATGAACCTGCTGCCCTTGTCCTTCTAGGTGGTGGAGGTCATGGGTTTGGGAGGTGCTGTCGCAGATGCCTTGGCGAGTTACTTTTAGTTGAAATGAATTACTTTGAACTGTTGTTACGTAGTCAAGCATGGCAGCCATTTTGCACACGGCAAGATTGCACAAGCGGTAATGAATTGAATAACCAATTAATCTGTTTTTGGTAGTGCTTGTAGTATTCCCTTAGTACTGCACTGCAGTGTCAATCAAGATATGTAACGCAGTCAGACAAGTTTCAGAGACCTACAACATTGGGGTGGGAGAGCGGGAGTCCTTTGTAACACATAGAGAATAAATTTAACTGAATGAAAAGTGGAAAAAG
Source organism: Heptranchias perlo (assembly GCF_035084215.1). Classification (NCBI taxonomy): domain Eukaryota; kingdom Metazoa; phylum Chordata; class Chondrichthyes; order Hexanchiformes; family Hexanchidae; genus Heptranchias; species Heptranchias perlo. The sequence continues at coordinate 36,135,100 of NC_090327.1, read as the reverse complement.
AAAAACAAACTTGTGGTCATTGCACTCCTGATACTAACATACCCAGGTTATGTGTGTTTTTTCTCACAGAGTCTAATGGAGCCTAAATTATTTGTTTCTACCTCATGTGCATAGCTTGTAGGTAATGTACTGATTCTTCAGAGTGACTGTGGAGGATGTATTTAAGTTATTTAACACCTTGGTATAACAAAAGCAAGAGAATTTTTGAAATAAATGAATTGTGAATTATTTTTCAAATGTGTTATGTCTTCATCCTTCGCACTTCTCAAATTTGGAAGTTATGGGGTAGGGGAAGGGGGCTGTGGATTGTGTGGGGGAGAGGGACTTCTTCAATTTGGAAATTATAGGATGTTGGAAGGGAGCCGTGGACTGTATGGGGGAGGGGGACTTCTGAAATTTGGAAATTATAGGATGGGGGAAGAGGGCTGTGGACTGTGTGGGGGAGGGGGACTTCTGAAATTTGGAAATTATAGGATGGGGGAAGGGAGCCGTGGACTGTATGGTGCCGACTGGTAGAACGCCGTCTTTTTCACTTTTTCATGCATGGGCTCAAGTCTGGTGAATGACCCATGGGATGAGTATCCCCCTTCTGGCTATTTAATGTCATAAACAAAATGGGTCTGAGCTAGGGTCATTCCAGCTCCTAGCTCCACAGCACAGAGCTTTACAAGATAAGTAAACTCCCACTCTCAGCCAGAAAGGTTACAAGTTTGGCTAGTTTGAGATATTGAAATGTCACACTGGTGCAGTAGAGTGGACTACTCTGCTGCAGTTTGGGATAAGGCATTTTGTTGGAGCACAATAGAGGGAGGTTTACTCTGCATCTAATGATGCTGCAGATGACCTGGACGTTACATGGTAGTGGGAGTGACTGTGGGGGGAATGTTTGATGCAGTTGGTCTTTACCAATGTGGGATGTGGGTCTAAGTGCAGCTCCAACTAATGGGTTAGAAGCTGCCTCTGTCTGCTGGCTATTGCGTTTGGGGCTCACTACAATGTTGAGAATCTTACAACACCAGGTTATAGTCCAATGTTGAGGGTCATTATCTCTGCCTGTATTCTGCTATACCATCTTATATTTAAATCTCATATTTTTATAGAAAAAAGAGAACCATCCACACGTCACACTCCACACGTCACACTCCACACGTCACACTCCACACGTCACACTCCACACGTCACACTCCACACGTCACACTCCACACGTCACACTCCACACGTCACACTCTATATGTCACACTCCACACGTCACACTCCACACGTCACACTCTATATGTCACACTCCACATACCACACTCCACACGTCACACTCCACACGTCACACTCTATATGTCACACTCCACACGTCACACTCCACACGTCACACTCTATATGTCACACTCCACACGTCACACTCCACACGTCACACTCCACACGTCACACTCCACACGTCACACTCCACACGTCACACTCCACACGTCACACTCCACACATCACACTCCACACGTCACACTCCACACGTCACACTCTATATGTCACACTCCACATATCACACTCCACACATCACACTCCACACGTCACACTCTATATGTCACACTCCACACGTCACACTCCACACGTCACACTCCACACGTCACACTCTATATGTCACACTCCACACGTCACACTCCACACGTCACACTCTATATGTCACACTCCACACATCACACTCCACACGTCACACTCCACACGTCACACTCTATATGTCACACTCCACACGTCACACTCCACACGTCACACTCCACACGTCACACTCTATATGTCACACTCCACACGTCACACTCCACACATCACACTCCACACGTCACACTCTATATGTCACACTCCACACGTCACACTCCACACGTCACACTCTATATGTCACACTCCACATATCACACTCCACACATCACACTCCACACGTCACACTCTATATGTCACACTCCACACATCACACTCCACACGTCACACTCCACACGTCACACTCTATATGTCACACTCCACACGTCACACTCCACACGTCACACTCCACACGTCACACTCTATATGTCACACTCCACACGTCACACTCCACACATCACACTCCACACGTCACACTCTATATGTCACACTCCACACATCACACTCCACACGCCACACTCCACACGTCACACTCTATATGTCACACTCCACACGTCACACTCTATATGTCACACTCCACACATCACACTCCACATGTCACACTCCACACATCACACTCCACACGTCACACTCCACACATCACACTCTATATGTCACACTCCACACGTCACACTCCACACGTCACACTCTATATGTCACACTCCACACATCACACTCTATATGTCACACTCCACACATCACACTCCACATGTCACACTCCACACATCACACTCCACACGTCACACTCCACACGTCACACTCTATATGTCACACTCCACACGTCACACTCTATATGTCACACTCCACACATCACACTCCACACGTCACACTCCACACGTCACACTCTATATGTCACACTCCACACATCACACTCCACACGTCACACTCTATATGTCACACTCCACACGTCACACTCCACACGTCACACTCTATATGTCACACTCAACATATCACACTCCACACATCACACTCCACACGTCACACTCCACACATCACATTCTATATGTCACACTCCACACGTCACACTCCACACGTCACACTCTATATGTCACACTCCACACGTCACACTCCACACGTCACACTCCACACGTCACACTCCACACGTCACACTCTATATGTCACACTCCACATATCACACTCCACACATCACACTCCACACGTCACACTCCACACATCACATTCTATATGTCACACTCCACACGTCACACTCCACACGTCACACTCCACACGTCACACTCCACACGTCACACTCTATATGTCACACTCCACACATCACACTCCACACGTCACACTCTATATGTCACACTCCACACGTCACACTCCACACGTCACACTCTATATGTCACACTCCACACATCACACTCCACACATCACACTCCACACGTCACACTCTATATGTCACACTCCACACGTCATACTCCACACGTCACACTCCACACGTCACACTCTATATGTCACACTCCACACGTCACACTCCACACGTCACACTCTATATGTCACACTCCACACGTCACACTCCACACGTCACACTCTATATGTCACACTCCACACGTCACACTCTATATGTCACACTCTATATGTCACACTCCACACATCACACTCCACACATCACACTCCACATGTCACACTCCACACATCACACTCTATATGTCACACTCTATATGTCACACTCCACACATCACACTCCACATGTCACACTCCACACATCACACTCCACACGTCACACTCCACACGTCACACTCTATATGTCACACTCCACACGTCACACTCCACACGTCACACTCTATATGTCACACTCCACACGTCACACTCTATATGTCACACTCTATATGTCACACTCCACACATCACACTCCACACATCACACTCCACATGTCACACTCCACACATCACACTCCACACATCACACTCCACATGTCACACTCCACACGTCACACTCTATATGTCACACTCTATATGTCACACTCCACACATCACACTCCACATGTCACACTCCACACATCACACTCCACATGTCACACTCCACACGTCACACTCTATATGTCACACTCCACACATCACACTCTATATGTCACACTCCACACGTCACACTCCACACATCACACTCCACACGTCACACTCCACACATCACACTCTATATGTCACACTCTATATGTCACACTCCACATATCACACTCCACACGGCACACTCCACACATCACACTCCACACGTCACACTCTATATGTCACACTCCACACATCACACTCCACACGTCACACTCCACACGTCACACTCCACACATCATACTCTATATGTCACACTCTATATGTCACACTCTATATGTCACACTCCACACATCACACTCCACACATCACACTCCACATGTCACACTCCACACATCACACTCTATATGTCACACTCCACACATCACACTCCACACATCACACTCTATATGTCACACTCCACACATCGCACTCCACATGTCACACTCCACATGTCACACTCCACACGTCACACTCCACACGTCACACTCCACACGTCACACTCCACACGTCACACTCTATATGTCACACTCCACACATCACACTTCCAACGTCACACCTTAGACGCCAAATGTCACACTTCACATATCAGACGCCACACATCAGGTGTCAGACGCCACACATCAGACGCCAAATGTCACACATCAGACACCAAATGTCACATATCAGACGTCACACATCAGACGCCACACATCAGACGCCAAATGTCACACATCAGACGCCACACATCAGACTCCAAATGTCACACATCAGACGCTACACATCAGACGGCAAATGACACATATCAGATGCCAAATGTCACACATCAGACGCCAAATGTCACACATCAGACGCCACACATCAGACGCCAAATGTCACACATCAGACGCCAAATGTCACACATCAGACGCCACACATCAGACGCCAAATGTCACACATCAGACGCCAAATGTCACACATCAGATGCCACACCTCAGACGCCAAATGTCACACTTCAGACGCCACACATCAGACGCCAAATGTCACACATCAGACGCCAAATGTCACACATCAGATGCCATACCTCAGACGCCAAATGTCACACATCAGATGCCAAATGTCACACATCACACATCAAACGCCAAATATCACACTTCACACTCACATGTCACATGCCACACATTACACTCCACACATGCTACATATCACACTTCACACTCCGCATGTCACACTTTGTATAAAGCACCAACAAAGTACAACTAAATAATCTTCAAAATAAAGTATGCACAAAGAGAAAGAAAGGCAATTATTTCTTGATAGATTTTCTAACTTTGTGATAACTTAGCTTCTCCTGGAGGAGTGGAGTCAAGTAGCTGCCAATCTAACAAACATCCAACAGCAACTAGCCTCTAATTCATCTTGTGACTATTTAGACCACCACAGGGATTGCCTCAGTTACAGTTCAAAGGGACAGGATCGGTTAACAGCTAAACATGATAATCACACTCCAGATCCCAGACTACCTGTAAACATGTGACTTGCATGAGACGTCAGCTGGTATATAAGAAAATACGATTCCACCATTATCTCATGTTTGGTACTGATTCATTCTAACCTTTTCAACTATGCAGGGAGATCAACTTGGAGGGGCTTAGAGATGCTGACATCACACTGCTAGCTACAAACAGTTGCCAACTGTTTGCACCAGTTGATGATGTAATGTTGCTGCCACTGCCCTTTTCCAGAGCAATAGCCATTGGTAAATGAGACAACTGCCTCCATGACCTTTTTCTGTCACATGCCAAGGCTGTGTTAAGAAGACCGTTATTTCCCAGACGTAGATGTGATCAGAGAAAAAACCATGGCACTGAAGTTCGATAAGTGCTCCAGGTGCGAGTCTCATTCAATGGGAGCACCAATCAAAGAATCAGGTCTAAAGGTCAGCATGCTCAATTCACTGTGTACCTGATTTTGCAATCAAGTAACCATGAGGTAGCAGCTTGCTAAAATATTCAGATGACGTTGCAATGTAATGGCAGCAGTGTCATAAATATTTGAGTCCTGCCATTTGTGGATTTTTTTAACACTCAATTTAAGCTGGTAATTTAAATGTAGCTGCCTACATGTTTCAAATTTTCACTTGAACTTCAATTTTTAAACAAATTTCCACAATTCATGGAATTTGCAAGTGAAATGCGACAAACTTTCAACTTTAGGCAGCCATGTTTTTTGTGGGCATTGTGGCTGTGCTTTTGTGAGTAGAGTGGCCATATTTTTTGTAGTAAGGGGGGCCATGTTTTTTGTAGGGAGGGTAACCATGTTTTTGTAGGAAGAGTGGCCATGTTTTTTGTAGGGAGGATGGCCATGTTTTTTTGTAGGAAGAGTGGCCATGTTTTTTGTAGGGAGGTGGCCATCTTTTTTGTAGGGAGGTGCCATGTTTTTTATAGGAAGAGTGGCCATGTTTTTTGTAGGGAGAGTGGCTATGTTTTTTGTAGGGAGAGTGGCCATGTTTTTTGTAGGGAGAGTGGCTATGTTTTTTGTAGGGAGAGTGGCCATGTTTTTTGTAGGAAGAGTGGCCATGTTTTTTGTAGGGAGGTGGCTATGTTTTTTGTAGGGAGAGTGGCTATATTTTTTGTAGGAAGAGTGGCTATGTTTTTTGTAGGGAGAGTGGTTATGTTTTTTGTGGGGAGAGTGGCTATGTTTTTTGTAGGGAGAGTGGCTATGTTTTTTGTAGGGAGAGGGGCTATGTTTTTTGTAGGGAGGGTGGGCATTATTTTGGTAGGTAGGGTGGCCATATTTGTCTCAGTAACAATTTGACCCTAGCTCAAGAAGTAGAAAGAAATCCTGCATTTATATTATTATGACTTAGCAGGTCATTGAAGCATCTTAAAGCCCTACACACAATGAATTACTTTGAAGTGTAGTGGCTTTTGTTATGTAGGCAAACATGGTAGCTATTCTGTACCAGCAACATCTGACAAACTGCAAGCAGATGAATGACTAATTAAATCATCTCTGTTGGTCTTTGTACAGCTCCTGGCCTTTTGTCACCAGCTGATGAAGTCACGCTGCTGACATCAAAGATGATGACATCATAATGCTGGCAACAGAGATAGGAGCCTTTTTAGAGATTAGAAAACAAGGCCCCTATCACCTGCAGGATAGTGGGCAGGTGGAGCAGACTCCCAGAGGACCTCACGGTCAATATAACAGGGAATTGGATTAATATTTGTTGTTGGGGGATACTGGGTTAGAGAGATATTAAAAGCATTGGGTGATAATTTTTGCGGGGGCGGTAGGGGAGGGAACTTAAGGGTTGATAACTCGTTGCCACACTCCCAGGGGGAACAGCAATAGCAGGAAGTGCATTGTGGGAAATCCTGGGTGGGCAGTTCCATCGGACAGGAAATGATGGGCTGTGTGCCTGCGGTTTCCCATGATACTTTCCCTGTGAATGCCAACATCTGCTGGCAGTACAGAATCAGCTGTTCAGTTGTCCTTAAAGTAAAATGGATGAGCAGGTTGGAGGAGTAGAGAAAGTCTACCACAGAATAATCCTTCGGAGTCTGGCTAGAGCAGGATTGAAGGACTGAAAGGCATTTCCTTGCTCTAGACTTTCTTATTTACTTCCGCCACCTTGCGATGGTGTCATGGTGCTATCTGAAATGCACCAGGAAACGTTACTATAAACTTCTATTTGATATGTTGATAAGATGAAGTAAGGTGGGAGGATGCTCGTGTGGAGTATAAACACCAGCATAGACCTGTTGGGCCGAATGGCCTGTTTCTGTGCTGTAAAATTCTATGTAATTCTATGTAACTTCGAAAGTACTTCATTGGCTGTAAAGTGCCTTAGGACTTCCTGAGGTTGTGAAAGGTGCTATATAATTGCAAGTTCTTTATTTTTAGCACTTCAAGAAATTATCACTGTGCCGGTGATGGGACGAGCCTCGAAATTACTACAGTGAGGAAGCAGGGAACAGGAACATTCTCAGAGTCTGTACCATTTGTTCTTGTTAGCTAAAAAAGAAAGGCCATGACAGAGGGAAGGAGTGAAATCAAAAGAGAAAACGCTGGAAATAGGCTCCGGGTCAGTCAGCATCTGTAAAGAGAAAAGATTAGTTAACGTTTGTGGTGTGCCCCCTTCATCAGACTGAAGGTTAAAAGATTGAGGAGTAAAATTTCCTCATCGGGTTCTTTCGATCTCCTGCTATAACTCTGATGGAAACCATTCACCCTGTTTCTCCAGGGTTTCTACCGATCTTCTGCCAAAGTTATGGTAGGAGATCGGGAGGTGAACCTTGGGAATTTTACCCCTTAAGTTAGAAAAAAGGAGAAAATATAAGGGGGAGGTAAAGGGCTGGTTTTCTTGTTACACCTGGTTTTGAGAAAATGTAAGTATTTTATTTTAACAGAGTTCCAAGAAAAGGCAGAATAATTTGGAAAAGGTTTGAGTTGAGAGCTCCAGGAAGGTGGAGTTTATTGGTTAATTAGGTGACAAAAGAGTCAACATGTCATTCATTCCAAGGCTTATGTGTCATCATGGTTAGTCATACAGCTGCATTACGATAAGGTAACACTTGAGGGGGAATTTTCTGGCTTTGTGCTTCAAGCAACCTCATCCATCAAGAGCCCATATTGGAAATTTGGGTGCCTTTCGCACACGACGTTTTATCAATGCCTTTGGGTTGCTGGCTTCCATGATCTGCCTCAGCAATACTCCTTCCCCAGGAGGACTCCCCAGCAGATGAGCCTACAATGTGGAAATGACCTTGAGGCAGGAAGATCAGCTGGAGTGAGGGATGCGTCATTGCAATGGGTAGAGGTCCCGCCCAACAACAGATGTGCCCAATGTTTAGGATGACCCTCATCCTTTACGTCAATACAGGCTTGTGGACTCAAGAGATAGAGAGACTTCTGATTAATAATCTTTATTTATCAATACACTAATACAAACCCAGCACGAGCAGTATTTATGAGGTTGATGTCAATTATACTCACAAGCAACGAACTCATCGGGCCTCGTGAACCGAGTCCTCTGATCGCTTATGTAGTCTCATCAAAAAGCTTAAAGTTCCATCCCAGGTAGTCTTGTACCTTTATACGGTTAATTACATAAGATAAGCATGGTGTTAGTACACAAGTGCATCCATAGTATGTATAGTTAGTATGTGGGTATGTAAGATTAATACCTAAGCGCATTAATGGTTATACAGACTTTTCCCCCCTTTCACACATGCTCATTAGCAATTCTCCCTGTTTATTGTTCTCCGGATATTTCACATGTATGATTTGCCAAGGCTGGCCTTCATAATCCTCACTTTCTTATCTTTTTAGATTTTTATTACACTGAAACCTTTCTCCATTCACACTTCCGCCAGACATCTGGACGCATGTCCAATAATTATCATTCCATTCTCAGGCCACCCTACACTTAACTTCTCGGAGTAATATTTCTGCATGTCCAGAGCCTGATTTAATCCAATTTAATTACATAGAATTGCATAGAAATTACAGCATAGAAACAGGCCATTCGGCCCAACTGGTCTATGCTGGTGTTTCTGCTCTACACGAAGCTCCTCCCACCCTCTTCAACTAACTCTATCAGCATATCCTTCTATTCCTTTCCCCTCATCAACTTATCTAGCTTTGCGTTAAATGCATCTAACCCTTACCACAATCGCAGCCTACCCTACCTATGTGCTTCTGACTGTTCTACCTAGCTATTCTGATATTAGTTACCCTACCACTTGCTCAAGATGCAAGTAATTATTTTCTTCTCTTCACAACGCCTCTTATTCCCAATTATTTACATTGGGCCAGAAATTGCTCCAAGCGGTGAACTAGCAGTGGTTGCCACTCATTAGATTTAAATTCACCCACTAAGTTACCGCGTTCTTTTTGATGACAACTTCCTTGAACTGCAAGTTCAAAAATGATCAGCGTTCTTTCCCGGGCTGTGTGAGCGGCGAAAGGATCGCCAACACCCCTAAGCCAATCAGCTTGAAGCAAGCCACGCTATGAGAACCAGAAGTGCAGTTCATTCACAAACTGCGCAAACTAAAAACCTGGACATGCTCAATAAGGTGTTATAAAATGATATAGAGAAAGCAAAATAAAGAGAGGATAAGATTAAAAGACCGAGATAAAAGAGACAGAAGGAAAAAGTCAAAAATAATAAAATTTTTAATTAAAAATAACTTTTTTTAAATGTCCAAAAACTATTAAAATCAGGAGTAATGAGACTCCATAGTTTTAAAAGTTAATTTTTAGTGCCAGAGATGTTGTTTGGCAGTCGTTAAGACTTACCATGCTGTTAAAACTTAGTTTAGACTTAAAAAATTGAGTGTATCTGTTTTGTGGTGATATTAGTTCGCTTCCAGCTGGGCAGGAGAACAAGTTGGCGTTGGTCCATTGATTCCATTGATTGCAGCCGGCGATATCCCTTTAAGGCGAAGCTGTCACATTACCAGCAAACCAGGAAGAGTAAGTGCACATATGTGGTTGCCAGAACTTGCTCTTCAATTTCGCCACTAATAACGGTGAACGCTGTTGGGCTCACCATTATTTTAAAAGCAATTTCTGGGCCATTATGATTTTTTATTTGTTCATTCATCCCTCCTCTCTCCTTTTTCTCAGTTATTTACATGATTATAAAAGTCATTTGTTTTATCCCCTTTATGGTGAATCTGTAATTCTTGCTGAAGCTGTCATTGACGTATCACCGCACCTAAGAGGATTTTCTCAACATCATTTCTCCAATGGCTGGTTGTATTCCCGTGAGTATAGAAGATTGAGGGGTGATCTGATCAAGGTGTTTAAAATGTTCAAAGTGTAGATACGGAGAAACTATTTCCTCTAATGGGGGGGGGGGGGAATCAAGAACAAGGGGACATAATCTTAACATTAGAGCCAGGCCATTTAGTAGGGAAATCAGAAAGCATTTCTTCACACAAGGCAAATAGAAATCTGGGAGTGAATTTTAACGAGGGGCTGGGAAGAGGGCGGGGTGGTGGGGGTTGGATTCCTGACAGGAAACCCGGAAGTATGAGTTTCCCGGACGTCCTTACGATTTTGACGTAAGGATGTCTTTCATTTTTTTTCCTGCCCGACAGTCTGTGGGGGGAGGGGGGTCAGAGATCGTGGGGGGGGTTTCGGTGATCATGGGAGGGTCAGTGATTGTGGGGGGAGTCGGACATGGGGAGGGGGTCGGCCGATCGTGTGTGTGGGGTTGTGGCAAGTAAGCTTGTTGGGCCTGGAGGAAACACTCCTGCTCCTCCTGGCCCAAAAGCAATGCAATAAAGGCCCTTACCTGCTGAGCTGGGCCTTATCGCCTCCTCTTACGTGGTGTGAAGCAGAAGGCCAGCGAATCCCGGCCCCCAAGAGTTAAAAACAATTAAAATGAAGGCCCGCACCTCCTTAAAGATTTCACTGACCGACCCCACCTCCTGGGAGCGGGTTGGTCGCCCACCCCTCAACCCTCGTCGGAGGCAGATTGGGGTCGGGATTTACTTTTTTACGATTTTCACCTTCCCACCTACCCCCAACCCACCCGCTCGTGGGGTTAAAATTTACCCCCTGGAGTCTCTTCGCCCAAAAGGTTGTGGATGCTGGGACAATTGGAGCTTTCAAGACTGAGATCGATAGATTTTTATTAGGTAAGGGTATCAAGGGATATGGAGCTAAGGTGATTAAATGGAGCTGAGGTGCAGATCAGCCATGATCTAATGGTGGAGCAGGCTCGATGGGCTGAATGGCCTACTCCTGTTCCTATGACTGATTGACTGGCCATAATATCCATCAAAGTACCCCATAAACATTCCTCATCAGCTCTGAAGGATAAATCAAACCTGCTCAGTAACACACAAAAAAAAACACGTGCAAAATAACAATATTGCCTCAACATTTTTATTTAATGGCTAAATTGAATTAACATGCTGGCAAAAATCTGCCAGATGTCATTTGTGAATTTTCTGCTTGGCTGTCACAGAACGTTTCTGGGGTTTTAGTTGACAAGAAAAAAGGATGAAAACTACAACTCACATGATACTTCTCTCTTGCGCACACACAGAATTTGCCAGCAGAAGCTGGAAAGCACCAGCACGCAGGTCTTGTGTGAAATTTCCACCTCTTGAGACTGAAGAAAAACTCAAGCCCCAGGCTCCAGACAGACAGGCACGCCTTGCTCAGGGTACATTTTTTGCAATGCTTCCCATAATTTTTCAATTTGCACTGGAGGCACACAAAGTTTGTTGCCATTGTGCATACTCAGAAAACTACCCCTTAAATGACTGATTTTATTGGTAAGCGAGTGATTTGTTTTTGTATGATTATGCTTTTCTTTCGTGTGTATTATTTTCGCACTGGCCCAAGTAAAATGGCAGCCATGAAGAGATTATCCGAGTGATTTAATTGACTTATTTTGTGGCAGTTGCTAATTGCTTCTAAGTTGCTAATTGGCTTCAGGGAAGATCTGATTGGACGTTTTTGTGGCGCTTGCTCATTGCTGATTGGTCGTGAATGGAAATGGCTTTTGATTGCTTCACATTCAACCAATCGATTACCACTGACATGATGTGTCATTGTTCGTTTTCTAATTTTACTCACAGTACAAGTTCAGTCACATGACCCCCGCATGTATACACATTTGATGTATTTGAATGAGCCACTTTTTCTAAAGCAAAGCAATTTGGAACCAGCAACTGCTTCGTAAATGAACCAATGAAATAATCATTTGTTCACACTGCTTTTGACCACCATTTTCCCTCTCGGGTCAGTACTCATGCTCTACTCCACCCCTTCATGCCGCATGCACCATCTGTTCCTCTAACACCAGATTTTGCTCACCTATTGCCTCCTCCACTTGTTCAGATATATGCTCCTGCCCTCTGGAATTCTTTACCCACTTCCCTCCATTTTGCCACCATCCACTCTGTAACTTTCTCAAAGTCCTCCTCTTTGACCATGCCTCCAATTGCCCATCATAGCCTCTCCATGGCTTTTGATCAAAGGAAAGAGTTGAGGTGTACAGATCAGCCATAATCAAATTGAATCGCTGAGCAGGCTCAAGGGGCTGAATGGCCTACTGCTATTCCTACGTTCCGTTTCCCCATCTTCTGTATCCCTTTCCTGCTTATTGTAAAGTGCTCTGAGGCGTCTTCCTTGCTTGTGAGGACCACTATATAAACATGAGTTTTTGGTGGTGTAAATGTGCAGAGTTAAAAATAAAATTTAATGGTGAGAAAGAAACCAACAAGAGGATAGGGAAACTAAATAAGGAGGGAGTGGGAGATAAATTGAAGAGAGAATTGAACAAGTTAGCTATGACAGGTCACTGTGATATTTTCTGTGATGAGAGGCAAAGTCTATGAAAAGGAGAATGCAAGACTGAACAACATTCTTTAGAACATGTGTTTTTAGTGAAGGTTGGGTTGTACCAGTTCTTTTTAGTGAGATTAAGAAGATTAGTGATTTTTTTTTCTAATCATTCTTTATTTAACCCAATCCCCGACTTTAATTTTCTTTTTCCATTTGCTTTTTCAGAAGGAGAGATTTTGAAGGGTAATAGGATGCAGCAGACAAACTGCAATCCAGGGTTTAGATTCAGAACCACATTTGAATATTTTTGGATGCCATATGGTTAGTTTACTGCAGACACCAAATAGGCCGAAAGCCTAGTCCAGGGAGCACTGAGGGACATAGAGGAACAGAAACTGTTGGAAACATGGGATTGGTCCTCACAGGCCTTATCCCTTAATGGTTGACTACCTTTCCAAATTAATCTTAGAAAGAAATAGTTTGAAGAGGGAGTATAGGATTAACTGGGGGTGACATTGAAATATTTGTCAATTTCAGCGTACTTTCGCCTAATGGTTATGGTACTGGACTGGCGGAAAGTTTCGGAAACCATACGTTCCTCTCAAGCATGCTACACTTACCATATGTTAAAATAGGGTCCTGTAGCCTGGTTAAATAGAATTAAATAGAAATTACAACATTGAAACAGGCCATTCGGCCCGACCAATCCATGTTGGTGTTTATCCTCCATGCAAGCAGAAGTTCAAATCCCATGTTCCCACTTTATTGCTATATTCTTTTATTCCCCTTTCCTTCAACCACCTTTCCGATCCATTCTTAAACGAGTGCTGGACTTGCAGCTCAGAGGTCATGAGTTTAAATCCTACCATGGCAAATTGTGAAATAGCATTCGACAAATTTGGTAATCTCTGGATTGGCACCAGAAAAATAACCATGAAAGCTGCCATTTTGTTGTTAAAAATCCAACTGGTTTACTAATGTCCTTCATGGAAGGGAACCTACCATCTTTACCTGTTCTGGCCTACACAAGACTCAAGTTCCACACTATGGGCCCGATATTAGGAGGGAGGCGGGTTGGCAGCAGGGGAGGGGGGTCGACTGGGCACGTGGGTAACGCGCCCAGTGAAATCAGTGGGTTTGGCACGCGATCGTATGTAAATGGAACCACTTGGCTTCCGGGTTTCGTGCTGGAAAGCTGCGCAGCAGGTGGACTGCACACCCGCAGCATAGACTGTCAGCTGGAGGAGCCCTATTTAAAGGGGCAGTCCTCCACTGACTGATGCTGCAGAAAATAGGCAAAATCACAGCATGGAGCAGCCCAGGGGGAAAGCTGCTCCAAGGTTTAATGATGCCCCACTCCAGGTCTTACTAGATGGGGTGAGGAGGAGGAGCAGGAGGAGGGAGATCTTCCACCCGGCGTACGGGAGGAAGCGGCCTGCCTCTGCCACCACGAAGGCCTGGCTCAAGGTGGCAGAGGAGGTCACCAGCACCACCAACATATCACGCACCTGCATACAGTGCAGGAGGCGCTTCAATGACCTAACCAGGTCAGCCGAAGTGAGTACTCTTACTCATTCCCCTACACTCCGTCTGCCACATCACCGCCCCCACCCCACACCTCCTTCTGCACTGCCAACACTACTCTATCACATCACTCCTCACACCCACTGAACCCTCATCCTCATCTTACCTCCACTTCCTCACCTCCCCAGTACTCATCCCGCCACTACCACTCAACCCAATCCTCATACAATCTCATGGCTCTGTCTCATACTCACCCTCTGATGCATCTCTTTCACAGTCAGCCTCACCCAACCTGCCACTACCTGTGCTGCAGCCACAGGGCATGCATCACATATGTGTAGTAGGAAGCGTAAGGCAAACATGTCATGAGCATGAAGGAGATGCACAAGGGTGTTTGAGGGTTTGTCATAGTTTTTACTTATATTTGATTTCTGATCAACTCACATTACATATTATATTGTCCCCACTACTGCCACGTCTTGGCCATTCTTGACTGGCTTGTGGAATAAGGCCCTTTCATGAGGTTCTCCACGAACACCCTTGATGCCACCCATTGGGTCACCCTACAGTGGGTGTATGTGTAGTTGCACGACTACTTTGTGCAGGTGCCTGTTGCACAGCACTGTGTAATGGAGCTCCACGTGGCGGAGGTGGATGGCGTGCCTGGTGAGGCTGGTGATGTTGCTCGTCCTCCAATGGAGTGATGAATGCAGCTATGGAACCTCCCCCCCCCCCACCCCCCCCATCCTGATGGTGTGAGTGTGAGGAGGTCCACAAAGTAGGTAAATGTGTTTGGACAGCAGAGTTTAGGGTATGATGTAATAATTTTGAGTGTGGAGACAACGGTGTGGCAGGCAAAACTTTGTCTGAGGTGACAGAGTGCCCTGCTGCAATGAATGAGGTATTCCCCCCAACTGTCAAGGAATCCTCTACATCTCCCAATGGCTGCTGACTGAAACACGTCTGCAACAACACGGAGTGTTTCCCACAGCATGGGAAACACGCTGAGGAGAGCCCAAAATTACATCCCTGCTAAAATCTCTTCCCAATGAGGTTTGTCAACGACCTCAAGTACCTCCCTAACTATCTAAACTGTCATCCCACCGGCATTAGTTGCCGGTGGGAGTCCCGCATTCGGGGGCTGCGCGTGCACCGATTCGCATCATTGGGGAACCCGGAAGTGGGCGGGTTGGAGCCGGGCTCCGGACCCGCTCCAGGATTCCCCAATTTTAGGAACCCCCCCGCCACGAACACACCCGCCCGGCCATCCTAAAATTGACCCCTATGTGGTTGACTTTTAATGCCCTCAGGCAACCAGCTTTGGGCAATAAATGCAGCCTTACCAGTCTCACCCTCATCCCAAGAACAAACATTTTTAAAATCAAGGTTGAAAACAAATAATGATGGTAAAAGCATCACTGGTCTGGTACTGAGCCATTTGGCCCAGGAAGGACCAAGGATCAGTCCCTAATCTGGCCTTATGTCCACTGATCTCAGGCAGGGCAATAGTTATGATGCAGTATTTGGGCTCAGCACTCTTGGGATGGGGGTAATGAGGAAACAGCCAGGGCTTCCTACTTTTGATTGCTATCAAATGACTCCCTGCTGCAGCGTATGCGTATGTGGTTGTTGGTTGAGGGTAGGATGGAGGTTGGGGGAGGGGGGGGTGGTGATGCCCTCTGTGGTGGAATAGCCTGACGACATTCCCGTGGAGAGTTGCCACTTTGGGCCAGACAGCCATTAGCACCTGTGAAACCGTACTTCAGCAAGACTCGGCATCTTTGTGAGAAGAGAGGAGAAGAAATATAAATTAGGAAAAGAAATTGGCATAAAGAAAATATTAAGGATGGTCAAGGATGGTTAAATTTATTTACTGCTGTCAAGCAGGTTAATCCCAAATCTGAAACAGACCAATAACAGTCCAAAGAACACATCAATAATCAAGTGCAGCCCCTCCAGCTGTGGTTGAAAACATCACATTAACATTACATATGAATTAGCTGGCATGAAGGAAGGAAATAAGAGAAAGCCTTTGACTGCTTAGAGGAAAGGTTTGGGGCAGACAGAGATTAGTTGGCGAGCGTTGTAATAAACTGTCTGAAAATTTACTGGGGCCTTTCAGATTTGATTCAGGAATCCCATAAAACATGAACAAAGTAGTCTGAACACGCGGTTTTGTGAATAGAACACTCTCCCGGTGGCTGGGCGGGATACCGCACCAAGTGACGTGACAGGAAAGTCCCAGGTTTGGTCTCTGATCTGTGGCCTCCAAGGCATCAGTAAAGACCGGAGCAATGCATCTTCCAAGAGACCGTATGGGAAAGGAAAAGTGATAGAGGAGATAGGAAGAGAGTTTACTACACATTATATAGGGCTCGAATTTAGCAGGCCTGCGGGTTCCCAGCGGGTGGTCCTCCGGGAGCGTCGAAAACGCTAACGGCGAAATTAGTGGGTTGCCCACGCGATCGTAGCAGGCAATCCACTAATAGGATCCAATTACCTGCTCCTCCGGGGTCCACGGCGCTGGCCTGCGCGTCGGTCGGGCTGCGCATGCGCAGTACGATCTGTCAGCTGGAGGCTCTCTAGTTAAAGGGGCAGTCCTCCACTGACAGATGCTGCAACCAATGGGACAAATTGCAGCATGGAGCAGCCCAGGGGGAAGGCTGCTCCCAGTTTAATGATGCCTCACCCCAGGTATCATCAGATGGGGTGAGGAGGAGGGGGAGGACACAGATCTTCCCCCCGGCGGGCGGGAGGAAGCGGCCTGCCTCTGCCACCAAGAAGGCCTGGCTCGAGGTGGCAGAGGGGGTCACCTGCGCCACCAACATATCGCCCACCTGCATACAGTGCAGGAGGCGCTGCAATGACCGCAGTAGGTCAGCCACAGTGAGAACACAAAGTCTTTCCCCTACACTCCGTCTGCCACAACACTGCCCCCACCCCAAATCTCCTTCGGCACCGCCAACACTATTCTGTCACATCACCCTTCATGCCCACTCACACCCCATCCTCATCTTACCTCCACCTACTCACCTCGCCAGTACTCATCCTGCCACTAACACGCGACCCAATCCTCATACAATCTCATGGCTCCATCCCATACTCACCCTCTCGTGCATCTCCCTCACGGCCAGCCTCACTCAACCTGCCACCACCTGTGCTGCAGCCACAGGGCATGCATCACATATGTGCAGTAGGCAGGGTAAGGCAAACGTCTCGTCAGCATGAAGGGGGTGCACAAGGGTATCTGAGGGTTTGTCATGGGTGTTACCCATATTGAATTTCAGAGCACACATTATATTGACACCACCACTGCCATGTCTCCGCGAATCCTGTCCATTGTGTCCAATAATGCCCGCTCCTGGGTATCACTATGAGGACCCACCACTGATGCCACCCATTGTGTTACTGCAGAGTAGGTGCAGGTGTATTTGCAGGGCTCGTCCGCGCAGACGACTGAGAGACATCGGCGGTGTAGCCGGCTGCACCCTGGAAGGATGCGGAGGAGAAGGTGTGGAGGACAGTGGTGACTTTGCCAGCGACAGGTAAGCAGTTGGTGCTGGGGCCAGCCAGGAGCAGCTCGGCATGAAAGACGCTGCAGATCTCCACGACTACATGTCGAGCGAATCTGCGCCTCCCTGTGCACTGCTGCTCGGAGAGGTCCGGGGAGCTGCGCCTCGGTCTGTGGACCCTGTGGCGAGGGTAGTGCCCTCTGCGACGCGTCTCTCTCTGCGGTAGCCCTCCCTCCTGCTGTGCAGGTGGGCGTGCAACCACACCGTGTTGGGGGGATCCACGTCTCTGCGGCGGATGGCGTGGACTGCGAGGCTGCTGGTGCTGGTCATGCTCTTCGTCCTCCGAGGGTGTCCACACACCACCCAACTGGCAGGTGTTGGTCTGAGGGGTTGTGCAGGGTAGGTGGGTGGTTCCTCGGACTGGGGCTGCGGTTTCGTGTCGGTCTGTCCTCTGGCTTGGCCGGGGGGTGGTGGGGGGCAGGGGTTGCCCTATGTGACGCGGTGGCCTCCTGCGTGGGTGAGGGCTCTCCCCCGTGGAGCGCACCTTGGCACCTGCCACAGGCTGCTGGCTGCAACACGCCTGGTTTGAAGGATCCTGTTTCCCCCAGTGTGGGAAACTGACTGCCTTGAACCTAAAATCCCACACTTCCTCTTTTGACAGCTGCTTCAGCTCATTAACTGACCACAACGAGCAAGTTAAGTGCTCTCAAGTGGAACCCCGCTGGCTTTAATTGCCTGCGGGATTCCCACCAGCGGGGCTTTCGCGCGCAGCCCCGCACGTCAGCGCGGTACCCGGAAGTGGCCGGGATTTCGTCCGAATCCGGTCACGTGATCGGAGATCGGGATTTTCGGGGCCCCCCTGCTGGAAACCCGCAGGTAACCCGACCCTAAAATCGAGCCCATAATGTCAAGCCCACTCTTTAACAGACCAGGTACAATCTGCCCTGTCGTGGATTCTATCCAATTTACATAATCTCCTGAGAGAAACTGTTGCCTAATATTCTGTGATCCTGAAGATAGAGAAACAAGCTCAATGATACAGCTATTTCAAGAAGAACAGGAAGTTGTGCCATTATCATGGCCAATATTGCTGCCTGAACCAACACTACCCTAAAATAAAACAGATTAACTGGTTGTTGCTGATTATGCTCTTTTCCATAAAGCTGGTTGTTTGGCCATGGTAAGTTTAGCATTCTAAAGGGACTAAATAATGCCTACGCTCGAAGTGGGTAAATTCAAAATTAATTTGCGGCAACAATATTTCAGTGAGCGAGTGGCCAATCTATAGAACAGACTCCCTAGGGAAAGAATGGAAGCAGTTAGTGTTGACTCATTCAAATGCAAATTAAATAGATTTCTTTCAGAAAATAACATTTTAGAATACAGTATATGAGTAATTTTATCCAAGACATGTGGTAAGTGTAGCAAACTTGGAAGGAATAGGTGACTTTGGCCCTATGGTTCCCAAAGCTCTCCTCGCCTCATAACTGGGTCTGTTATAGACTAATTGATAGAGATTGATTGCTATGGTCAGTCAACAACTCTATTATCGTATCATGCGACTACCAGAATGGTAGAAAGTCAAGTCGATGGAAATTCAAAATAATACATTGTATGTGAAGTGTTTTAGGATATTTCTGAAAGACATTATAAGATGCTGTAAAAATCAAGGGGGTGATTTTAGGAGGCAATTGCGGCTGCATTGGGGGCAGGGGGTCTCCGAAAATCGCGGAAATCCCGTTCGGGTTCGGAAGCCGGCTCCAACCCACTGACTTCCCACGGACCCGCCTGTGTGAGCGCGGGCGACCCAAAAACGGAAGTCCTGCCGGCAATTAAAGCCGGCGGGATGACAGTTAATAAGCCAAATGTACCTCATTGAGGTACTTAAGGCCCTTTACCTGTGACAGAGTAAGTACTTAGAAAGATTTTTAACTTACCTGGGCAGCTTGCCCACCGCTTCTGATTCGCGCCTGGTAAAACCAGGTGTGAAGGGCCGGATCAGGGAACAAGAAACTAAATAAATTATATAAAAAACCGTAGATGGAAGTGAAAACACTAAATGAACTATCTTTGCACCCTGCTCCGATGTCCGATGTCTCCCACTTCACCCCCCCCCGATGTCCCACCGATGTCCCCCTCTTCACCCCTCCCGATATTCCCCCCGATGTCTCCCTCTTCACCCCCCCGATATTCCCCCCGATGTCTCCCTCTTCACCCCCCAATGTTCCCCTCTCCCCCCGATCTCCCCCTCTCCCCCCGATCTCCCCCTCTCCCCCCGCGATCTTCTCCCTCCCCCCGATCTTCCAGTCCAATGCCAGATCTTCCACTCTCCAACCCCCCACCCCGATCTTCCATTCCAGCGCTGGATGACATCTCGCTCTCTCTCTTTCTCAACCCCCCCCCCCCACCGCGTTGTAGCTCCTGATGGCAGCCAGCCTAACAATCAGGCTGGCTGCCGGACGCGAAACCCGGAGAGGATGTTAATCATCATCAATCAACGTGCGAACGCGACAGAAACGGTAAGTTTTGTTCATGAGGGTTTGCCACGCGGACCTTCATCCCCCCCCACTCCACTGCCAACCCTCCACCATTGTAAAACCGAGCCCCAAGTCTTGCTTCTTGAAAATGCAGTTCGTAGAATCATACAGCACAGAAGGATGCCATTCAGCCCATCATGCCTGTACCAGCTCTTTGAACAAGATATCCAATTAGTCCCACTCTCCTGCTCTTTCCCCATATCCTTACAAATTTTTCCTTTTCAAGTATATATCCAATTCCCTTATGAAGATCACCATTGAATCTGCTTCCACCACCCTTTCAGGTAGTACATTCCAGATCACAACACCTCTATGAAATCTCCCCTTAACGGTCTCTTCTCTAAGGAGAATAATCCCTTATCTTCCCTTCTCTCCTGTAGAAATAAACTCCTTACTGGGGTACAATTCCACAGGTAGTAGCCATCTGATACCTCAGCAAGTGTCCATTCTCATGCATAAGTCTTGACGTGGATGGAAAATCAGATGGGGATCCAATTTCTGATGACTATCCAGTGATTCCTGCTGGATGTGCACATGTGTGGACAGGATCAGGCTCAGCTGTGTTGCCCACTGCATGTTTCTCACTGATGTCCATACATCCCATTTCCAGCAGGATACATTAGATAGCAATTGGAAGTCCAACTCTGTATGATTCTTTCCCCAGTCCGCTGAGGCTAAATGTAGTCCTCTGACCGTCTCCTTGGCTGAGATTGGTTAAGGCAGCAGAGATGGAGAATGGAACTTGGGAGTTTCCTGGCTTGTATGGCTCAGCCACGCACTGATCTGTCAGGGAAAGCCCATCTTTACCCCAATTCATCCCTATCTATCTATTATATATTGAATTCTCTATCTGGGGCATGCATTTCATGGAAAACGCATTATGAATACCTGCATTACCTATTGCTCCTATAGGTGGTGCTGTGCTTTGTGTTTTCAATATTAAAGGTGTCACACTTCCCTATAACAATGTGTGATACACAGACCAGCTTCTATTTTATAGTAATAGCATATCACCCTGTAATTGTGCAATCTGGCCACTGGGTTCCCACAAATCATTCAAAATGCTTTCTGAATGTTTTTTCATTCACCATTTTTTCTTCAGTAACTGAAATTTCTAATGCCCAAAATAAAGATTTGTCCTTTGTGTTTTTTAATTACTTCATTAAAGTTTTTACTTGAGGGTAAAACCTCTCCCAAAAGCTTAAGATTGGACCTGAATTATTTTTGCCCAGAGCTGTGACACTATGACCTAAGTTTGGATTGTGCAATTTGAGTGGATACAGTATGCCTTATTTCCCAGGATGCATCAGGATCTCAGTCTGCTGGAATATTTTTCTTTAGCTTCTAACACTTTTTACTCAATAGTTTTTCATCAAATAATTTTGAAATCACGGAAGACCAATTTCAAAAGATTGGAGCTAAAATTTATATTGAGTGTTTCTTTTAAATAGAGAAGCTGAAATTGTGTATACATGTGTGAGAGAGAAAAACAGAGTTTTGATAGCATGCTTGTAGCTTTTTGTGTTCTATAAACTTTAGAAAGTGTATAAAGCTGAGGGAAGAGAGAAAGAGGAGAGAGGGCAGGGAAGAAAGAGTCTTCATGTTAATGTTAGCTCAATTTTGAAGCTAACTAATTATCTCACCTCTGTTGTGTTGACAGTTAGAAAAGGTCAATGCGAATTATTGCTTACACTTATGTGTGAAAGAGAGAGAGTGATTGGGGTAAGATTGGGGCCAAGATAAAGCAGCCCGCTTGATTGGCACCCCATCCACCACCCTAAACATTCACTCCCTTCACCACCGGCGCACTGTGGCTGCAGTGTGCACCATTCACAGGATGCACTGCAGCAACTCGCCAAGGCTTCTTCGACAGCACCTCCCAAACCCGCGACCTCTACCACCTAGAAGGACAAGAGCAGCAGGCGCATGGGAACAACACCACCTGCACTTTCCCCTCCAAGTCGCACACCATCCCGACTTGGAAATATATCGCCGTTCCTTCATTGTCGCTGGGTCAAAATCCTGGAACTCCCTTCCTAACAGCACTGTGGGAGAACCGTCACCAAACGGACTGCAGCGGTTCAAGAAGGCGGCTCACCACCACCTTCTCAAGGGCAATTAGGGATGGGCAATAAATGGTGGCCTCGCCAGCGACGCCCACATCCCGTGAACGAATAAAAAAAAAGATGAGAGTGAGAGACAAAATGGGGTAAGAGTGAAGCGTTGGAAAGAAAGAGACTGGGGTGAGAAAGAGGGAGACAAGGAGTTAAGTGAAAGAGAAAGGGAGCACGTCATTCTTCTTTTAATGTTGATTCAATCTTCAAAGAAAAGTTCAATTTTGAAGCCCACTGATGATCAAAAGTGGTTAGAAAACCACTAACCAGTTGGAAAAAGTCAATTCTGATTGTTTATACATGTGAGACATATTCTCATTTCTAATATCAATGAGTCAACAACAACTTGCATTTTTAATGTAGAAAAACATTTCAAGGCATCTCATGGAGGTGCAATCAAAAAAATGGACACCGAGAGGTGATCAAAAGGTTGGTCAAAGGGATGGATTTTAAGGAGGGTCATGAAGGGGGAGAGGATTTGGAGAACAGGAAAGGTTTAGGAAGAGAATTCCAGAAGATGGGGCTTAGATGGATGAAGGCATGGTGCTGATGCTGGGGCTAAGGTAGGCAGGGTGATTAAGAGGGCAGAGTCAAAGAAATGGAGAATTTGTGGCTGGAGGAGGTTACAAAGATAAGGAGGGGCAAGGCCATGAAAGGATTTAAACATAAGGAAAGAATTTTAAATTTGAGATATTGCGGAACTGGGAGCCAATGTAGATCAGCGGGGATAGGGTTGATGGACGAGTGAGAGTTGGTGTGGAATAGGATGTGGGCAGCAGAGTTTTGGATGAGCTGAAAATGATGAAGGGTGGAGGATGAGAAGCTGACCAGGAGATCATTGGAATAGTCAAGTCTGGAAGTGACAAAAGCATGGATAAGGGTTTCAGTGACAGATGGGCTGAGTTAGAGGCAGAGATGTTATGGAGATGGAAGTAGGCGAAGAGTAAATGGGGTCAGAAGCTCAGCTTGGGGTTGAATAAGATACCGATGTTGCAACTGTCCGATTCAGCCTGAGGCAGAGGCCAGGGAGGGGAATGGAATTGGTGGCGAGGGTACAGAGTTTGTGGTGGGATTCGAAGATGCTGTCTTCGGTCTTCCCAATGTTTAACAGGAGAACCATAGGGGAAGTTTGTCCCACCCACACTTGGTGGAAACTGAGCAAGCGGGCCGTTAAAATGCACTGCGTGACTTGCCCCCTCTGTTCCCGTTGCCTTCCCGTGGGCCCCAATATTAACTAGCACTTAGGTAGCGGAGGTCCTTCTTTAAATATGCAGATTGGATTCTGATGACGTCATCGGGGCCTGACTGCAATCTTAACCTGAGGCATGCGTGATGAAGCTATTGTGGCTTCCCCGCCAGCCAGATCTGTTGGGAAGAGGAGACGGGGCTAGAAGAGGCCCAGAAAGGTAACTTTATTTGAAGTTTGTTTTTAGTTTCCTTGTGGGCCAGAGGGAGCAGGGGTGATCCTCCAGGCCCCACAAGGAAACCTTGGACCTCCTCTGCCCCAGGCTTCTCTCCCCATCTTCCAATCGCGATGCCCATCCGACCCCCACATCCTCCCAACCTTAGACCCAGGGTCGGCCTCTTGCTGCCCAAAATCCCACTCCCGCCTATCGGCCAGGTAGAGATTCCCGCCGGGCTCGGGTGGGAGATTGACGGCAAGCATGCAGATGAGATGAAATCTCCCGGGCTCCTGCTGCTGACTAAACCTATCCTGCTCTCCATTAAAATCACCCCCAGCCATGCCTGTGGATGACGTTGCCAAGGGGTAGCAGGTAGATGAGGAAGGGGGAGGGGGGGTTGGGGCGGGGGGTTGTTGTTGAATGCTCTGCAAAGATCCCGGGTTTCATCCCTGTTCGGCTCTGAGTTAGCTGATCTCAGCTGGAGGGCTACTGAAATAGGTGCCAGTGTCCATGGGCGGGGGGACTAAGGGGTCCGGGTAGGTATCCAGGGCTCCACCCCCTCCTGATCACTACCCACTGAGCCTCACTGTTAAGTGCAAATGCACGACTGATGGATGAGGGCCGGATCAGGGCAGGATGTGATGGCCTCCATGGTTGCTCAGCCCGGCAACATTCACTGCCTAGACTCACGCGGGAAAGAATGGCAAGTCGAGCGAGGTACTGGAGGGCAGCCGGGCGGCGGGACGGCTCCATCTGCTCGTCTCATCCCTGCCATCAATCAGAACCTTCAGGGTAGGAGGGAGAAAGTTGATAGAAACGGCAGTGGAGGGTGATGAGGAGTGATGTATGGATTTTCCTGCTGAGATGAGGACACTTTTTAACCCACTTACTCCGGGTGTTTGTTTTTTGCTGGAGGCGAGGGGAGTGGTGAATGGTGAGTATTGCTGAGGCAACTGGACCAGATTTACAAATGAGGTGGAGTGGGGGTGGGGGATGGGTGGTGGATGTGTTCAGCTGGAGTTTAGTAATCCATACCACAGTTTGTAAGGGAATTGTACCTTTGCTTTTTATGAGAAAAAGAAAAACAGCCAATTCTACAGAAAAGGCCACATTTTATTTTACAATATGCGGTGAGACTCTTTTCCCTCACTTCCTCCTTGAGGAACAGCTGTGTAAATGTTGCAAGAATGAGCTCAGTCCTACTCTCTACTCCAGTTACTCCCCCTTCCTCTGACTGTAATCACTAACAGTCGTCGTCATTTAACCCCCGCCGTGCTCATCTTTGTTTTTCACCTGCTGACTGCTGCAAGAAAGAACGAAGGAATTTGCATTTATATAGCGCCTTTCATGACCTCAGGACATCTCAAAGTGCTTTACAACCAATGAAGTCCGTTTAAAGTGTAGTCACGGTTGTAATGTGGGAAGGACAGCAGCCAATTTGCGCACAGCAAGCTCCCACAAACAGCAATTAAATAAATGGCCAGATCATCTGTTTTAGGTGTTGGTTGAGGGATAAATATTGACCAGGACACCGGGGAAAACTCCCCTGCTCTTCTTTGAAATAGTGCCTTGGGATCTTTCATGTCCACCTGTTTAATGTCTCATCCGAAAGACAATGCAGCACTCCCTCCGTCCTGCGCTGGAGTGTCAACCTAGGCTATGTGCTCAAGTCTCTGGAGTTGGGCGTGAACCCACAATCTTCACATGAGAATGTGACCGCTTAGCAAAGAGGCTCTTTACCACTGGGCTCGGTTTTAACTCCTGGGGAGGGATTGCAGTAAAGCAAGCAGCCGGCCCATCTGGGGTAGCGGCAGCGGGGAGGCTCAGCTGATTTTAACAGCCAGGATCTCATTAACATGCCGCTGGGCGACTCCCCGACCAAATCGGCTGGGAAGTAAGGCAGGAAGCGGCTGCCCGGCCATCAAAATCGGGCAGCAGGAGGTCGCCACCGGGGACCCAGGGAAACAGTCCTCAGCAAGTAAGTCCTTCAGCAGGGGAATTACTGTCAGGGGAAGGGCAGGGAAGCTAACCTTGCTGGGCCTCTTCTGGCCTTGGCTGCTGGCTCCCAGCAGGTTCGGCCTAGCGGGGAAGCCACCGCTGCACCCCTGCTCAGGCCTCAGGTTAGAATCACAGATCAGGACCCCGATTACGTCATCGGAACCCAATCTGAATATTTAAAGAGGACCCCGCCGGCTTAATTGGGGTGGGAACCCCAGATTCTCAGGAACAGATTGAGTAAGTTCCCCCACCTCGTTCCATTTTAACTATCCCCCCCGGCTTGGTTTTCGCCAGGCATGGAGGGGGCAGTTAAAATCGACCCCGTCTGATTTAAAGACCTGAATGTTGCTCGGGCTTTCAGCACTAGACAAACCCGAGTTGTGGAATTCAGTCATGAACATCATTCCTCTCACAAGAAAATATATAAACATGGCTAAAGGTCGCAAGGCTAGGTCATACAGGCCGGAAGAGATGACCAAGCGGATTTAATATAATTTTTTATTCTCTCTCTTCAATGTCTTGCTCTTTCCTCCTCACTCCTAGCTGTGGGATTTGCAACTGCTTTCTATGGAGAGAAGGTGAGGGAGGAGTCCTTCAGAGCCCTTCCAATATTCATTGCAGCAGTGAACACCCTCTATTGAATCCATAGGGCCTACAGATTTAATAGAAGGCTTGCATAATTGCTTTCAATGCTGGGATACCCTCATCTCCATGGTGATTTTTTTGTTTTTCTCTCACTCTCCAGCGATATTGTAGATTACCAGCACAGTCAATTCATGTGGAGATTGCAATCTCCTGCATGCGATTCCTGCCAAATGTAGAAGAGCTGGTATGCCCAAATATTACTCCCACATCTCGTATGTCCATACAAGTAAAAACTTCTAGTCTGATAGGTGATCCCTCGCTCACCTCTAGCCTCCAACTGATCTGTCACAACCTTCTCTTTCTATCAACATGGCCATTGCTTCTCTAAGCATTATTCTCCCATTCTCCCAAGCTCCTGATACACCGTCCTACACTCCCATCCTCATCCCTGCATCCTCACAGTGTCTCCAATTCCAATATATAAAAACAGATTGTAAGAACTTCTACAAGTATGTAAAAAGGAAGAGAGTAGCGAACGTAAACGTGAGTCCCTTAGAGGCTGAGACATGAGAAATTATAATGGGGAATAAGAAAATGGCAGAGACGTTAAACAAATATCTTGTATCTGGCTTCAGAGTAGAAGACACAAAAAACATATCAGAAATAGTGGGGAACCAAGGGCCTAGTGAGAGTGAGGAACTTAAAGTAATTAGTATTAGTAAAGAAAAAGAACTGGAGAAATTAATGGGACTAAAAGCCGACAAATCTCCTGGTCCTGATGGCCTACATCCTAGGGTTCTAAAAGAGGTGGCTGCAGAGATAGTGG
Source organism: Heptranchias perlo (assembly GCF_035084215.1). Lineage (NCBI taxonomy): Eukaryota > Metazoa > Chordata > Chondrichthyes > Hexanchiformes > Hexanchidae > Heptranchias > Heptranchias perlo. Next base: position 36,107,648 of record NC_090327.1, on the reverse strand, counting down.
GTGCATTGGTTGTGATCTTCCAAAATTCTCTAGATTCTACAACAGTCCCAGTGGATTGGAAGGTAGCAAATGTAACACCGCTATTCAAGAAAAGAGGGAAAGAGAAAAAACAGGGAACTACAGGCCAGTCAGTCTGACATCAATCGTCGGGAAAATGCTGCAATCCATAATTATGAATGTGATAACAGGGCACTTAGAAAATCATAATATGATTAGGCAGATTCAACATGGTTTTATGAAAGGGAAACTTTTTTTGACAAATTTATGAGAGTATTTTGAGGATGTAACCAGCAGGGTAGATAAAGGGGAACCAGTGGATGTAGTATATTTTGATTTTCAAAAGGCATTCGATAAGGTGTCACATAAAAGGTTGTTGCATAAGATAAGGGCTCATGGGGTTGGGGGTAAAATATTTAGCATGGATAGAGGATTGGTTAATGGACAGAAAACAGAGGGTAGGAGTAAACGGGTCACTTTCAGATTGGCAGGTTGTCACTAATGGGGTGCTGCAGGGATCAGTGCTTGGGCCTCAGCTATTTACAATCTATATTAATGACTTAGATGAAGGGACCGAGTGTAATGTATCCAAGTTTACTGACAATACAAAGCTAGATGGGAAAGTAAGCTGTGAGGAGGAGACAAAGAGTCTGCAAAGGGATTTAGGGAGGTTAAGTGAAAGGGGAAGAAGGTGGCAGATGGAGTATAAAGCGGGGAAATGTGAGGTTATTCACTTTGGTAGGAAGAATAGCAAAACAGAATATTTTTTAAATAGTGAGAAACTATTAAATGTTGGTGTTCAGAGGGATTTGGGTGTCCTTGTGCAGGAAACACAGAAAGTTAACTTGCAGGTACAGCAAGCAATAAGAAAGGCAATTGGTATGTTGGCCTTTATTGCAAGGGGGTTGGAGTACAAGAGTAAGGAAATCTTGCTGCAATTGTACAGGGCTTTGGTGAGACCACACCTGGAGTACTGTGTACAGTTTTGGTCTCCTTACCTAAGGAAGGAGATACTTACCTCAGAGGCGGTGCAACAAAGGTTCACTAGATTGATTCCTGGGATGAAAGGGTTTTCCTGTGAGGAATGATTGAGTAGAATGGGCCTATTCCCTCTGGATTTGAGAAGAATGAGAGGTGATCTCATTGAAACATATAAGATTCTAAGAGGGCTCGACAGGGTAGATGCTGAAAAATTGTTTCCCCTGGCTGAAGAGTCTAGAACTAGGGGGCATAGTCTCAGGATAGGGGGTCAGCCATTTAGGACTGCGATGAGGAGAAATTTCTTCACTCAGAGGGTTGTGAATCTTTGTAATTCTCTACCCCATGGAATGCAGATGCTGAGTCGTTGAGTATATTCAAGGCTGAGATCGATAGATTTTTAGACTCTAAGGGAACCAAGGGATATGGGGATCGGACGGGAAAGTGGAGTTGAGGTCGAAGATCAGATATGATCTGATTCAATGGCGGAGCAGGCTCAAGGGGCGCATGGCCTACTCCTACTCCTATTTCTTATGTTCTTATGTTTCTAGTTCATTCTTTCCCATAACCTCAAAACTGTGGAACTCCTTAGTCTTTTTTTCCTCCTACAATCTACAGGCATTCAAAACTTAAGCTTGGTGTCATTCTATTCTTTTCTACTCTTGCCAGCATTGGCGATATCTTGCTCTAGATACCACTTCACCTCAGTGAGCAAATAAAGTCAGCCAAGGTAATAATGCATAAGCCCCTTTAAGATGTCTCTCAATTTCACAACCAACTAACCTGATCATTCCAATCATCCTTAGATATGGGGGTGGTACCAGAGGACTGGAGAATTGCAAATGTTACACCCTTGTTCAAAAAAGGGTGTAAAGATAAACCCAGCAACTACAGGCCAGTCAGTTTAACCTTGGTAGTGGGGAAACTTTTAGAAACGATAATCCAGGACAAAATTAACAGTCACTTGGACAAGTGAGAATTAATTAAGGAAAGCCAGCATGGATTTGTTAAAGGCAAATCGTGTTTAACCAACTTGATTGAGATTTTTGATGAGGTAAGAGAGAAGGTCAATAAGGACAATACAGTTGATGTGGTGTATATGGACTTCCAAAAGGCATTTGATAAAGTGCCGCATAATAGGCTTATCATCAAAGTTGAAGCCCATGGAAGAAAGGGGACAATGGCAGCATGGATACAAAATTGGCTAAGTGAGAGGAAACAGAGAGTAGTAGTGAACGATTGTTTTTCAGACTGGAGGAAGGTATACAGTGGTCGGTACTAGGACCACTGCTTTTTTTGATATATATTAATGAGTTGGACTTGGGTGTCCAGGGCACAATTTTAATATTTGCAGATGACAGAAAACTTGGACGTGTAATAATCAGTAAGGAGGATAGTGATAGACTTCAAGAGGACATAGACAGGCTGGTGAAATGGGCGGAGACATGGCAGATGAAATTCAACGCAGCAAAGTGTGACGTGATACATTTTGATAGGAAGAACGAGGAGAGGCAATATAAACTAATGGGTACAATTCTAAAAGGGGTGCAGGAACAGAGAGATCTGGGGGTGTATAGGCACAAATCATTGAAGGTGGCAGGGCAGTTTGAGAAAGTGGTTAAGAAAACATACAGGATCCTGGGCTTTATAAATAGAGGCATAGAGTACAAAAGCAAGGAGGTTATGATGAACCTTTATAAAACACTGGTCCAGCCACAACTGGAGTATTGTGTCCAGTTCTGGGCACCGCATTTTAGGAAGGATGTGGAGGCCTTAGAGAGGGTGCAGAAGAGATTTACTAGAATGGTTTCATGGATGAGGGACTTCAGTTACATGGATAGACTGGAGAAGCTGGAGTTGTTCTTCTTAGAGCAGAGACGGGTGAGAAGAAATTTGATAGAGGTATTCAAAATCATGAAGGGTCTAAACAGAGTAGGTAGAGTGTAACTGTTCCCATTGGCGGAAGGGTCAAGAACCAGAGGACATAGATTTAAGGTGATTGTCAAAAGAACCAAAGGCGACATGAGAAAATCTTTTTTACACAGATGTGGAATGCACCGCCTGAGGGAGTGGTGGAGGCAGATTCAATCGTGGCTTTCAAAAGGGAATTGGATAAGTACTTGAAGGGAAAATATTTGCAGGTCTATGGGGATAGGGAAAGGGAGTGGGACTAGCTGGATTGCTCTTGCAGAGACCCGGCATAGACTTATCGGGCCGAATGGCCTCCTTCTGTGCTGTATGATTCTATGATTCTACGATTCTATGAAATGAGAAATCATGAAAGAAATTGGCAATGTGACTCAAATTGATGGCAGAATGTTTCGTGTGAGAGATGGAAATTACACTGGTGAGGTGCTTTTTTGGTTGTTCGTTGGGTGTCTGACACAAACAGAAACCCATCAGTGTACTTGAGCCTCCAAACCAAACTACTAAGAAATTCATTTACGATCGCTAGTTTTCCAACTTTACACTCCTGGTAGGGAGCCTTGCACTTCTGAGTTCACTACTGATGGCTGAGGCTCCACAATGGAAGCAACAATTCAGAAAATTATCCCTAAGTAGAGCTTTTGTTGCCTGATAAAGACTACACACTGTTCTTCCATTAGAGACACTCTCCACTTCCCTAAGTCCCAAAAACTTAGGAGCAGGTTGGTATCAGAGGTTTGGGGACCTCCAAATGTGTGTGCCAAGCTACAGTGCACCGGTAAGCTTCCCGCTGCTTGGCCATTTAGAGGCACCTACATGTTGGGGGCATTGGTGCACAGGAATAGCTGGAGCTGAATGGGCAGCTCGAAGTGAAAGGCCTAAACACTGCAGAGAGTGTAGCAAGAGCTTTATTTAGTCTGCATCTGTCCCATGCTGTATCTGACCTAGCATTGCTTGATGCAAAGCTTGTCCTGCAACTAACCTATGGTGTACACACCCTGTGAGTGCTCGATTGGGTGGCCTGGGAACTATTGAGTGGGGCAGTTTAGAGGGAGCTTTATCTGCAGCTGAGCCCTGCTCTACCTGATCTTAGAATGTCTGATGGAGCAGTGTAGAGAAAGCTCTACACTTAACTATGCTGTACCTGATCTGGAATTGCTTGATGACATGATCTGGAAGTATTTGATGAGGCTCCATAGACAAAACTGTTCCCTATATCTAACTGTGCTGTACCTGATCTGGAAGTCCTTGATGGGACAGTGTAGAGGATCCTCGTGGTTATGGTACTGGACTAACAACTCAGATGTGAGTCCAAATCCAATCATAAGGCACAGTAAGTTCTGTATGTGGGAGCAGGAAGGTACAAAGGGACATAGACAGACTAAGTGACCGGGCAATACTCTTGCAGATGGAGTTCAATGTGGGGAAATGTGAAGCTATCCACTTTGGATCTAAGCAAGACAAATCAGAATATTTTCTTAATGGTGAGGCATTAGGAACAGTGGAGGAGCAAAAGGATTTGGGTGTCCATGTACACAAATCAATAAAAGTAGTGAGACTAATGGATCTTGGCTTTTATCTCAAGGTGGTTTGAATTCAAAAGTGAGGAAGTGATGTTTCAGCTGTACAGAACCTTGGTCAGACCACACCTGGAATACTGTGATCAGTTTTGGGCACCACACCTCAGGAATGACATATTGGCCTTGGAGTGGGTACAGTGCAGATTCACCAGAATGGTACTAGGACTTAAAGGGTTTAATGATGTGGACGGGTTGCATTAACTTGGTTTTAGAAGGTTGAGGGGTGATCTAATTGAGGTGTTTAAAATGCGAAAGGAATTCAATAGGGTCGATACAGATAAACTATTTCCTCTAGTGGAAGAATCCAGAATAAGGGGGCATAATCTTAAAATTAGAGCTGGCCATTTAGGAGTGAATCAGGACATACTTTTTCATACAAAGGGTAGTGGAAATCTGGAACTCAGTCCCCCAAGAGGCTGTGGATGCTGGATCAATTGGGAAATTTTCAGGACTGTGATCAATAGATTTTTTTTTTAGGTACGGGTATCAAGGGATTATGGATCAAAGGTGAGTAAATGGAGTTAAGATACAAATCATCCATAATCTAAATGGTGGAACAGGCTCGAGGGGCTGAATGGTCTACTCCTGTTCCAATGTTCCTATGTTCCTTGGCAATCCTTTGAATTGAATTCAATAAATCTGGTAATTTGTGGGTCAGCACTATAAAAAATGATCATGGAAGCTGCTGGGTTCTCATAAAAACCCAACTGGTTCATTAATGTCCTTCGGGGAAGGTAACCGACTATCCCGACTAAATGGGGTCTCCTTACCTAAGGAATGACATACATGCCTTATAGGCGGTCCAACGAAGGTTCACTAGATTGATTCCTGGGATGAGAGGGTTGTCCTATAATGACAGGTTGAGTAAAATGGGCCTATATTCTCTGAAGTTTAGAAGAATAAGAGGGGATCTCTTTTTTTTATTTGTTTATGGGATGTGGGCGTCACTGGCAAGGCCAGCATTTATTGCCCATCCCTAATTGCCCTTGAGAAGGTGGTGGTGAGCCACCTTCTTGAACTGCTGCAGTCCGTGTGGTGAAGGTTCTCCTACAGTGCTGTTAGGAAGAGAGTTCCAGGATTTTGACCCAGTGACGATGAAGGAACGGCGATATATTTCCAAGTCGGGATGGTGTGTGACTTGGAGGGGAACGTGCAGGTGGTGTTGCACCCATGTGCCTGCTGCTCTTGTCCTTCTAGGTGGTAGAGGTCGCGGGTTTGGGAGGTGCTGTCGAAGAAGCCTTGGCGAGTTGCTGCAGTGCATCCTGTGGGCGGTACACACTGCAGCCACAGTGCGCCGGTGGTGAAGGGAGTGAATTTTTAGGGTGCCAATCAAGCGGGCTGCTTTGTCCTGGACGGTGTTGAGCTTCTTGAGTGTTGTTGGAGTGCACTCCTCCAGGCAAGTGGAGAGTATTCCATCACACTCCTGACTTGTGCCTTGTAGATGGTGGAAAGGCTTTGGAGAGTCAGGAGGTGAGTCACTCGCCACAGAATACCCAGCCTCTGAGCTGCTCTTGTAGCCACAGTATTTATATGGCTGGTCCAGTTAAGTTTCTGGTCAATGGTGACCCCCAGGATGTTGATTGTGGGGGATTCGGTGATGGTAATGCCAATGAATGTCAAGGGGAGATGGTTAGACTCTCTCTTGTTGGAGATGGTCATTGCCTGGCACTTGTCTGGCGCGAATGTTACTTGCCGCTTATCAGCCCAAACCTGGATGTTGTCCAGGTCTTGCTGCATGTGGGCACGGACTGCTTCATTACATGAAGGGTTGCGAATGGAACTGACCACTGTGCAATCATCAGCGAACATCCCCATTTCTGACCTTATGATGGAGGGAAGGTCATTGATGAAGCAGCTGAAGATGGTTGGGCCTAGGACACTGCCCTGAGGAACTCCTGCAGCAATGCCCTGGGGCTGAGATGATTGGCCTCCAACAACCACTACCATCTTCCTTTGTGCTAGGTATGACTTCAGCCACTGGAGAGTTTTCCCCCTGATTCCCATTGACTTCAATTTTACTAGGGCTCCTTGGTGCCACACTCGGTCAAATGCTGCCTTGATGTCAAGGGTAGTCACTCTCACCTCACCTCTGGAATTCAGCTTTTGTCTGTGTTTGGACCAAGGCTGTAATGAGGTCTGGAGCTGAGTGGTCCTGGCGGAACTCAAACTGAGCATCGGTGAGCAGGTTATTGGTGAGTAAGTGCCGCTTGATAGCACTGTTGACGACACCGTCCATCACTTTGCTGATGATTGATAGTAGACTGATGGGGCGGTAATTGGCCGGATTGGATTTGTCCTGCTTTTTGTAGACAGGACATACCTGGGCAATTTTCCACATTGTCAGGTAGATGCCAGTGTTGTAGTTGTACTGGAACAGTTTGGCTGGAGGCACGGCTAGTTCTGGAGCACAAATCTTCAGCACTACAGCCGGGATGTTGTCAGGTCCCATAGCCTTTGCTGTATCCAGTGCACTCAGCCGTTTCTTGATATCGCGTGGAGTGCATTGAATTGGCTGAAGACTGGCTTCTGTGATGGTGGGGATATTGGGAGGAGGCAGAGATGGATCATCCACTCGGCACTTCTGGCTGAAGACTGTCGCAAACACTTCAGCCTTGTCTTTTGCACTCACGTGCTGGACTCCGCCATCATTGAGGATGGGGATGTTTACAGAGCCTCCTCCTCCTGTTAGTTGTTTAATTGTCCACCACCATTCACGACTGGATGTGGCAGGACTGCAGAGCTTTGATCTGATCCGTTGGTTGTGGAATCGCTTAGCTGTGTCTATATCATGTTGCTTCTGCTGTTTAGCATGCATGTAGTCCTGAGTTGTAGCTTCACCAGGTTGGCATCTCATTTTTAGGTATGCCTGCTGCTGCTCCTGGCATGCTCTTCTACACTCCTCATTGAACCAAGGTTGATCCCCTGGCTTGTTGGTAATGGTAGAGTGAGGGATATGCTGGGTCATGAGGTTACAGATTGTGCTGGAATACAATTCTGCTGCTGCTGATGGCCCACAATGCCTCATGGATGCCCAGTTTTGAGCTGCTCGATCTGTTCTGAACCTATCCTATTTAGCAAGGTGATAGTGCCACACAACACGTTGGATGGTATCCTCAGTACGAAGACGGGACTTCATCTCCACGAGGACTGTGCAGTGGTTACTCCTACCAATACTGACATGGACAGATGCATCTGCGACAGGTAGATTGGTGAGGACGAGGTCAAGCAGGTTTTTCCCTCGTGTTGGTTCGCTCACCACCTGCCGCATTGAAACATATAAGATTCTGAGGTGGCTTGGCAGGGTAGATGCTGAGAGGCTGTTTCCTTTGGCTGGAGAGTCTAGAAATATGGGGCATAGTCTCAGGATAAAGGGTCAGCCATTTAAGACTTCGATGAGGAGGAATTTCTTCACTCAGAGGGTTGTGAATCTTTGGAATTCTCTACCCTAGAGGGATGTGGGTGCTCAGTCTTGAGTATATTCAAGGCTGAGATAGATAGATTTTTGGACTCTAAGGGAATCAAGGGATGTGGGGATCATGCAGGAAAGTGGAGCTGAAGTCGAAGATCAGATATGATCTTATTGAAAGGCAGAGCAAGGTCGAAGGGCTGTATGGCCTACTCCTGCTCCTATTTCTCATGTTCTTATACTTGATCTGGGCCTACATGTGACTCCAGTTCTGCACTAGGTGGTTGCCTCTTAATGCCCGCAGGGGATGGGCAATACATACAGCCTTTCCAATGCCATCTAAATCCCAAAGACAAAATAAAAAGGAAACACACTTTATGTGCACTAATGAGCAGTTGAAAACACTGCAAAATTTCTACAACAAAATGAGGGCAGGTTTATGTGAAATATACTACTTAGTTGAATTGTTGTGAGTATAAATGGAGTTGCGGTATAGATCTGCCATGATGAAGTTGAATGCCGGAACAGGCTCGAGGGGCTGAATGGCCTACTCCTTTTCCTAAGTTCTTATGTTTCTATGTTTCTATGTTCCTATGCTGCCAGCAGCCCCAGGGAGTAGTGCTGGCATGATGCCGCGGTGCTGTGCCTAGTGTAACAGGTGGGAAGATAGAGAAGGAAGAGATGATTGGAATCTAGTAATGTAAAAATGGATCACGCCCATGGGCCTGCACCACTGGACCTTGTTTGCTATCACTCCATGCCTAGTCTGAAGTGGGGCTGCCAACTCTGGTTGGACCCCATTTTTTGGACATTGCATCACTTGACTTCCCTCCTCCAACAGCCCCACCCAGTTCATCTCCAATATTTTTATAACTAATAAAAAAAAGTGTCAAAAAAAATGCATAAAATGCCACAATATTTCATTGTCCACACCATCTGGGGCAAATAAAATCTGAATTTATTCCAGTTCAGATTCCAACCACCTATCCCTTTAAATATGATTCTCCCCCCTCCCCCAACACACACAAAATCTAAATTACTTACAGGCAAATTTCTTAATCCTGTGAAGTAACCGATCCATCACTAAAATTATAATGATCAAAGGTTCAAAATGTTGAGCGCACAGTTTAAAAAGAATCATCAGCTGATGAAAGTGATAAGACCTTAAAGGGGAAAGTTCTCCGACAGTATGAATATTTAACAGCAAAGGTTCTCTCTGATTGTATGAATATTTAAAGGTGAAGGTTCTCTGTGGCCGTATGGATATTTAAAGGGGAAGATTCTCTGTGGCAGTATAAATATTTAAAGCGGAAGATTTTCTCTTTGCGTCAATGTTAATGATGAGAACCACTTAAAGCGGAGGTTCCCTGGGTAAGTATAAATGCTTAAAGGGTCAGGTTATCTCTGAGTCAACATTAATGATAAATACTTTTGGGGAAGGCTCTTTCTGGGTAAATATAAATATGGACTGGGGAAGAACTGGGGCAGGATAGTGCAGTGCTGGGATCACAGCTTGCATTCTGATATTTGCTCTCATGATTATGAAAATTTACTGAATCCCCTCTCTTCCCATTAGCCCCTATAGCTTAAATATCTAAGACCGCCACAGGGAAAATGGGTTCCTAATTTAAAAATCAGAGGGTACATTTTTCCAATGGATTTTGGAGGGTGCATTTTTTGATTTCCCCTATTCACCTTAAAGGAACCCATTATAATTGAAGAAAAAAACTCTAATAAATCTCCTCAGTCTTCTCTGCTTAGGTGTCAGCCTACAGCACTCTCGCTGCTAAGGCAGAAGGTTGTGGGTTCAAGCCCCACTTCAGAGAATTAAGCACATAATCTAGACTGACACTCCAGTGCAGTACTGAGGGAGTGCTGCACTGTCGGAGGTGCTGTATTTCGGATGAGAGATTAAACCGAGACCTCGTCTGCTCTCTCAGGTGGACGTAAAAGTTCCCATGGCACTATTCAAAGAGCAGGGGTGTTCTCCCCGGTGTCCCGGCCAATATTTATCCCTCAACCAACATCAATAAAATAGATGATCTGGGCATTATCACATTGCTGTTGGTGGGACCTTGCTGTGTGTAAATTGGCTGTCCCATTTCCTACATTACAACAGTGGCTACACTTCAAAAGTACTTCATTGGCTGTAAAACGCTTCGGGACGACCTGAGGTTGTGAAAGGCATTGTATAAATGTGAGTTGTTTCTTTCTTAAGTAAGTAAGTTTGTCTGTATCACTGTTGTCAACTTCCTTCACCAATCTTAGCTGTACCTTGAACCCTCTTTTCCTGGTTGCTTACATTTAGACTATCTCTCTCTCTCTCTCTCTCAGTAATATTTTGCCTTTCATTGACCATTCTATTCCCCTTTGCTTCTTAATTTTTAACGTGTGTCCCACGGTATTTCATAGTATGATGTCTTAGTAGGTATAGCACAGGAGGAGGCCATTCGGCCCATTGTGCCTGTGCCAGCTCTTTGAAAGAACTATCCAATTAACCCCATTCCCCTGCTATTTCCCCATAGCTCTGTATATTAATTCCCTTCAAGTATTTATCCAATCCCCTTTTGAAAGTTACTATTGAATCTGCTTCCACAACCCTTTCAGGCAGTGCATTCCAGATCATTACAACTCGCTGTGTAAAAAAAATGTTTCCTCGTGTCACCTCTGGCTCTTTTGGCGATCACCTTAAATCTGTGTCCTCTGGTTACCGATCCTTCTGCCACTGGAAACAGTTTCTCCTTATTTACTCTGTCAAAACCGTTCATGATTTTGAACACCTCTATCAAATCTCCTCTTAACCTTCTCTGTTCTAAGAAGAAACCAATCCCAGCTTCTCCAGTCTCTCCACATGGTTTTGTGAGTGGAAAATCATGTCTCACGAATTTGATTGAGTTTTTTGAAGGGGTAACCAAGAAGATAGATGAGGGCTGTGCAGTAGACGTGGTCTACATGGACTTCAGCAAAGCCTTTGACAAAGTACCGCATGGTAGGTTGTTACATAAGGTTAAATCTCACGGAATCCAAGGTGAGGTAGCCAATTGGATACAAAATTGGATTGATGACAGAAGACAGAGGGTGGTTGTAGAGGGTTGTTTTTCAAACTGGAGGCCTGTGACCAGCGGTGTGCCTCAGGGATCGGTGCTGGGTCCGCTGTTATTTGTTATTTATATTAATGATTTGGATGAGGATTTAGGAGGCATGGTTAGTAAGTTTGCAGATGACACCAAGATTGGTGGCATTGTGGACAGTGAAGAAGGTTATCTAGGATTGCAATGGGATCTTGATAAATTGGGCCAGTGGGCCGATGAATGGCAGATGGAGTTTAATTTAGATAAATGTGAGGTGATGCATTTTGGTAGATCGAATCGGGCCAGGACCTACTCCGTTAATGGTAGGGCGTTGGGGAGAGTTATAGAACAAAGAGATCTAGGAGTACAGGTTCATAGCTCCTTGAAAGTGGAGTCACAGGTGGATAGGGTGGTGAAGAAGGCATTCAGCATGCTTGGTTTCATTGGTCAGAACATTGAATGCAGGAGTTGGGATGTCTTGTTGAAGTTGTACAGGGCATTGGTGAGGCCACACTTGGAGTACTGTGTACAGTTCTGGTCACCCTATTATAGAAAGGATATTATTAAACTAGAAAGAGTGCAGAAAAGATTTACTAGGATGCTACCGGGACTTGATGGTTTGACTTACAGGGAGAGGTTAGACAGACTGGGACTTTATTCCCTGGAGAGTAGGAGGTTAAGGGGTGATCTTATAGAAGTCTATAAAATAATGAGGGGCATAGATAAGGTCGATAGTCAAAATCTTTTCCCAAAGGTAGGGGAGTCTATAACGAGGGGGCACAGATTTAAGGTGAGAGGGGAGAGATACAAAAGGATCCAGAGGGGCAATTTTTTCACTCAAAGGGTGGTGAGTGTCTGGAACGAGCTGCCAGAGGCAGTAGTAGAGGCGGGTACAATTTTGTCTTTTAAAAAGCATTTGGACAGTTACATGGGTAAGATGGGTATAGAGGGATATGGGCCAAGTGCAGGCAATTGGGACTAGCTTAGTGGTATAAACTGGGCGACATGGACATGTTGGGCCGAAGGGCCTGTTTCCATGTTGTAAACTTCTATGAACTTCTATAACTGAAGTCCCTCGTCCCTGGTACCATTCCAGTAAATCTCTTCTGCACCCTTTCTAAGGCCTTGATATCCTTCCTGAAGTGTATTGCCCAGAACTGAACACAATACTCCAGCTGCGGCCTAACTAGTGTTTTATAAAGGTTTAGCATAACTTCCCTGTTTTTGTACACTATGCTTCTATTAATAAAGCCCAGGATCCCATATGCTTTTTTAACAGCCTTCTCAACTTGTCCTGCTACCTTCAAAGATTTGTGTCCATACACCCTCAGGTCTCTCTGTTCCTGCATCCCCTTTAAAATTGTACCATTTAGTTTATATTGCCTCTCTTAATTCTTCCTGCCAAAATACATCACTTCACACTTCTCTGCGTTAAATTTCATCTGCCATGTGTCTGCCCATTTCACAGTCTGTCTCTGTCCTCCTGAAGTCTGTTATTATCCTCCACATTGTTTACTACATTTCCGAGATTTATGTCTTCTGCAAACTTTGAAATTATACCCTCCACATCCAAGTCCAGGTCATTGATATATATCAAAAAGAGCAGCAGTGGTCCTAATACTGACCCCTGGAGAACACCATTGTATACCTCCCTCCAGTCTGAAAAACAACCGTTCACCACTACCCTCTGCTTTCTGTCCCCTAACCAATTTTGTATCCATGCTGCCGCTGTCCCTTTAACCCCATGGGCTTTAATTTTGCTAACAAGTCTATTCTCTGGTACTTTATCAAATGCCTTTTGAAAGTCCATATACACAACATCAACCGCATTACCCTCTTTACTCCTTTTTATTACTTCATCAATGAACTCAATCAAGTTAGTCAAACACAATTTTCGTTTAACAAATCCGTGGTGACATTCATTTATTAGCCCATACTTTTCCAAGTGTCAATTAATTTTGTCCCAGATTATTGTCTCTAAAAGTTTCTCCACCACCGATGTTAGGCTGACTGGCCTGTAATTGCTGGGTTTATTCCTCTCCCCTTTTTTGAACAGGGGTGTAACATTTTCAATCCTCCAGTCCTCCGGCACCATCCCCTTATTTAAGGAGGATTGGAAGATTGTGGCCAGAGCCTCCGCAATTTCCGCCCTTACTTCCCTCAGTAACCTAGGATGCATCCCATCTGGACCGGGTGACTTTTCTACTTTGAGTACTGCTAATCTTTTAAGCACCTCCTCTTTATCTATTTTTATACTATCCAATATTGCTACTGCCTCCTCCTTTACTGCTACAATGGCAGCATCCTCTTCTCTAATGAAGACGGATGTGAAGTATTCATTTAGTACCTCAGGCATACCCTCTGTCTCCACAAGAAGATTTCCTGTTTTATACCTAATTGGTCCTACATTTCCTTTGACTACCCTTTTACTATTTATATGTTTATAAAAGACTTTTGGGTTCTTTTTTATGTTAGCTGCTAATCTATTCTCATACTCTCTCTTTGCCCCTCTTATTTCCTATTTTATATCTCCTCTGTACTTTCTGTATTCAGCCTGGTTCTCTACTGTATTATGAACCTTACATTCATCGTAAGCCTCCTTTCTCAGTATCATTTTAATCTCTATATCTTTAGTCACCCAGGGAGCTCTAGCTTTGGATGCCCTTCCTTTCCCACTCACAGTTATGTGTCTACTCTGTACCCGAACCAACTCCTCCTTGAAGGCCTCCCATTGTTCTATTATTGTTTTGCCTATCAATTTTTGATTACAATCTACCTGAGCAAGATCACTTTTTAACTCACTGAAATTGACCCTCCTCCAGTTAAGCATTTTCACATTTGATTGTTCCTTGTCCTTTTCTATAACTATTCTAAACCTAATGATATTATGATCACTGTTCCCCAAATGCTCCCCCACTAAAACATGCTCCACCTACCCCACTTCATTCCCCAGAATTAGATCCAGCACTGTTTCCTTCCTGGTTGGGCTGCCATACATTTCAGGAATTCCTTCCCCTCTTTGCCTTTTACTGTTACTGTCCCAGCCTATATTGGGATAATTGAAGTCCCCCATTATCACTATTCTATAGTTCTTGCATATTTCTGTAATTTGCCTGCAAATTTACTCCTCTATCTCCTTCCCACTATTTGATGGTCTATAGTACACACCCAGTAGAATAATAGCTCATCTATTGCTCCTTAATTCTAACCAGATAGATTCTGTCTTTGATTCCAAAACTACATCATCTCTTTCCAGTGCTATAATATTTTCTTTGATCAATGCTGCATCCCCCTCCTTTCTGTCCTTCCTTTCTTTCCTGAATAGCCAGAAATATTAAGTACCCAATCTTCCCTCTTGAGCCACGTCCCTGTTATTACCGCTATATCATAGTCCGATGTGTGGACCTGAGCCTGCAGCTCACCAACCTTACTTACCACCTACGTGCATTTACGCACATGCACTCCAATCTCATCTTAGACTGCTCCGCATTTGCCCCCTGCCTGATCCCTCCTATTTCTGAACCATTCTTTACTCTCGTGCTACTTGTCCCTCCCAGTCCTCTGTGTACCTTGTTTCTCCTCTCTAATGTTTTCTCCTGGTGCCCATCCCAAATTAGTTTAAAACCTTAACCAGAGTGAACAATTTACCTGGATCAGCTTTTCCAATTCCTTACTTGGTCAGGAACACTCTAAATAGGTTACCCGGAAGGAGGGGCAAGGGGACAAAAAAAAACTGGAAATGCAGAAAGAGACAAATGCTGAGAAATTTGTGCAGCACTGGAAGCAGGTGCGAGATGGGCATCGCACCTGAAATGTGAGCCAGGTGCCTTCAGTCTGAGGCTCATTGGAATTTGGGCCTCATTTCCGCCAAACTGTTGAGCTGCGGACACCGATAGGGCAGCTCGCAGGTCAGGGCCTTGAGGAAATTCGTGAGTCTCCAAAGCTGAGTTGTCCTGGGGGAAAGGAGGATACTGGAGGGGAGCGAGTCCAGGCCGGCAGAGGCCCGCAGTATTGTTGTGGAATCAGAAGGAGGACTCCTGCTCCTCCTGGTTCCACATAAACGGAAGTGTTAGGAAGGAAGCTTACCCTTTCGTGACGCCCTCCCTTTAAGGACTGCTGATTAGGCTGTCGTAGATCTGGAAAAACTGAGCAAAGCAGGTTCTGCCTAGTTTATCCGAGTTTGTGAGAGGGGTCCGAAAACAGGCATTAGGACTGTGATTAGCATATTCAAGGAGAGCTGGGTCGATATGTGGGATTGAGGATTAGGGAGATACTAACAACATGACTAGACTTTTTTTTTCTTCAGGGGAGGTCAGGGAAGGAACATGTGAAGTGAATAGAAAGGAAAATTGGGTGGGTCGTATAACGAGTGGCTGATCCGATTTCGCCCGTTTTACATCTGTGTTGGAATTGAAAGTTTTGCTCCATTGTTTGGTAAAGTGGGGGGGGGGGGCCGACAGGTGGCGGAGCTGCAACAGAATAATCCGACATGGAGTCTGAGTGAAGCAGGCTTGATAGGCCGATCAGCCTTTCCTCGCTCCAGATTTTCTATTGTTCTCACAAAGCACTTTCTGCCATTCATGCCTGGGAGTGCAAGAAGGTTGCCAGGGTGCCTCCCCAGATACGGGAGCAGCAGCAGGCAGCCGAGGCAGTTTTTATTGCAAGGCACCTCCCTGTACATTCGTTTCCCATTTTATTGATGTTTTGAAGCCACGATAAAGATAAAATAGGAATGGTAACGAGGGGTCGATCTGTTCAGACCTAGCAGGCACGCTGACAAATGGATTAATTCGCTGCAGTTGTCCTCTGCTCGCCCAGGCCCTGCTGTACGTCATTCACTTTGCAAAGAATCACACACGCCCAGAATCTGTGTCCATTCATTGCACCAACGATGTGCTAAACACGCAGCAATGTGTGAAGGGGTTATTTTTTGCGATAAAAAGCTTTGAGTTATGAAGTGCCGGCTTTACTGTGTGCCCTGAGGTTTACCGAGGCCAGGATGGGAGGGGCCACAGCAAGTCTTATTAATGTTTCCAACGACGTGCTTGACAAAATGTCCAGCTGTATTGGGCTGAGAGTTGAACTGTCACTGGTGATTACTGTTCATGCAGTGCCGGGGTTAAACCAAGTCCCACTGCAGGCCAGGGCTGCTGATTCAAGGGATGTAGAAGGAAACAAGGGTTTATGTTGTGATATACCACACACATGCACACAACAGACACATATTAGTGTGGAAACATTTCAGGGAAACACTTGAGGGAGTGGCCGATGAAGGGGTATTAGTTCTTAGGGCCAGCCAGATGATTCGTAGAGTTTTACTGCGTACAGTCGAGAGGTGGTTATGTTTTACTGGACTAGTAATCCAGAGGCTTGGATTAATAATCCAGGCGACATGTGTGGAACCATGGCAGATCAAGAATTTGAATTCATTTTTAAAAAAATCTGGAAATAAAAAGCTGGTATCAGTAAAAGTGACCGTGAAGCTGTTGGATTGTCGTAAAAACGCAACTGGTTCACTAATGTCCTTTCGGGAAGGAAACCTGCCGTCCTTACCCTGTCTGGCCTGTATGTGACTCCAATCCCACACTAAAGTTGTTGACTTTTAACTGCCCTCTGAAGCAGCCTAGTAAACCATTCAGTTGTATCAAAACCACTACCAGTGGTTCAAGAAGAAGGGCCACCACCACCTTCTGAGGGCAACTAGACATGGGCAATAAATGCCAGCCTTGCCAGCGACACCCACACCCTGAGAATGAGAAAGAAATCTGAGCCTATGTTCCCATGTACAGAGAGGATGATACCATTTTTATATGGCTCTAGTGATGTGTTAGTGTCTCAATGTATAGGCCCAATTTTAACCTGGTGCAAGAATCGTGCTTGTGGGGGGGCTGCTCCCTTAACGTTTTTGACATGAGCCTGGGCCATTTTATCTCCCAGGCCTCATTTTAATAAGATTGACGGGCTACCCCACCCCCCCAATCGGGTGGTGATTCAGCCAGCCCACCCAAATCGCACGCACAATTTCCGGAGTGACTCCTAGGGCCCGATATTACCAGGGCGGCGGCTTCATGGCAGGGGGGGCGATTGGGCTCGTTGGTAACGCGCCCGGTGAAATCAGTCTGCCCCGCACGCAATCGCAGGCTAATTGGATCCACTTACCTCTTGTTCCGGGTTCCCCGCTGCTGAGCTGCGCGGCGGGCGGACTGCGCATGCGCAGTAAGGTCTGTCAGCTGGAGGAGCTCTATTTAAAGGGGCAGTCCTCCACTGACTGATGCTGCAACAAATAGGAAAAATTACAGCATGGAGCAGCCCAGGGGGAAGGCTGCTCCCAGGTTTAATGATGCCTCACTCCAGGTATCATTGGATGGGGTGAGGAGGATGGGGAGGACCGAGATCTTCCCCCCAGCGGGCGGGAGGAAGCGGCCTGCTTCTGCCACCAAGAAGGCCTGGCTCGAGGTGGCAGAGGAGGTCACCTGCACCACCAACATATCACCCACCTGTATATAGTGCAGGAGGTACTGCAATGACCTAAGTAGGTCAGCCAAAGTAAGTACACTTACTCATTCCCCTACACTCCGTCTGCCACATCACCGCCCCCACCCCACATCTCCTTCTGCACTGCCAACACTACTCTGTCACATCACCCCTCACACCCACTCAAACCTCATCCTCATCTTACCTGCACTTACTCACCTCGCCAGTACTCATCCCTCCACTACCACTCAGCCCAATCCTCATACAATCTCATGGCTCTATCTCATACTCACCCTCTCATGCATCTCTTTCACAGTCAGCCTCACTCAACCTGCCACTACCTGTGCTGCAGCCACAGGGCATGCATCACATATGTGCAGTAGGCAGCGTAAGGCAAACGTGTCGTGAGCATGAAGGGGATGCACAAGGGTGTTTGAGGGTTTGTCATGGTTTTTACTTATATTTAATTTCTCACCAACTCACATTACATATTATATTGGCACCACTACTGCCAAGTCTTTGCAAATCTTGTCTGGTTTGTGCAATAATGCCCTTTCCTGAGGATCACAATGAAGACCCATAACTGATGCCACCCATTGTGTCACTGCAGAGTGGGTGCAGGTGTATTTGCAGGGCTCTTTTGTGCAGACGACTGAGAGACGTCGGCGATGTCCCCAGTGACACCCTGGAAGGATGCGGAGGAGAAGTTGTTGAGGGCAGTGGTGACTTTGACAGCGACAGGTAAGAAGATGGTGCTCGGGCCAGCCAGGAGCAGCTCGGCATGAAGGAGGCTGCAGATGTCCATGACTACATGTCGAGTGACTCAGAGCCTCCGTGTGCACTGCTGCTCAGAGAGGTCCAGGAAGCTGAGCCTCGGTCTGTGGACCTTGTGGCGAGGGTAGTGCCCTCTGCGACGCATCTCTCTCTGCGGTTGCCCTCCCTCCTGCTGTGCAGGTGGATGTGTCACAGCACTGTGTTGTGGAGCTCCACGTGTCAGAGGTGGACGGCATGGCCGGCAAGGCTGGTGATGCTGTTCGCCCTCCGAGGAGGTCATGACTGCAGCTACGGCGGCCCCCATCCAGAAGATGTACATCTGAGGGGGTCCGCAAGGTAGGTACATGTGTCTGGACACCGGGGTAAGTGTGCAAGTTGGTGAATTTTAATGTTAGGAGGAGGGTGGTGGAGGCCAAACTTTGTCCAAAGTGACAGAGTGGCCTCCTGCAATGAGTGAAGGTCTCCCCCCCACCACCTGTCAAATGGACCTTTGCAGCTGCCACAGGCTGATGGCTGCAACACGTCCATTTGAACTGGGAGTGTTTCCCCCAGTACGGGAAACAGTCCCAGTTGTTTGTAAAATCCCATCCCGCCTAAAATATCTCGTTAATCAGGTCTGTAAACGACCTGAAATACCAAAATAAATACCTTAAGTGGCACCCCGCTGGCTTTAATTGCCGGCGGGAGTCCCACACGCGGGGGCTGCGCGCGCATGTCAGCACGTCTGTGGGAAACTCGGAAGTGGGCGGATTGGAGCCGGGCTCCGGACCCGCCCCGGAATCGCCAATTTTCGTGGCCCCCCCCGCCAGGAACGCACTCGATCGCGGGTGCTAAAATCGACCCCTTAATGCCTACTTAAAGCTAGGACACAGATCTTAAAGCGAGGGTGCTTCCCCTGCTTGGATTCCCCTCCCCAGGGAAAGGGCGGGGGAGTGGGACTAGCTGGCTTGCTCTTGCATAGAGCTGGCGCGGACTCGATGGGCCGAATGGCCTCCTTCCGTGCTGTAACCTGTCTATGATTCTACGATTCTGTGATTTTACATTGCTCAACTGTGGAAGACATTTTCAGGACACAGGATGAGTTGAAGGACAACCCTCCCCACCCTCCCAGATCTTAATGGAGGAATTGAAAACA
This sequence comes from Heptranchias perlo, assembly GCF_035084215.1. Classification (NCBI taxonomy): domain Eukaryota; kingdom Metazoa; phylum Chordata; class Chondrichthyes; order Hexanchiformes; family Hexanchidae; genus Heptranchias; species Heptranchias perlo. The sequence goes on along the minus strand of NC_090327.1, from coordinate 36,088,307 downwards.
AGGAGGGAGCAGCTTTTCCCAAAACCAGGAAGGGCATCCGCAATGCCACCATGAAGCAGACCTGGGCAGAAGTGTCTGAAAGGGTCAGTGCACCAGCATTAGCCCCAGGATCTGGGTGCAATGCAGAAAGAGGTTCAATGACCTCAGAAGAGCAGCAAGTGTAAGTATCATAGAATCATACAAATTACAGCACAAGGCGGGGGGGCCATTTGACCCGTCATGTCTGTGCCGACCGAGAAAGAGCTATCCCGCCTAATCCCAATTTCCAGTACTCAGTCCGTAGCCTTGTAGGTTACAGCACTTCAATTGCATATCCAGGTACTTTTTAAATGCGAGAAGAATTTCTGCCTCTACCATCCTTTCAGGCAGCGAGTTCCAGACCTCCGCCATCCAGACCTCTGGGTGAAAACTTTCTCCTCAGCTCCCCTCTAATCCTTTTACCAATTACTTTAAATCTACGCCCCCTGGTTATTGACCTCTCTGCTAAGGAAAATAGGTCCTTCCTATCCACTCTATCGAGGCCCCTCATAGTTTTATACACCTCAGCCTCTTCTGTTCCAAAGAAAACACCCCCAGCCTATCCAATCTTTCCTCATAGCTAAAATTCTTCAGTCCTGGCAACATCCTCGTAAATCTCCTTTGTACCCTCTCTAGTGCAAACACATCTTTCCTGTAATGTGCAGACCAGAACTGTATGCAGTACTTAAGCTGTGGCCTAATTAGTGTTTTATACAGTTCCAGCATAACCTCCCTGCTCTTATATTCCGTACCTCGGCTAATAAAGGAAAATATCTCGTATGCCTTCTTAACCACCTTATCTACCTGTCCTGCTACCTTCAGGGATCTGTGGACATGCACTCCAAGGTCCCTCTGTTCCTCTACACCTCTCAGTAGCCTCCCATTTATTGTGTACTCCCTTGCCTTGTTTGCCCTCCCCAAAAGCATTACCTCACACTTCTCCGGATTGAATTCCATTTGCCACTTTTCTGCCCACCTGACCAGTCCATTGATATCTTCCTGCAGTCTACAGCTTTCCTCCTCACTATCAACCACACGGCCAATTTTTGTATCATCTGCAAACTTCTTAATCATGCCCGCTGCCTTTAGGTCTAAATCATTGATATATACCACAAAAAGCAAGGGGCCTAGTACTGAGCCCTACAGAACCTCACTGGAAACAGCCTTCCAGTCACAAAAATACCCGTCGATCATTACACTTTGCTTCCTGCCACTGAGCCAATTTTGGATCCAATTTGTCACTTTCCCTTAGATCCCGTGGGCTTTTACTTTTTTGACCAATCTGCCATGTGGGACTTGTCAAAAGCCTTGCTAAAATCCATGTAGAATTCTCTCAACAATACCTCACATCACTTGCTACAAGGTGTTGAAGTGGCCATTCTTCCTCTGCTGGTTCCTTGTCTTCTGGCTGGTCCTTCTCATCTGATGTGCCTCCTCCAAATGCAAGTTACTCTGCAGGGTGATGTTGTCAAGTGTGCAGCACACCACTACGATGTCGAAGATGCTTCATGGGGCACACTGCAAGGAGCCCTGAGCCCCCAGACCTGTTGAGACACCTGAACCACTGCTTTTCAGCCCTATGGTGTGCTCACCTGGTTTCAATTACACCTGTGTTGCCCAGGAATGGTGGTGTTGTGAGGGGTCTCATGAGTCACATTTGCAGGGGGTATACCTTGTCCCCCAATCATCTTGCCACATTCCTGGGAGAGTTCAGTATTGGGGAGATGGTGGATGGTGAATAGATGCATCATGACAGCTGCCTGGGGCCTTGCTGATCATCCACTACCTGGACATTAATGGAGTGGTAGTCTTTTCTATTGACGATTGCTGCTGGTTGGTGTTCTGGTGCCCTGATAGCAACACATGTGCACTTAGTGATGCTCTGGACGCAAGAGAAGCCAACTGCTGCTGCAAATCCGTGCTAACTCTTGTGTTGACTGTTGAGGTCAATTAGAAGGCACTGATCAGCCCTGGTGAACAGGGTGTCGGTGACCTGCTTAGCGTAGCTGTGTGTTGCAGACTGGGAGATGCAGCTGATGTCCCTTGTAGCAGACTGGAAGGAGCCAGTGACAAAGAAGTTAAGGGCTGTGTTGACTTTGAAAGCCACTGGCAAAGCATGGCCCCTAGTCCAGCAGGCAGCAGGTCCTGTTGCAGGAGGCCTCAGAGGTCTGAGACGCCCTGTCTGGAGAAACCCAGCCTTGTGAGGCACTGCTTGTCAGATAGGTCCAAGAAGGTGACTCTTGACCTATACACCCTGTGTGGTGGGTATGGCCTCCTACGAGCTGCCCCCCTTACCTACTGTCTTCTCATAGGCCCGGCTACTGCCGGTGTTGGTTGTTGAGGCTGCTGCTGCTGCTCCTATTCTTCCAAGTGTTCCTCCACCCAGAATAAATGAGCAATAATAACACCCATAATAAACATAAAGCTTACTGAGGAAGGGGGTACAATCTCAAAATTAGTGCTGGGCCACTCAGGAGTGAAATCAGGAAGCATTTTTCATGCAAAGGAAATCTGGAACTCTCTCCCCGAATAGGCTGTGGTGTTGGAACAATTGAAGCTTTCAAGACTGAGAGCGATAGATTTTTGTTGGGTGAGAGCATTAAGGGATATGGAGCAAAGATGGGTAAATGGAGTTGAGGTAGATCAACCATGAGCAAATTGAATGGCAGAACAGGCTCAAGACGCTGAATGGCCTACTCCTGCTCCTATGTTTTTTGACGTCACTGAGGCCATAAAAGCATGAGAGACCGATCTGGAAGTTGGAAACTCTCCTGGTAAACCAGTCAGCAGGACGATCCTACGATCCAATGAGCTACAGCTGAGTGCGTGTCCATATACCGCTTCTGAGGCACCCAGATGCACTAATTGCGTCGTGGTCTGGATGACGTATTCAAAGCGCGACTTTTATATTTGAATGAGGCCTCCACCTGCCTGTGACGAATGCCTCTCCCGAATGAGAGAAAAAAAATCAGCATGGTTAAAATGGTGGCGGGCGCGAACGCATCGGGAATGCAACGGGAAGCGCCCGACCGCCATTTTAATCTGGTGGGCAGAGTTAAAATCGGCCCTGATGTCCCTTTAAAGCAGTCGGGTGGAATTTTCCCCCACTTATGTAAGCCAGGGGAAGGGGGAGCTTACTCCAGCCCAAAGCTGTCTATCTGTTGTGTGAGTTATAGTTAATGTGCCCATGCACTACTGTGAAATCACATCATCTGTTAGAAGCAACACCATAAAGCAATCAGCAGAACAACAGGGAGTCCTTCAACCTGTCAGAACACATTCTGAACATACTCCTCTGTTAGACTGGACAGGACCTGGGCTGGGTTTAGAAAGCAGAACAGCCAGCAAGTTAGTGAGCGACTTGCAGCAATTTCTTGGCCTAGAAATTTGGCTGCACAGCTTCTGTTTTTCAGGCGCTAACTGGCCTACTAAGCCCCCAATATTGAGGGCAGAAAGCAAACGCGCATTTCCAGCCAGAAGTGCGCCGCCCGCCATCTTGGATAGTGTAGTTACCGCAGGAGCGCACGTCGGCAGCATTTAAAGTGCAGAATAATTTATTTAAATTAGGGTCCTGTGCTTCTCTTGCAGGACCCGCTTCTGATTTCCGATTGCCCCAGTGCTTCACTCACCACATTGGAGATGACCCCTGGCCCCATGTGAGTGAGGTGCCTTCCATTGACCCCACAAACTCTAGCAGGGGACCAGCGGGTGACTGCCAGCATAGCTGTCACGATCGCGGTCGGTGAGTTTTCGAGACCAGAAGACCTTTAGTCAGCAACAAATACAGCCTCACATACTGCCTTTGGGAAAGAGACAAGGAACAGAACGGAAGAATATTTTAGGAACAGGAAAACCTCTACCTCTTTAAGAGACCGATCCCACTTAATGCTCCCTCAATCCCTTCTCTCTCCAGAAACAAATTACATTGCTTCAAAAACTTGGTTAAGGATAAATTTTACAAATTCTCACTGATATCGTAGGGATGGATAATGGTGGTGATGCAGGGTGCGCAGGGTTTCTCGATAACCGTTCATGGTGGGCAAGGATTTGTGTCAGGAGCACAAATTCTTAACATTTCCCCTGTACTGCCTGCTTCAGTAGTCTTGGGGACGTTTTCTACAATGCCATTAACCTTTTCGTTTCCCTTCTTGTTCCCAACTTCCTAAAATTTTTAACTTGTTCTCCCTCTCATTTCAACCCTTAAGTAAGTTTGCTGGATCACTGCTGCCAACTTCCTTCACAATCTTAGTTGTACCTTGAACCCTCTTTTCCTGATACCAATCATTGCAATCGTTTACCTTTAGTCTCTCTCTCTCTCTCTCTCTCGCAATACAAATTACATTGCTTCAACAACTGGTTTAAGGGTAAATTTTACAAATTCTTCGTGCAATAATATTCCTCCTTTCATTGACCCTTTCTCTTCCTCTTTGCTTCTTTAATGTATGTACCATGTAAGGAACAATTCACCTGGATCAGCTTTCCAAATTCCTTACTTAGTTAGGAAAACTCCGATTAGGTCACCTGGAAGTCATTTTTCCAAAAATAAATAACCCAGCTGGTAATGCTTGGGAGGAACAGGTGACTGGACCTATGATTCTCAAAGCTCTCCACCACTGGGGTTTTCCTTGCATTATGTCGGGGTCTGTTGTAGACTAATTGATAGAGATTGATTGCCTATGATCATTGTGTCATGCGACTACCAGGTTGGTAGACGACGAACTAGATGTTCCTTGGTCTTTTCTCATCTAGCAATTCTTATGTTTCAGGATGGGGAGATGTTGAATGGAAACCAAATGGCTGAAGTGTGAAGTGAGGAAGGAGTCATGAGAGGAAATCCTCGTTCTGCAATAGCTACCAAGTGATGAAAGAATGCTGCTAGTGGCTGCTATGAAGGCAGCAAGCAAGAGGTGAGTATGGGCTGAGAATGAGAGGTGGTATAGTGTGCCCATGAGATGGGTGGTGAAGGATGTGATGCAGGGGAGGGAACTGTTCGCAGTTCTCAGGAGGGAGGAGAGTGGTGGAGGGGGTGAGGACCGTTGCCAGGTGATAGTGAGAAAGACGGAGAAATGAGGAGCAGTAGTCACCCTTGCTGCTCTTGTTACATGTTTGAAACGTTCCCAGCATTGAACCCAGGGTGTGGGGGTGATGCTCCTGCAGCTGACCATCTCAGCCACCTCTCTCCGGGCCTGGTGAACGTCCATTTTTGGCATCTTCCAGCTATTGGTGGGAAAGAGAACTTTTCTCCTCACCTTCACCTCTTTGACTAAAAGACAATTACTTAAGACGTGCATTCCTGCAAAGAGGCCTCTGGAGGCCGATTTGAAATTAAGCCCAGAAAGTAACCTGATTAGGTGGGAAACCTGCAAACCAAATTTACATGAGACCTGGGAGGTAAAATACCCCGAGCCTGAAATCTGGGCCAGTGACGATGTTTCGCACTAGCCCCCACCCCTTGCCCCAGCCCGCCTGAAACCCGCTACAGGTTAAAATTGACCACATGGACTCTCAAACACTGATACATAAAGGTTCACTCTGATATACACTGACTCACTCTGATACATATGGATACACACTGACATACACTGACTCAAGAATGAGAGGGGATCTCATTGAAACATATAAAATTCTGACAGGGCTAGACAGACTGGATGCAGGGAGGATGTTTCCTCTGGCTGGGGGGGTCCAGAACGAGGGGTCACAGTCTCAGGATACGGGATAGGACACTTAGGACTGAGATGAGGAGAAATTTCTTCACTCAGAGGGTGGTGAATCTGTGGAATTCTCTACCACAGGAGGCTGTGGAGGCCAAGTCACTGAATATATTTAAGAAGGAGCTAGATAGATTTCTAGACACAAAAGGCATCAAGGGGTATGGGGAGAGAGCGGGAATATGGTATTGAGATAGAGGATCAGCCATGATCATATAGAATGGCAGAGCAGGTTCGAAGGGCCGAATGGCATACTCGTGCTCCTACTTTCTATGTTTCTATGTTTCTGTGACTCACTCTGATATACACTGACTCACTCTGATATACACTGACTTACTCTGATATACACTGACTTACTCTGATATACACTGACTCACTCTGATATACACTGACTTACTCTGATATACACTGACTCACTCTGATATACACTGACTCACTCTGATATACACTGACTTACTCTGATATACACTGACTTACTCTGATATATACTGACTTACTCTGATATACACTGACTCACTCTGATATATACTGACTTACTCTGATATACACTGACTCACTCTGATATATACTGACTCACTCTGATATACACTGACTTACTCTGATATACACTGACTCACTCTGATATACACTGACTTACTCTGATATACACTGACTTACTCTGATATACACTGACTCACTCTGATATACACTGACTCACTCTGATATATACTGACTTACTCTGATATACACTGACTCACTCTGATATATACTGACTTACTCTGATATATACTGACTTACTCTGATATACACTGACTTACTCTGATATATACTGACTTACTCTGATATATACTGACTTACTCTGATATACACTGACTCACTCTGATATATACTGACTTACTCTGATATACACTGACTCACCCTGATATATACTGACTTACTCTGATATACACTGACTCACTCTGATATACACTGACTTACTCTGATATACACTGACTTACTCTGATATATACTGACTTACTCTGATATACACTGACTCACTCTGATATACACTGACTCACTCTGATATATACTGACTTACTCTGATATACACTGACTTACTCTGATATACACTGACTCACTCTGATATACACTGACTTACTCTGATATACACTGACTCACTCTGATATACACTGACTCACTCTGATATACACTGACTTACTCTGATATACACTGACTTACTCTGATATACACTGACTCACTCTGATATACACTGACTTACTCTGATATACACTGACTTACTCTGATATATACTGACTTACTCTGATATACACTGACTCACTCTGATATATACTGACTTACTCTGATATACACTGACTCACTCTGATATACACTGACTTACTCTGATATACACTGACTTACTCTGATATATACTGACTTACTCTGATATACACTGACTCACTCTGATATACACTGACTCACTCTGATATACACTGACTTACTCTGATATACACTGACTCACTCTGATATACACTGACTTACTCTGATATACACTGACTCACTCTGATATACACTGACTCACTCTGATATACACTGACTTACTCTGATATACACTGACTTACTCTGATATACACTGACTCACTCTGATATACACTGACTTACTCTGATATACACTGACTTACTCTGATATATACTGACTTACTCTGATATACACTGACTCACTCTGATATATACTGACTTACTCTGATATACACTGACTCACTCTGATATATACTGACTTACTCTGATATACACTGACTCACTCTGATATACACTGACTTACTCTGATATACACTGACTTACTCTGATATATACTGACTCACAAACACAGTCAAAAACACACAGATACACACAGACTCACAGACACAGTTACAAAAACACTGATGCACATTGACTCGCACTGATACACTGATACACACTAATTCACAAACACTTTCACAAACACACTGACACATATGTGCACACACACAACCACACACACACAGATTCTGTGCCACCATGCAGTTATACCATGGCTGTTCTGTATCTTACCTCCATTTACCCGCCTTGGTTCCATATCCCTTAATACCCTTACCTAACAAAAATCTAGCAATCTCAGTTTTGAAGTTTTCAATTAATCTAACCTCAACAGCATTTTGGGGAAGAGAGTTCCAGATTCCCACTACACTTTGTGTGAAGAAGTGCTTCCTGACATCACCCCATAAAGCCTTGCTCTAATTTTAAGGTTATGCCCCCTTGTTCTGGACTCCCCCACCAGAGGAAATAGTTTCTCTCCATCCATCCTATCAAATCCTTTAATCATCCTAAACACCTCAATTGGATCACCCCTTTATCTTCTATACTCAAGGGAATACAAGCCTAGTCTATGCAACCTGTCCTAATAATGTAACCCTTTTAGTCCCAGTAACATACGCACATGCTCAAATATGCAACCACATACACACACAGAGATATACAGCCACACATGCACATACACACAGATATACAACCCCATGCACACATACATACATATGCAGGTACACTAATACATAAACGCATTGATAGATGAACACACACAATCGCACAGAATATGCACATGGAGAGATGCAATCATAAAACACTTAAATATACACAAACATACACACAGATATGTGCCCACTTGCAATCACACAAACATGCACACACATGAGCACACAAATCCCACGTACTGTGTGGTCACTGCTACGCTGGGTACTGTACTCTGGCTCACTATATAAAGGTAGAACTCTGGGCTCGTTGACTTTGGGGACTGCAAGTTATTACAGAGCTGATTTAGCACAATCCAAACATTGAGTTACTCATTGTTTCCAAATGACACTGCCAAGTCCATATGTTCTTGTTTTTGTTTATGAGGCACTGCTAGTCTCTCCATACAGCACTCTCCCTACAAGACATTCCTTACTCATTATCCTGCAACGTCACAGCAGCCGTGCACAATGGAAAGTCTGACTCATGACATCTTGAGTGGTACAGCTGGCTGCGGCACCAGCCTCAGCCACAGGCTTTGTTCATTAACATTTTAATTTACACAGTGACAGCAAGGCCTTCGCCTGGTGCCCCAGTAAGATGACGCACGTGCCACCCAGGGCCGTGCCACTGGATCATGTTAAGCACCGCTGAGAGTCTGCAGAAGCAATTCAACAGTCTAACCGTGAATCTATAAGGCGGGCAAGTGATTCCTTATTGCTCCGAGTGAGCGAGAAGCAGCAAATCCCGCTACACAGTCAGAGCCGTTTTGCGAGGGGCCACTGTGCAAAGGTTCGTTTCGGGGCCCCTTACATCTTACCCTCACGCTGCGCTCATCTCTTCCGCTCGTGTATCTCTGGCGCAGGATTGTAGTTTGAGAGCCCAGCCCACTGAACCAGCTGACTGAGGAAGCTCCATCTCCATCTCCATAACAATCCTGGCATTTTGCTCCGCCCCCTGGTACTACACACACACTCTCAGCTTGGGGCTCCTAATTGGCTCAAGGCCCACGCTATTGTCCTAATGCTGCCCCTGTATGTGGGAAGTAGAGATGTTCAAATGTCAGCAGTGGCTCAGCGGTAGCACTCTCACCTCTGAGTTAGAAGGTCATGGGCTCAAATCCCACTCCAGAGACTTCAGCATATAATCTATCTTGACATTCTAGTACAGTACTGAAGGAGTGCTGCATTGTCAGAGATGCTGTTATTCAAATGAGACATTAAACCGAGGCCCTGTCTGCTCTTTCGGGTGGATGTAAAAGATCTCATGGCACTATTTAAAGAAAAGCAGGGGACTTCTGGTTTTAGGGGACACCATTCTATCTAACCCTACAATCCAAAAATTAAAAATATTCATTAACCACTGCTTTCTGTTTTCTGTCCTAAAACAAATTTCCTATCGATACTGCCACACTTCCTTTAACCATGTGCCTTAATTGTATCAGCAGGATCCTATATAGCACCTTATCAAACAACTTTTAAAGATTAACCAATACAACATTTGCGGCATTTCCTTCATCAATACACTCTGTAATTTCCTCAATTTTTTCCTAAAAATTTTCAGACACAATTAGGATTTTACAAATAAAATCCAAAATGAAAAAAACATTCAGCAGGTCAGATATCTGTGGAGAGGGGAAGGTAGGGTTAACATTTCAGGTCGATGACTTTTTGTCAGAACTCTATGTTTACGTCAGATTTCCAGCAGCTGTAGTATCTTGCTCTTTGCCTTTTACAAATCTACACTGGCTATCCTTAATTACCTTACGTCTTCCTAAATTAATTTTCTTCCATATTTTGGTTTCTAGAAGCTTACCCACGACTGGTATTAGGCTGACTGGTCTGTAGTTACCTGGTTTATAGGAACATAGGAACATAGAATCAGGAGTATGCCATTTAGCCCCTCGAGCCTGTTCCGCCATTCAATGAGATCATGTAAGGAATCTTACAACACCAGGTTATAGTCCAACAGTTTTATTTGAAAATCACAAGCTTTTGGAGCTTACCTCCTTCGTCAGGTGAGTGAGTGAAGGGTTCTAAAATCGCATAGCATATATTAGGCTGGGAGACGATCACAGCAATCAAAGGTGTCGTTGGTGTTCAGACAGGTTAGCCACGGAAAACATTACATCCCAGTATACTGAATACACAATGGGTCAGATTACAAAGCCAGAGAGAGAAAGAGACCCGAAAGGCAGAGAGAGAGAGAGAGAATGTCCAGTTGTATTAAAAACAGATAACTTTTTTTTCCGCTGGTGGGGTTACATGTAGAGTGACATGAACCCAAGATCCCGGTTGAGGCCGTCCTCATGGGTGCGGAACTTGGCTATCAATTTCTGCTCGACGATTTTGCGTTGTCGTGTGTCTCGAAGGCCGCCTTGGAGAACGCTTACCCGAAGATCGGTGGCTGAATGTCCTTGACTGCTAATGTGTTCCCCGACTGGGAGGGAACCCTCCTGTCTGGCGATTGTTGCGCGGTGTCCGTTCATCCGTTGTCGCAGTGTCTGCATGGTCTCGCCAATGTACCATGCTCCGGGGCATGCAATGGTTCATTCTCCTGTGACTCGGCCAACGTTGTCTACCTCATACGTTGCAGGAAAGGATGCCCCGGAGCATGGTACATTGGCGAGACCATGCAGACACTGCGACAACGGATGAACGGACACCGCGCAACAATCGCCAGACAGGAGGGTTCCCTCCCAGTCGGGGAACACTTTAGCAGTCAAGGACATTCAGCCACCGATCTTCGGGTAAGCGTTCTCCAAGGCGGCCTTCGAGACACACGACAACGCAAAATCGTCGAGCAGAAATTGATAGCCAAGTTCCGCACCCATGAAGACGGCCTCAACCGGGATCTTGGGTTCATGTCACTCTACACGTAACCCCACCAGCGGAAAAAAAAGTTATCTGTTTTTAATACAATTGGACATTCTCTCTCTCTCTCTCTCTCTCTGTGCCTTTCGGGTCTCTTTCTCTCTCTGGCTTTGTAATCTGACCCATTGTGTATTCAGTATACTGGGATGTAATGTTTTCCGTGGCTAACCTGTCTGAACACCAACGACACCTTTGATTGCTGTGATCGTCTCCCAGCCTATTATATGCTATGCGATTTTAGAACCCTTCACTCACTCACCTGATGAAGGAGGTAAGCTCCAAAAGCTTGTGATTTTCAAATAAAACTGTTGGACTATAACCTGGTGTTGTAAGATTCCTTACATTTGTCCACCCCAGTCCATCACCGGCATCTCCACATCATGAGATCATGGCTGACCTGTGACCTAACTCCATATACCCGCCTTAGCCCCGCATCCCTTAATATCTCTCAGGTGGGCGTAAGAGATCCTATGACACTATTCGAAGAAGAGCAGGGGAGTTCTCCCAATATCCTGGTGAGCATTTATCCCTCAACCAACACCTAAAAACAGATTATCTGGTCATTTATTTCACTGCTGTTCGTGGAAGCTTGCTGGTAAAAATTGGTTGCTGCGTTTCTTACATTACAACAGTACAAGGAGCTTTACTCTATATCTAACCTGTGCTGTACCTGATTTGACAATGTTTGATGGGACAGTGTAGAGGGAGCTTTACTCTGTATCTAACCTGTGATGTACCTGACCTGGGACAGTGTAGAGGAAGCTTTATCTATATACACCCCATGTTGTACTTGATCAAGTGCTGACATTCTGCAACACTAACATCTCTCACTCTTGATGAGCACAAAATTGGCAAGAAAATAAGGTGAAAAAAACGAAGACTGGACATGGGAATGAAGAACGAGAAACAACTTGAGGGAGACATCTTGTCACAATGCGTGCTCAGGCTTCAGAAGCTGCCTGCCCTATTGTCCACAGTTGGTTCCATGTTTACGTGTTGGCATCTGTTAGTTGGCCACCTGGTGCTGAGACCCTTCTGTCAACTCTGTAACGTCGTCAGGCTGAGAATGAAATAAGAGGACTCTGGGAACTGGAGTGTTCTATAATTGAAATGTCACAGCATCCGTCCACGGCATCAGCCCATTAGTGAGTTCAGAGCTACTTAATGAGCTGCAAAAATGTGATTGCAACAACAAAAAAATACGGTCCTGTGTAAAGTGGTGAGGGGATGGCAAGCATATAATCTTCAGAGATAGGAAGCAAAAAGAGCACTGTTCCATGGCAGATTTTAACAAGTTAGGTCCCAGGATGTAGAAGGAGAGTCGGGCAAAGAAAAGGCTTATTTTCCCCAATATTTAACGAACATTTAACAAGACTGATGTGTTTTTTAAATTAAAAAGCAAAATACCGCAGATGCTGGAAATCTGAAATAAAAATAGAAAATGCTGGAATCACTCAGCAGGTTTGGCAGCATCTGTGGAGAGAGAAACATAGAGTCAATGTTAGAGGTCGATGACCTTTCGTCAGAACATGGTCTCACGAAACTTTAACCCTACGTTTCTCTCTCCACAGATGCTGACTGACCTGCTGAGTGTATCCAGCATTTCCTGATTTTCATAATTTTGTTCTAAGTGCAGTAACCATACAACTATTTCAATCAAGGGGATGGTATTATAGTGGTTATGTTACTGGACTAATAATCCAGAGGCTTGGACTAGTAACCTTGAGAACATAAGTTCAAAACCCACCACGGCAGTTTGAGAATTTAAATTCAGTTTAAAAAATCTGGAAATAAAAAGCTGGTATCAGTAAAAGTGACCATGAAGCTGTCAGATTGTTGGTTCACTAAATTCCTTTAGGGAAGGAAACTGGCCATCCTTACCCAGTCTAGCCCATATGTGACTCCAGTCCCACACCAATATGGTTGCCTCTGAAGCGGACTAGCAAGCCATTCAGGTTGGCCCGCCACCATCTTCTCAGGGCAACTAGGGATGGGCAATAAATGCCAGCCTTGCCAGTGACACCCACATCCCGAGAATGAATAAAAAGAACAGAATTGTCCTGAAGCTAATGGTAGCCTCCCTTAAACTTTGCTTCTTATTTATGCTTTGAGACACACAGACCAGGAAGGTCCCAGGTTTGTGCGTTGAATTAGCTGATCTCAGTTGGGTAACAATGGCGAGGGGGCGGGGGGGGTTGCCTAAAATTGGATTCAATACTCCTGAAATAAATAAGGAAAAAGTTCTCATCCAGTATTCCCACTGTTGATCATTATCCAGCTAAAGAGTTAGATGAGGACAGGATGGGGCTCAGCTGTAATGGTTGAACAATAATGGTACTCCAGCACTCTTGCTGCTCCAGGCCCCACAAAGGAAAGTTTTGACTTACCTAAAGGGCCTCTTCTGTCTTCAGAACAGCTGCCAACCTGCTTCAGTCTGGTGGGAACACTGTGCTGACATACTAGGACCCCGATTTGGATAAATTTATGAGGCTCCGGCCTGTAAAATCCTGCAGGTTAATATCGGAAGTGCTCGTACTCTGAGCGGGTGAGTAACCTGCACGTTTTTAACTGCCCATCCACCTGGTTTCTGCCAGGTGGGTATGGTTAAAATTGCACCCCCCCCCAACACATTTATGTTTGCCATTCATTTTACTGGATTCCTTTCTCAGAACTAGAATTGTAGAATCCTAGGCTATTCGGCCCATCATGCCTGTGTCGGCTCTTTGTAAGAGCTATCCAATTAGTCCCATTCACCTGCTCTTTCCCCCTAGCCTGGCAAAGTTTTCCTTTTCAAGTATATATCCGATTCCTTTTTGAAAATCACTATTACTATTTTCCACCACCACTGCTTCCATCACCCTTTCAAACAGTGCATTCCAGATCATAACAACCAGCCACGTAAAAAAAATTCTCCTCATCTCCCCTCTGGTTCTTTTACCAATTATCTTAAATCTGCGTCCTCTGATTACCGACCGTCCCGCCAGTGGAAACAGTTTCTCTCTATCTATTCGATCAAAACACCCCAACTGTTAGTTTCTTGACAAATAAATCAACTTAATTGGGCTCTAGTATTTTGAACCTTGGTGACTTTGTCAAGAATCATTGGATAGGGTTGAGGAATAGAGCTGCCGACTGTTTATTCTCCATTTTCTAGAGTAGCAGTCCCTTCTATCACCACAGTGCAGATCGTCTAAAATCAGCACAGATTGGGGATGGAAGCTGAGACCCTCCTGCACTGTACGGCTTGGCATGACCGTGAGGCAGTGCACTCCCCAAAGGAGTCACAGTAGGAGGCTCAGAGGGATTAAGGTCTTTAACTGAAGGAGTCGTGTTTGGTCAACAGTTATCAGAGTTCTCACATACCTTGACCCTCATCTCCCCCCACCTGCTGCGAGCTTCCAGTCAAAAGCAGGACATCAGTGTGCATCTTAGACCTTGAGGCCTTTGCTTTGAAGAGAGCTCCGTGTCAGATTTGTAAACCCTTGTTCTGCTGAGCTGCATCGCAACCCAAAAGACAACGGCGGCCTCTGTCTCTCACATTTTAATTATCTAAACAAACACAGTCCACAATGGACCAACGAGGGTGGGAAAGAGATCTGTTCACCATCCTGCATTTGCCTAAAGGATTAGATGGGAAATTACCCCCAACCTTTCCGAAATAACTCTTAATACTGATTTAGTGCCATTCTAAATCACTCCCCCACACCCTCCCCTTTCCCAAGTTCCTCAATCATTCCTTTAATCCTTTGGCTAATTCATAGTTTAAACTGTCCGTCCCTTACATGTTTGGGAATCGGGATTTAATGCCATTGACTTCTGTCGGCTCTGCCACAAACTGTTATTCACGTTACCATGAATTTCTATTCAAATGTCAGTAATCCCCTTTGACAAAACAATGAATGGACCCATAGTAACGGCAGGGAAATAAAGCCTTAGATAGTTTTCTCAAAATTGCATTGAGAAACTCCGATGACAGGAAGAACTGCAAGTGTATCTTTGGCGTGGGTTTTGTTGATGTTTCAACAGGGTGTGATGATCGGAAAATGATTGATTTTATCTTAGGTCTGACCTGGTTTCTTCTTGTTGGTACAATCTCTGTAACACATAATGGCATTTACTTGATTTTTTTTTGAGTACAGCCTTGAGGCCTGACTCTGCTCTCCCAGTGACTCATGGGTAATAACACTCCCTTAGTTCCTAACTGAGTTGTAAGGGCCAAGAAAGTCCCAGAATCGATTCCCTGGCCCCAGTTTGTGCTAGTTAGCTGGGATGCAGTAGGACTGCTACTTTTGTCCTTGGTGCCAGCAGGATAAGGAGAGGATAAATCAGGCAGAGACACCACCCATGCTGGTAAGCGTGTATAAGTGAACTTTGGGTGATCAGACTTGGTTGTGCTGTTCCCCCAGAGATGCATAACCTATCAGCACTCATTGTATAGGCTCACAAATG
The DNA here is from genome assembly GCF_035084215.1 of Heptranchias perlo. Lineage (NCBI taxonomy): Eukaryota > Metazoa > Chordata > Chondrichthyes > Hexanchiformes > Hexanchidae > Heptranchias > Heptranchias perlo. The sequence goes on along the minus strand of NC_090327.1, from coordinate 36,072,781 downwards.
AAGAATGGTCACTTGGACAAGTGGCCAAAGACTATTGGTGGTCAATTTGGTCCTTCAAAGCCCACAGCATGTGGCTACAACCAACTGAAACCAAAGACCACAACATGAGCTTTCTTTGTTGTGGGGGAGGGGTAAGGTATGATTTTTTTTTTGCCATTTTGTTCAAGGATTTCAATTCCAGGACACTGAGTATGTTTCCATTTTGCTTACCTATTGTTGCCATCATACACTCCCAGGGAAGGTACATGACAGGATAGATACAGAGTAAAACTCCCTCTACACTGTCCCATCAATCACTCCCAGGTCAAGTACAGCACGGGCTAGATATAGAATAAAGCTTGCTCTACACTGTCTCAGCAAACACTCCCAGCACAGGTGCAGCATGGCTTAGATAAAGAGTAAAGCTCCCTTTACACTGCCACATCAAACACTTCTAGCACAGTTATAGCACGGCTTAGATAAAGAGTTAATCTCCATTTGCACTGCCACATCAAACACTCCCAGGTCAAGTACATCACAAGTTAGACACAGAGTGAAGCTCCTATTCAGTTGCAACAACCTGTCTCTGCCCCAATCTATGATGGTGTGACAGTCATATCTCCCACACTGCCAAATTTGTGCCCTCTCTGATTGACACTGTGGTTTTGTGATGCCAATGTATACCCGAATATGGGCAATTTTGTGTTGATGACCTGCAGCTATTGTGAACAGGATTTAGACAACCCATAACGCAATTCAGTTAGTAAACTGCAGAGAGAGAGAAGAGAAAGAGAGCCAAAACACTCATCCTGACTCTCTGGGCTTGGTTTGAACTCATGACCCACAAGATGAAAGGACAATATTTAAAATAACTGCACCACCCAGTTGCCTGAGTTAAATATTTTTTTAATAACAGAAATGGAGAAACTTGTAACAATCACAGATAAACGGTTGATCTCTAGGTCAGCTCTTCATACTCTGTATTGTTTCGCTATTGACATAATATTATTCAATTTATAGCTCTTGCCAAATAACTTAAAACTTGCAGAATATATCCTGCGCAGGATTCATGGCCTTATCCTGCAGGGGTCAAGGGTCAAGAAACAGAGCTACTGAGCTCACACCTCTCTTCCATCAGATGCCACGAATTAAAATGGAGGAGGGGCGGGGAAGAATGATTTGTTAACTTAAAAAAAGCGGAAATACAATTTTACTCTGAATATTTCCTTATCCAATTCCATTGTCTTATACTTTAAAAAATAAACAGCCCCCTAAAGAAAGATTTGTTTTAGATGTTCTGCCCATTGACATAGGCTACTCCTGTTCCTATGTTTCTATGTTCCTAGGTGTTCTAAGCTGGATAGCCTGGTGGTGAAAGATAGAAGACTAGAGGCTGGTCTTCAGTTGCTTTCAAGCCTTTAATCACAGAGCTCCACATTACACCCACCACACCCTAGATCAGCTCTCTTATGTATGTATACAAGAAAGCCCCAATTGATATACATCACCTCAATACAATTAACACTAATTGATATAAATCACATGAATACAGTTAACGCTATGAATGGGTAATATTTGGAATGCAGTGGCATTTGAAAAGCAAACATAGCAGCCATTTTGAATGCAACAAAATCCTATAAACAGCAAATTGGAGGAATGACCAGTTATTCTACTATTGGTGGCATTGATTGAGAGAGGAATGTTGGCCAGGATACTGGGAAAACTTCCTGTGCTCCAAATAGTGCCATGGGACCTTTGTCATCCATCTGTAGATGCCTCCAGGGGCTTTGAAATAGATACCTCCGGCACTATATGCCATTATTTTCTGCCATTTTCTCCGACAAATCAGCCCACTCACACAGTCCTTTGAATGTTGCCAGCTAATATGCACCTCTCCCTAATGTCATAAATCTAAGGAGATATAGTCAGGAACTTAAGACACAGTAGCAATTGGAAGCAACTGCTCATGTGCATTTATGAGCATGTGCAGATGCTCACTTGTTGAGACCAGTGCTCTGAATTCTGCCTTTCGGTGTACTCAGAGCATCAAGAGCCAATATATTTTGCAGAAACCTTCCAAGTAGAAGAGGTTCTGCAATCTAACTAGGGTATTGGTAGTGACACAGTGCAGGGTGATGTTTAGGTCCTGTTGGCGCTGGGGCACCAAGTGATTGGCGCTCAAGCAGTGATAGATGACCTCTGACTGTTTTTTTTACCAGCACACCACTGACCCCTACAGGGCATATTGGAGGGATTGTGGGAAGGAGCCTCCTTGTATTGTGCTGCCTTAGATGACCGATTTCCGGTCCCAGGATAAGTTGGTTGCTGTTGGGATATGTGGACTTTGCCTCCTTCATTGATAGCAATACAAAAATACTTTTATTGAAAAGTATATTATCTAGTACTGTATTCCACAAAACCCTTGAGAATGCCCAGCGACTCTAGTGTTTGGTTGTAGCATTAATGCAATGGTCATGATATCCCATCCTTGAACAAGAAGGAGTAGAAGGCAATGCAGGTATTAAAGCGGAAAGTTGAGAAATTTAAATTTGAGGCATTTGGGGACTGGGAGCCAATATAGTTCAGTGAGGACAGGGATGTTGAATGAGTGGGATTTGGTGTGGGATAGAATATGGGCAGCAGGGTTTTGAATGAGCTGGAGTTTATGGAGGGCGGAGGATGGGAGGTCGGCCAGGATAGCATTGGAGTAGTCAAGTCTGGAGATGGGAAAGGCTGAGGGAGGGGTGGGGGTGGGTGATATTACGGAGATGGAAGTAGGCGGTCTTTGTCATGGAGAGGATATAAGGGCAGAAATTCAGCTCAGGGCTGATTAGGATGCCGAGTTTGCGCACAGTCTGGTTCAGCTTGAGGCAGTGGCTGGGGAGGGGGATGGAATGTGTGGAGATAGTACAAACTATGTGACAGTGCCGAAGCCAATGGTTTCGATCTTCCCAATGTGTAGCTGGAGGAAATTGTGGCTTTCTAAGACTGGATGACAGGCAAGCAGTCTGACAGTGCAAGGGTAGTGGAGGGGTCGAGAGAAGTGGTGGAAAGGTAGAGCTGGGTGTCATTAGTGTACATGTGAAAGCTGACCCTCATGTCAGGATTATGTTGCCAAGAGGCAGCAGGTAGATGAAGAAATCGAGGGGCCCAAGGATAGATCCTTGGGATCTCCAGAGGTAACGGTGCAGGGGTGGGAACAGAAGCCATTGCCGGAAATGCTCTGGCTATGATTGGATAGTTAAGAGTCAATCTAAGCGAGGGCAATCCCATTGAGCAGTACAACAGAGGCGAGGCATTGGAGGAGGATGGTGTAGTCGACCGTGCAGAGGCCGCAGAGAGATTGAGGAGGATGAGGAAGCAAAACACATCCTGGTCAGAGTCACATAGGATATCATTTGCGACTTTGGCTAGGACTATTTCTGTGCTGCAGGAGGATTGGAAAATTGATTGGAGAGGTTCAAACATGGAGTTGCGGGAAAGATGGGCACGGATATAAGAGGCAACAACACATTCAAGGACTTTGGAGAGGAGAAGGAGATTGGAGATGGGGCCATAGTATACAAAGACAAAGTTCAGGGGTCATTTTATTTTTAGATGGGGGGTGATTGTGGTACTTTTGAAAGGGAGGGGGACAGTACCCAAAGAGCGGGAACCATTCATAATGTCAGCTAGCATGGAGACTGGGAATGGAGGTTCGGTAGTCAGCAGTTTAGTGGGAATGGAGTCAAGGGAACAGGGCATGGGTCTCATGGATGAGATGAACTCAGAGATGGGATGAGGGGAGATGAGACAGAAGCTAAAGATGTGAGAAAGACAATCCTAGCTCACCATCCAGTAATAACCTACACCCAATCTTAGCATAAAACTGTTTCTTAGATGATTCCAGTATTTTTGTCCAATTATCTGACCCAGAGTTCCTTTCCACCTGCTAAGGACACCTTGAAGAAGACATTCTTTTTTTTAATTCATTCATGGGATGTGGGCATCGCTGGCGAGGCCTGCATTTATTGCCCATCCCTAATTGCCCTTGAGAAGGTGGTGGTGAGCCGCCTTCTTGAATGGCTGCAGTCCGTGTGGTGAAGGTTCTCCCACAGTGCTGTTAGGTAGGGAGTTCCAGGATTTTGACCCAGTGACGATGATCTTGATGTCAATCTTAAAGTTGCCTTGCCCCAGTTTGAACTTGTGGCCCCTCGCCCCATCTTGGCCGAGTGTCACAGTGTAGCTTGAAGCACTGTTCGAGTTTTAGCTCAAAGACTGCCCTGGCTAACCTAGTTACCAGACTTTATCAAGCACTGCGGGTATACGATTGGCAACAATCCCACCTTGGCCTGTTCAATCCATTGGGATCCCTGAAGGAAGCTGGGTCTGTGAGGCAGGAAGCACCTTTAAATTTATTGTTTCTTGAAGAATTCCAGAATGTTCTCACGTGCTTACAAATATTTAGCTTAACCGTGCTGGTTCCTTCTTTGTAATACTAACAGCTGTGAGAACAGACCTGAATCAGATGGATCATTTTTCTCTATGAGTCTGGAGGAAAATAAAGGCCGATCGCAACACCTCAGGAAGGAGATAGTAATCCGTGCAGTTCAGTGTTGACTCTCAAAGTTTCTGTTGAAGGCCATGAACCCAAACCAACGGTCTCACACCACACTGTACCATTGGCACAGATCTGTTCCCAGGATTCGCCATGCATCGAACTCTCAGAACTTCCAGCTCGCTTTCGAATGAGCTGAAGAGCCTTCTTCATCTGCATCCATCTTGTGACTTCGCTAAGCTATCGCGAGATGGGAAGATGGAAGGGTTGGCATCCTGGAAGGATGAGAACAATTGGGCCAAAAGAATCTTTTTCATCTCAACCCATCTTGCAACCTTGTGATCATTTCCAAGTTTTCACCCTCATTTCTGAGCATTCACCTGGACATTTAACATACTTATCCTGCTGATTATAGGAGACAATATGATGAGTTTTGATTTCAACACAGTGATAACTTAGGAAGTAGGAAGAACATTTGGCCAGTGAGTTGTCAATTTAGAGGAGCAAGTTAGGAAATTTCTTAATGAAATAGAGAGAGACAAGAAAGCCTGCAAGTGAGAGGTTTTCTTAACAATCATTATTCCGGCTACTCCCTACCCAAGTGCTTGCCAGAACCTGAAACGAAGAAAAATTGTGTCATATGAACCCATTTATTCAGTTTAGACAGCAAGAGCTAATTGCACCCAGGTGTCTGTTGTCTAGACGCTTGTGTACCACATCATAATGATTGGGTGTGTGCCTGTAAATGCACATGGTGTACAGAGCATAGATATGTAATGTAATGAGGTATACTCTCTGGAGATCCCCACTCCTCTCCATTGTTCTCCAATCTTTGAAAGAAACAGAAACAACCCATGCTGTTACATGTAGATGTTTTCTGGAAATTTTGAATGTGGTTTTGGTAATTATCTAAGAGCATAGTAGTAAATGACTCACCTGTGAACCAGAAGGCCAGGTAAACGAGTCTCAAGGGAAAGGAAGGATCCAGGAGAGTAAGAAAACAAAGAACAAGCAAAAAGAAAGAATTTACATTTATATAGCGACTTTCATGACCTCAGGACGTTCCAAAGCACTTCATATACAATGGATACTCACTCAGTGCACTCACTGTTGTAATGTAGGAAACGTGACAACCAATTTACGCACAGCAAGGTTCTGCAAACAGCAATGAGATATTGACTTGATAATCTGTTTTGGTGATAGAGGTTGAGGGATAAATATTGGCCAGGACACCAAGGAGAGCTCCCCTGCTCTTAGAATCAAAGAATCATAGAAGGTTACAGCACGGAAGGAGGCCATTCGGCCCATTGAGTCCACGCCGGCCCTATGCATGAGCAATCCAGCTAGTCCCACTGCCCCTCCCTATCCCTGTAGCCCGGCACATCTTTTTGTTTCAACTACTTATCCAGTTCCCTTTTGAAGGCCATGATTGAACCTGCCTCCACCACTCCCACCAGATCCTAACCACTCGCTGTGTAAAACGTTTTCCCTCATATCACCTTTGGTTCTTCTGCCAATCACGAATGGATCAGATCAAAGCTCTGCAGTCTTACCACATCCAGTCATGAATGGTGGTGGACAATTAAACAATTAACAGGAGGAGGAGGCCCTGTGAATATCCCCATCCTTAATGATAGCAGAGTGCAGCACGTGAGTGCAAAAGATAAGGCTGAAGCGTTTGCAACCATCTTCAGCCAGAAGTGCCGAGTGGATGATCCATCTCGGCCTCCTCCTGATATGCCCACCATCACAGAAGCCAATCATCTGCTAATTTGATTCACTCCACGTGATATCAAGAAACGGCTGAGTGCACTGGATACAACAAAGGCTAAGGGCCCCGACAACATCCCAGCTGTAGTGCTGAAGACTTGTGCTCCAGAACTAGCCTCGCCTCTAGCCAAACTGTTCCAGTACAGCTACAACACTGGCACCTACCTGACAATATGGAAAATTACCCAGGTATGTCCTGTCCACAAAAAGCAGTAAAAATCCAATCCGACCAATTACCGCCCCATCAGTCTACTCTCAATCATCAGCAAATTGACGGAAGGTGTCATCGACAGTGCTATCAAACAGCACTTACTCACCAATAATCTGCTCACCGATGTTCAGTTTGGGTTCCGCCAGGACCACTCGGCTCCAGACCTCATTATAGCCTTGGTCCAAACATGGACAAAAGAGCTGAATTCCAGAGGTGAGGTGAGAGTGACAGCCCTTGACATCAAGGCAGCATTTGACCGAGTGTGGCACCAAGGAGCCCTAGTAAAATTGAAGTCAGTGGGAATCAGGGGGAAAACTCTCCAGTGGCTGGAGACATACCTAGCACAAAGGAAGATGGTAGTGGTTGTTGGAGGCCAATCATCTCAGCCCCAGGACATTGCTGCAGGAGTTCCTCAGGGCAGAGTCCTAGGCCCAACCATCTTCAGCTGCTTCATCAATGACCTTCCCTCCATCATAAGGTCAGAAATGAGGATGTTCACTGATGATTGCATAGTGTTCAGTTCCATTCGCAACCCCTCAGATAATGAAGCAGTCCATGCCCGCATGCAGCAAGACCTGGACAACATCCAGGCTTGGGCTGATAAGTGGCAAGTAACATTCACGCCAGACAAGTGCCAGGCAATGCCCATCTCCAACAAGAGAGAGTCTAACCATCTCTCCTTGACATTCATCGGCATTACCATCACCGAATCCCCCACCATCAACATCCTGGGGATCACCATTGACTAGAAACTTAACTGGACCAGCCATATAAATACTGTGGCTACAAGAGCAGGTCAGAGGCTGGGTATTCTGTGGCGAGTGACTCACCTCCTGACTCCCCAAAACTGTTCCACCACCTACAAGGCACAAGTCAGGAGTGTGATGGAATACTCTCCACTTGCCTGGATGAGTGCAGCTCCAACAACACTCAAGAAGCTCGACACCATCCAGGACAAAGCAGCCCGCTTGATTGATACCCCATCCACCACCCTAAACATTCACTCCCTTCACCACCGGCGCACAGTGGCTGCAGTGTGTACCATCTACAGGATGCACTGCAGCAACTCGCCAAGGCTTCTTCGACTGCACCTCCCAAACCCGTGACCTCTACCACCTAGAAGGACAAGGGCAGCAGGCACATGGGAACAACACCACCTGTACGTTCCCCTCCAAGTCACACACCATCCCGACTTGGAAATATATCGCTGTTCCTTCATCATCGCTGGGTCAAAATCCTGGAACTCCCTACCTAACAGCACTGTGGGAGAACGTTCACCACATGGACTGCAGCGGTTCAAGAAGGTGGCTCACCACCCCCTTCTCAAGGGCAATTAGGGATGGGCAATAAATGCTGGCCTTGCCAGTGATGCCCATGAACGAATAAAAAAAAACCTTAAATCTATACCCTCTGGTTCTTGACCATTCCGCCAATGGGAACAGTTTGTCTCTATCTACTCCATCTAGACCCTTCATGATTTCAATACCTCTATCAAATCTCCTCTCAACCTTCTCTGTTCCAAGGGGAACAATCCCAGCTTCTCCAGTCTATCCATGTAATTTAAGTCCCTCATTCCTGGAATCATTCTAGTAAATCTCCTCTGCACCCTCTCTAAGGCCTTCACATCCTTCCTAAAGTGCAGTGCCCAGAACTGGACACAATACTCCAGTTGTGGCTGAACCAGTGTTTTATAAAGGTTCATCATGACTTCCTTGCTTTTGTACTCTATGCCTCTATTTATAAAACCCAGGACCCCGTATGCTTTTTTAACCGCTTTCTCAACCTGCCCTGCCACCTTCAACGATTTGTGCACATATACCCCCAGATCCCTCTGTTCCTCCACCCCTTTTAGAATTGTGCCCTCTAGTTTATGTTGCCTCTCCTCATTTTAATTACTGAAATGCATCACCTCACATTTTTCCGTGTTAAACTTCATCTGCCATGTGTCCACCCATGCCACCAGCCTGTCTATATCCTCTTGAAGTCTAACACTATCCTCCTCACTGTTCACTACCCTTCCAAGTTTTGTTTCATCTGAATTTGGAAATTGTGCCCTGAACACCCAAGTCCAAGTCATTAATATATATCAAGAAAAGCAGTGGTTCCAGCACTGACCCCTGGGGAACTCCACTGCACACCTCCCTCCAGACCGAAAAACAACCGGTCACCACTGATCTCCGTTTCCTGTCACTTAGCCAATTCTGTATCCATGTTGCTATTGCCCCCTTTATTCCATGTGCCGCAATCTTAATAGCAAGCCTCTCTTGTTACCAAACACTTTTTGAAAATCCATATACACCACGTCAACTGCATTGCCGTCATCTACCCTCTCTGTTACCTCATCAAAAAACTCGATCAAGTTGGTTAAACACGATTTGCCTTTAACAAATCCATGCTGGCTTTCCCTAATCAATCCATACTCATCCAAGTGATTGTTAATTCTGTCCCAGACTTTGGTTTCCAAAATTTTCCCCACCACTGAGGTTAAACTGACGGGCCTATAGTTGCTGGGTTTATCCTTACACCCTTTTTTGAACAACGGTGTAACATTTGCAATTCTCTAGTCCTCTGGCACCACCCCCGTATCTACGGATGATTGGAAGATTATGGTCAGTACCTCCGCAATTTCCCTCCTTACTTCCCTCAGCATCCTAGGATGCATCCCATCCGGACCAGGTGACTTATCTATTTTAAGCACAGCTAGCCTTTCTAGTACCTCTTCTTTCTCAATTTTTAGCCCATCCAGTATCTTAACTATATTTTCCTTTACCGAGACTCTGGCAGCATCTTCCTTGGTAAAGACAAATGCAAAGTACTCATTTAGTATCTCGGCCATCCCTTCTGCCTCCATGAGTAGATCTCCTTTATGGTCCCTAATCGGCCCCACCCCACCTCTTACTACCCGGTTTTTTTTATTCATTCATGGGATGTGGGCTTCGCTGGCAAGGCCAGCATTTATTGCCCATCCATAATTGCCCTTGAGAAGGTGGTGTTGAGCCGCCTTCTTGAACCGCTGCAGTCCGTGTGGTGAAGGCTCTCCCACAGTACTGTCAGGTAGGGAGTTCCAGGATTTTGACCCAGCGACGATGAAGGAACGGCGATATATTTCCAAGTCGGGATGGTGTGTGACTTGGAGGAGAACATGCAAGTGGTGTTGTTCCCATGTGCCTGCTGCCCTTGTCCTTCTAGGTGGTAAAGTTTGTGGGTCTGGGAGGTGCTGTCAAAGAAGCCTTTGCAAGTTACTACAGTGCATCCTGTAGATGGTACACAATACAGCCACGGTGCACCGATGGTGAAGGGAGTGAATGTTTATGTTGTGGTGGATGAGGTACTAATCAAGTGGGCTGCTTTGTCCTGGATGGTGTCGAGCTTCTTGAGTGTTGTTGGAGCTGCACTCATCCAGGCAAGTGGAGAGTATTCCATCATACTCTTGACTTATGCCTTGTAGATGGTGGAAAGACTTTGGGGAGTCAGGAGGTGAGTCACCCGCCGCAGAATACCCAGCCTCTGAGCTGCTCTTGTAGCCACAGTATTTATGTGGCTGGTCCAGTTAAGTTTATGGTCAAAGGTGACCTCCAGGATGTTGATGGGGGGGGGGTTTCGGCGATGGTAATGCCGTTGAATGTCAAGGGGAGGTGGTTAGACTCTCTTTTGTTGGAGATGGTCATTCCCTGGCACTTGTCTGGCGCGTTAACATGTCTGTAGAAGACTTTTGGATTCCCTTTTATCTTGGCCGCTAATCTATTCTCATTCTCTCTCTTAGCCCCTGTTATTTCCTTTTTCACTTCCCCTCTGAACTCTCTATATTCTGCGTGGTTCTCACTTGAGCTATCAACCTGACACCTGTCATACGCTGCTTTTTTCCTCTTTATCTTATTCTCTATCTCCTTTGTCATCCAGGGAGCTCTGGCTTTAGTTGCCCTACCTTTCTCCCTCGCTGGAATGTACCTTGTCTGTACCTGAACCATCTCCTCTTTAAAAGCCGCCCACTATTCAATTACAGTTTTGCCTGCCAATCTATGATTCCAATTTACCCGGGCTGGATCTGTTCTCATCCCACTGAAATCGGCCCTCCTTCAATTGAGTATTTTTACTTTAGAGTATTCAGAGTCCTTTTCCATAGCTATTGTAAACCTTATGATACTATGATCGCTGCTCCCTAAATGCTCCCCTACTTACACTTTCTCCACTTGGCCCGCCTCATTCCCTGGAACCAAGTCCAGCAATGCGTCCTTCCTCGTTGGGCCAGAAAAGTACTGGTCGAGAAAGTTATCCTGAACACATTTCAAAATTTACTCCCCTTCTTTGCCCCTTATATTATTATTGTTATCCCAGTCTATATTAGGATAGTTCAATCCCCCATTATGACTACTCTATGGCTTTTGCACATTCTTCACATTTGCACTTCTTCTAAATAGTGCCATGGGATTTTTTAAATCCACCTGAGAGGGCAGACATGGCCTCAGTTTAATGTCTCATCCAAAAGATGGCATCTCTGACAGTGAAGCACTCCCTCAGTATTTCACTAATGTGTCAACCTAGATTTTGTGCTCAAGTCTCTGGAGTGGGGCTTAAACCCACAACCTGCACAACTCAGAGGTGACAGTGGTACCACTGAGCCACAGCTGACACAGAAACCCTCAAACCCATTCAGGCAGCAATAGGCTATGTACAATATGAACTATCTGCATTTTTGTTGATCAAATATTCCATGGCACCCACTGGGTCATATGCTACTCAGAAGGCGAGATGGTGGTTACGTTATCTGTGGAGGGCAACAGGCACAGTTGAATGGCAAGAAGTCCATCCTCACACAAAGGAGGTCATTTTAACTTTAATTGCCGGACGAAAAATGGGCGATAGTGAATTAGCCATCCAACTATACATCCTGCCTGATTTTCCTTTCCTTTAACCACCAATGGTGATAGCAATTTAAATCAAAGAGTGATCAACTGTCCTGACAAAAGGTCTAGGCCTGAAACATTAAACTGTTCTTCTCTTTACAGATGGTGACAGGCCTGCTGTGTATTTCCACATGTTGACTACATCCCTGTTTGAGACAGCTTGAGAAAGTAGTGCCAGCTTGGCTCAGTTGGTAGCACTGTTATCTCTAAATCATGAAGGCTGTGGGATCAAGTGCCACTAAGGACTTGAGCACTTAGTCCAGTACCCAAGGAGCACTGGATTGATGAGATGTTAAATTGTGAGCCTACCTGCTCAGGTTGACGTAAAAAATTTCATAGCACTATTTGAAAAAGAGTAAGGAGTTCTCCTGCTGGCTTGGCCATCATTCATCCCTTGCCCAACAACAGATTCATTCATTGGCTGCTATGTTTGCCTACATAACAAAAGTGATTACACTTCAAAATTAACAATTGGTTGTAAAGCACATTGGGACATCCCTGAGGGTGTTGTATAAGATTCTATATAAAAGCAAATTTATTCTTTCCCTCTCTATGATGGACAAGAGTCTTGACCTGAAGTTGTATGATTGGCTTTAAGCCTCAAACAAGGATAAATAGACAAGTGAAATCATGGCTAGTGAAAATTCCAACCTCCCCAAAAGGATGGCTGTTGCCAGTGAGCCCAATAAAACATTCCTTCTGAGTCAACTATGCCTAATTGTTCCTCAACACAGTATCGTGGGATCAATCTTGAAATCATTTGCCATAATCAAGATGGGCACAGATGGCCCAAGGCCTCACCATTACTCTGTCCTCTTATGCTATTTTCTGGAGCTGGCTGCCCATTGCCATTCTTCTTTTCACTGCTTCTCACACATGCCCCCACTTCGTTACCGTTTAATTATGGGAGGAGTGAACTTCCTCAGGGCTCCACTCTCTCCACCCCACCCCGAGGAAATTCCCAGCATCTACACCTATGGGAGAATGGGAGGGAAAATCAAGTAGTTTGGTATTGTCTGGTTTGGAGGGCTGTGGATATTTGTATGAGTACCTGGTTTCTGCACTGCTGAGATCTGCATTTTAATGTGTAAGCACTAAGAGGTGACTCTCTGGTATATATTTTTTCTTCTCTCTGACCTTCCTCTCCACAATACTGGGGTAATGTCTGTATCATGATGCTTCGGGCATGACCATTGTTTGGGACAGGCTAGATGACCAGTTGGTCTTATTATCCAGTCCAACATTCTCCGTGTGTTTGTATAGTTATAGTTCCACGGGCACTGGTTGCTCTCTGGCAGCTTACCTACGTGGTTATTATTTAAATGTGAACCTTAACAATGAATTTAAGCAGACCATTCTTGTCTGAGGGGTATTGTAACTGAGCCTGATCACCTTGTCTCCCAGTGCTCTCTTTCAGCGGGTGTCATTGGGTCGTGGTCAGGGAAGCAGTGGAGGGAGAGTTACAATTTGTCTCAGTGCCCCTGAATCAGGGACAGGAAAAATCAGCCAGGGATATCACTCACCTCCAGTGATAGCTTCCGAGAAGCGCAAGTATCTGGACAATGGCTGAGGCGGTGTTGTAAATCAGGCTCAGCTGGGATGCCTCCTACAGATGGGGCCACAAATACATAATGGCCACCTGGGTTGAGCTGTCAGAGGGCACTGTTATATAGAGAGACTAGAGAAGATGGGATTATTCTCAGAGCAGAGAAGGTTATGGGGAGATTTAATAGAGATGTTCATAATTATGATGGATTTTGATAGAGTAAATAAGGAGAAACTGTTTCCATTAGTCGAAGGGTCAGTAACTAGAGGTCACCAATTTAAGATAATTGGCAAAAGAACCAGGGAGGAGACGAGGAGAATTTTTTTTTAACGCAATGTGTTGTTATGATCTGGAATGCACTGCCCAAAAGGGTCGTGGAAGCAAATTCAATAATAACTTTCAAAAGGGAATTGGGTACATACTTGAAAAGGAAAAAAAGTGGGACTAATTGGATAGCTCTTTCAAAGAGCTGGCACAGGGCATGATGGGCCAAATGGCCCCCTTCTGTGCCATGTGATTTTATGATACCCCAGCATTAGTCGGTGCCTTCAGCAGATAAGGAATCTGGTTGCATCATTAGTTGGAACGGGTGGATTGGCCCCCACGTCAGGGCACCGCACGACACCTCAAAACCAATGTCAAAATGGGACAGTGTTCCTATTGACTGCAGCAAGGAATACGAGCACTCAGAGGACAATGAAGAAGGTGGCGTCTTCGCCCATTGTAACGCTGGCGGAGATTAAAATCGGTGCCATTGCTTGCTTGGTGTTGGCCTGCAACCATCCTCCAGTCAGGCTGCTGACAGAACAGAACAAGAGAGGCATTAATTGTATTGTATCTCTCTCTCTCTCTCTCTCTCAAGCAATTAAACATTCTTTAAGTAAAGCTTTTAAGCGTGGTATTGGCACTCAGTAAATGGGGACAATTCTTTGTGGATGGTCTTAGTGGGTTTATTTTAAAAACCGAATACCATTGGTGTGAGGATTGGTGTCATATGTGTGTGATCCCCTCTACCGACCCTTTTAGTAATATGTCAATTAAGCCTATAATAAATCTGATTATATGCAGACAAACATATCCGCCATCCAAGCCTAATTCCTATCCAATTCCTATCAATGGCTGCCAGCATGGCACAAGGGTTCACGGAAAGAAAGATCTAGAATTATGTGTTTGGCTGTGAGAGGAACCACCTTAGTCTGATTATTAAGCTAGTGCCAGGTCCCAGGCTTCACCCCTGAGTTAGCTGATATGAGCTGGGATAGTGGTAAATGCAGTATAATGGGTTGCCGCGCCCCCTGGGTTAGAGATCTGTTAAAGCATTGGAATTGCTAGACGAGAAAAGACCAAGGTCCATCAAGTTCCCCTTCTACCATCCTGGTAATCGCGTGATACAATGATAATGGAGTTGTTGCCAATCATAACAATCAATCTCTAGCAATTGGTCTACGACAGACCCAGACGTGACACGAGGAAAGTCCCAGTGGTGGAGGGCTTTGGGAATCATAGGTGCAAAGTCACTTGTTCCTCCCAAGCATACTACACTTACCACATGTCATGTCTCAAATTCCTCATATATTGTATCCCAAAATATTATTTTCTGAAAGAAATCAAATCTAATTCGCATTTGATTGAATCAATGTAAAGTTGGCCTGGGTTGCCTGCTTCACCTCACTGTCCCCTGACCCCTACTGGAAGTGCTTATGTGTGGAAGCCAGGGGAAGTATACATCAGGCTCAGCTGTGATGTCCTCTGTGGTCAGATAGACTGTCACGTGAACAGGTACTGAAGATGATGCCGCCTGTGGAATTGTAAAGGGAAGCTCAACATCAAGACCTCTCTGAAAGAGCTTTTAAAAGGCCTTTTAAAACAGCTCACAATAGGATGTCCTTTTAAAAAAGGTTCCCGCTATATGCTCCAATAACCACTGTTGGAAAGTCTGCCTGTGTGTGTGGGAAAGGTAAGGACAGGATCAGGCCCTGTTACAGTGCACTCCTTGGCTTCTGAATAGCCTCCCGTTACCCAGGAGACAACCTTTACACTGATTTTACACTCCATTGAAGTCAATGGAAAGTAAATTCGGCTGGGGTGTAAAATGGGCAGCCAATTCGATCTTGTCAGTTTGCCTTTGGGTGGGTAAGGTTGAAATTACTCCCCTTGTTGTCTACTCACACATCAGCCGATTGAATAAAAAAAAGAAAGTTGTTTAAAAAGGGAGAAAGAGATAGACCGAGTAATTATAGGCCAGTCAGTCTAACCTCAGTGGTGGGCAAATTATTGGAATCAATTCTGAGGGACAGCATAAAAGGGTCCAGAGGGGCAATTTTTTCACTCAAAGGATGGTGCGTGTCTGGAACGAGCTGCCAGAGGCAGTAGTAGAGGCGGGTACAATTTTGTCTTTTAAAAAGCATTTGGACAGTTACATGGGTGAGATGGGTATAGAGGGATATGGGCCAAGTGCAGGCAATTGGGACTAGCTTAGTGGTATAAACTGGGCGACATGGACACGTTGGGCCGAAGGGCCTGTTTTCATGTTGTAAACTTCTATGATTCTATGATTCTATTTTGGATAGCATTGGAGGCCCTCGCCCCAGACAAGCAAGGGCCTCATTGAGATGCAAGAGTTGGGGTCTGATGATGTCATGTCTGAGTCTGCTGTAGAGATAGAGATTGATTAGCATAATTATCCAATAACCTCATTATCTTTGTATCATGCAACTATCAGGATGGTAGAAGATGAACTAGATGGACTGTGATCTTTTTTCGTCGAGCAATTCCTATTTCATTCAGACTCCAACGTCATCTCAACAACAACAACAACTCACATTTATTTAGTGCCTTTAACATAGTAAAATGTCCCAAGGCGCTTCACAGGAGTGATTATCAAACAAAATTTGACACCGAGCCACATATAGAGGTATTAGGACAGGTGACCAAAAGCTTGGTCACAGAGGAACTTCTTAAAGGAGGAGAGAGAGGTAGAGAGGCGGAGAGATTTAGGGAGGGAATTCCAGAGCTTGGGGCCTAGGTGGCTGCTGGCACGGCCACCAATGGTGGAGCAATTAAAATCGCAGATGCACAAGAGGCAAGAATTGGAAGAGCGCAGAGATCTCGGAGGGTTGTAGGGCTAGAGGAGGTTACAGAGATAGGGAGGGGCAAGGCCATGGAGGGATTTGAAAACAAGGATGTGAATTTTAAAATCAAAGCATTCGGAAACCAGGAGCCAATGTAGGTCAGTGAGCACAGGGGTGATGGGTGAACAGGACTTGGTGCAAGTTAGGAAACGGGCAGCAGAGTTTTGGATGAGCTCAAGTTTATGGAGGGTGGAAGTTGGGAGACCAGTCAGAAGAGCATTGGAATAGTCGAGTCTGGAGGTAACAAAGGCGTGGATGAGAATTTCAGCTGCAGCTGAGCTGAAGCAGGGGCAGAAATGGGTGATGTTATGGAGGTAGAAGTAGGCGGTCTTGGTGATGGAGCGGGTATGTGGTCAGAAGCTCATCTCAGGGTCAAATAGGATGCCAAGGCTGCAAATGGTCTGGTTCAGCCTCAGACAGTGACCAGGGAGAGGGTGGAGTCGGTGGCTAGGGAACAGAGTTTGTGGCGGGGACCGAAGACAATGGCTTCGGTCTTCCCAATATTTAGTTGGAGTAAATTTTTTGCTCATCCAGTACTGGATGTCGGATAAGCAGTGTGGTAAATCAGAGACAGTGGAGGGGTCGAGAGAGATGGTGGTGAGGTAGATCTGGGTGTTGTCAGTGTACAGGTGGAACCTGACATCATGTTTTCAGATAATGTCACTGAGGGGCAGCATGTAGATGAGAAATAGGAGGCGGCCAAGGATAGATCCTTGGGAAACTCCAGAGGTAACGGTGCGGGAGTGGGAAGAGATGCCACTGCAGGTGATTCTCTGGCTACAACTGGATAGATAAGAACACAACCAGGCGAGCGCAGTCCCACCCAGCTGGACGACGGAGGAGAGGCATTGGAGGAGGATGGTGTGGTCATCCGTGTCAAAGGCTTCAAAAAGGTTGAGAAGGATGAGGTGGGATAGTTTACCACGGTCACAGTCACATAGGGTGTCATTTGAGACTTTGATAAGGGCCATTTCAGTACTGTGACAGGGCGGAAACCTGATTGGAGGGATTCAAACATGGAGCTGCAGGAAAGATGGGCGTGGATTTGGGAGGCGATAACATGCTTTAAGCGCCCGGTGCCAGCCTTGCCAGGAAAAGTCCCGCCATGCAGGAGCAGGCCCAGAAGAGGAGAGAGAAGGTGAATAAATTCAATCTTTTATCGTTTCCTTATGGGCCAGGAAGAGCATGAGCGCTCCTCTGGGCCCCATAGGAAACCTTGGGCTAACTCTCCCCTGACCGCGTTCGCCTACCAACCTTCCACACCCCCCCCCACCCCGACGCACTCACCCTACTGCCGGGGACCATTCCCATGGGTCTCTGGCTGCGGCCTCCTCCCACCCCAATACCGTTTCCATCCTCTGGCCTCCAAGGTATCATCCCCGACAGGGTCGGGCAGTGGTCAGACCTGAACTATGATAACGAGGTCCGAGAGTTAAAATGGCCCAGGTCTTGCGTCGGTGAGTCGGAGCCCCACGTGCTTCTGTCACCATACTGAACTCTCACCCCGAGTTAAAATTGGGTCCATAGAATTGGGATAAAGGGTGAGGGACCAGCAGCAGCAAAGGGACTTTGTACGTGAGTCAAATATTGACAAGAAAAACCTTAAGCTGCTGACTAAACAGGAACTCCATACAGTTACAGCACAAAGCAGCAACGGATATTTTAAGGGTTAAGCCATAAAGTTAGGAATGTCTGTGTTGTATGAGGCAATATTATACCGAGTACATCAAAGGAACACAGCAGGTAGTGAGCTTTGTGTAAGAGATTAGAACAGTCTTAGCTATTGCCATGGCAACTGCCTTTCATCGCAGGGAGGCCTGTCTACTTGCTGATGACAGAAACTGCAACATTACACTTGGAATTAAAAAAAAGATAAGTTTGAAGTTTTTAGTCATAGGAACAGGAGAAAGCCATGCATCCCTTCGAACCTGTTCTGCCATTCAATTAGATCATGGTTGATCTGTACCTCAACTCCATTTACCTGCCTTTGCTCCACACCCTTACCTAATAAAAATCTGTCGATCTTAATCAAGAAAATTTCCATTGACCCAGTATCCACAGCCTTTTGGGGGAGAGAGTTCCAGATTTCCAATACCCTTTGTATGAAATGTGCTTCCTGATTTCCAGGAGTTCCTCAGGCCCAACCATCTTCAGCTGCTTCATCAATGACCTTCCCTCCATCATAAGGTCAGAAATGGGAATGTTCGCTGATGATTGCACAGTGTTCAGTTCCATTCGCAAACCCCTCAGATAATGAAGCAGTCCATGCCCGCATGCAGCAAGTCCTGGACGGCATCCAGGCTTGGGCTGATGAGTGGCAAGTAACATTCGCACCAGACAAGTGCCAGGCAATGACCATCTCCAACAAGAGAGAGTTTAACCACCTCCCCTTGACATTAAACAGCATTACCATTACCGAATCCCCACCATCAACATCCTGGGGGTCACCATTGACCAGAAACTTAACTGGACCAGCCACTTAAATACTGTGGCTACAAGAGCAGGTCAGAGGCTGGGTATTCTGTGGCAAGTGACTCACCTCCTGACTCCAAAGCCTTTCCACCAAAGCACAAGTCAGGAGTGTGATGGAATACTCTCCACCTGCCTGGATGATTGCAGCTCCAACAACACTCAAGAAGCTCAACACCATCCAGGACAAAGCAGCCCACTTGATTGGCACCCCATCCACCTCCCTAAACATTCACTCCCTTCACCACTGGCGCACCGTGGCTGCAGTGTGTACCATCCACAGGATGCACTGCAGCAACTCGCCAAGGCTTCTTCGACCCAATTCCTGCTCCATTGATCCCTTTTGCACTCAACTCCTAACCACTCAATGCTCCCTCATGGCCCCATGCCCAATATGTTCCCTTTCTTTCAGGAACCATTCTTCCTCCTTTCAAAACCACTGTCATTACTCCCCATTTCCACTCTCAAAAAACCCACCTCAACCCATGTGACCTTCCCAACAATCACCCATCTCCAACACTACTTTCCTATCCAAGGACTTCAAATGCATCATTGCCTTCCAGTTCCGTGTCCATTATTTGTGAAACTTCTTTTTCAAATCCCTCCCTTCTCACAACATCAAAAAATCCTAGCTAAAGTCAAGAATGACATTCTCTATGCGAGTGAACATGGTTCCCACCTTGCACTCCTTGAATTTTCTATAATGTTTATCACAGGCACCTAAGCCACCCCTCTCCAATGCCTCTCCTCCGTTGTTCATGGATTGTCCTTGCAGAGTTCCACTCCTATCTACCTGAACACAGCCTGTGCATCTCCAGCAATGGCTTCGCTTCCCTTTCCCACAACGTCACCTGCGGAACCCCCGCCAAGATTATTTCCTTGGCTCCCTCCACTTCCATGTCTACAAGCTGCTGCCCCTCGGCATGGGATCAGCTTCCATGTGGGCACTGATGGTACTCGGTTCTACCTCTCCAGCACATCTCATGACCTTTCAGCTGCCCCTACACTGTGAAACTGCTTGTCTGACTTCAAGTTAAGGATGAGATATTTCTTTATTCTTAGCATGTAGCCAATCATTCCTAGTCATCTCAACAATTGTTTTTACATATGAATGGCCTGCTTGACCACTTCAGAGAGCATTGGATCAAGCACTTACTGTGGGACTGGAGTCGGGTGTAGGCCCAAACCAGGTAAGGGTTCCCTTCCATGAAGGTCATTAGTAAACCAGTTTTGTTTTGCTGACAATCTGACAGATTTTTAGATTTCAGTTTCACAACTTGCCATGGTGGAATGTGGGGCGTGATTTTTATCTGGAGACGGAAAGAGAGCTCGAGGATAGATTTTCGCGTGGGAAACCTGGAAGTAAAGTTAACGGGTCAGAATCTGCGATCGCAACCTAATTGAACGATTACAATTTTACTTCCAGGCTTCCTGCGTGACAGCCAGCCAGATTGACAGGCTGGCAGCCTGCCGGGCGGGAAATCAGCCAGGGAGCAGATGCCAGGTAAGTCGGACATTGCGGAGGGGGGGGCGGGGATGGGTGGGGCATCGGAGGAGGTTGGACATCGGGGAGTCTGGACACATTGGAGGAAGGTTGGAGAGATCAGGGCTGTGGACATCGGGGGAAGGCTAGAGACACGGAGGAAGGGTCGGACAATGATGTGGGGGGGTGGGGGCCGGCTGATCGTGGGGGTCCGATCGCGGTAATAAGCTGGAGGAGCCCGGAGGAAACAATCCTGCTCCTGGCCTACAAGCAGTGAAATAAAGTGGCTTATCTGATGAACCGGCCCTTCTCTCCTCCTTTTATCTGGCGAGATTCATGTGCCCTGGGAAAGCCGTCCTGAAGGCGTTAAATATAAAGCTTAGTTACAATCAATTAAAAAACACTACTTAACATCTCTTAAGGACGTTAAGTTCCCCACTAAATACATGTGCGCTGGAACTAATTAGGGACGCGACCTCCGTGTTTCGACTGCGCGTGTATCCAAACGCATCCATGATAAACCCGGAAGTGGGCACATTGGAGACGGGTTGCGGTCGGGATCTCAAAAACTAGTATTTTCACTACCCACCCGACTTCAACCCACTCGTTCTTGGGGGTTAAAATTCTACCCTTGAACTCACAACCTCTGGGGTGCTGATTCAGTACCATAATCACTGCACCGACATACCCGACACATTACTTCACAGCTCAGTGTCAAAAGGACATAAGCCTTCATTTTCACCTCTGTCACAGACTCCGTTCCTTTGCCCTTTTCTTCCCCTTCTGCTAAGGCTGAACTAGACTATGCACAACCTTATTATCCTGTTCAGCTCTGAGCTGAGCTTTAAACTGCACATCCTCTCTATCATCAAGGTTACACTTCATTGCCTGCCTCTGTCCTCACCACAGCCCCTTCATTGCTAAAACCCTTATCCATGATTTTGTCACCTCCAGACATCTTTCCCATCCTCCGCCCTTTATAAACTCCAACTTGTTCAAAGATCTGAGACACATATCCTGTGCCATTGTTCCATCACCCCCATCCCCACTGACCTACGATGCTCTTTGCACCCCAAACATTAAATTTTAAATCCTTGTCCTTACCGCCACCCCCCCATCCTATTTCTGCAATCTCCTCCAAATCAAAATTCCCTCTTGCACACTCTGTTCCCCTGTCATAGACAGGTCTGCATTCCTCCCCTCCCGCCATTGTCCTCGACCCACTATTGGTAGCAGTGCCTCCAGCCACCTCAGCCCTTCCCTCTGGAACTCCCTTTCAGAATACGCTCTGCCTCGCTACCATTCACTCCATCCTCAGCACCCATCTTTTTGACTAGGCTTTCAACCACCCCTCCTAAACAATCCCTTCCTAGCTAGGCATCCGTTTTACTTATGTAACATCACCCGTCTCCGCTCCTGTCTCAGCCCGTCTGCTGCTGAAACCCTCATCCATGCCTTTGTTACCTCTAGACTCAACTATTCCAATGGTCTCCTGGCCGGTCTCCTACCATCCAACCTCCATAAACTTGAGCTCATCCAAAACTCTGCTGCCCGTATCCTAACTCACACCAAGTTTCGATCACCCATCACCCCTGTGTTCGCTGACCTACCTTGGCTCCCCGTCCGGCAGCATCTCGATTTGAAAATTCTCATCCTTGTTTTCAAATCTTTTGATGATCTCGCCCCTTCCTAACTCTGTAACCTCTTCCAGCCCTACGACCCTTCGACATCTCAGCGCTCGTCCAATTCTGGCCTCTCGTGCATCATCAATTTTCATTGCACCACCATTGGCAGCCATGCCTTGATGCATAGGTCCTAAGCTCTGGAATTCCTTCCCTAAACTTCTCCGCATCTCTACCTAGCTCTCCTCCTTTAATATGCTCCTTAAAATCTACTGCTCTTGGTCACCTGTCCTAATATCTCCTTACGTGGCTCAGTGCCAAATTGTGTTTGTGAAGCGCCTTGGAACATTTTAATACGTTAATACGTTCTATATAAATGCAAGTTGTTCATGGTGTTGTTATCTCTACTTGTGAAGTGCCTTAGGACGTTTTTAACCTTAAGACTGTTATATTGATTCAACTTGTTAAATTTTTCCATACTATTCACTTCCCTATTCTAAAGGGGGTGGAGGAACTGAGAGACAAATCGTTGAAGATGGCAGGACAGGTTGAGAAAGCAGTTAAAAAAGCATATGGGATCCTGGGCTTTATAAATAGAGGCATAGGGACTTGATTTTCGGGTGAAGGAGCGTTGGGGTCGGGAGGGCTCCGAAAATCGCTGAAATGCCGAGCGGGTTTGGAGCCCGGCTCCAACCAGTCGACGTCCGGGTTCCCCAGGGGAGCGTCCGGGTGCGCGCGCGCCTCCCGAATGCGGAAGTCCCACCGGCAATTAAAGCCAGCGGGATGATACTTTGCATAGTTTGTCAGCTGGTTGAGGTACTTGAGTTATTTGGTTGACTCGACATTTTGGCAGGGGTGCGACTATGAAGCATCCTCAGCGTGTTTCCTGTGCTGTGGGAAACACTCCTTGTTGTAACAGACGTCTTTCAGCCAGCAGCCAGTGGGAGATGCAAATGCTTATTTGACAGGTGGGGAGAAAACGTCATTTATTGCAGCAGGGCACTCTGTCACTTCAGACAAAGTTTTGGCTGCAAGACTTTTGTGTTTTCACTCAAAATTCTCACTTTCCACCCAAAACTCTGCTGTTCAAACATATTTAACTACTTTATGGACCCCCTCAAACTCTCACCGTCAGGATGGGGGTGGGCGCCATCGCTGCATTCACCACTACATCCGAGGACGAGCAACATCACCAGCCTCGCCACATGGCGGAGGCGTCCACGTCCACCACATGGAGCTCCACAACACAGTGCTGCGCCACCAGGCATCTGCAGAAGAGCACGGAGAGCAACAACAGAGGGAGCGATGTCGCAAGAGGCACTACCCTCGCAACAGGGTCTACAGACCGAGGCTCAGCTTCCTGGACCTCTCTGAGGAGCAGTGCATATGGAGGCTCAGAGTCAGTCACCAGGTAGTTGCAGACATCTGCAGCCTCCTTCATGCCGAGCTGCTCCCGGCTGGCCCGAGCAGCATCTTCTTACCTGTTGCTATCAAACTCACCACTGCCCTCGCCAAGGCTTCTTCGACAGCACCTCCCAAACCCGTGACCTCTACCACCTCAAAGGACAAGAGTAGCAGGTACATGGGAACAACACCACCTGCACGTTCCCCTCCAAGTCACACACCATCCCGACTTGGAAATATATCGCCGTTCCTTCATCGTCGCTGGGTCAAAATCCTGGAACTCCCTTCCTAACAGCACTGTGGGAGAACCGTCACCACACGGACTGCAGCGGTTCAAGGAGGTGGCTCACCACCACCTTCTCAAGGGCAATTAGGGATGGGCAATAAATGCTGGCCTCGTCAGTGATGCCCACATCCCCTGAACGAATAAAAAAAAAATTCTTCACCTCCAGATCATTCCAGGGTGCCACCGGGGACATCGCCGGGATCTCTCAGTCATCTGCACACAAGTGCATAAGGCAGGTCACCAGCGGCTTGTTTGGCAGGGCCTCGCACTACGTCAACTTCCCCATGGATGACCTCAGCCAGATGGAGAGGGCAGTGGGATTCCACGCTGTGGCTGGCTTCCCAGGGGTGCAGGGTGTAATCGATTGCACCCATATAGCCAGGACTGTTTATCAACAGGAAGGGCTATCACTCCATCAGTACTCAGCTCGTTTGTGACCACCACAAGAGATTCCTTCACTTGTGCGCCAGATGCCGTGGCAGCTGCCACGATTCCTTCATCATTCGGGAATCCAACATTCCACCCCGCTTCCATGCACCGAACACCCGTAAGGGCTGGCTCCTCGGGGACAAGGGATACCTCCTGCACATGTGGCTCATGACACCTCTGAGGAACCCCATCACCGACCAACAGCGTCGATATAACGACAGCCACATCGCTACCAGGTCTACAATTGAGCATGCTATAGGGCTGCTCAAGATGCGCTTCAGGTGCCTTGATCGTTCTGGGGGAGCTCTTCAATATGCATCAGACAGAGTGGGACGCATTACAGTTGTGTGTTGTGCCCTGCACAACATGGCACGACAGAGAGGTGTGCCGCTAGAGGAGGCCCCATTCACATCTGCCACCCACATTGAGGAGGAGGAGGAGGAGGAGCAGGAGCAACCCATGGGCAGAGCAGCGGCTCACCTGGCTGCTCGTGAGGCCAGGATGTCACTGATATGTGAACAATTCTCCTAACATCAGACAGTGTGAAGAGTCCAGTCCTCACACCACCTGGATAGAGCAGTGCCCTTGCCAGCTCCCCTACCCCTCCCTGCACAAAACAATTCTGCAACTACACATACACCCACTGTAGAGTGACACACTGGATGGCATCAAGTGTCGGCGTTCATGGTGAACCTCATGAAAGGGCCTTATTACAGAAGCCAGTCAAGCATGGCCAAGACATGGCAGTAGTGGTGACAATCATAATATTTAATGTGAGTTTAACAAAAAGCAAATATGAATAAAAAACATGACAAACCATCAATCACCCTTGTGCATCCCCTTCGTGCTTACAAAACCTTCGCCTTTCAGTTCTGACTACTTCTACGTAGTGCAGCCCCTGTGGCTGCAGCAGTGGTAGTGGCAGGTTGCTCGTGTTCATGCCCTGACCGCTTAGATGCTTTGGGCCTACATCCTGTGGGTTTTGGTGCCCATGAGGGCCCCTCCAAAGTCTGCTCCACCTACACCTGTGCAAAGGCAGACTCGGCCACCTGGAGAGGAGAAACATAGAAACATTGAAACATAGAAAATAGGAGCAGGAGTAGGCCATTCGGCCCTTCGAGCCTGCTCCACCATTCAATATGATCATGGTTGATCCTCTATCTCAATACCATATTCCCGCTCTCTCCCTATACCCCTTGATGCCTTTTGTGTCTAGAAATCTATCTATCTCCTTCTTAAATATATTCAGTGACTTGGCCTCCACAGCCTTCTGTGGTAGAGAATTCCACAGGCTCACCACTCTCTGAGTGAAGAAATTTCTCCTCATCTCAGTCCTAAATGTCCTACCCTGTATCCTGAGACTGTGACACCTCGTTCTGGACCCCCCCAGCCAGGGGAAACATCCTCCCGGCATCCAAACTGTCTAGCCCTGTCAGAATGTTATATGTTTCAATGGAATCCCCTCTCATTCTTCTAAACTTGAGTGAATACAGGCCGAGTCGACCAAATCTCTCCTCATACGACAGTCCTGCCATCCCAGGAATCAGTCTGTTGAACCTTCACTGCATTCCCTCTATGGCAAGTATATCCCTTCTTAGGTAAGGAGACCAAAACTGCACACAATACTCCAGATGTGGTCTCACCAAGGCCCTGTATAACTGCAGTAAGACATCCCTGCTCCTGTACTCAAATCCTCTTGCAATGAAGGCCAACATACCATTTACCTTCCTAACTGCTTGCTGCACCTGCATGTTTGCTTTCAGTGACTGGTGTACAAGGACACCCAGGTCCCTTTGTCCATCAACATTCCCCAATCTATCAATATTTATATAATACTCTGCGTTTCTGTTTTTCCTTCCAAAGTGGATAACTTCACATTTATCCACATTATACTGCATCTGCCATGTATTTGCCGACTCACTTAACTTGTCTAAATCGTCTTGAAGCCTCTTTGCATCCTCCTCACAACTCACGATCCCACCTAGTTATGTGTCATCAGCAAACTTGGAAATATTACATTTGGTTCCCTCATCAAAATCATTGATATATATTGTGACTAGCTAGGGCCCAAGCACTGATCTCTGCGGTACCCCACTAGTCACTGCCTGCCACCCTGATAAAGACCCATTTATTCCTACTCTCTGTTTCCTGTCTGTTAACCAATTTTCAATCCATGCCAGTATATTACCACCAATCCAATGTGCTTTAATTTTGCACAGTAACCTCTTATGTGGGACTTTATCAAAGGCCTTCTGAAAATCCAAATAAACCACATCCACTGGTTCTCCCTTATCTATTCTACCAGTTACATCCTCAAAAAACTCCAGTAGGTTTGTCAAACATGATTTCCCTTTCATAAATCCATGTTGATTTTGTCTAATCCCGTTGATATTTTCTAAGTGTCCTGTTATCACATCCTTTATAATAGACTCCAGCATTTTCCTTACTACTGATGTTAGGCTAACCGGTATGTAGTTCCCTGTTTTCTCTCTCCCTCCTTTTTTAAATAGTGTGGTTATATTTGCCACCCTCCAATCTGCAGGAACTGTTCCATAATCTATAGAATTTTGGAAGATGACAACTAATGATCCACTATTTCCATGGCTACCTCTTTTAGTACTCTGGGATACAGATTATCAGGTCCTGGGGACTTATCAGCTTTCAGTCCCATTAATTTCTCCAGCACTATTGTTTTACTAATACTAATTTGCTTTAATTCCTCCTTCTCACTAGTCCCTTGATTCCCTAGCATTTCTGGGAAGTTATTTGTGTCCTCTTCCGTGAAGACAGAACCAAAGTATTTGTTTAATTGCTCTGCCATTTCCCGTTCCCCATTATAAATTCTCCCGTTTCTGACTGTAAGGGACCTACATTTGTCTTCACTAATCTTTTTCTTTTTACATACTTGTAGAAGCTTTTACAGTCCACTTTTATGTTCCTTGCAAGTTTACTCACATACTCTATTTTTCCTCTCTTAATAAATCTCTTGGTCCTATTTTGCTGAATTCTAAACTGCTCCCAATCCTCAGGCTTGCTACTTTTTCTGGCAACTTTATAAGACTCCTTTTTGGATCTAATACTATCCTTAACTTCTTTTGTTAGCCATGGTTGGGCCGCATTTCCTTTTGTGTTTTTGCACCAGAAAGGAATGTATAACTGTTGCAATTCATGCATTCGTTCCTTAAATGTTAGCCATTGCCTATCCACCATCATGCCTTTTAATGAAGTTTCCCAATCTGTCATAGCCAACTCACTCCTCACACCTTCATAGTTTCCTTTGTTTAGATTTAGGACCCTAGTTTCGGATTGGACTACTTCACTTTCCATCTTAATGAAGAATTCTATCAGGAGGCAGCATTGCGGGTACTGGTTGAGAGGGGGGCAATGGGTGAGACATGGGGGTGTTTTGAGTGGCGTCCCCACTTCCATTTCACCTTTCGCCGTCATCCCTCCCCTGGGCCAGACCTACACCACTCCTACCATTCTGCTGGACAACAGTTTGGAGGACATGTGTGAAGCTTTGTATCTGTCAGCCTGTTTAAGGCGGTAGAATGTTGTTTACCCTGAGTCCGAACAGCCGTTGTCAGGGACTTATTTGTGAGCCGTGCTTGAAGCTCCATTGAGGCTAGCCTTCCCTCCATAGCAGACATTCCCACACTTACCTGCGACACTATCTCAGAGATGCCCTCATGTCCCTGTGACACTATCTCAGAGATGCCCTCATGTCCCTGTGACACTATCTCAGAGATGCCCTCATGTCCCTGTGACAGTATTTCAGAGATTCCCTCCCGTACTTGTGCCACCATTCCACTCACGCAGGAGTTGGACTCCTCCATCCTCTGCACAATTGTGGAGAGTGCGCGTGGCACCTGTTCCAGCACCTCGCAAATGTGCTGCTGCCCCTCAATCATTCTCCTTTTAAAGGATGGCATCCAGGGTTCAGCATCTGTGTCCAGCTGAGCAGAGCCTGGAGAGGAGTGCTCCCACCGAGGTGGACTCTCCACAGCTGCCCCTGCCACCTGTGTCTGCTCATGCTCACATGTGTGTAATAACTCACCATGTGCGACCCCATACTAACTGAGGACTGGGACCCACCGAGGTGTGTGTATCTGCGCTGGTGGATGGCTCGCTCAGATGTGACGATGCACCCTCAGAGGCCAGCAGGTCCTCTGAGGAACTGCCCTCTGCCATCACAGCAGTCGCTGAAGGCCCTGTAAGAGAACAGAGGCAATATTAAGCATGATCACAGATGTGTCATGTTGCGATGAGCATACTGAGGTCCTGAAGATGGCAAGGCATGAAAACATCAATTCATATTGTGTGTGCTGAACGTTAAAGTTCTGTCAGCTGACGTTTGTCGGGTGCCAGTCTTGGCGTTGCCGACGGACAGGCTCTCGAGGATGCGGCTCAGCTCCAGCACCTCCTCCTCCACGTCTGTGAGGACGACGATCTGTTGCGGCCCTCCTCCAGTCCTCACCATCTCCCATGCATTCTGGTATCTTCTCCTATAAGGGAAGACAGTACAGATGCGTGAGTGAGTGATGGTGACATGGCCAACCGATGAATGCATTGGTTTGGGTGAGGCTGACCATGAAAGAGACAGAGCCATGACATTGTATGAGGATTGGGTTGAGTGGCAGTGGTGGGGTGAGTAATGGGGAGGTGAGGAAGTGCTGTGGAAGTGCTGAGGAAGTTGAGGATGAGCTTTGAGTGGGTGTGAGGAGTGATGTGATAGAGTAGTGTTGGCAGTGCAGAATGAGTTGGGGGGTGGGGGCGGTGAAGTGTAAGATGGAACGTAGGAGAATGAGTAAGTGTACTCACTTTGGCTGACCTAGTTAGGTCATTGAAGCGCTTCCTGCACTGGATCCAGGTGCGGGAGATGTTGCTGCTGCTGGTGACCTCCTCGAGCCAGGCCTTCTTGGTGGCAGAGGCAGGCCACTTCCTCCCGTCAACCGGGTAGAAGACAGCCCTCCTCCTCCTCACCCCATCCAGTAGCACCTGAAATGAGGCATCACTGAATCTAGGAGCAGTCTTTCCCCTGTGCTGCTCAATTGCGCTCTGTGGATGTTTGTTCCAGGAGCAGCCATTGGAGGACTGCCCCTTTAAATAGAGCTCCTCCAGCTGACAGCCTGTGATGCGGGTGCGCAGTCCGCCCGCTGCGCAGGTTTCGGATGGCAAACCTGGAAGCCACGGTAAGTGGCTCCAATTGACCCATGATCACGTGGGGAACGGACAGATTTTATTGGGCGGGTTACCCACATGCCCAATCACCCCCCCACTGCCATCCTGTCTTCCCACTAATATCGGGGCCATAGAGTACAAGAGCAATAATATATCAAAAGCAAAATACTGCGGATGCTGGAAATCTGAAATAAAAACAGAAAATGCTGGAAAAGCTCAGCAAGTGAGGCAGCATCCATGGAGAAAGAAACAGAGTTAACATTTCAGGTCGAAGACCTTTCGTCAAAACTGGAAGATGTTAAAATACAAAAGCAAGGAAGTCGTGATGAACCTTTATAAAACACTGGTTCGGCCACAGCTGGAGTATTGTGTCCAATTCTGTGCACCGCACTTTAAGAAGGATGTGAAGGCCTTAGAGAGGGTGCAGAAAAGGTTTACTAGAATGGTTCCAGGGATGAGGGACTTCAGTTACATGGATAGACTGGAGAAACTGGGATTGTTCTCCTTAGAGCAGTGAAGGTTAAGAGGAGGTTTGAGAGAAGTGTTTGAAATCATGAAGGTGTTTAGATAAAGTAAGTTAAGTCGAATGGCCTCCTTCTGTGCTGTATCCATTCTATGATTCTATGTGTTAAAGTATTTAAATCTAAATCGTCTGTGAACATTTCCTCTTTTAAACTTAACCCTGTGTCCTTTGCTACTGGACAATGTGGCCATCTCAAACATGTTATCGGTATGTTTTTTCTCTATTTCTTTATGGATCTTTGATACTTGAATAATATCTCCCCTGAAATTAAATAATACCAACCTCTCCTCATAACCCAGATCATTGAGGTATCAGTTTAACTTTTTCTTTAATTCATTTCCGGGATGTGGACATGGATGGTGTTTATTGCACATCTTTACAGTAATGTAGAGGTTGTGTTACTGGACATACAATTCAGAGAACGTAAATTCAAATCCCAACATAGCAGTTTGAGAATTTGAATTCTGTTTAAGAAAAGGAAAAGGATGCAGTGATGGAGCATGTGTGTGTACTAATATATTAATGAAGAGGATGTAGTGATAGAGTGTGCACTGATATATTAATGAAGAGGATGTAATGATGGAGTGTGTGTGTGTACTGATATATTAGTGAAGAGGATGTAGTGATGGAGAGTGTGTGTACTGATATATTAATGAAGAGGATATAGTGATGGAGAGTGTGTGTGTACTGATATATTAGTGAAGAGGATGTCGTGATGGAGAGTGTGTGTACTGATATATTAATGAAGAGGATGCAGTGATGGAGTGTGTGTGTGCACTGATTGTCAGAGTTCTACCGTCTCAAAACCTTCATATGACAAACGATAGTCCTCGACCAATTTGTACTTCAAAACTGTGTCTTGTAACTCACTCCACACAAGTCACACTACAGTACCTTTGGCAACGCCTAGTACACTTTCCCAGTCCCAGGCTCTTTCAGCTGTCCTCAGCTGCCTTGCAACTTCCCTCAACTGCCTTTCAGCTCATCAGCTTCTTTACAGGTCTCAGAGCCCTGGCCAGCCCCAGGTCTCCTTCCAGTTTCCTCTTCAGGGGCTCTGCTCCGGGGTAGCCTATACGTTCTCGACCTCTCCCTTTTACTCTCACCGGACTGGGGAAGGTCTCCACTCACTCTTAAAAGTAAGGTCTCCTTAAAAGGACCATACCCTTATTCAGGGATCAGGGCCTTCAGTTACTCTGCTACACATCCTCCCCCCATCCCCCCAGCAAAGAGCCATCGGCTCTAGTGGCCTGTGCCACGAGGCCATATGCTCTGGAGAAGGCATACAATAATCCCCTGAGCATATCCGGCTCCATGCCCAATAGTTGTCTTCTCAATCATTTCACCAAGTTCTTGCCATCCATCTTCACATGCCCCATGGACAGTCCCTTTAGCCATTTCAAAGGCTATTGACACAGCGTCCGAGTTTTCAGCTTTTCCTTTTTGTGTGGGCTCTGGCATCTCCCTTTCACATGAATCCTCAGGCTGGATTTTCCCCGTGGGAATTTCCTGCTCGTGCCCATCGCCTTGCATTTCTGGTGTAACCACCCTTTTGCAAAAGGACATGATCGGACCTGCCGACAGCTTCATCTTTCCAGCTGCCTTCTCAGTAAAGGACTCTTCTTCATTCCGGCTCACTCCAAGCTCAGTCCATTTGGTCTCTTCTCCAATCCACTTTTGAAAGACTGCTTTCAGCCATATCCTCTCATACAGCACAGTCCTCTCAGCAGGCTCATCCGATGGACTGCCAAAGATAGACCTGAGGGAAGGAGTATCCAATTGAACTGCTTCCTGGTCTGGAGCTGATTTCTTCTTTTTCTCTTTCCACTGCTTAACAACCTCTGTTGCTTTTATATCCTTGGACTTTTTCTGGAATTCTTTTCCCATGTACTCCCTTCGACATTGGGACTGTGGATGTGGAAGTCTCCATTCCCCGCACTGGCACTCGATCCCATGAGATCGCCAACAAACCCTGGTGGTGTCCAAGAATCCCATTCCTTGGGTTTCTCAGAGACTGGAACTTGTTTCTCGGGGTTTCTTCTTAACCACTCCAGCTGCTGCTCCTCGGCCACACTTCGCACGATGATGAGCAACTGCGTCGCCTTTTCTGACTGTGAGTGGTTGACTTCATCTTCCATTTTGAAGCAACCGTCCCTCACTCCACTTGATTCCTGCAGTTTGCGCCTGCCCATCGATTTGCTCCATTTATCTCTCCTGCGGGTTTTTCCCTTCCCCCAGAGGAATCCTTCTTCCCCTGGTCCTTATTTGACCTCCGGGTTGCTGATTCATCTTTGCACCCTTCAATTTAAGTTTTAGTGGAGGCCCAATCTCCAGGAGACCCTAACCTGATTATAGGTTTATCGGTCGCTCCATGTCAATAGAAGCTGAGTGTAAATTTACTTAATGGTCGCTTTCCAAAGTTAGACTCTTTGATTCAAGACTTACTTCACAAACTTACAAACTTAGTCAATCCCACTGCTGGAGTGATTTTGATGGCCTCTCTGCTCCTTCAACTCATTATTGGTCCTTTCCCTCTGAACCGCTCTTTGTTGAGCCTCTTCTGATCACTAGCTCTCAATTCCCAGCCTTCCACAGTCCCCTGGAAGCGAGTTGCTCCTGGAGGGTCTCGGTAATCTAAGGACTCTCCTGTACTCTTCCCCGTTGCCTCTAATCTTCTTGACCATGCACCATGCATTGGAAAGATCACTCTGCAGTTTTGCAGATCTTTCTGCCTGTTCATCGTTGGATTGCCTCTGTTGACCTTCGGTCACCTCTTGCTTCCTTCAAAGAGCTACAACCTCTTCAACCTGGGTTTCATAGGCAGACTGGAGGCTCTGGTTTTGAGAGGTCAGCTCCGCAACCTCAGTGTCCAACTCTTGCACCTTCTGTGCCAGTTCGTTCCTCTCGCTCTAGGTTTTTGAGGCCCATCTGATTACTTTCCAAAGCCAGAATCTGTTTAGTGAGCATCTCTGGTTCAGCTTCCTTCTCAACCTTCAATGTCTCGTATTGCATGACAACAGAATTCTTCTCTTTGCAGATCCTTTCAGCCTCTTCCTTCAGCACATACACTTGTTGCAACATACTCGCTCTTTCGACTTCCATCTCCCTCTCAAAACTGAACATCGCATCCTCTTTGGCCCTCAGGGCTTCCTCAAGGGTCTCCCGCTTCCAGCGGAGATTGAACACAACTTGCTGGGCCGCCCGTCTTTACTTTGCGAGTCTTCTGCCAATTGGTGCCTCCCTTTCTTCTCTTCCTCCAACTTCACGTTCAACGCATCGAACTGTCAGGTCAGCCTTTCCTCCTGAACCCATGAAGCTTCTTCTGTTCAACCATCTCATTGACTGACTGCTGGAGGCTGGCGATGGTCACCCATAGCTGGCTTTTCTCCTCCTTGTGAAGTGCCTTCGTGGCCTGCAGGTTGACCTTCAGGCGGAGCTTGGCGTCCTCGATGCCCTGCCGCTCGTCGGCCCGCTCCTCCAGCTGGGTCCTCATCTCTGCCACCTGCTGCTCCAGCACTCTCTTCGCCTTCTCCA
Source organism: Heptranchias perlo (assembly GCF_035084215.1). NCBI lineage: Eukaryota > Metazoa > Chordata > Chondrichthyes > Hexanchiformes > Hexanchidae > Heptranchias > Heptranchias perlo. Next base: position 36,039,775 of record NC_090327.1, on the reverse strand, counting down.
GCTCGTGGACGCTCTTGCCCACCCCATCCATGGCACTCATCAGGTCCTCCCTCTTGGCCCAGTGTTTCTTGTTGAGACCTCGTGCAGCTTGCGGACCTGTCTAATCAGCGTCCGTCTCTTCTTGCTGTTCACCAACTGAGCCTGCAGGGAAACCACCTGCTGCCCAAGCTTCAGCCCCTTCTCCTTCTCTTCCTAGAGCAGCTTCTGGGTGTCCTTTAGGTGGGACTTCAAACTTGACACCTCCTTGGCCAGTTTGATGGCTTGGACTCAGTCCTCCCCAAAGTTCTGGTGGTGTCTTCCAGTTCGGCCTGCAATTTGAGGACCCAATCCATGCCATTTTTCTCCTGACTGTTACCACATAAGCACATATCACTGATCTCTCCCTCATCCTGGGGCAAGCCTTCTACAGCACCGTTTTTGTTATGAATGGACTTCCTCGGCCTTCCTCTGCGACCCTTTCTGGACTTCCGCATTTCCTCAGAATGGGCGCGGTTTCCTGAAAAATTCCCGTACGCGCCTTCCTCAGCTCACTTCAAGAGGCCTCCGGAACGGTACCCTCTGTGAATTTGTGATTGAACTTATCCTCCTTAATGTCAGCCACCATCATTTCTTTACAGAGTTCCCAGAACTCGTCCTTATCACGATCATGGTTTAGGACATCGGCTTCTTTATCCACAATACCTTGCTTATCGTATACAGTATGTCACTCAGCAACGCATACCCTTTACCCTGGGTGCAACGGATCAGGAACTGATTGGTCCTCTCTTGAGAGCGCAACAATACCTCAAACAATTCCATATTGGGTTGGTCTCTTTCTTTTCTGTCTTGGAGACGCGATCCCACTTCTGACACAATGGTGTAGATTTTAACCTCCAAGAGCGGGTGGGTTGGGGGCGAGTGGGGAGTAAAAATACTCCGTTTTCAGAGCGGGATGGCATCCCAACTCCAATACGCCAGCTTCTGGGTTTAACCCAGACAGGTTTGTCAACGTGTGGAGAGCAGACACCAGGAAGTCCCGCTCCCGGCGGGCCAATACTTAAAGGGCAATGTACCTCATTGAGATACTTGAGGTACTTAATATTTTGTGTATTGGAATAATAAAATGAATTTAACCTTACCTGTTCGGGTTTCCCATCGCTTCCCATTCACGTCAGGTAAAAGCAGGTGGGAAGGGCTGGATTCATGAGGTGAGTGCCTTTACTGCACTACTTGAGTGCAATAAAGGAACTTGATGCCCCCCTGATGATGCCTCCCCTCGATGATGCTCCCCACCCCTGATGGTGGACCCCCCCAACCCATGGTGGACCCCACCTACTACTGGCTCTTCACCTGACCTCCAGCGACCTCTGATCTCTTCATCAGCCCCCAGATCTCTTCATCAGCAGTCCCCCCGCCCAACCCCCGGCCAATCTTCACCCCAGCCTCTCCCTGATCTTCTCCCCGATCTTCTTCCAGCCCAACCACCACCCCCCCTCAATCTTCTCCCCTGCTCTCCCCACACCTGATCTTCTCTCAGCCACCCCCCCCAATCTTCTCCCCGGCAACCACCCCCCCCGCCATCTTCTCCCGCCACCCCCCCCCGATCTCTCCCCGGTTCTCCTCCCCGATCATCTCCCCCCCCCAATCCTCCCCACCCAATCTTCTCCCCACCCCGATCTCCTCCCCAGCATCCCCTCCCACCAAAGTCCACGGCAACACTCCCCCCCGATCTTCTCCCGCCACCCCCCGTGATCTCTCCCCATCTCCACTCCCCGATCATCATCCCCTAATCCTCCCCTCCCCGATCTTCTACCGTCCCCCCCACCCCGATCTCCTCCCGGGCAACCCCCCACAATCCTCTCCCGGCCCCCCCCCGGTCTCTCCCCAGCTCCCCTCCCCGATCATCATCCCCCAATCCTCCCCCCACCCCCACCCCCGATCTTCAACCGCCCCCCCCACCGATCTCCTCCCCGGCATCCCCCCCCAATCCTCTCCCGGCCCCTCCCCCGCGATCTTCTCCCCAGCAACCCCCCGCTCCGATCTTCTCCCCCTCCAATCATCTCCCCCCCCACCAATCTTCTCCCCTGCCCTCCCCCCGATCTTCTCCCCAGCCTATGATCCCTCCCGATCTCCCTCTGATCCCCAGCTGCAACTTGCTGCAGCAGGCCAGCCGACGAGTCTGTGAATCAGGCTGGCTGCCGAGCGTGAAACCCGGAAGTGAAATTGACAGACCTCTCAAGGTCGCCGCCCACTTAGCTTCCAGGTTTCGCATTCGGAAGTCTTCCCCCCACCCCTCCATTCCCAGCTCTCAGTTAAAATTTACCCCCATATGTCACAGAGTCCTACCATCAGGAGACATGCCAGATCATCGATCATCCAAATCATCAGGAGACCAGCTTTCAGGAGAACAGCGTCCACGACACCTGCCACGGTAACCTCTGCAAGACATGCCAGATCATCGACACAGATACCACCATCACACGAGAGGACACCACCCACCAGGTGCATGGTTCATACTCCTGTGACTCGGCCAACGTTGTCTACCTCATACGTTGCAGGAAAGGATGCCCCGGAGCATGGTACATTGGCGAGACCATGCAGACACTGCGACAACGGGTGAACGGACACCGCGCAACAATCGCCAGACAGGAGGGTTCCCTCCCAGTCGGGGAACACTTCAGCAGTCAGGGACATTCAGCCACCGATCTTCGGGTAAGCGTTCTCCAAGGTGGCCTTCGAGACACACGACAACGCAAAATCGTCGAGCAGAAATTGATAGCCAAGTTCCGCACCCATGAGGACGGCCTCAACCGGGATCTTGGGTTCATGTCACGCTACATGTTACCCCACTAGCGAACAAAAGCTATCTGTTTTTAATATAATGGGTCATTTGCTGGCTTTCTCTGCCTTCAGGATGTTTCTGCCTCTCTCTCTCTCTGTTTTTTTTTCCCTGTTTGTTTTTTTGTTGAATGTGTATTCGGGGGATCTGTAGGTGACACCTCTCTGTCTGAACACGGTGATTGCCTTGGCAACGGGCAGTTGCAGGGGCAGTCTGTAAACACCATGTATTGTTCTGTGATGTATAAATGCGTAGGCTTCAAGGAGCTCCTGAACATTTACCTGAGGAAGGAGGAAACCTCCGAAAGCTTGTAGATTTCAAATAAAAATCGTTGGACTATAACTTGGTGTTGTAAAATTGTTTACAATTGTCAACCCCAGTCCATCACCGGCATCTCCACATCCTGATATATTAAGGAAGAGGATGGAGTGATGGAGCGGGTGTACCCATATATTAATGAACAGGATGTATTGATGTAGTGTTTGTGTATTGGTATATTAATGGAGAGAATGCAGTGATGGATTGTGTGTGCACCGATATATTAATGAAAAGGATGCAGTGATGGTGTATTTACTCATATATTAATGAAGAGGATGCAGTGGTGGAGTGTTTATGTACTGATATATTAATAAAGGAATTGTTGTGATGGTGTGTTTGCATGTACTAAAATATTAATGAAGAGGTTCCAGTGATGTACTGTGTGTGTGCACTGATAAATATATTTATATATTAATGAAGAGGATGCAGTGATGGTGTGTGTACCAATATGTTAATAAAGAGATTGTGGAGTTCGAGAGCGTGTATGTACCGGCATATTAAGGAAGAAGAGGCAGTGATGGAGAGTGTGTGTACTGAAATATTAATGAAGAGGATGTAGTGATGGAGAGTGTGTGTACTGATATATTAATGAAGAGGATGTAGTGATGGAGAGTGTGTGTATATTGATATATTAATGAAGAGGATGTAGTGATGGAGTGTGTGTACTGATATATTAATGAAGAGGATGTAGTGATGGAGAGTGTGTGTACTGATATATTAATGAAGAGGATGTAGTGATGGAGAGTGTGTGTACTGATATATTAATGAAGAGGATGTAGTGATGGAGAGTGTGTGTACTGATATATTAATGAAGAGGATGTAGTGATGGAGAGTGTGTGTACTGATATATTAGTGAAGAGGATGCAGTGATGGAGAGTGTGTGTACTGATATATTAGTGAAGAGGATGTAGTGATGGAGAGTGTGTGTACTGATTTATTAAGTAAGAGGATATAGTGATGGAGAGTGTGTGCACTGATATATTAGTGAAGAGGATGTAGTGATGGAGAGTGTGTGTACTGATATATTAGTGAAGAGGATGTAGTGATGGAGAGTGTGTGTACTGATATATTAGTGAAGAGGCTGCAGTGATGGAGATTGTGTGTACTGATATATTAGTGAAGAGGATGTAGTGATGGAGAGTGTGTGTACTGATATATTAGTGAAGAGGATGCAGTGATGGAGAGTGTGTGTACTGATATATTAAGGAAGAGGATGGAGTGATGGAGAATATGTGTACGGATACATTAGTGAAGAGTATGCAGTGATGGAGAATGTGTGTACTGATGTATTAATGAAGAGGATGTAGTGATGGAGTTGTGAACTGACAGATTAGTGAAGTGGATGTAGTGATGGAGAGTGTGTGTACTGATATATTAATGAAGAGGATGAAGTGATGGAGAGTGTGTGTACTGATATAAAAATGAAGAAGATGTAGTGATGGAGTGTGTGTGTACTGATATATTAATGAAGCGGATGCAGTGATGGAGAGTGTGTGTACTGATATATTAATGAAGCGGATGCAGTGATGGAGAGTGTGTGTACTGATATATTAAGGAAGAGGATGTAGTGATGGAGAATGTGTGTACTGATACATTAGTAAACAATTTTACAACACCAAGTTATAGTCCAGCAATTTTATTTTAAATTCACAAGCTTTCGGAGACTTCCTCCTTCCTCAGGTAAATGTTCAGGAGCTCCTGTAGTGATGGAGTTGTGAACTGACAGATTAGTGAAGAGGATGTAGTGATGGAGAGTGTGTGTACTGATATATTAGTGAAGAGGATGTAGTGATGGAGAGTGTGTGCACTGATATATTTGTGAAGAGGATGTAGTGATGGAGAGTGTGTGCACTGATATAAAAATGAAGAAGATGTAGTGATGGAGTGTGTGTGCACTAATACATTAGTGAAGAGGATGTAGTGATGGAGTGTGTGTGCACTGATACATTAGTGACGAGGATGTAGTGATGGAGAGTGTGTGTACTGATATATTAGTGAAGAGTATGCAGTGATGGAGAGTGTGTGTACTGATATATTAATGAAGAGGATTGAGTGATGGAGAGTGTGTGCACTGATACATTCGTGAAGAGGATGTAGTGATGGAGTTGTGTACTGACAGATTAGTGAAGAGGTTGTAACGATGGAGAGTGTGTGTACTTAGATGTAAATGAAGAGGATGTCGTGATGGAGAGTGTGTGCACTGATATATTAATGAAGAGGATGTAGTGATGGAGAATGTGTGTCCTGATAGATTAGTGAAGAGGATGTAGTGATGTAGAGTGTGTGTATTGATATATTAGTGAAGAGGATGCAGTGATGGAGAGTGTGTGTCCTGATATATTAGTGAAGAGGATGTAGTGATGGAGAGTGTGTGCACTGATATATTAGTGAAGCGGATGTAGAGATGGAGAGCGTGTGTACTGAGAGATTAGTGAAGAGTATGTAGTGATGAAGGGTGTGTGTACAGATATATTAATGAAGAGGATGTCGTGAGGGAGAGTGTGTGTTCTGATATATTAGTGAAGAGGAAGCAGCGATGGAGATTGTGTGTACTGATATATTAATGAAGAGGATGTAGTGATGGAGAGTGTGGGTGCTGATATATTCATGAAGCGGATGCAGTGATGGAGTTGCGTATTGATATATTAATGAGGAGGATGCAGTGATGGAGAGTGTGTGTACTGATATATTAGTGAAGAGGTTGCAGTGATGGAGATTGTGTGTACTGATATATTAATGAACAGGATGTAGTGATGGAGTTGTGTACTGATATATCCGTGAAGAGGATGCAGTGACGAAGAATGTGTGCACTGATATATTAATGAAGACGATGTCTTGTTGGAGAGTGTGTGCACTGATATATTAATGAAGAGGATGTAGTGATGGAGAGTGTGGGTGCTGATATATTCATGAAGCGGATGCAGTGATGGAGTTGTGTACTGATATATTAATGAAGAGGATGTTGTGATGGAGAGTGTGTGTACTGATATATTAGTGAAGAGGATGTCGTGATGGAGAGTGTGTGTACTGATATATTAATGAAGACGATGTCTTGTTGGAGAGTGTGTGCACTGATATATTAATGAAGAGGATGCAGTGATGGAGTTGTGTACTGATATATTAATGAGTAGGATGTAGTGATGGAGAGTGTGTGTACTGATATATTAGTGAAGAGGATGTCGTGATGGAGTTGTGTACTGATATATTAATGAGGAGGATGTAGTGATGGAGAGTGTGTGTACTGATATATTAATGAAGAGGATGTAGTGATGGAGAGTGTGTGTACTGATGTATTAATGAAGAGAATGTAGTGATGGAGTTGTGTACTGATATATCAGTGAAGAGGATTTACTGATGGAGAGTGTGTGTATTGATGTATTTGTGAAAAGGATGTAGCGATGGAGAGTGTGCGTACTTATATATTAATGAAGAGGATGTAGTGATGGAGAGTGTGTCTACTGATATATTAATGAAGAGGATGTAGTGATGGAGTTGTGTCCTGATGTATTAATGAAGAGGATGTAGTGATGGAGTGTGTGTGTACTGATATATTAATGAAGAGGATGTCGTAATGGAGATTGTGTGTACTGATATATTAGTGAAGAGGATGTAGTGATGGGGAGTGTGTGTCCTGATATCGAATGGAAGGGGATGTCGTGATGGAGAATGTGTGTACTCATATAGTAATGAAGAGGATGTAGTGATGGAGAGTGTGTGTACTGATATATTAGTGAAGAGGATGTAGTGATGGAGAGTGTGTGTTCTGATATATTAGTGAAGAGGATGTAGTAATGGAGAGTGTGTGTACTGATATATTAATGAAGAGGATGGAGTGATGGAGAATGTGTTTCCTGATATATTAGTGCAGAGGATGTCGTGATGGAGAGTGTGTGTACTGATGTATTAAGGAAGAGGATGTAGTGATGGAAAATATGTATACTGATGGATTCGTGAGGAGGATGAAGTGATGGAGAGTGTGTGTACTGATATATTAGTGAAGAGGATGCAGTGATGGAGAGTGTGTGCACTGATATATTAAGGAAGAGGATGCAGTGATGGAGAGTGTGTGCACTGATATATTAAGGAAGAGGATGCAGTGATGGAGAGTGTGTGCACTGATACCTTAATGAAGACGATGCAGTGATGGAGAGTCTGTGTACTGATATATTAGTGAAGAGGATGGCTTGATGGAAAGTGTGTGTACTGATATATTAATGAAGAGGATGGAGTGATGGAGTTGTGTACTGATATATCAGTGAAGAGGATGTACTGATGGAGAGTGTGTGTATTGATGTATTCGTGAAAAGGATGTAGCGATGAAGAGTGTGCGTACTTATATATTAATGAAGAGGATGTAGTGATGGAGAGTGTGTGTACTGATATATTAATGAAGAGGATGTAGTGATGGAAAGTGTGTGTACTGATATATTAATGAAGAGGATGTAGTGATGGAGATTGTGTCTACTGATGTATTAATGAAGAGGATGTAGTGATGGAGTGTGTGTGTACTGATACATCAACGAAGAGGATGTCGTAATGGAGATTGTGTGTACTGATATATTAGTGAAGAGGATGTAGTGATGGAGAGTGTGTGTCCTGATATCGAATGGAAGGGGATGTCGTGATGGAGAATGTGTGTACTGATATATTAATGAAGAGGATGTAGTGATGGAGAGTGTGTGTACTGATATATTAGTGAAGAGGATGTAGTGATGGAGAGTGTGTGTTCTGATATATTAGTGAAGAGGATGTAGTAATGGAGAGTGTGTGTACTGATATATTAATGAAGAGGATGGAGTGATGGAGAATGTGTGCACTGATGGATTAGTGAGGAGCATGAATTGATGGAGAGTGTGTGTACTGATATATTAGTGAAGAGTATGCAATGATGGAGAGTGTGTGTACTGATATATTAGTGAAGAGGATGCAGTGATGGAGAGTGTGTGCACTGATATATTAAGGAAGAGGATGCAGTGATGGAGAGTGTGTGTACTGATATATTAGTGAAGAGGATGGCTTGATGGAAAGTGTGTGTACTGATATATTAATGAAGAGGATGTAGTGATGGAGAGTGTGTGTACTGATATATTAATGAAGAGGATGTAGTGATGGAGAGTGTGGGTGCTGATATATTCATGAAGCGCATGCAGTGATGGAGTTGTGTACTGATATATTAATGAGGAGGATGTTGTGATGGAGAGTGTGTGTACTGATATATTAGTGAAGAGGATGTCGTGATGGAGTTGTGTACTGATATATTAATGAGGAGGTTGTAGTGATGGAGAGTGTGTGTACTGATGTATTAATGAAGAGAATGTAGTGATGGAGTTGTGTACTGATATATCAGTGAAGAGGATATACTGATGGAGAGTGTGTGTATTGATGTATTCGTGAAAAGGATGTAGCGATGGAGAGTGTGCGTACTGATATATTAATGAAGAGGATGTAGTGATGGAGAGTGTGTCTACTGATATATTAATGAAGAGGATGTAGTGATGGAGTTGTGTCCTGATGTATTAATGAAGAGGATGTAGTGATGGAAAGTGTGTCTACTGATGTATTAATGAAGAGGATGTAGTGATGGAGAGTGTGTCCACTGATGTATTAATGAAGAGGTTGTAGTGATGGAGTGTGTGTGTACTGATACATCAACGAAGAGGATGTCGTAATGGAGATTGTGTGTACTGATATATTAGTGAAGAGGATGTAGTGATGGGGAGTGTGTGTCCTGATATCGAATGGAAGGGGATGTCGTGATGGAGAGTGTGTGTACTGATATATTAATGAAGAGGATGGAGTGATGGAGAATGTGTTTCCTGATATATTAGTGCAGAGGATGTCGTGATGGAGAGTGTGTGTACTGATGTATTAAGGAAGAGGATGTAGTGATGGAAAATATGTATACTGATGGATTAGTGAGGAGGATGAAGTGATGGAGAGTGTGTGTACTGATATATTAGTGAAGAGTATGCAATGATGGAGAGTGTGTGTACTGATATATTAGTGAAGAGGATGCAGTGATAGAGAGTGTGTGCACTGATATATTAAGGAAGAGGATGCAGTGATGGAGAGTGTGTGCACTGATATCTTAATGAAGACGATGCAGTGATGGAGAGTCTGTGTACCGATATATTAGTGAAGAGGATGGCTTGATGGAAAGTGTGTGTACTGATATATTAATGAAGAGGATGGAGTGATGGAGTTGTGTACTGATATATCAGTGAAGAGGATGTACTGATGGAGAGTGTGTGTATTGATGTATTCGTGAAAAGGATGTAGCGATGGAGAGTGTGCGTACTGATATATTAATGAAGAGGATGTAGTGATGGAGAGTGTGTGTACTGATATATTAATGAAGAGGATGTAGTGATGGAGTTGTGTACTGATATATCAGTGAAGAGGATGTACTGATGGAGAGTGTGTGTATTGATGTATTCGTGAAAAGGATGTAGCGATGGAGAGTGTGCGTACTGATATATTAATGAAGAGGATGTAGTGATGGAGAGTGTGTGTACTGATATATTAATGAAGAGGATGTAGTGATGGAGTTGTGTCCTGATGTATTAATGAAGAGGATGTCGTGATGGAGAGTGTGTGTACTGATGTATTAATGAAGAGGATGTAGTGATGGAGAGTGTGTCTACTGATGTATTAATGAAGAGGTTGTAGTGATGGAGTGTGTGTGTACTGATACATCAAGGAAGAGGATGTCGTAATGGAGATTGTGTGTACTGATATATTAGTGAAGAGGATGTCGTGATTGGGAGTGTGTGTCCTGATATATTATGAAAGGGGATGTCGTGATGGAGAATGTGTGTTCTGATATATTAATGAAGAGGATGTAGTGATGGAGAGTGTGTGTACTGATATATTAGTGAAGAGGATGTAGTAATGGAGAGTGTGTGTACTGATATATTAGTGAAGAGGATGTAGTGATGGAGAGTGTGTGCACTGATATATTAGTGAAGAGGATGTAGTAATGGAGAGTGTGTGTACTGATATATTAATGAAGAGGATGGAGTGATGGAGAATTTGTATACTGATATATTAGTGCAGAGGATGTCGTGATGGAGAGTGTGTGTACTGATGTATTAAGGAAGAGGATGTTGTGATGGAAAATGTGTATACTGATGGATTAGTGAGGAGGATGAAGTGATGGAGAGTGTGTGTACTGATATACTAGTGAAGAGTATGCAATGATGGAGAGTGTGTGTACTGATATATTAGTGAAGAGGATGCAGTGATGGAGAGTGTGTGCACTGATATATTAAGGAAGAGGATGCAGTGATGGAGAGTGTGTGTACTGATATATTAATGAAGACGATGCAGTGATGGAGAGTCTGTGTACTGATATATTAGTGAAGAGGATGTAGTGATGGAGAGTGTTTGTACTGATATATTAGTGAAGAGGATGTAGTGATGGAGAGTGTGTGCACTTATATATTAGTGAAGCGGATGTAGTGATGGAGAGTGTGTGTGCAGATATATTAATGAAGAGGATGCAGTGATGGAGAGTGTGTGCACTGATATATTAATGAAGAGGATGGCTTGATGGAAAGTGTGTGTACTGATATATTAATGAAGAGGATGGAGTGATGGAAAGTTTGTGTACTGATATATTAATGAAGAGGATGGCTTGATGGAAAGTGTGTGTACTGATATATTAATGAAGAGGATGGAGTGATGGAGAGTGTGTGTACTGATGGATTAGTGAGGAGGATGAAGTGATGGAGAATGTGTGTACTGATATATTAAGGAAGAGGATGAAGTGATGGAAAGTGTCTGTACTGATATATTAGTGAAGAGTATGCAGTAATGGTGAGTGTGTGTACCGATATATTAGTGAAGAAGATGTAGTGATGGAGAGTGTGTGTACTGATATATTAACGAAGAGGATGGAGTCATGGTGAGTGTGTGCACTGATATATAAGTGAAGAGAATGTAGTGATGGAGATTGTATGTACTGATATAGTAATGAAGAGGATGTAGCGATGGAGAGTGTGTGTACTGATAGATTAGTGAAGAGGATGGAGTGATGGAGAGTGTGTGTACTGATATATTAATGAAGAGGTTGCAGTGATGGAGAGTGTGTGTACTGATATAGTAATGAGGAGGATGTAGTGATGGAGATGTGTACTGATACATTAGTGAAGAGGACGTAGTGATGGAGAGTGTGTGTACTGATATATTAATGAAGAGGATGTCGTGATGGAGTTGTGTCCTGATGTATCAATCAAGAGGATGTAGTAATGGAAAGTGTGTGTACTGATAGATTAGTGAAGAGGATGGAGTGATGGAGATTGTATGTACTGATATAGTAATGAAGAGGATGTAGTGATGGAGAGTGTGTGTACTGATATATTAATGAAGAGGATGTAGTGATGGAGAGTGTGTGTACTGATATATGAATGAAGAGGATGTAGTGATGGAGTGTGTGTACTGATATATTAGTGAAGAGGATGTCGTGATGGAGAGTGTGTGTACAGATATATTAATGAAGAGGATGTAGTGATGGAGAGTGTGTGTACTGATATAATAATGAAGAGGATGCAGTAATGGAGATTGTGTGTACTGACATATAAATGAAGAGGATGTCGTGATGGAGAGTGTGTGTCCTAATATATTAGTGAAGAGAATGTAGTCATGGAGAGTTTGTGTACTGATATATTAATGAAGAGGATGTAGTGATGGAGAGTGTGTGAACTGATATATGAATGAAGAGGATGTAGTGATGGAGAGTGTGTGTACTGATATACTAGTTAAGAGGATGTCGTGATGAAGGGTGTGTGTACTGATATATTAATGAAGAGGATGTAGTGATGGAGAGTGTGTGTACTGATATATTAAGGAAGAGGATGTAGTGATGGAGAAAGTGTTTCCTGATATATGATTGAAGAGGATGGAGTGATGGAGGGTGTGTGTTCTGAAAAAATGAGTGAAGAGGATGTAGTGATGAAGAGTGTCTGTACTGATATATGAGTGAAGAGGATGTAGCAATGGCGAGTGTATGTACGAATATATCAGTGAAGAGGATGTCGTGATGGAGAGTGTGTGTCCTGATATATTAATGAAGAGGATGTGGTGATGGAGTTGTGTCCTGATATATTAATGAAGAGGATGTAGTGATGGAGAGTGTGTGCACTGATATATTAGTGAAGAGGATGTCGTGATGGAGTTGTGCACTGATATATTAGTGAAGAGGATGTAGTGAAGGAGAGTGTGTGCACTGATATATTAGTGAAGAGGTGAGCAGGTTATTGGTGAGTAAGTGCCGCTTGATAGCACTGTCGACGACACCTTCCATCACTTTGCTGATGATTGAGAGTAGACTGATGGGGCGGTAATTGGCCGGATTGGATTTGTCCTGCTTTTTGTGGACAGGACATACCTGGGCAATTTTCCACATTGTCGGGTGGATGCCAGTGTTGTAGCTGTACTGGAACAGCTTGGCTTGAGGCGCAGCTAGTTCTGGAGCACAAGTCTTCAGCACTACAGCTGGGATGTTGTCAGGGCCCATAGCCTTTGCTGTATCCAGTGCAGTCAGCCGTTCCTTGATATCACGTGGAGTGAATCGAATTGGCCGAAGACTGGCTTCCGTGAAGGTGTGTACTGATATATTAATGAAGCGGAAGTAGTGATGGAGAGTGTGTGTACTGATATATTGATGAAGAGGATGTAGTGATGGAGAGTGTTTGTGCTGATATATTGATGAAGAGGATGTAGTGATGGAGAGTGTGTGTACTGATATATTGATGAAGAGGATGTAGTGATGGAGAGTGTGTGCTGAAAGATTAATGAAGGGGATGCAGTGATGGAGAGTGTGTGTACTGATATATTGATGAAGAGGATGTAGTGATGGAGAGTGTTTGTGCTGATGTATTAATGAAGAGGATGCAGTGAAGGAGAGTGTGTGTACTGATATATTGATGAAGAGGATGTAGTGATGGAGAGTGTGTGTACTGATATATTAATGAAGAGGATGCAGTGATGGAGAGTGTTTGTGCTGATGTATTAATGAAGAGGATGCAGTGAAGGAGAGTGTGTGTGCTGATATATTGATGAAGAGGATGTAGTGATGGAGAGTGTGTGTACTGATATATTAGTGAAGAGGTTGTAGTGATGGAGAGTGTGTGTTCTGATATATTAATGAAGAGGATGCAGCAATGACGGGTGTATGTACTAATATATTAGTGAAGAGGATGTCGTGAAGGACAGTGTGTGTACTGATATAATAATGAAGAGGATGCAGTGATGGAGATTGTGTGTACTGACATATAAATGAAGAGGATGTCGTGATGGAGAGTGTGTGTCACAATATATTAGTGAAGAGGATGTAGTCATGGAGAGTTTGTGTACTGATATATGAGTGAAGAGGTTGTAGCAATGGCGGGTGTATGTACGAATACATCAGTGAAGAGGATGTCGTGATGGAGAGTGTGTGTACTGATATATTAATGAAGAGGATGCAGTGATGGAGAGTGTGTGTACTGATATATTAATGAAGAGGATGTAATGATGGAGAGTTTGTGTACTGATATATTAGTGAAGAGGATGTAGTGATGGAGAGTGTGTGTACTGATATATTAATGAAGAGGATGTAGTGATGGAGAGTGTGTGTATTGATATATTAATGAAGAGGATGTAGTGATGGAGAGTGTGTGTATTGATATATTAATGAAGAGGATGTAGTGATGGAGAGTGTGTGTACTGATATATTAATGAAGAGGATGTAGTGATGGAGAGTGTGTGTACTGATATATTAATGAAGAGGATGTAGTGATGGAGAGTGTTTGTACTGATATATTAATGAAGAGGATGTAGTGATGGAGAGTGTTTGTACTGATATATTAATGAAGAGGATGTAGTGATGGGGAGTATGTGTACTGATATATTAATGAAGAGGATGTGGTGATGGAGTTGTGTACTGATATATTCGTGAAGAGGATGTAGTGATGGAGAGTGTGTGTACTGATATATTAGTGAAGAGGATGTAGTAATGGAGAGTGTGTGAACTGATATATGAATGAAGATGATGTAGTGATGGAGAGTGTGTGTACTGATATATTAATGAAGAGGATGTAGTGATGGAGAGTGTGTGTACTGATATACTAGTTAAGAGGATGTAGTGATGAAGGGTGTCTGTACTGATATATTAAGGAAGAGGATGTAGTGATGGAGAGTGTGTGTACTGATATACTAGTTAAGAGGATGTAGTGATGAAGGGTGTCTGTACTGATATATGAGTGAAGAGGATGTAGCAATGGCGAGTGTATGTACGAATATATCAGTGAAGAGGATGTCGTGATGGAGAGTGTGTGTCCTGATATATTAATGAAGAGGATGTGGTGATGGAGTTGTGTCCTGATATATTAATGAAGAGGATGTAGTGATGGAGAGTGTGTGCACTGATATATTAGTGAAGAGGATGTCGTGATGGAGTTGTGCACTGATATATTAGTGAAGAGGATGTAGTGAAGGAGAGTGTGTGCACTGATATATTAGTGAAGAGGTGAGCAGGTTATTGGTGAGTAAGTGCCGCTTGATAGCACTGTCGACGACACCTTCCATCACTTTGCTGATGATTGAGAGTAGACTGATGGGGCGGTAATTGGCCGGATTGGATTTGTCCTGCTTTTTGTGGACAGGACATACCTGGGCAATTTTCCACATTGTCGGGTGGATGCCAGTGTTGTAGCTGTACTGGAACAGCTTGGCTTGAGGCGCAGCTAGTTCTGGAGCACAAGTCTTCAGCACTACAGCTGGGATGTTGTCAGGGCCCATAGCCTTTGCTGTATCCAGTGCAGTCAGCCGTTCCTTGATATCACGTGGAGTGAATCGAATTGGCCGAAGACTGGCTTCCGTGAAGGTGTGTACTGATATATTAATGAAGCGGAAGTAGTGATGGAGAGTGTGTGTACTGATATATTGATGAAGAGGATGTAGTGATGGAGAGTGTTTGTGCTGATATATTGATGAAGAGGATGTAGTGATGGAGAGTGTGTGTACTGATATATTGATGAAGAGGATGTAGTGATGGAGAGTGTGTGCTGAAAGATTAATGAAGGGGATGCAGTGATGGAGAGTGTGTGTACTGATATATTGATGAAGAGGATGTAGTGATGGAGAGTGTTTGTGCTGATGTATTAATGAAGAGGATGCAGTGAAGGAGAGTGTGTGTACTGATATATTGATGAAGAGGATGTAGTGATGGAGAGTGTGTGTACTGATATATTAATGAAGAGGATGCAGTGATGGAGAGTGTTTGTGCTGATGTATTAATGAAGAGGATGCAGTGAAGGAGAGTGTGTGTGCTGATATATTGATGAAGAGGATGTAGTGATGGAGAGTGTGTGTACTGATATATTAGTGAAGAGGTTGTAGTGATGGAGAGTGTGTGTTCTGATATGTTAATGCAGAGGATGTAGTGATGGAGAATGTGTGTACTGATATATTAATGAAGAGGATGCAGCAATGACGGGTGTATGTACTAATATATTAGTGAAGAGGATGTCGTGAAGGACAGTGTGTGTACTGATATAATAATGAAGAGGATGCAGTGATGGAGATTGTGTGTACTGACATATAAATGAAGAGGATGTCGTGATGGAGAGTGTGTGTCACAATATATTAGTGAAGAGGATGTAGTCATGGAGAGTTTGTGTACTGATATATGAGTGAAGAGGTTGTAGCAATGGCGGGTGTATGTACGAATACATCAGTGAAGAGGATGTCGTGATGGAGAGTGTGTGTACTGATATATTAATGAAGAGGATGTAATGATGGAGAGTTTGTGTACTGATATATTAGTGAAGAGGATGTAGTGATGGAGAGTGTGTGTACTGATATATTAATGAAGAGGATGTAGTGATGGAGAGTGTGTGTATTGATATATTAATGAAGAGGATGTAGTGATGGAGAGTGTGTGTATTGATATATTAATGAAGAGGATGTAGTGATGGAGAGTGTGTGTACTGATATATTAATGAAGAGGATGTAGTGATGGAGAGTGTGTGTACTGATATATTAATGAAGAGGATGTAGTGATGGAGAGTGTTTGTACTGATATATTAATGAAGAGGATGTAGTGATGGAGAGTGTTTGTACTGATATATTAATGAAGAGGATGTAGTGATGGGGAGTATGTGTACTGATATATTAATGAAGAGGATGTGGTGATGGAGTTGTGTACTGATATATTCGTGAAGAGGATGTAGTGATGGAGAGTGTGTGTACTGATATATTAGTGAAGAGGATGTAGTAATGGAGAGTGTGTGAACTGATATATGAATGAAGAGGATGTAGTGATGGAGAGTGTGTGTACTGATATATTAATGAAGAGGATGTAGTGATGGAGAGTGTGTGTACTGATATACTAGTTAAGAGGATGTAGTGATGAAGGGTGTCTGTACTGATATATTAATGAAGAGGATGTAGTGATGGAGAGTGTGTGTACTGATATACTAGTTAAGAGGATGTAGTGATGAAGGGTGTCTGTACTGATATATTAATGAAGAGGATGTAGTGATGGAGAGTGTGTGTACTGATATATTAAGGAAGAGGATGTAGTGATGGAGAAAGTGTTTACTGATATATGATTGAAGAGGATGGAGTGATGGAGGGTGTGTGTTCTGAAAAAATGTGTGAAGAGGATGTGGTGATGAAGAGTGTCTGCACTGATATATGAGTGAAGAGGATGTAGCAATGGCGGGTGTATGTACGAATATATCAGTGAAGAGGATGTAGTGATGTAGAGTGTGTGTATTGATATATTAGTGAAGAGGATGCAGTGATGGAGAGTGTGTGTCCTGATATATTAATGAAGAGGATGTGGTGATGCAGAGTGTGTGTCCTGATATATTAGTGAAGAGGATGTCGTGATGGAGTTGTGCACTGATATGTTAGTGAAGAGGTTGTCGTGATGGAGAGTGTGTGTTCTGATATGTTAATGCAGAGGATGTAGTGATGGAGAATGTGTGTACTGATATATTAGTGAAGAGGATGTAGTGATGGAGAGTCTGTGTTCTCATATGTTCATGCAGAGGATGTAGTGATGGAGAATGTGTGTACTGATATATTAGTGAAGAGGATGTAGTGATGGAGAGTCTGTGTTCTCATATGTTCATGCAGAGGATGTAGTGATGGAGAATGTGTGTGCTGATGTATTAATGAAGAGGTTGTAGTGATGGAGAGTGTGTGTACTGATATATTAATGAAGAGGATGTTGTGATGGAGAGTGTGTGTACTGATATATTAAGGAAGAGGATGTAGTGATGGAGAAAGTGTTTACTGATATATGAGTGAAGAGGATGTAGTGATGAAGAGTGTGTGTGCTGATATATTAATGAAGAGGATGTCGTGATGGAGAGTTTGTGTACTGATATATTATTGAAGAGGATGTCGTGATGGAGAGTGTGTGTACTGATATATTAGTGAAGAGGATGCAGTGATGGAGAGTGTGTGCACTGATATATTAGTGAAGAGGATGTGGTGATGGAGAGTGTGTGTACTGATATATTAAGGAAGAGGATGTCGTGATGGAGAGTGTGTGTACTGATATATTAAGGAAGAGGATGTCGTGATGGAGAGTGTGTGTACTGATATATTAGTGAAGAGGATGTAGTGATGGAGAGTGTGTGTACTGATATATTAGTGAAGAGGATGGAGTGATGGAGAGTGTGTGTACTGATATATTAATGAAGTGGATGCAGTGACTGAGAGTGTGAGTACTGAGATGTTAATGAAGAGGATGTAGTGATGGAGAGTGTGAGTACTGATATGTTAATGAAGAGGATGTAGTGATGGAGAGTGTGAGTACTGATATGTTAATGAAGAGGATGTAGTGACGCAGACTGTGAGTACTGATATATTAATGAAGAGGATGTAGTGACGGAGACTGTGAGTACTGATATATTAGTGAAGAGGATGTAGTGACGGAGACTGTGAGTACTGATATGTTAATGAAGAGGATGTAGCAATGGCGGCTGTATTTACTAATATATTCGTGAAGAGGATGTAGTGATGGAGAGTGTGTGTACTGATATATTAATGAAAGGATGTAGTGATGGAGAGTGTGTGCACTGATATATTAATGAAGAGGATGTAGTGATGGAGAGTTTGTGTACTGATATATTAATGAAGAGGATGTATTGATGGAGAGTGTGTGCACTGATATATTACTGAAGAGGATGCAGCAATGGCGGCTGTATGCACCAATATATTAGTGAAAAAGATGTCGTAATGGAGAGTGTGTGTACTCATATATTAATGAAGAGGATGTAGTGATGGAGAGTGTGTGCACTGATATATTAATGAAGAGGATGTAGTGATGGAGAGTGTGTGTACTGATATATTCGTGAAGAGGATGTAGTGATGGAGAGTGTGTGTACTGATATATTAGTGAAGAGGATGCAGTGATGGAGAGTGTGTGTACTGATATATTAGTGAAGAGGATGTAGTGATGGAGAGTGTGTGCACTGATATATTAATGAAGAGGATGCAGTGAAGGAGAGTGTAAGTACTGAGATGTTAATGAAGGGGATGCAGTGATGGAGAGTGTGAGAACTGAGATGTTAATGAAGAGGATGTAGTGATGTAGAGTGTGTGTACTGATATATTAATGAAGAGGATGCAGTGATGGTGTTGTGTAGTGATATATTAGTGAAGAGGATGTATTGATGGAGAGTGTGTGTATTGATATGTTAATTAAGAGGATGTAGTGATGGAGAGTTTGTGTGCTGATATATTAATGAAGAGGATGCAGCAATGGCGGTTGTATGTACTAATATATTAGTGAAGAGGATGTAGTGATGGAGAGTGTGTGTACTGATATATTAATGAAGAGGATGGAGTGATGGAGAGTGTGTGTATTGATATATTAATGAAGAGGATGCAGTGATGGAGAGTTTGTGTACTGATATATTAATGAAGAGGATGCAGCAATGGCTGCTGTATGTACTGATATATTAGTGAAGAGGATGTAGTGATGGAGACTGTGTGTACTGATATATTAGTGAAGAGGATGTAGTGATGGAGAGTGTGTGTACTGATATATTAAGGAATAGAATGTGGTGATGGAGAGTGTGTGTTTTGATATATTAATGAAGAGGATGCAGTGATGGAGAGTGTGTGTACTGATATATTAGTGAAGAGGATGTCGTGATGGTTAGTGTGTGCACTGATATATTAATGAAGAGGATGGAGTGATGGAGAGTGTGAGTACTGATATGTTAATGAAGAGGATGTAGTGATGGAGAGTGTGAGTACTGATATGTTAATGAAGAGGATGTAGTGATGGAGAGTGTGTGTACTGATATATTAATGAAGAGGATGCAGTGATGGAGAGTTTGTGTACTGATATATTAATGAAGAGGATGCAGCAATGGCGGCTGTATGTACTAATATATTAGTGAAGAGGATGTAGTGATGGAGAGTGTGTGTACTGATATATTAGTGAAGAGGATGCAGTGATGGAGAGTGTGTGCACTGATATATTAATGAAGAGGATGCAGTGATGGAGAGTGTAAGTACTGAGATGTTAATGAAGAGGATGCAGTGATGGAGAGTGTGAGAACTGAGATGTTAATGAAGAGGATGTAGTGATGTAGAGTGTGTGTACTGATATATTAATGAAGAGGATGCAGTGATGGTGTTGTGTACTGATATATTAGTGAAGAGGATGTATTGATGGAGATTGTGTGTATTGATATGTTAATTAAGAGGATGTAGTGATGGAGAGTTTGTGTGCTGATATATTAATGAAGAGGATGCAGCAATGGCGGTTGTATGTACTAATATATTAGTGAAGAGGATGTAGTGATGGAGAGTGTGTGTACTGATATATTGATGAAGAGGATGTAGTGATGGAGAGTGTGTGTATTGATATATTAATGAAGAGGATATCGTGATGGAGAGTGTGTGTACTGATATATGAATGAAGAGGATGTCGTGATGGAGTGTGTGTGTACTGATGTATTAGTGAAGAGGACGTAATGATGGAGAGTGTGTGTACTGATACATTAAGGAAGAGGATGTAGTGATGGAGAGTGTGTGTACTGATATATTAATGAAGAGGATGGAGTGATGGAGAGTGTGAGTACTGATATGTTAATGAAGAGGATGTAGTGATGGAGAGTGTGAGTACTGATATATTAAGGAATAGAATGTGGTGATGGAGAGTGTGTGTTTTGATATATTAATGAAGAGGATGTCGTGATGGAGAGTGTGTGTCCTGATATATTAGTGAAGAGGATGTAGTGATGGAGAGTGTGTGTACTGATATATTGATGAAGAGGATGTTGTGATGGAGAGTGTGTGTACTGATACATTAAGGAAGAGGATGCAATGATGGAGAGTGTGTGTACTGATATATTAATGAAGAGGATGTAGTGATGGAGAGTGTGTGTACTGATATATTAGTGAAGAGGATGTAGTGATGGAGACTGTGTGTACTGATATATTAGTGAAGAGGATGTAGTGATGGAGAGTGTGTGCACTGATATATTAATGAAGAGGATGTAGTGATGGAGAGTGTGTGTACTGATATATTAGTGAAGAGGATGTAGTGATGGAGAGTGTGTGTACTGATATATTAGTGAAGAGGATGTAGTGATGGAGAGTGTGTGTACTGATATATTAGTGAAGAGGATGTAGTGATGGAGACTGTGTGTACTGATATATTAGTGAAGAGGATGTAGTGATGGAGAGTGTGTGCACTGATATATTAAGGAATAGAATGTGGTGATGGAGAGTGTGTGTTTTGATATATTAATGAAGAGGATGCAGTGATGGAGAGTGTGTGCACTGATATATTAATGAAGAGGATGTAGTGATGGAGAGTGTGTGTACTGATATATTAATGAAGAGGATGTAGTGATGGAGAGTGTGTGTACTGATATATTAGTGAAGAGGATGTAGTGATGGAGACTGTGTGTACTGATATATTAGTGAAGAGGATGTAGTGATGGAGAGTGTGTGCACTGATATATTAAGGAATAGAATGTGGTGATGGAGAGTGTGTGTTTTGATATATTAATGAAGAGGATGCAGTGATGGAGAGTGTGTGCACTGATATATTAATGAAGAGGATGTAGTGATGGAGAGTGTGTGTACTGATATATTAATGAAGATGATGTCGTGATGGAGAGTGTGTGTACTGATATATTAATGAAGAGGATGCAGTGATGGTGAGTTTGTGTACTGATATATTAATGAAGAGGATGCAGCAATGGCGGCTGTATGTACTAATATATTCGTGAAGAGGATGTCGTGATGGAGAGTGTGTGTACTGATATATTAATGAAGATGATGTTGTGATGGAGAGTGTGTGTACTGATATATTAATGAAGATGATGTCGTGATGGAGAGTGTGTGTACTGATATATTAATGTAGAGGATGTCGTGATGGAGAGTGTGTGTACTGGTATATTAATGAAGAGGATGTCGTGATGGCGAGTGTGTGTACTGATATATTGATGAAGAGGATGTTGTGATGGAGAGTGTGTGTACTGATATATTAAGGAAGAGGATGTAGTGATGGAGAATGTGTGCACTGATATATTAGTGAAGAGGATGTAGTGATGGAGAGTGTGTGTACTGATATATTAAGGAAGAGGATGTAGTGATGGAGAATGTGTGCACTGATATATTAGTGAAGAGGATGTAGTGATGGAGAGTGTGTGTACTGATATATTAGTGAAGAGGATGTAGTGATGGAGACTGTGTGTACTGATATATTAGTGAAGAGGATGTAGTGATGGAGACTGTGTGCACTGATATATTAGTGAAGAGGATGTAGTGATGGAGAGTGTGTGTACTGATATATTAGTGAAGAGGATGTAGTGATGGAGAGTGTGTGTACTGATATATTAGTGAAGAGGATGTCGTGATGGTTAGTGTGTGCACTGATATGTTAATGAAGAGGATGTAGTGATGGAGAGTGTGAGTACTGATATGTTAATGAAGAGGATGTAGTGATGGAGAGTGTGTGTACTGATATATTAATGAAGAGGATGGAGTGATGGAGAGTGTGTGTACTGATATATTAGTGAAGAGGATGTCGTGATGGTTAGTGTGTGCACTGATATGTTAATGAAGAGGATGTAGTGATGGAGAGTGTGAGTACTGATATGTTAATGAAGAGGATGTAGTGATGGAGAGTGTGTGTACTGATATATTAGTGAAGAGGATGTCGTGATGGTTAGTGTGTGCACTGATATGTTAATGAAGAGGATGTAGTGATGGAGAGTGTGAGTACTGATATGTTAATGAAGAGGATGTAGTGATGGAGAGTGTGTGTACTGATATA
Source organism: Heptranchias perlo (assembly GCF_035084215.1). Taxonomy (NCBI): domain Eukaryota; kingdom Metazoa; phylum Chordata; class Chondrichthyes; order Hexanchiformes; family Hexanchidae; genus Heptranchias; species Heptranchias perlo. The sequence goes on along the minus strand of NC_090327.1, from coordinate 36,017,336 downwards.
TTAATGAAGAGGATGCAGTGATGGAGAGTGTGTGTACTGATATATTAGTGAAGAGGATGTCGTGATGGTTAGTGTGTGCACTGATATGTTAATGAAGAGGATGTAGTGATGGAGAGTGTGAGTACTGATATGTTAATGAAGAGGATGTAGTGATGGAGAGTGTGTGTACTGATATATTAATGAAGAGGATGGAGTGATGGAGAGTGTGTGTACTGATATATTAATGAAGAGGATGCAGTGATGGAGAGTGTGTGTACTGATATATTAATGAAGAGGATGCAGTGATGGAGAGTTTGTGTACTGATATATTAATGAAGAGGATGCAGCAATGGCGGCTGTATGTACTAATATATTAGTGAAGAGGATGTAGTGATGGAGAGTGTGTGTACTGATATATTAATGAAGATGATGTCGTGAAGGAGAGTGTGTGTACTGATATATTAATGAAGAGGATGTCGTGAAGGAGAGTGTGTGTACTGATATATTGATGAAGAGGATGTTGTGATGGAGAGTGTGTGTACTGATATATTAATGAAGATGATGTCGTGAAGGAGAGTGTGTGTACTGATATATTGATGAAGAGGATGTTGTGATGGAGAGTGTGTGTACTGATATATTAATGAAGAGGATGTTGTGATGGAGAATGTGTGTACTGATATATTAATGAAGAGGATGTAGTGATGGAGAGTATGTGTACTGATATATTAATGAAGAGGATGTAGTGATGGAGAGTATGTGTACTCATATATTAAGGAAGAGGATGTAGTGATGGAGAGTGTGTGTGTACTCATATATTAAGGAAGAGGATGTTGTGATGGAGAGTGTGTGTACTGATATATTAATGAAGAGGATGTAGTGATGGAGAGTATGTGTACTCATATATTAAGGAAGAGGATGTTGTGATGGAGAGTGTGTGTACTGATATATTAATGAAGAGGATGTAGTGATGGAGAGTATGTGTACTGATATATTAATGAAGAGGATGTAGTGATGGAGAGTGTGTGCACTGATATATTAATGAAGAGGATGTAGTGATGGAGAATGTGTGTACTGATATATTAATGAAGAGGATGTAGTGATGGAGAGTATGTGTACTGATATATTAGTGAAGAGGATGTCGTGATGGTTAGTGTGTGCACTGATATGTTAATGAAGAGGATGTAGTGATGGAGAGTGTGAGTACTGATATATTAATGAAGAGGATGTAGTGATGGAGAGTGTGTGTTCTGATATGTTAATGAAGAGGATGTAGTGATGGAGAATGTGTGTACTGATATATTATTGAAGAGGATGTCGTGATGGAGAGTGTGTGTACTGATATATTAATGAAGAGGATGTAGTGATGGAGTGTGTGTACTGATATGTTAATGAAGAGGATGTAGTGATGGAGAGTGTGTGTACTGATATATTAATGAAGAGGATGTAGTGATGGAGAGTGTGTGTACTGATATATTATTGAAGAGGATGTCGTGATGGAGAGTGTGTGTACTGATATATTAATGAAGAGGATGTAGTGATGGAGAGTGTGTGTACTGATATATTAATGAAGAGGATGGAGTGATGGAGAGTGTGTGTATTGATATATTAATGAAGAGGATGTAGTGATGGAGAGTGTGTGTACTGAGATATTGATGAAGAGGATGTCGTGATGGAGAGTGTGTGTACTGATATATTATTGAAGAGGATGTCGTGATGGAGAGTGTGTGTACTGATATATTAATGAAGAGGATGTAGTGATGGAGTGTGTGTACTGATATGTTAATGAAGAGGATGTAGTGATGGAGAGTGTGTGTACTGATATATTAATGAAGAGGATGTAGTGATGGAGAGTGTGTGTACTGATATATTATTGAAGAGGATGTCGTGATGGAGAGTGTGTGTACTGATATATTAATGAAGAGGATGTAGTGATGGAGAGTGTGTGTACTGAGATATTGATGAAGAGGATGTCGTGATGGAGAGTGTGAGTACTGATATGTTAATGAAGAGGATGTAGTGATGGAGAGTGTGTGTACTGATATATTAATGAAGAGCATGTAGTGATGGAGAGTGTGTGTACTGATACATTAATGAGGAGGATGTAGTGATGGAGAGTGTGTGTACTGATATGTTAATGAAGAGGATGCAGTGATGGAGAGTGTGAGTACTGATATATTAATGAAGAGGATGTCGTGATGGAGAGTGTGTGTACTGATATATTAATGAAGAGGATGTAATGATGGAGAGTGTGTGTTCTGATATATTGGTGAAGAGGATGGAGTGATGAAGAGTCTGTGTCCTGATATATTTAGGAAGAGGATGTAGTGATGGAGAGCGTGTGTACTGATATATTAATGAAGAGGATGTGGTGATGGAGAGTGTGTGTACTGATACATTAATGAGGAGGATGTAGTGATGGAGAGTGTGTGTACTGATATGTTAATGAAGAGGATGCAGTGATGGAGAGTGTGAGTACTGATATATTAATGAAGAGGATGTCGTGATGGAGAGTGTGTGTACTGATATATTAATGAAGAGGATGTAATGATGGAGAGTGTGTGTTCTGATATATTGGTGAAGAGGATGGAGTGATGAAGAGTCTGTGTCCTGATATATTTAGGAAGAGGATGTAGTGATGGAGAGCGTGTGTACTGATATATTAATGAAGAGGATGTGGTGATGGAGTTGTGTACTGATATCTTAATGAAGATGATGTAGTGCTGGAGTTGTGTACTGATATATTATTGAAGAGGATGTTGTGATGGAGATTGTTTGTACTGATGTATTAAGGAAGAGAATGTCATGATGGAGAGTGTGTGTACTGATATATTGGTGAAGAGGATGCAGTGATGGAGAGTGTGTGTACTGATATATTCAGGAAGAGGATGCAGTGATGGAGAGTGTGTGTACTGATGTATTAAGGAAGAGGGTGTAGTGATGGAGAGTGTGTGTACTGATATATTAGTGAAGAGGATGCAGTGATGGAGAGTGTTTGTACTGATATATTAATGAAGAGGATGTGGTGATGGAGTTGTGTACTGATATATTAGTGAAGACGTCATAGTGATGGCGAGTGTGTGTACTGATATATTAGTTAAGAGGATGTCGTGATGGAGAGTGTGTGTACTGATATATTAATGAAGAGGATGCAGTGATTGTGATGTGTACTGATATATTATTGAAGAGGATGTCGTGATGGAGAGTGTGTGTACTGATATATTAATGAAGAGGATGTAGTGATGGAGAGTGTGTGCACTGATACATTAAGGAAGAGGATGTAGTGATGGAGAGTGTGTGTACTGATATGTTAATGAAGAGGATGTCGTGATGGAGAGTGTGTGTACTGATATATTAATGTAGAGGATGTAGTGATGGAGAGTGTGTGTTCTGATATATTAATGAAGAGGATGTGGTGATGGAGTTGTGTACTGATATCTTCATGAAGAGGATGTAGTGCTGGAGTTGTGTACTGATATATTATTGAAGAGGATGTTGTGATGGAGATTGTTTGTACTGATGTATTAAGGAAGAGAATGTCATGATGGAGAGTGTGTGTACTGATATATTAGTGAAGAGGATGCAGTGATGGAGAGTGTGTGTACTGATGTGTTAAGGAAGAGGGTGTAGTGATGGAGAGTGTGTGTACTGATATATTAGTGAAGAGGATGTAGTGATGGAGAGTGTGTGTGCTGATATATTAATAAAGAGGATGTGGTGATGGAGTTGTGTACTGATATATTAGTGAAGACGTCATAGTGATGGCGAGTGTGTGTACTGATATATTCGTGAAGAGGATGTAGTGATGGAGAGTGTGTGTACTGATATATTAATGTAGAGGATGTAGTGATGGAGAGTGTGTGTACTGATATGTTAATGAAGAGGATGTAGCAATGGTGGCTGTATGTACTGATATATTAGTGAAGAGGATGTAGTGATGAAGAGTGTGTGTACTGATATATTAATGAAGTGGATGCAGTGATGGAGAGTGTGTGTACTGATAATTAATGAAGTGGATGTAGTGATGGAGAGTGTGTGTACTGATATATTAGTGAAGAGGATGCAGTGATGGTGTTGTGTCCTGATAAATTAGTGAAGAGGATGTCATGATGGAGAGTGTGTGTATTGATATATTAATGAAGAGGATGTACTGATGGAGAGTGTGTGTACTGATATATTAATGAAGAGGATGTGGTGATGGAGTTGTGTACTGATATATTAATGAAGGGGATGCAGCGATGGAGTGTGTCTGTACTGATATATCGAATCATAGAAGTTACAACATGGAAACAGGCCCTTCGGCCCAACATGTCCATGTCGCCCAGTTTATACCACTAAGCTAGTCCCAATTGCCTGCACTTGGCCCATATCCCTCGATACCCATCTTCCCCATGTAACTGTCCAAATGCTTTTTAAAAGACAAGATTGTACCCGCCTCTACTACTGCCTCTGGCAGCTCGTTCCAGACACTCACCACCCTTTGAGTGAAAAAATTGCCCCTCTGGATCCTTTTGTATCTCTCGCCTCTCACCTTAAATCTGTGCCCCCTCGTTATGGACTCCCCTACCTTTGGGAAAAGATTTTGACTATCGACCTTATCTATGCCCCTCATTATTTTATAGACTTCTATAAGATCACCCCTTAACCTCTTACTCTCCAGGGAAAAAAGTCCCAGTCTGTCTAACCTCTCCCTGTAAGTCAAACCATCAAGTCCCGGTAGCATCCTAGTAAATCTTTTCTGCACTCTTTCTAGTTTAATAATATCCTTTCTATAATAGGGTGACCAGAACTGTACACAGTACTCCAAGTGTGGCCTCACCAATGCCCTGTACAACTTCAACAAGACATCCCAACTCCTGCATTCAATGTTCTGACCAATGAAACCAAGCATGCCGAATGCCTTCTTCACCACCCTATCCACCTGTGACTCCACTTTCAAGGAGCTATGAACCTGTACTCCTAGATCTCTTTGTTCGATAACTCTCCCCAACGCCCTACCATTAACGGAGTAGGTCCTGGCCCGATTCGATCTACCAAAATGCATCACCTCACATTTATCTAAATTAAACTCCATCTGCCATTCATCGGCCCACTGGCCCAATTTATCAAGATCCCGTTGCAATCCTAGATAACCTTCTTCACTGTCCACAATGCCACCAATCTTGGTGTCATCTGCAAACTTACTAACCATGCCTCCTAAATTCTCATCCAAATCATTAATATAAATAACAAATAACAGCGGACCCAGCACCGATCCCTGAGGCACACCGCTGGACACAGGCATCCAGTTTGAAAAACAACCCTCGACAACCACCCTCTGTCTTCTGTCGTCAAGCCAATTTTGTATCCAATTGGCTACCTCACCTTGGATCCCATGAGATTTAACCTTATGTAACAACCTACCATGCGGTACCTTGTCAAAGGCTTTGCTGAAGTCCATGTAGACCACGTCTACTACACAGCCCTCATCTATCTTCTTGGTTACCCCTTCAAAAAACTCAATCAAATTCGTGAGACATGATTTTCCTCTCACAAAACCATGCTGACTGTTCCTAATTAGTCCCTGCCTCTCCAAATGCCTGTAGATCCTGTCCCTCAGAATACCCTCTAACAACTTACCCACTACAGATGTCAGGCTCACTGGTCTGTAGTTCCCAGGCTTTTCCCTGCCGCCCTTCTTAAACAAAGGCACAACATTTGCTACCCTCCAATCTTCAGGCACCTCACCTGTAGCGGTGGATGATTCAAATATCTCTGCTAGGGGACCCGCAATTTCCTCCCTAACCTCCCATAACGTCCTGGGATACATTTCATCAGGTCCCGGAGATTTATCTACCTTGATGCGCGTTAAGACTTCCAGCACCTCCCTCTCTGTAATATGTACACTCCTCAAGACATCACTATTTATTTCCCCAAGTTCCCTAACATCCATGCCTTTCTCAACCGTAAATACCGATGTGAAATATTCATTCAGGATCTCACCCATCTCTTGTGGTTCCGCACATAGATGACCTTGTTGATCCTTAAGAGGCCCTACTCTCTCCCTAGTTACCCTTTTGCCCTTTATGTATTTGTAGAAGCTCTTTGGATTCACCTTTGCCTGATCTGCCAAAGCAATCTCATATCCCCTTTTTGCCCTCCTGATTTCTCTCTTAACTCTACTCCGGCAATCTCTATACTCTTCAAGGGATCCACTTGATCCCAGCTGCCTATGCATGTCATATGCCTCCTTCTTATTTTTGACTAGTGCCTCAATCTCCCGAGTCATCCAAGGTTCCCTACTTCTACCAGCCTTGCCCTTCACTTTATAAGGAATGTGCTTACCCTGAACCCTGGTTAACACACTTTTGAAAGCCTCCCACTTACCAGACGTCCCTTTGCCTGCCAACAGACTCTCCCAATCAACTTCTGAAAGTTCCTGTCTAATACCATCAAAATTGGCCTTTCCCCAATTTAGAATTTTAACTTTTGGGCCAGACCTATCCTTCTCCATAGCTATCTTAAAACTAATGGAATTATGATCACTGGTCCCAAAGTGATCCCTCACTAACACTTCTGTCACCTGCCCTTCCTTATTTCCCAAGAGGAGGTCAAGTTTTGACCCCTCTCTAGTCGGGCCATCCACATACTGAATGAGAAATTCCTCCTGAATACACTCAACAAATTTCTCTCCATCCAAGCCCCTAATGCTATGGCTGTCCCAGTCAATGTTGGGAAAGTTAAAGTCCCCTACTATTACCACCCTATTTTTCTTGCAGCTGTCTGTAATCTCCTTACATATTTGCTCCTCAATTTCCCGTTGACTATTTGGGGGTCTGTAGTACAATCCTATCAAAGTGATCTCTCCCTTCTTATTTTTCAGTTCTACCCATATGGACTCAGTGGGCGAACCCTCGGATATATCCCCTCTCACTACTGCCGTGATGTTCTCCCTAATCAAGAACGCAACTCCCCCTCCTCTCTTACCTCCTGCTCTATCTTTCCTATAGCATCTGTACCCTGGAACATTGAGCTGCCAGTCCTGCCCCTCCCTTAGCCATGTTTCAGTAATAGCTATAACATCCCAGTCCCATGTACCCATCCATGCCCTGAGTTCATCTGCCTTGCCCATCAGACTTCTTGCATTGAAATAAATGCAGTTTAATCTAGACTTCCCTTGGTCTTTGCCCTGCTTTCTCAGACCATCTGTCCGGTCATGTTCTGTACACTCTCCCTTACTGCCTTTTGTTTCTGTCACCACTTTATTTCCCACTGACTTCCTGCATCGGTTCCCATCCCCCTGCCACATTAGTTTAAACCCTCCCCAACAGCACTGGCAAACACTCCCCCTAGGACATTGGTTCCAGTCCTGCCCAGATGCAGACCGTCCAATTTGTACTGGTCCCACCTCCCCCAGAACCGGTTCCAATGGCCCAGGAATTTGAATCCCTCCAGCTTGCACCATCTCTCAAGCCACGTATTCATCTTAGCTATCCTGTCATTCCTACTCTGACTAACCCGTGGCACTGGTAGCAATCCTGAGATTACTACCTTTGAGGTCCTACTCTTTAGTTTAACTCCTAACTCCCTAAATTCAGCTTGTAGGACCTCATCCTGTTTTTTACCTATATCGTTGGTGCCTATATGCACCACGACAACTGGCTGTTCACCCTCCCCCTCCAGAATGTCCTGCAGCCGCTCCGAGACATCCTTGACCCTTGCACCAGGGAGGCAACATACCATCCTGGAGTCTCGGTTGCGTCCGCAGAAACGCCTGTCTATTCCCCTTACAATCGAGTCCCCTATCACTATAGCTCTGCCACTCTTTTTCCTGCCCTCCTGTGCAGCAGAGCCAGCCACGGTGCCATGAACCTGGCCACTGCCACCTTCCCCTGGTGAGCCATCTCCGCCAACAGTATCCAAAACGGTATACCTGTTTTGGAGGGAGATGACCGCAGGGGACCCCTGCACTGCCTTCCTACTCTTCCTCTGTCTGTTGGTCACCCATTCACTATCTCCCTCAGTAATTTTTATCTGCGGTGTGACCAACTCACTGAACGTGCTATCCACGACTTTCTCAGCATCGTGGATGCTCCAAAGTGAGTCCATCCGCAGCTCCAGAGCCGTCAAGCGGTCAAACAATAGCTGCAGCTGGACACACTTCCCGCAGGTGAAGGAATCAGGGATACAGGAAGGAGCCCTGAATTCCCACATCCCACAAGAGGAACATGACACGGCGCTGGGATCTCCTGCCATGACTTAACCCTTAAATTAGCTTAAGAACAACTACAATGTCAAGAGGAAAAAAAAAAGGAAAGAAAAACTACTTACCACTCCCTTTAAGGAGTTTACTCCTTTAAATTGTTCTCAATTTAGAGAATGTTAACTACACTAGGGACCTTGATTCACTAAAAAATAAACGCTACTTCCTATAAGACCTGCAGACCTTCCCTTTCCTTTTACTTCAGTTTCTGTCGATAAGTAGAAATACTCACCTGAACCTACTCACCAATCAGGTGCCTCCCCTGTGTCGCGTCCCGATCTGATTCCTGACGTCACTTCGAACTCGGTCGCAGCTCCGCTCGGCTCGGCTCCTCTCAGCTGTTCTCAGCGCTCTGAAATCCCGCCTTTTATCGGACGCTCCCTCCGCTCGGCTCGGCTCCTCTCAGCTGTTCTCAGCGCTCTGAAATCCCGCCTTTTATCGGACGCTCCCTCCGCTCGGCTCGGCTCCTCTCAGCTGTTCTCAGCGCTCTGAAATCCCGCCTTTTATCGGACGCTCCCTCCGCTCGGCTCGGCTCCTCTCAGCTGTTCTCAGCGCTCTGAAATCCCGTCTTTTATCGGACGCTCCCTCCGCTCGGCTCGGCTCCTCTCAGCTGTTCTCAGCGCTCTGAAATCCCGCCTTTTATCGGACGCTCCCTCCGCTCGGCTCGGCTCCTCTCAGCTGTTCTCAGCGCTCTGAAATCCCGTCTTTTATCGGACGCTCCCTCCGCTCGGCTCGGCTCCTCTCAGCAGAGGATGTCGTGATGGAGATTGTGTGCACTGATATATTAGTGAAGAGGATGTCATGATGGAGAGTGTGTGTCCTGATATATTAATGAAGAGGATGCAGTGATGGAGAGTGTGTGTCCTGATATATTCAGGAAGAGAATGCAGTGATGGAGAGTGTGTGTACTGATATATTAGTGAAGAGGATGTAGTGATGAAGAGTGTGTGTATTGATATATTAATGAAGACGTCATAGTGATGGCGAGTGTGTGTACTGATATATTAGTGAAGAGGATGTAGTGATGGAGAGTGTGTGTACTGATATATTAATGAAGACGTCATAGTGATGGCGAGTGTGTGTACTGATATATTATTGAAGAGGATGTCGTGATGGAGAGTGTGTGTACTGATGTATTAAGGAAGAGAATGTAGTGATGGAGAGTGTGTGTACTGATTTATTGGTGAAGAGGATGTAGTGATGGAGAGTGTGTGTACTGATATTTTATTGAATAGGATGTAGTGATGTAGAGTGTGTGTACTGATATATTAGTGAAGAGGATGTAGTGATGGAGAGTGTGTGTACTGATGTATCAAGGAAGAGAATGTAGTGATGGAGAGTGTGTGTACTGATATATTAGTGAAGAGGATGTAGTGATGGAGAGTGTGTGTACTGATATATTAAGGAAGAGGATGTCGTGATGGAGAGTGTGTGTACTGATATATTAATGAAGAGGATGTAGTGATGGAGAGTGTGTGTACTGATATGTTAATGAAGAGTATGTCGTGATGGAGAGTGTGTGTACTGATATATTAATGAAGAGGATGCAGTGATGGAGAGTGTGTGTCCTGATAGATTATGGAAGAGGATGTCGCGATGGAGAGTGTGTGTACTGATATATTAAGGAAGAGGATGCAGTGATGGAGAGTGTGTGTACTGATATATCAATGAAGAGGATGCAGTGATGTAGAGTGTGTGTACTGATATATCAATGAAGAGGATGCAGTGATGGTGTTGTGTACTGATAAATTAGTGAAGAGGATGTCGTGATGGAGAGTGTGTGTACTGGTATATTAAGGAAGAGAATGTAGTGATGGAGAGTGTGTGTACTGATATGTTAATGAAGAGGATGTAGTGATGGAGAGTGTGTGCACTGATATATTAATGAAGTGGATGTAGTGATGGAGAGTGTGTGTACTGATATATTAATGAAGAGGATGTAGTGATGGAGTTGTGTATTGATATATTAATGAAGAGGATGTAGTGATGGAGATTGTGAGTACTGATATGTTAATGAAGAGGATGTAGTGATGGAGAGTGTGTGTACTGATATATTAATGAAGAGGATGTAGTGATGGAGTTGTGTACTGATATATTATTGAAGAGGATGTAGTGATGGAGTGGGTGTGTCCTGATACATTAAGGAAGAGGATGTAGTGAAGGAGAGTGTATGTCCTAATACATTAAGGAAGAGGATGCAGTGATGGAGAGTGTGAGTCCTGATATATTAGTGAAGAGGATGTAGTGATGGAGCGTGTAAGTACTGATATATTAAGGAATAGAATGTGGTGATGGAGAGTGTGTGTATTGATATATTAATGAAGAGGATGTAGTGATGGAGAGTGTGTGCACTGATATATTCGTGAAGAGGATGTAGTGATGAAGAGTGTGTGTACTGATATATTAAGGAAGAGGATGCAGTGATGGAGAGTGTGTGTACTGATATATCAATGAAGCAGATGCAGTGATGGTGTTGTGTACTGATAAATTAGTGAAGAGGATGTCGTGATGGAGAGTGTGTGTATTGATATATTAATGAAGAGGATGTAGTGATGGAGAGTGTGTGTACTGATATGTTAATGAAGAGTATGTCGTGATGGAGAGTGTGTGTACTGATATATTAATGAAGAGGATGTAGTGATGGAGAGTGTGTGTACTGATATGTTAATGAAGAGTATGTCGTGATGGAGAGTGTGTGTACTGATATATTAATGAAGAGGATGTAGTGATGGAGAGTGTGTGCACTGATATATTATTGAAGAGGATGTAGTGATGGAGAGTGTGTTTACTGATATATGAGTGAAGTGGATGCAGTGATGGAGAGTGTGAGTACTGATATGTTAATGAAGAGGATGTAGTGATGGAGAGTGTGTGTACTGATATATTAATGAAGAGGATGTAGCGATGGAGAGTGTGTGTACTGATATATTAATGAAGAGGATGTAGCGATGGAGAGTGTGTGTATTGATATATTAATGAAGAGGATGTAGCGATGGAGAGTGTGTGTATTGATATATTAATGAAGAGGATGTAGTGATGGAGAGTGTGTGTACTGATATATTAATGAAGAGGATGTAGCGATGGAGAGTGTGTGTATTGATATATTAATGAAGAGGATGTATTGATGGAGAGTGTGTGCACTGATATATTTGTGAAGAGGATGTAGTGATGAAGAGTGTGTGTACTGATATATTAAGGAAGAGGATGTAGTGATGGAGAGTGTGTGTACTGATGTATTCAGGAAGATGATGTAGTGATGGAGAGTGTGTGTACTGATGTGTTAATGAAGAGGATGTAGCAATGGCGGCTGTATGTACTAATATATGAGTGAAGAGGATGCAGTGATGGAGAGTGTGTGTACTGATATATTAATGAAGAGGAGGCAGTGATGGTGTTGTATACTGATGTATTAACGAAGTGGATGTAGTGACGGAGAGTGTGTGTTCTGATGTATTAAGGAATAGAATGTAGTGATGGAGAGTGTGTGTACTGATATATTAGTGATGTGGATGTGGTGACGGAGAGTGTGAGTACTGATATGTTAATGAAGAGGATGTAGTGATGGAGAGTGTGTGCACTGATATATTTGTGAAGAGGATGTAGTGATGAAGAGTGTGTGTACTGATATATTAAGGAAGAGGATGTAGTGATGGAGAGTGTGTGTACTGATGTATTCAGGAAGATGATGTAGTGATGGAGAGTGTGTGTACTGATGTGTTAATGAAGAGGATGTAGCAATGGCGGCTGTATGTACTAATATATGAGTGAAGAGGATGCAGTGATGGAGAGTGTGTGTACTGATATATTAATGAAGAGGAGGCAGTGATGGTGTTGTATACTGATGTATTAACGAAGTGGATGTAGTGACGGAGAGTGTGTGTTCTGATGTATTAAGGAATAGAATGTAGTGATGGAGAGTGTGTGTACTGATATATTAGTGATGTGGATGTGGTGACGGAGAGTGTGAGTACTGATATGTTAATGAAGAGGATGTAGTGATGGAGAGTGTGTGTACTGGTATATTAAGGAAGAGGATGTAGTGATTGAGAGTGTGTGTACTGATATATTAATGAAGAGAATGTAGTGATGGAGATTGTGTGTACTGATATGTTAATGAAGAGGATGTAGCAATGGTGGCTGTATGTGCTAATATATTAGTGAAGAGGATGTAGTGATGGAGAGTGTGAGTACTGAGATGTTACTGAAGATGATGTCGTGATGGAGAGTGTGTGTACTAATATATTAGTGAAGAGGACATAGTGATGGAGAGTGTGTGTACTGATATATTAATGAAGAGGATGCAGTGATGGTGTTGTATACTGATATATTAACGAAGTGGATGTAATGACGGAGAGTGTGAGTACTGAGATGTTAATGAAGAGGATGTAGTGATGGAGAGTGTGTGTACTGATATATTAGTGAAGAGGATGTAGTGATGGATAGTGTGTGTACTGATATATTAATGAAGAGGATGTAGCAATGGTGGCTGTATGTGCTAATATATTCGTGAAGAGGATGTAGTGATGGAGAGTGTGTGTATTGATATATTAATGAAGAGGATGTAGTGATGGAGAGTGTCTGTATTGATATATTAATGAAGAGGATGTCGTGATGGAGAGTGTGTGTACTGATATATCAGCGAAGAGGATGTAGTGATGGAGAGTGTGTGTACTGATATATTAAGGAAGAGGATGTAGTGATCGATAGTGTGTGTACTGATATATTAGTGAAAGAGGCTGTAGCGATGAAGAGTCTGTGCACTGATATATTAAGGAAGAGGATGTGGTGATGGAGAGTGTGTGTACTGATATATTAATGAAGTGGATGCAGTGATGGAGTTGTGTACTGATATATGAATGAAGAGGACATAGTGATGGAGAGTGTTTTTACTGATAAATGAGTGAAGAGGATGTCGTGATGGAGAGTGTTTGTTCTGATGTATTAAGGAAGAGAATGTAGTGATGGAAAGTGTGTTTCCTGATATGTTAGTGAAGAGGATGTCGTGATGGAGAGTGTGTGTACAGATATATTAACGAAGTGGATGTAGTGACGGAGAGTGTGAGTACTGATATGTTAATGAAGAGGATGTAGTGATGGAGAGTGTGTGTACTGATATCTTAAGGAAGAGGATGTAGTGATGGAGAGTGTGACTACTGAGATGTTAATGAAGAGGATGTGGTGATGGATTTGTGTTCTGATATATTAATGAAGGGGATGTAGCGATGGAGTGTGTGTGTACTGATATATTAATGAAGAGGATGTGGTGATGGATTTGTGTTCTGATATATTAATGAAGGGGATGTAGCGATGGAGTGTGTGTGTACTGATATATTAATGAAGAGGATGTGGTGATGGATTTGTGTTCTGATATATTAATGAAGGGGATGTAGTGATGGAGAGTGTGTGTACTGATATATTAATGAAGAGGATGTGGTGATGGATTTGTGTTCTGATATATTAATGAAGGGGATGTAGCGATGGAGTGTGTGTGTACTGATATATTAGTGAAGAGGATGTAGTGATGGAGAGTGTGTGTACTGATATATTAATGAAGAGTATGTGGTGATGGAGTTGTGTGCTGATATCTTAATGAAGAGTATGTAGTGATGGAGTTGTGTACTGATATATTATTGAAGAGGATGTAGTGATGGAGAGTGTGTGTACTGATATATTCAGGAAGAGGATGCAGTGATGGAGAGTGTGTGTACTGATATATTCAGGAAGAGGATGCAGTGATGGAGAGTGTGTGTACTGATACATTGGTGAAGAGGATGTCGTGATGGAGAGTGTGTGTACTGATATATTAATGAGGTGGATGCAGTGATGGCGTTGTGTACTGATAAATTAGTGAAGAGGATGTCATGATGGAGAGTGTGTGTACTGATATATTATTGAAGAGGATGTAGTGACGGAGAGTGTGAGTACTGAGATGTTAATGAAGAGGATGTAGTGATGGAGAGTGTGTGTTCTGATATATTAAGGAAGAGGATGTAGTGATGGAAAGTGTGTGTCCTGATATATTAACGAATTGGAAGTGGTGACGGAGAGTGTGTGTATTGATATATTAGTGAAGAGGATGTCGTGATGGGGAGTGTGTGTACTGATATATTAGTGAAGAGGATGTGCTGACGGAGAGTGTGAGTACTGATATGTTGATGAAGAGGATGTAGTGATGGAGAGTGTGTGTACTGATATCTTAATGAAGGGGATGTTGTGATGGAGAGTGTGTGTACTGATATATTAAGGAAGAGGATGTAGTGATGGAGTTGTGTACTGATATATTCAGGAAGAGGATGTAGTGATGGAGAGTGTGTGCACTGATATATTAATGAAGAGGATGTGGTGATGGAGAGTGTGTGTACTGATATATTAGTGAAGAGGATGTCGTGATGGGGAGTGTGTGTACTGATATATTAGTGAAGAGGATGTAGTGATGGGGAGTGTGTGTACTGATATATTAATGAAGAGGATGTAGTGATGGAGAGTGTGTGTACTGATATATTATTGAAGTGGATGTAGTGATGGAGAGTGTGTGTCCTGATATATTGGTGAAGAGGATGCAGTGATGGAGAGTGTGTGTACTGATATATTATTGAAGAGGATGTAGTGATGGAGAGTGTGTGTACTGATATATTATTGAAGTGGATGTAGTGATGGAGAGTGTGTGTACTGATATATTGGTGAAGAGGATGCAGTGATGGAGAGAGTTTGTACTGATATATTCAGGAAGAGGACATAGTGATGGAGAGTGTGTGTCCTGATATATTAGTGAAGAGGATGTCGTGATGGAGAGTGTGTGTACTGATATATTAGTGAAGAGGATGTCGTGATGGAGAGTGTGTGTGCTGATATATTAGTGAAGAGGATGTAGTGATGGAGAGTGTGTGTCCTGATATATTAGTGAAGAGGATGTAGTGATGGAGAGTGTGTGTGCTGATATATTAGTGAAGAGGATGTAGTGATGGAGAGTGTGTGTTCTGATATATTAAGGAAGAGGATGTAGTGATGGAGAGTGTGTGTACTGATATATTAACGAAGTGGATGTCGTGACGGAGAGTGTGAGTACTGAGATATGAATGAAGAGGATGTAGTGATGCAGAGTGTGTGTGCTGATATATTAACGAAGTGGATGTAGTGATGGAGAGTGTGTGTCCTGATATATTATTGAAGAGGATGGAGTGATGGAGAGTGTGTGTTCTGATATATTAAGGAAGAGGATGTAGTGAAGGAGAGTGTGTGAACTGAGATGTTAATGAAGAGGATGTAGTGATGCAGAGTGTGTGTACTGATATATTAACGAAGTGGATGTCGTGACGGAGAGTGTGAGTACTGAGATATTAATGAAGAGGATGTAGTGATGCAGAGTGTGTGTGCTGATATATTAGCGAAGTGGATGTAGTGATGGAGAGTGTGTGTCCTGATATATTAATGAAGAGGATGTGGTGATTGATTTGTGTACTGATATATTAATGAAGGGGATGTAGCGATGGAGTGTGTGTGTACTGATATATTAGTGAAGAGGATGTAGTGATGGAGAGTGTGTGTACTGATGTGTTAATGAAGAGGATGTTGCAATGGCGGCTGTATGTACTAATATATTAGTGAAGAGGATGCAGTGATGGAGAGTGTGTGTACTGATATATTAATGATGAGGATGTAGTGATGGAGAGTGTGTGTACTGATATATTAGCGAAGCGGATGTCGTGATGGATAGTGTGTGTACTGATATATTAATGAAGAGGATGTGGTGCTGGAGTTGTGTACTGATATCTTAATGAAGAGTATGTAGTGATGGAGTTGTGTACTGATACATTGGTGAAGAGGATGTCGTGATGGAGAGTGTGTGTACTGATACATTGGTGAAGAGGATGTCGTGATGGAGTTAGTGTGTCCTGATGTATTCAGGAAGAGGATGTCGTGACGGAGAGTGTGTGTACTGAGATGTTAATGAGGAGGATGTAGTGATGGAGAGTGTGAGTACTGAGATGTTAATGAAGAGGATGAAGTGATGGAGAGTGTGAGTACTGATATATTAACGAAGTGGATGCAGTGATGGAGAGTGTGTGAACTGAAATGTTAATGAAGAGGATGAAGTGATGGAGAGTGTGAGTACTGATATATTATTGAAGAGGATGTAGTGATGGAGAGTGTGTGAACTGAGATGTTAATGAAGAGGATGAAGTGATGGAGAGTGTGTGTACTGATATATTAACGAAGTGGATGTCGTGACGGAGAGTGTGAGTACTGAGATATGAATGAAGAGGATGTAGTGATGCAGAGTGTGTGTACTGATATATTAACAAAGTGGATGTAGTGACGGAGAGTGTGAGTACTGAGATGTTCATGAAGAGGATGTAGTGATGGAGAGTGTGTGTCCTGATATATTAATGAAGAGGATGTGGTGATGGAGAGTGTGTGTACTGATGTGTTAATGAAGAGGATGTTGCAATGGCGCCTGTATGTACTAATATATTAGTGAAGAGGATGCAGTGATGGAGAGTGTGTGTACTGATATATTAATGAAGAGGAAGCAGTGATGGAGATTGTGTGTACTTATATATTAGTGAAGAGGATGCAGTGATGGAGAGTGTGTGTACTGATATATTAATGAAGAGGATGCAGTGATGGAGAGTGTGTGTACTGATATATTAGTGAAGAGGATGTAGTGATGGAGAGTGTGTGTACTGATGTGTTGATGAAGAGGATGTTGCAATGGCGGCTGTATGTACTAATATATTAGTGAAGAGGATGCAGTGATGGAGAGTGTGTGTACTGATATCTTAATGAAGAGTATGTAGTGACGGAGTTGTGCACTGATACATTGGTGAAGAGGATGTCGTGATGGAGAGTGTGTGTACTGATATATTAAGGAAGAGGATGTCGTGACGGAGAGTGTGAGTACTGAGATGTTAATGAAGAGGATGTAGTGATGGAGAGTGTGTGTACTGATATATTATTGAAGAGGATGTAGTGACGGAGAGTGTGTGTTCTGATATATTAAGGAAGAGGATGTAGTGATAGAAAGTGTGTGTACTGATATATTAAGGAAGAGGATGTAGTGATGGAGAGTGTGTGTACTGATATATTAACGAAGGGGATGTTGTGATGGAGAGTGTGTGTACTGATATATTAAGGAAGAGGATGTAGTGATGGAGTTGTGTACTGATATATTAAGGAAGAGAATGTTGTGATGGAGAGTGTGTGCACTGATATATTAATGAAGACGATGTGGTGATGGATTTGTGTACTGATATATTAGTGAAGAGGATGTAGTGATGGGGAGTGTGTGTACTGATATATTAGTGAAAAGGATGTCATGATGGGGAGTGTGTGTACTGATATATTAGTGAAGAGGATGTAGTGATGGGGAGTGTGTGTACTGATATATTAATGAAGAGGATGTGGTGATGGAGTTGTGTCCTGATATCTTAATGAAGAGTATGTAGTGATGGAGTTGTGTACTGATATATTATTGAAGTGGATGTGGTGATGGAGAGTGTGTGTCCTGATATATTGGTGAAGAGGATGCAGTGATGGAGAGTGTGTGTACTGATATATTATTGAAGAGGATGTAGTGATGGAGTTGTGTACTGATATATTAGTGAAGAGGATATAGTGATGGAGAGTGTGTGTACTGATGTATTAAGGAAGAGAATGTAGTGATGGAGAGTGTGTGAACTGATATATTATTGAAGAGGATGTAGTGATGGAGTTGTGTACTGATATATTAGTGAAGAGGATGTAGTGATGGAGAGTGTGTGTATTGATATATTATTGAAGAGGATGTAGTGATGGAGTTGTGTACTGATATATTAGTGAAGAGGATGTAGTGATGGAGAGTGTGTGTACTGATATATTATTGAAGAGGATGTAGTGATGGAGTTGTGTACTGATATATTAGTGAAGAGGATGTAGTGATGGAGAGTGTGTGTATTGATATATTAACGAAGTGGATGTAGTGACGGAGAGTGTGAGTACTGAGATGTTAATGAAGAGGATGTAGTGATGGAGAGTGTGTGCCCTGATATATTAAGGAAGAGGATGTAGTGATGGAGAGTGTGTGTACTGATATATTAGTGAAGAGGATGTAGTGATGGAGAGTGTGTGTATTGATATATTAATGAAGAGGATATGGTGATGGAGTTGTGGACTGATATATTAATGAAGAGGATGTAGTGATGGAGTGTTTTTTTATGATATATTAGTGAAGAGGATGTAGTGATGGAGTGTGTGTGTACTGATATATTAAGGAAGAGGATGTTGTGATGGAGAGTGTGTGTACTGATATATTAATGAAGGGGATGTAGTGATGGAGAGTGTGTGTACTGATATATTAAGGAAGAGGATGTTGTGATGGAGAGTGTGTGTACTGATATATTAATGAAGAGGATGTAGTGATGGAGAGTGTGTGTACTGATATATTAAGGAAGAGGATGTTGTGATGGAGAGTGTGTCTACTGATACATTAAGGAAGAGGACATAGTTATGGAGAGTGTGTGTCCTGATATATTAGTGAAGAGGATGTAGTGATGGAGTTGTGTACTGATATATTAGTGAAGAGGATATAGTGATGGAGAGTGTGTGTCCTGATGTATTAAGGAAGAGAATGTAGTGATGGAGAGTGTGTGAACTGATATATTAGTGAAGAGGATGTAGTGATGGAGAGTGTGTGTATTGATATATTAACGAAGTGGATGTAGTGACAGAGAGTGTGAGTACTGAGATGTTAATGAAGAGGATGTAGTGATGGAGAGTGTGTGTACTGATATGTTAAGGAAGAGGATGTCGTGATGGAGAGTGTGTGTACTGATATATTAGTGAAGAGGATGTGGTGACGGAGAGTGTGAGTACTGATATGTTAATGAAGAGGATGTAGTGATGTAGAGTGTGTGTATTGATATATTAATGAAGAGGATATGGTGATGGAGAGTGTGTGAACTGATACATTGGTGAAGAGGATGTCGTGATGGAGTTAGTGTGTCCTGATGTATTCAGGAAGAGGATGTAGTGATGGAGAGTGTGTGAACTGAGATGTTAATGAAGAGGATGAAGTGATGGAGAGTGTGTGTACTGATATATTAACAAAGTGGATGTAGTGACGGAGAGTGTGAGTACTGAGATGTTCATGAAGAGGATGTAGTGATGGAGAGTGTGTGTCCTGATATATTAATGAAGAGGATGTGGTGATGGAGAGTGTGTGTACTGATGTGTTAATGAAGAGGATGTTGCAATGGCGGCTGTATGTACTAATATATTAGTGAAGAGGATGCAGTGATGGAGAGTGTGTGTACTGATATATTAATGAAGAGGATGTAGTGATGGAGAGTGTGTGTACTGATATATTAGTGAAGAGGATGCAGTGATGGAGAGTGTGTGTACTGATACATTAATGAAGAGGATGCAGTGATGGAGAGTGTGTGTACTGATATATTAGTGAAGAGGATGTAGTGATGGAGAGTGTGTGTACTGATGTGTTAATGAAGAGGATGTTGCAATGGCGGCTGTATGTACTAATATATTAGTGAAGAGGATGCAGTGATGGAGAGTGTGTGTACTGATATCTTAATGAAGAGTATGTGGTGACGGAGTTGTGCACTGATACATTGGTGAAGAGGATGTCGTGATGGAGAGTGTGTGTATTGATATATTATTGAAGAGGATGTAGTGACGGAGAGTGTGAGTACTGAGATGTTAATGAAGAGGATGTAGTGATGGAGAGTGTGTGAACTGAGATGTTAATGAAGAGGATGAAGTGATGGAGAGTGTGTGTACTGATATATTAACAAAGTGGATGTAGTGACGGAGAGTGTGAGTACTGAGATGTTCATGAAGAGGATGTAGTGATGGAGAGTGTGTGTCCTGATATATTAATGAAGAGGATGTGGTGATGGAGAGTGTGTGTACTGATGTGTTAATGAAGAGGATGTTGCAATGGCGGCTGTATGTACTAATATATTAGTGAAGAGGATGCAGTGATGGAGAGTGTGTGTACTGATATATTAATGAAGAGGATGTAGTGATGGAGAGTGTGTGTACTGATATATTAGTGAAGAGGATGCAGTGATGGAGAGTGTGTGTACTGATACATTAATGAAGAGGATGCAGTGATGGAGAGTGTGTGTACTGATATATTAGTGAAGAGGATGTAGTGATGGAGAGTGTGTGTACTGATGTGTTAATGAAGAGGATGTTGCAATGGCGGCTGTATGTACTAATATATTAGTGAAGAGGATGCAGTGATGGAGAGTGTGTGTACTGATATCTTAATGAAGAGTATGTGGTGACGGAGTTGTGCACTGATACATTGGTGAAGAGGATGTCGTGATGGAGAGTGTGTGTATTGATATATTATTGAAGAGGATGTAGTGACGGAGAGTGTGAGTACTGAGATGTTAATGAAGAGGATGTAGTGATGGAGAGTGTGTGTTCTGATATATTAAGGAAGAGGATGTAGTGATAGAAAGTGTGTGTACTGATATATTAAGGAAGAGGATGTAGTGATGGAGAGTGTGTGTACTGATATATTAACGAAGTGGAAGTGGTGACGGAGAGTGTGTGCACTGATATATTAGTGAAGAGGATGTGCTGACGGAGAGTGTGTGTACTGATATATTAATGAAGGGGATGTTGTGATGGAGAGTGTGTGTACTGATATATTAAGGAAGAGGATGTAGTGATGGAGTTGTGTACTGATATATTAAGGAAGAGGATGTTGTGATGGAGAGTGTGTGCACTGATATATTAATGAAGACGATGTGGTGATGGATTTGTGTCCTGATATATTAGTGAAGAGGATGTAGTGATGGGGAGTGTGTGTACTGATATATTAATGAAGAGGATGTGGTGATGGAGTTGTGTCCTGATATCTTAATGAAGAGTATGTAGTGATGGAGTTGTGTACTGATATATTATTGAAGTGGATGTGGTGATGGAGAGTGTGTGTCCTGATATATTGGTGAAGAGGATGCAGTGATGGAGAGTGTGTGTACTGATATATTATTGAAGAGGATGTAGTGATGGAGTTGTGTACTGATATATTAGTGAAGAGGATGTAGTGATGGAGAGTGTGTGTACTGATATATTATTGAAGAGGATGTAGTGATGGAGAGTGTGTGTATTGATATATTATTGAAGAGGATGTAGTGAGGGAGAGTGTGAGTACTGATGTATTCAGGAAGAGGATGTAGTGATGGAGAGTGTGTGAACTGATATATTAGTGAAGAGGATGTAGTGATGGAGAGTGTGTGAACTGATATATTAGTGAAGAGGATGTCGTGATGGAGAGTGTGTGTACTGATATATTAACGAAGTGGATGTAGTGACGGAGAGTGTGAGTACTGAGATGTTAATGAAGAGGATGTAGTGATGGAGAGTGTGTGCCCTGATATATTAAGGAAGAGGATGTCGTGATGGAGAGTGTGTGTATTGATATATTAATGAAGAGGATATGGTGATGGAGAGTGTGTGTACTGATATATTAATGAAGAGGATGTAGTGATGGAGAGTGTGTGTACTGATATATTAAGGAAGAGGATGTAGTGATGGAGAGTGTGTGTCCTGATATATTAATGAAGGGGATGTAGTGATGGAGAGTGTGTGTACTGATATATTAAGGAAGAGGACATAGTTATGGAGAGTGTGTGTCCTGATATATTAGTGAAGAGGATGCAGTGATGGAGAGTGTGTGTACTGATATATTAATGAAGGGGATGTAGTGATGGAGAGTGTGTGTACTGATATATTAAGGAAGAGGACATAGTTATGGAGAGTGTGTGTCCTGATATATTAGTGAAGAGGATGTGGTGATGGAGAGTGTGTGTACTGATATATTATTGAAGAGGATGTAGTGATGGAGTTGTGTGCTGATATATTAGTGAAGAGGATATAGTGATGGAGAGTGTGTGTCCTGATGTATTAAGGAAGAGAATGTAGTGATGGAGAGTGTGTGAACTGATATATTAGTGAAGAGGATGCAGTGATGGAGAGTGTGTGTATTGATATATTAACGAAGTGGATGTAGTGACGGAGAGTGTGAGTACTGAGATGTTAATGAAGAGGATGTAGTGATGGAGAGTGTGTGTACTGATATGTTAAGGAAGAGGATGTCGTGATGGAGAGTGTGTGTACTGATATATTAGTGAAGAGGATGTGGTGACGGAGAGTGTGAGTACTGATATGTTAATGAAGAGGATGTAGTGATGTAGAGTGTGTGTATTGATATATTAATGAAGAGGATATGGTGATGGAGAGTGTGTGAACTGATATATTAGTGAAGAGGATGTTGTGATGGAGAGTGTGTGTACTGATATATTAATGAAGAGGATGTAGTGATGGAGAGTGTGTGTACTGATATATTAATGAAGAGGATGTAGTGATGGAGAGTGTGTGTACTGATATATTAATGAAAAGGATGCAGTGATGGAGAGTGTGTGTTTTGATATGTTAATGAAAAGGATATGGTGATGGAGAGTGTGTGAACTGATATATTAGTGAAGAGGATGTTGTGATGGAGAGTGTGTGTACTGATATATTAATGAAGAGGATGTAGTGATGGAGAGTGTGTGTACTGATATATTAATGAAGAGGATGTAGTGATGGAGATTGTGTGTATTGATATATTAGTGAAGAGGATGCAGTGATGGAGAGTGTGTGTATTGATATATTAGTGAAGAGGATGCAGTGATGGAGAGTGTGTGTATTGATATATTAGTGAAGAGGATGCAGTGATGGAGATTGTGTGTATTGATATATTAGTGAAGAGGATGCAGTGATGGAGAGTGTGTGTACTGATATATTAAGGAAGAGGATGTTGTGATGGAGAGTGTGTGTACTGATATATTAAGGAAGAGGGTGTCGTGATGGAGATTGTGTGCATTGATATATTAGTGAAGAGGATGTAGTGATGTCGCGCTCGATTTTCCGGGGAAATTGTGGGTGCGTTGGGGGTGGGGGGGGCTCCAAAAATCGGGGAAATCACGTTCGGAGCCCGGCACCAACCCGCAGACTTGCGGGTTCCTCATTGATGCATCTGGGTGCGCGCACACCTCCCGAGTGCGGAGGTTCCACTGGCAATTAAAGCCGGTGGGATGATTCTTTACACGATTGTTGTGATAATTTAATTCATTAAACTACTTAATTTTCTCCTCGTTTTGGCAGGAGTCCAATTTTGAAGCATCCTCAGCGTGTTTCCTGTGCTGTGGGAAACACTGCCTGTTGCAACAGATGTATTTCAGCCAGCAGCCAACGAGACATTCAAATGCTTATTTGACAGATGAGAAAAAACGTCACATATTGCAGCAGGGCACTCTGTCATTTCAGACAAAGTTTTGGCTGCAAGGTCTTTGTGTTTTCAATCAAAATTCTTACTTTCCACTCAAAATTCTTCTGTTCAAATATATTTGACTACTTTGCGGACCCCCTCAAACTCACACCGTCAGGCTGGGGGCGCCATGGCTGCATTCACCACTACATCTGAGGACGAGCAACATGACCAGCCTCGCCAGGCACGGCGTCCACCTCCACCACGTGGAGCTCCACAACACAGTGCTGCGACACCAGGCACCTGCACAAGAGCACAGAGGGCAACAACAGAGAGAGCGCCGTCGCAGGAGGCACTACCCTCGCCACAGGGTCTACAGACGGAGGCTCAGCTTCCTGGACCTCCCTGAGGAGCAGTGCATACGGAGGCTCAGAGTCAGTCGCCAGGTAGTCGCAGACATCTGCAGCCTTCTTCATGCCGAGCTGCTCCAGGCTTTGCCAAGCAGCATCTCCTTACCTGTCGCTGTCAAAGTCACCAATGCCCTCAACTTCTTCGCCTCCGGATCATTCCAGGGTGCCACCGGGGGCATCACCAGGGTCTCTCAGTCATCTGCACACAAGTACATTAGGCAGGTCACCGACGGCTTGTTTCGCAGGGACCCCCCATGGACGACCTCAGCCAGATGGAGAGGGCAGTGGGATTCCACTCCATGGCTGGCATCTCACGGGTGCAGGGTGCAATTGATTGCACCCACATAGCAATACGAGCACCTCCACACGAGCTAGGACTGTTCATCAACAGGAAGGGCTATCACTCCATCAACACTTAGCTCGTTTGTGACCACTGCAAAAGATTCCTTCATGTCTGCGCCAGATTCCCTGGCAGCAGCCACAATTTCTTTATCCTCCGGGAATCCAATATCCCACCCCTCTTCCATGCACCGAACACCGTTAAGGGCTGGATCCTTGGGGACAAGGGATACCCCCTGCACACGTGGTTCATGACACCTCTGAGGAACCCCATCACTGAACAACAGCATTGAATTAACGACAGCCACATCGCCACCAGGTCTACAATTGTGCATGCTATAGGGCTGCTCGATGCGATTTAGGTGCCTTAATCACTCTGGGGGAAGTGCTTCAATACGCACCAGGCAGAGTGGGACGCATTATAGTAGTATGCTGTGCCCTGCACAACATGATACAACAGAGAGAGGTGCCGCTTGAGGAGGTCCCATCCACATCTACCACCCACATTGAGGAGAAGGAGGCAGAGGATGAGGAGGAGGAGTAGGAGGAACCCATGGGCAGAACAGCGGCTCAACTGGCTGCTAGTGAGGCCAGGGTGTCACTGATATGTGTACAGTTCTCCTAACATCAGAAAGTGTGAAGAGTCCAATCATCACACCACCTGGATAGAGCAGCACCCACACCAACAGCACCCCTCCACACTAAACAGTCCTGCAACTATACATACACCCACTGTAAAGTGACCCAATGGGTGGCATCAAGTGTCGCCGTTCATGGTGAACCTCATGAAAGGGCCCTATTACAAAAGCCAGTCAAGAATGACCAAGACATGGCAGTAGTGGTGACAATCATAATATTTAATGTCAGTTTAATAAAAAGCAAATATAAATAAAAAACATGACCAACCGTCAAACCCCCTTGTGCATCCCCTTCATGCTTACGAAACCTTTGCCTTTCTCTTCCGACTACTCCTATGTGGTGCATCCCCTGTGGCTGCAGCAGAGGTAGTGGCAGGTTGCTCTTGTTCATGCCTTGACCGCTTAGACACTTTGGGCCTATGACCTTTGGATTTTGGTGCTCGTGAGGGCCCCTCCAAAGACTGCTCCACCTGCACCTGTGCAGGGGCAGACTCGGCCATCTGGAGAGGAGGCAGCATTGTGGGTACTGATTGAGAGGGGGGCAACGGGTGAGACGTGGGAGCGCTTTGAGTGGCGTCCCCACTTCCATGTCCCCTTTCGCAATCATCCCTCCCCTGGGCTAGGCCCACATCACTCCTACCACCCTGCTGGACAACAGTTTGGAAGACATGTGTGAAGTCTTGTAAGGCCAGTGCTAGTGTATCTGCCCACCTGTTTAAGGCGGCAGAATATTGTTCACTGTGAGTCCGATCGTCAGGGCCTGAATGGACTCATTTGTGAGCCGTGCTTGAAGCTCAATGGAGGCTAGCCTTCTCTCCATCGCAGACATTCTTGCACTTACCCGTGACAATATCTCAGAGAGTTGCTCACATCCCTGTGACACTATCTCAGGGAGTTGCTCACATCCCTGTGACACTATCTCAGAGATTCCCTCCTGTACCTGTGCCACCATTCCACTCATGCAGGAGTTCAGCTCCTCCATCCTTTGCGTTATTGTGGAGAGTGCGCATGGCACCTGTTCCAGCACCTCGCAAATGTGCTGCTGTCCCTTGGTCATTCTCCTTTTAAAGGACGGCCTCCAGGGTTCAGTATCTGCATCCAGCTGAGCAGAGCTTGGAGAGGAGTGCGCCCACCGACTCGGACTCTCCGCCACCAATGTCTACTCGTGCTCACGTGTGTGTGGTAACTCACCAGGTGCCACCCCAACTAACTGAGGACTAGGACCCACCGAGGTGTGAGTATCTGCACTGGTGGATGGCTCACTAAGATGTGACGGTGCACCCTCAGAGGCCGGCAGGTCCTCTGAGGAATCGCCCTCTGCCGTCACAGCGGTCTCTGAAGGCCCTGTTAGAGAACAGAAGGCAATATTAAGCATCATCCCAGATGTGTCATGTTGCGATGAGCATACTGCGATGCTGATGATGGCAAGGCATGTTAACATCAATTCATATTGTGTGTGCTAAATATTAAAGTTCTGTCACCAGATGTTTGTCGGGTGCCCGTCTCGGCGTCCCCGACCGACAGGCACTCGAGGGTTCGGGTGAGCTCCAGCGCCTCCTGCTCCACGTCTGTGACAATGACGA
Organism: Heptranchias perlo; assembly: GCF_035084215.1. Classification (NCBI taxonomy): domain Eukaryota; kingdom Metazoa; phylum Chordata; class Chondrichthyes; order Hexanchiformes; family Hexanchidae; genus Heptranchias; species Heptranchias perlo. The sequence continues at coordinate 35,990,889 of NC_090327.1, read as the reverse complement.
TTTGTTGTGGCCCCCCTCCGGTCCTTGTCCTCTGCCTTGCATTCTGGGCTCTCTTCTCCAATAAGGGGAGAAAGTATAGGTGCGTGAGTGAATGATGGTGACCTGGCCAACCGATGAATGCATTGGTTTGGATAAGGCTGAGCGTGAAAGAGATGCATCAGAGGGTGAGTATGAGACTGAGCCATGACATTGTATGAGGATTGGGTTGAGTGGCAGTGGTGGGGTGAGTAATGGGGAGGTGAGGAAGTGCTGTGGAAGTGCAGGTAAGTTGAGGATGAGCCTTAAGTGGGTGCGAGGAGTGATGTGATAGAGTAGTGTTGGCAGTGCAGAATGAGTTGTGGGGTGGGGGCGGTGATGTGGAAGACGGAGTGTAGGAGAATCAGTAAGTGTACTCACTTTGGCTGACCTAATTAGGTCACAGAAGCGATTCCTCACTGGACCCAGGTGCGGGATCTGTTGCTGCTGCTGCTGACCTCCTCTGCCACCTCGAGCCAGGCCTTCTTGGTGGCAGAGACAGGCCACTTCCTCCCGTCCACTGGGTAGAAGACATCCCTCCTCCTCTTCACCCCATCCAGTAGCACCTGGAGTGAGGCATCAATGAACCTAGGAGCAGCCTTTTCCCTATGCTGCTCCATTGTGGTGTGTGAGTGTTTGCTACAGGAGCAGTCATTGGAGGACTGCCCCTTTAAATAGAGCTCCACCAGCTGACAGCCTGTGATGCGGGTGCACAGTCCGCCCGCTGCGCAGCTTTCGGACGGCAAACCTGGAAGCCAGGTTAAGTGGCTCCAATTGACTCGCGATCGCATGCGAAACAGACATTTTTTATTGGGTGGGTTACCCACACGCCAATCACCCCCTCGCAGCCATGCTGCCTCCACTTTAATATCGAGGCTGCAGTGTGTGTGTACTGATATATATATTAATGAAGAGGATACAGTGCTGGTGTGTACTGATCTATTAAGGAAGAGGGAAAACTAAATTGGGCCGTGTAGCGCCCGTTGTTTCGGCACTACACGGCCTCTCCGACATCCAAGATGGCATCTTGGATGCACACGCATGTTTCCACTGTGACGTGCACCAGACGCCATCTTGGTATAGGATTTAGCGCATGTGCTAATACCGGATGCTGGAAGCATGTAAAGTAGGGAGAAAATGGGTGCAATTAGCGTGCAATGCTGATTTAAAGTGATAAACACTATTTTCAACCTTAAGGCTCAACTCAACGCACAGTCTTATCCCCGACCATTTAAACGTTTTTACAGTGTCTGAAGGGCCTCCCACCAGCACTATTTAAAGGGGCCATGCAGGTGTTGCAGGTTAGTTGCTGGATTATTGCTTCTGGCTGCTGGAGGAGTAGGAAGTGTTTTTTGAAGCTCCCTATTCTTACTGAGAGTTCCGACACTACTTTTGAGAATGCTTTGGCAGGTATTGCCTTACGGGTTGGAACTCTGGTGGAACTACGTTCCTGCCAACCATGGGCGGTCTGCTAAGACTCCCGCTGGGCATTGAGCATGACTGGGAGCATGCAGAGAGGCCATGCACAGCAGGTCAAGATGCGAGGAGACAGAGGATGAGGAGGCGCAGGGCACTGAGCAGGAGGCCTTACCCAATGACGGCCTTCCCGGATCAATTCTCTTACCTCAACATGACCGAGGAGGATTGCATCCAACGCCTGAGGTTCACCAAGGAAGCCATCACCGAGATCTGTCAACTGGTGCGGCCACAACTGCAGCCTCAGAGTAGGGCGAGGACAGCATTGCCTGTGGCTGTGAAGGTCACCATGGCGCTGAATTTCTATGGCTCAGGATCATTTCAGGCCTCTGCTGGCGACATGTGCAACATCTCGCAGTATGCAGTGCACTGCTGCATAAGGGAGATCACAGACGCACTGTATCATGAGGAACAGGTTCATCACCTTCCTTCTCAACAGAGACAATCAGAACAAGCGAGCATGGGGGTTCGCCCGCATTGCTGGCTTCCCCATGGTACAGGGTGCCATTGACTGCACGCATATTGCCCTGTGTGCCCCACACATCAACTCGGCCTTCTTCATCAACTGAAAGGGCTTCCACTCCCTCAATGTGCAGCTGTGATCACATGCATCGCATCATGGAGGTCGATGCCCGTTACCCTGGGAGTAGTCATGACGCCTTCGTCATGCGGCAGTCCAATGTGCCAGCTATCTTTCACCCAAGTCAAAGGCCGGCTATTGGGCGACAAGGGCTATCCCCTCACAATGTGGCTCATGACATCAGTCAGGAAACCACGCACATGTGCACAGCATGCCTAAAATGAGAGCCATGCTGCCATACGCGACATCGTCGAGTACACCATAGGCTTCAAACAACGCTTCCGCTGCCTAGACCAGTCTGGAGGAGCCCTACAGTATTCCCCTGAGTGGGTGGGCAGATTTGTGGTGATCTGCTGCATGCTGCACAACTTCGCCATCATGAGGGACCAGCCTTTGTCACCAATGATTGCAGAAGATCCTGAGCCAGAGGTGGAGGAGGAGAAGGCTGACGAGGAAGAGGCAGAGTCAGAGGAGGAGGTGGATCCGGAAGAGGAAGTGGAGGAAGACTCAAGGGTGCAGCAGGAACCACACGCCTTGTCTGCAAGGGCTGTGTGTGCTCGCCTGATCCGTGCCCGCTATCAATAATGTGAACTACATCCCCCAACTCACCAACAGTCCTACACTCCCCACCTTTCCGCTCCCACAAGACAATCAAATCACCCTCCATCTGATTACAAATTGGTTTCCCTCTCAGCTCATTGCATAAATAAAAACCACCACCAAATGCCAAATCAAACTTTCATTTATGGATGATTAAATGAAATTATGCAAACATAACAGAACTATTCACCCTTGTGCATTCCCTTAGTGCCTTTTGTTTGTGTGCCTTTACCTATCCTGGTGCTCCTACGAGGTGCTTCCCCAGTGGCTTTAGCATGGGTGGTGGGAGGCTGCTGGCCTTCAATGGAGGAACGTGCAGATGGCCTTAAAGGACGACCTCGAGCAGCTCTGGGCCTGGAGGACCCGGCTTCAGACTGCACCATCTCAGCATAGGCTGCAGCAGTCTGGCCTGGCTGGCCGAGAGGCAACAACAGGGGCACTAGCGGAGTGGCAGGGATGGGAGCAGGAATGCTGTCGTCCTGAGAGAGGACAGCAGGTCCGACTGCCATGGTAACACTTCCACTCTCCCAGGGCGGTGCCTCAGCAATCCTGGTGATCAGCTGCAGAACGGATTGCTGGAGTGCTGTGATGCCCTGGAAGCCCTGTTCCACAGTGGTCCCCAGAGCCACGACAGCAGCAGTCTGAGCTTCCAAGGCAGCCGTCTGAGCTGCAAATGCAGCAGTTAGACCTTGGATGGCAGATGTTTGTGCTGCAATGGATGCTGTGACATCAGCCATTAGACGTTGCATCATGGTGGGTTCCACAGGTGTGCTGATGGAGGTGACCACCTGTTCTATGTGAGATAAGATGGGCTCCGAGCTCTGCGCAAAGCTCTGTGCCAAGTTGGAGCTGGACTCCTCCATGCCCCTTCTCATTGTGCGCAGGCTTTCTGGGCAAGCTTTCCAGTGCCCCAGGCATTTGTTGGTGTACGCCCATCAGCCGTCTTCTGTAGCCTGGCCCATTGAAGTCCTCATCTGACTCCTCTGCAGCAGAACTAGTGAGCGACCTCGACTTCCAGCAAGCTGGCACCCGTGGTATCCGTTCCCTCCGCCCCGGCTCCTGCGTACTTGTGCTCGGTGTCTCATCACGTGCAAATCCCTCCTCTAACTAACCTCTAAAGGATGTGCAGTGTCAGTCTCTGAGCTGGTGGAAGCAAGTGTCAGATCGAGTGATGGTGTGGCTTCAGTGTCCTTCTCCTCCTCCTCCTCCTCCTCCTCCTCGGACGGTGCCGCCATGTGATCTTGGGTATCTGCAATGACAAAGGGAAACAGGTTGAGTTGTGGAGTGGGGAGAGGAGCAAGTAAGTGTTGTGTGTTGACAGCATCTGCAGTACGTGAGTCAGAAAAGATTATGCGTGGAGGAAGATGTGGAAAAGGAGAAGGAGCATCAGATATGCAGAGACCCCCTTCATCAGGACCTCCAGCGTGGCACGTTGTGACGGCTGCAACGAGGGCCCGCCCAATGATCCGCAGCACCGTCTCCTCAAGGGGAGTGAGGACGTGTAGATGTGCCTGTCCAGCCTCAGGTCCCTCCGGCTGGCAGGTGTTATATGCCACCTTCTCCTGCAAGACAGAGGATAGTGTGTCAGTGAGTGTCCTGCAAAGTGTGTGGGTGATGTGCCTGTCATGGTCGAATAGCTGCTAATTTGTGTGGCTTGAGAGTGGTGGTTGTGTGGCCTGCAAGTGTGGTACTATGTGCGGGTGAGATGCAGCATTGCGTATGAATGGGCAGTGTTTGTTGGTGGGTGGGTGGGTGTTTGGGAGGTGCATGGAGCATTGATGCAGTTGGTAGGATGTGCCACTTGACACTTGTATTCACTCACCTTGACCACTCGTGTCAAATCATTGAACTCCTTCTGGCACTGCACCCACGTGCATGGTGCAATGCTCCTAGCGTTAACTTCCTGTGCCACAGCCTGCCAATGCCTGCGCAGCTGTAGTCTGGAGGGTCTCCGGCCCTCCTTTGGTCCACGCCTTTCATCAGGGCCTTGAGAGCATCGTCTGAGAATCATGGAGCACTCTCTTGCCGGTGCAACTACTCTCAATGCCATTTTCCCTTCTCCTAGTTAGCTGTGTACCTGCCATTTGAATTGTGCCTGCACCTTTACGTTGTGCAGGCTGCTGATGACGTGCGCTGTGCACGCCCCATTTCCAACTTCCTCATTCTCCGTGCAGCCTCTCAGCAGCGAGGGCTGCACTTGCTGCAGGAGATTTTATGGTAAGTAGCAGGCAGCACGAAGATCACGTGTTGCCTGCGTAGGGTCCATTGGGCGCGGGGTGGTAGCGCATCGCTACCATCGCCTAGAACAGACCCTTATTCAATTTTTCCACCAGGATGTCATGATGGAGTGCGTGTGTACTGATATATTAATGAAGTGGATGTAGTGATGAAGTATGTGTGTACTGATATATTAATTTAGAAAATGTTGTGATTGAGTGTGTGTGTGTACAGAAATATTAATGAAGAGGCTGTAGTGACGGAGTGTGTGTGTGTACTGATATAGTAATGAAGAGGGTGTAATGATGGAGTGTGCATCTTTACTGATATATTAATTAGGAGGATGTATTGATGGAGTGGGCATACCGATATAATAATGAACAGGATGTATTGATGTATTGTTTATGTATTGATATATTAATGAAGAGAATGCAGTGATGGAGTGTGTGTGTACTGATACATTTTTTTTATTCGTTCATGGGATGTGGGCGTCGCTGGCGAGGCCAGCATTTATTGCGGATTCCTAATTGCCCTTGAGAAGGTGGTGGTGAGCTGCGTTCTTGAACCGCTGCAGTCCGTGTGGTGAAGGTTCTCCCACAGTGCTGTTAGGAAGGGAGTTCCAGGATTTTGACCCAGCGATGATGAAGGAACGGCGATATATTTCCAAGTCGGGATGGTGTGTGACTTGGAAGGGAACGTGCAGGTGGTGTTGTTCCCATGTGCCTGCTGCTCTTGTCCTTCGAGGTGGTAGAGGTCACGGGTTTGGGAGGTGCTGTTGAAGAAGCCTTGGCGAGTTGCTGCAGTGCATCCTGTGGATGGTACACACTGCAGCCACAGTGCGCCGGTGATGAAGGGAGTGAATGTTTAGGGTGGTGGATGGGGTGCCAATCAAGCGGGCTGCTTTGTCCTGGATGGTGCCGAGCTTCTTGAGTGTTGTTGGAGCTGCACTCATCCAGGCAAGTGGAGAGTATTCCATCACACTCCTGACTTGTGCCTTGTAGATGGTGGAAAGGCTTTGGGGAGTCAGGAGGTGAGTCACTCGCCGCAGAATACCCAGCCTCTGACCTGCTCTTGTAGCCGCAGTATTTATGTGGCTGGTCCAGTTAAGTTTCTGGTCAATGGTGACCCCCAGGATGTTGATGGTGGGGGATTCGGTGATGGTAATGCTGATGAATGTCAAGGGGAGGTGGTTAGACTCTCTCGTTGGAGATGGTCATTGCCTGGCACTTGTCTGGCACAAATGTTACTTGCCACTTATGAGCCCAAGCCTGGATGTTGTCCAGGTCTTGCTGCATGCGGGCTCGGACTGCTTCATTATTTGAGGGGTTGCAAATGGAACTGAACAATGTGCAATCATCAGCGAACATCCCCATTTCTGACCTTATGATGGAAGGAAGATCATTGATGAAGCAGCTGAAGATGGTTGGGCCTGGGACACTGCCCCGAGGAACTCCTGCAGTAATGCCCTGGGGCTGAGATGATTGGCCTCCATCAACCACTACCATCTTCCTTTGTGCTAGGTATGACTCCAGCCACTGGAGCGTTTTCCCCCTGATTCCCGTTGACTTCAATTTTACGAGGGCTCCTTGGTGCCACACTCGGTCAAATGCTGCCTTGATGTCAAGGGCAGTCACTCTCACCTCACCTCTGGAATTCAGCTCTTTTGTCCATGTTTGGACCAAGGCTGTATTAATTAAGAAGATGTCATGATGGACTGATATATTAATGAAAAGGATGTAGTGATGGAGTGTGTGTGTACTGATCTAGTAATGAAGAGGGTACAGTGATGACGTGTGTGTGTGTACTGATATATTAATGAAGAGGATGTAGTGATGTAGTGATGGAGAGTGTATGTACTAATATGTATATATATATATTAATGAAGAGGATGCAGTGATGGTGTGAGTACTAATATATTAATGACGAGGTTGCAGAGTTGTAGACTGTGTGTGTGCTGAAATATTAATGAAGAGGCTGTAGTGATGGATAAATGAAGAGGATGCAGTGATTGTGTGTGTACTAATATATTAATGAAGAGGTTGCATAGTTGTAGAGTGTAGGTATACTGGCAAATTAAGGAAGATGATGCATTGATGCAGTGTGTACCTGATATATTAATAAAGAGGATGTAGTGATGGAGTGTGTGCACTGATATAATATTGAAGAGGATGCAGTGATTGTTTGTTCACTAGTATGTTAATGAAGAGGTTGCAGACCTGTAGAGTGTGTATGTTAGTATATTAATGATGTGGAGATGCCGGTGATGGACTGGGGTTAACAATTGTAAACAATTTTACAACACCAAGTTATAGTCCAACGATTTTATTTTTAATCCCACAAGCTTTCGGGGGCTTTCCCCTTCCTCACTGTCTGAGGAAGGGGAAGCCCCCGAAAGCTTGTGGGATTAAAAATAAAATCGTTGGACTATAACTTGGTGTTGTAAAATTGTTTACAATTAGTATATTAAGGAAGAGGATGCAGTGATGGAGTGTGTCTACTGATATATTAATGAAGTGGATGTAGTGATGGTGTCAGTGTACTGATATATGAATGAAGAGGAACCAGTGATCGAGTTTGTGTGCATACTGATATATTGATGAAGCAGATGTAGTGATGGAGTGTGTGCGTGTACTAAAATATTAATAAAGAGGATGCAGAGTTGTGGAATGTTTGTGTACTGGCATGTTAAGGAAGAGGATGCAGTGATGTAGTATGTGTGTCCTGATATACTAATGAAGAGGATGCAGCATTGGAGTGTTTATGTACTGATATATTAATTAAGGAAATGTAGTGATGGAGTGTGTGTGTACTTAGATATTAAGGAAGAGGTTGCTGTGTTGTAGTGTGTGTGAGTACTGGCATATTAAGGAAGAGAATGTAGTGATGGAGCATATGAACTGATATATTAATGAATGAGAATGTAATGATGAGTGTGTGAACTAATATATTATTGAAGAGAACGCAGTGATGCTGTGTTTACTCATCTTTTAATGAAGAGGATGCAGTGAAAGTGTGTGTAGTGATATATTAATGAAGAGGATGTAGTGATGGAGTGTGTGTGTACTGATATATTAATGAAGAGGATGGAGTGTGTGTGTGTACTGATATATTAATGAAGAGGATACAGTGATAGAGTGTGTTTGTGCTGATATATTAATGAAGAGGGTGTAATGATAATGTGTGTACTGTTATATTAATTAAAAGAATGTAGTGATGGAGTGTGTGTGTACTGATATATTAATGAAGACAGTGCAGTGATGGAGTGTGTATGTGTGTACTGATACATTAATGAAGAGCATGCAGTGATGGTGTCGGGGTAATGATATATTAATGAAGAGGATGCAGCGATGGTGTGTTTAATCATCCCCGAATGAAGAGGATGCAGTGCTGGAGTGTATGTGTACTGATATTAATCATGAGGTTACACTGATGATGTGTATGTGTACTGATATATCGATTAAGAGTTTTTTTATTCATTCATGGGATGTGGGCGTCGTTGGCAAGGCCAGCATTTATTGCCCATCCCTAATTGCCCTTGAGAAGGTGGTGGTGAGCCGCCTTCTTGAACCGCTGCAGTCCATGTGGTGAAGGTTCTCCCACAGTGCTGTTAGGTAGGGAGTTCCAGGATTTTGACCCAGCGACGATGAAGGAACGGCGATATATTTCCAAGTCAGGATGGTGTGTGACTTGGAGGGGAACGTGCAGGTGGTCGTGTTCTCATGCACCTGCTGTTTTTGTCCTTCTAGGTGGTAGAGGTCACAGGTTTGGGAAGTGCTGGCGAAGAAGCCTTGGCAAGTTGCTGCAGTGCATCCTGTGGATGGTACACACTGCAGCCACAGTGCGCTGGTGGTGGAGGGGTTGAATGTTTAAGGTGGTGGATGGGATGCCAATCAAGCGGGCTGCTTTGCCTGGATGGTGTCGAGCTTCTTGAGTGTTGTTGGAGCTGCACTCATCTAGGCAAGTGGAAAGTATTCCATCACAATCCTGACTTGTGCCTTGTGTATGGTGGAAAAGCTTTGGGGATTCAGAAGGAGAGTCACTCGCCGCAGAATACGCAGCCTCTGACCTGCTCTTGTAGCCACAGTATTTATGTGGCTGGTCCAGTTAAGTTTCTGGTTAATGGTGACCCCCAAGATGTTGATGGTAGGGGATTCAGTGATGGTAATGCTTTGAATGTCAAGGGGAGGTGTTGGAGATGGTCATTGCCTGGCACTTGTCTGGAGCGAATGTTACTTGCCACTTATCAGCCCAAGCCTGGATGTTGTCAGGCACGGACTGCTTCATTATCTGAAGGGTTGCAAGTGGAATTGAACACTGTGCAATCATCAGCGAACATCCCCACTTCTGACCTTATGATGGAGGGAAGGTCACTGATGAAGCAGCTGAAGATGGTTGGGCCTAGGGCACTGCCATGAGGAACTCCTGCAGCGATGTCCTGGGGCTGAGATGATTGGCCTCCAACTACAAGTTTGCAGTGATGGAGAGTTTGTGTTTACTGATATATTAATAAAGAGGATGGAGTGATGGAGTTTGTGTGTGTACTGAAATATTAACAAAGAGGGAATAGTGATGGTGTATGTGTACTGATTTATTATTTGTGAGAATGTAATGATGGAGTGTTTGTGTGTACTAATATATTAATTAAGTGAATGTAGTGATGGAGTGTAGGTGTATACGGATATATTAATGAAGAAGACGAGGTGATGGAATGTGTGTGTACTGATATATTAATGAAGAGGATATAGTGATGGAGTGTTTGTGTATTGATATATTTTTAATGGAGAGAATGCAGTGATGGCGTGTGTGTGTACCGATATATTAATTAAGATGATGGAGCGAAGGATTTTGTGCTTACCGATATTTTAATGAAGAGGATCTAGTGATGTAGTGTTTGTGTAATGATATTTTGATGAATAGGATATAGTGAAGGAGCGTGTGTGTGTGTGTGTACTGATATATTAATAAAGATGGTACAGTGATGATGTGTTTACCAATATATTAGTGAAGAGGATTTAGTGATGGAGAGTGTGTGTACTGATATATTAATTAAGAGGATGGAATGATGGAATGTGTGTGGGCTGATATATTAAGGAAGAGGAAGTAGTGCTGGAGTGTTTGGGTGTACTAATATTTTAATGACGAGAATGCAGCAACGAAGGGCTCGATTTTGGGATCGTGTTTCCGGCGGGTTCCCAGCGGGGCGGCCCCGAAAATCCCGATATCCGGTCACGTGACTGGATCGCGATGAAATCCCGGCCACTTCCGGGTACCGCACTGACGTGCGGGGCTGCGCGCGCAAGCCCCGCTGGTGGGAATCCCGCAGGCAATTAAAGCCAGCGGGGTTCCACTTGAGTGTACTTACCTTGCTCGTTGTGGTCAGTTAATGAGCTGAAGCAGCTGTCAAAAGAGGAAGTGTGGGATTTTAGGTTCAAGGCAGTGAGTTTCCCACACTGGGGGAAACAGTCCTTCCTCAACCAGGCGTGTTGCAGCCAGCAGCCTGTGGCAGGTGCCAAGGTGCGCTCCACGGGGGAGAGCCCTCACCCACGCAGGAGGCCACCGCGTCACATAGGGCAACCCCTGCCCTCCACCCCCCCCCGCCAAGCCAGAGGACAGACCGACACGAAACCGCAGCCCCAGTCCGAGGAAACACCCACCTACCCTGCACAACCCCTCAGACCAACACCTGCCAGATGGGTGGTGCGTTGACATCGTCGGAGGACGAACAGCATGACCAGCCCCAGCAGCCTCGCAGTCCACGCCGTCCGCCTCTGAGACGTGGGGCCCCCCAACACGGTGCTGCGGCACACCCACCTGCACAGCAGGAGGGAGGGTAACTGCAGAGAGAGATGCGTCGCAGGAGGCACTACCCTCCGCACAGGGTGTACAGAGCGAGGCTCAGCTTCATGGACCTCTCCGAGGAGCAGTGCATACGTCGGCTCAGAGTCAATCGCCAGGTAGTCGCCGACATCTGCAGCCTCCTTTAATGACGAGCTGCTCACGGATGGACCAAGCAGCATCTTCTTACCTGTCGCCGTCAAAGTCACCACTGCCCTCAACTTCTTCGCATCCGGTTCCTTCCAGGGTGCCACCGGGGACATCACCGGGGTCTGTCAGTCCTCTGCACACAAGTGCATAAGGCAGGTCACCGATGGGTTGTTCCGCAGGGCCTCGCACTACATCAACTTCGCCATGGACGAGCGCAGCCTGATGGAGAGGGCGGTTGGATTCCATGCCATGGCCGGCTTCCCACGGGTGCAGGGTGTAATCGACTGCACCCACATCGCAATACGGGCACCTCCGCATGAGCCAGGGCTGTTCATCAACAGGAAGGGGTATCACTCCATGAACGCCCAGCTCATCTGTGACCACCGCCAGAGATTCCTACACGTGTGCGCCAGATACCCCGGCAGCTGCCACGATGCCTTCGTCCTCAGGGAGTCCGCCGTCCCGCCCATCCTGCAGGCACCCAACGCCGGCAACGGCTGGCTCCTCGGCGACAAGGGGTATCCCCTCCACACGTGGCTCATGACACCTCTGAGGAACCCCATCACCGAGCCGGAGCGTCGGTACAATGACAGCCACACTGCTACCAGGTCTACAATTGAGCAGACCATAGGGCTGCTCAAGATGCGCTTCAGGTGCCTTGATCGTTCTGGGGGAGCGCTCCAATACACGCCATTCAGAGTGGGACAAATTATAGTTGTCTGCTGTGCCCTGCACAACATGGCCCAACAGAGAGGGGTGCCGCTGGAGGAGGCCCCATCCACACCCGCCACCCACATTGAGGAAGGCGAGGGCGAGGAGGAGGAGGAGGAGGAGGAGGACGCGCCAGAGGATAGTTGACGACCCATGCGCCGAACCACGACTCACCGGGATGGTCGCCGGGCCAGGGAGGCACTCATACGTCAACGGTTCTCCTAGAGTCAGACACTGCGAGGCGCTCGCATCTCCTCACCTGCAAATGCGAGCGGCCATACCAGCCCCCTCCACTGAAGAGTGTTGCCAGTAATCCTGCACCCACAGCAGTGTGCCCAATGGGTGGCAGCAGGTGTTCGCCGTCATGATGGCCTCCACGGAACGCACCTATTGCACAGGCCGCGGAAGAATGGACGAGAGGTGGCAGGAGTGGTGAGAATAGAGTATTTAATATCTCCAATGTGACATTATATTAAAAAAATGTACACATTAATAGACACCCTGGTGTATTCCCTTTGTGATTATAACGCCTTTGCATTTCTTTTCCGGGTACCCCTACGTGGTGCTACCCCTGTGGCTCCAGCAGAGGTAGTGGCAGGTTGCTCGTGTTCTCGCCTTGACCGGGTAGATGCTTTTGGCGGACGGCCCCTGGGTTTCGGTGCCCGTGAGGGCACCTCCACAGACTGCTCCTCCTGCACCGGGGCAGGGGCAGACTCGGCCACCTGGAGAGGAGGCACCATTGCGGGTACTGGTTGAGAGGTGGGCGACGGGTGGGACGTGGGGGCGCCTTGAGAAGCGTCCCCGCTTCCATGTCCCCGGTCACCATCATCCCTCTCTTGGCCTCAGCCCACATCACCCCTTCCACCCTGCTGGACGGCAGTTTGGATGGCATGTGTGAGGCCTTGCAAGGCCACCCCTAGTGTATCCGTCAGCCTGTTGATGGCGGCGGAATGTTGCTCACCCTGAATCCGTACAGACGTTGTCAGGGCCTGCATGGACTCGATCTGGAGCTGTGCGTGACGCTCGAGGGAGGCCAGCCTGTCCTCCACCGCAGACAGTCCCGCACCTACCCGCGACACTGTGTCGCCGGTACCCTCCTGTGCCTGCGCCACCAATGCCCGCATGCAGGAGGTGGACTCCTCCATCGCCTGCGCTATTGTGGACAATGCGCGCGGCACCTCTCCCAGTACCTCAGCAATTAGCTGGTGCCCCTCGACGACTCTCCTTTTCACTGGTGGCCCCCTGGGTTCAGCATCTGGGTCCGGCTGAGCAGAGCCTGGAGATGAGTGCTCCCTCCGTCGCGGACCCTCCGCGGCTGCCCCTGCCACCAGGGTCTGCTCATGCTCACTCGTGCGCGGTGACTCACCAAGTGCTACCCCAACTAGTTGACGAGGGGGACCCACCGAGGTGCGTGTCTCTGCGCTGGTGGATGGTTGGCTCTGATGTGACGATGCACTCCTCGAGCGCTTCACACACAGACGGACCTGCAAGAGAACAGAGGGCACTTTGAGGCATGTGGACCAACTTGACAGTGCGCCTGATGGCAGGTGATGATACGGTCACTCGCGATCATGGGTGTTGAGTGTCAGCTTTCCCTTACCGGCTGTTTCGGCAGCGACACACTCGCCATCAGCCACCGAGAGGCAATGTCGCGTGCGGGCGAGGTCGAGCGCCTCCACCTCTGCGTCGGTCAGCTCCACCACTTGCGGCGGGCCACCTCCGGTGCGTGCTCTTTCGCGATTGTTCTTGCTTCTCTTCTCCTGTGAAGGCAAAACACAGATGTGTGAGTGGGTGCGTCTTGCATCGTGAGACGCATCAAGCATCGGTGTGGTTGGGTTGAGCGTGGCGCAGATGGATGGGAGGATGCGTGGGCCACGTGCCCATCCCATTGCATGGGGATTGGGGTGTGTGGTAGTGTTCGGGTGGGGTCAGGGACGGTGGGTACTTGCGTGCACGGCGAGGATGGTGAATGAGTGGCTGTGAGGATTGCTGATGGAGCGCAGTGGTGGCTGTTCAGGAGGGGTTGTGATCTGTTTGGCGTGATGGTGGGGACGGGATGTGAGAGGGTGCGTTGGTGTACTCACCTTGCCAGACCTAGTCAGGTCATTGAAGCGCTTGCGGCACTGCTCCCAAGTCCTTGGGGTGTTGCCCCTGCTGCTCACCTCCGCCGCCACCTCTGCCCATGACTTCCTGGTGGCGGCGGCAGGGAACTTGCGTCCATCTTCTGGGAAGAGCGTTTCCCTCCTCCTCCTCACGCCCTCCAGCATCAGCTGCAGTGCTAGGTCTGAAAAACGGGGCGCAGCCTTTCCCCTTGGCTGAGCCATCGTCTCAAACCTCTTGATTGCAGCAGGAGGGGCTTTGGGAGACTGCCCCTTTAAGTGGAGCTCCTACATCGCGTCGACGGTACTGCGCATGCGCAGCCGGCCGGCACGCAGCTGGGGAGCGGAGAACCCGGAAGCAGGGCTTAATCGGTCCAATTATCCCGCGATCACGTGGGGGACGCACACGATTAGCCGTCCGCGTTTTCGACGCTCCCGGAGGACCACCCGCTGGGAACCCGCAGGCTTGCTAAATTCGAGCCCGAAGTGTGAGTGTGTACTGATATATTGATTAAGAGGATGTAGCAGTGGAGTGTGTGTGTACTGATATATTAAGGAAGAGGATGGTGTTTGTGTGTGTGTATGTACTGATATATTAAGGAAGAGGATGGTGTGTGTGTGTACTGATATATAATAAGGAAGTGGATACAGTGATGAAGTGTGTGTCTGTACTGACATATTAATGAAGGGGATGCCATGATGGAATGTGTTTGTAATGATATATTAATGAAGAAGATGGCATTATTCGAAGAAGAGCAGGGGAGTTCTCCCTGGTATCCTGGCCAATATTTACCCCTCAACCAACAACACTAGGACAGATTATCTTGTCATTATCTCATTGCTGTGCGTGGGACCTTGCTGTGCGCAAGTTGGCTACTGCGTTTCCTACATTACAACAGTGCCTACACTTCAAAAAGTACTTCATGGTCTGTGACGTGCTTTGGGACAGCCTGACGTTGTGAAAGGCTCTATTTAAATGCAAGTTCTTTCTCTCTTCATCTCAGCTCGGATAGCATCAGAATCTGGTGCCTTTCCATTTGAGAGCAGCCGGATGGCTGTCGCAGTCTCTGAGATAATAAGTTCTTTTTCAAGGATATTATTGATGCCACACTGAGGCAGCTGATTGATGGCCCCATCACTGATAACTGATTTCTTATTTAGAAGGTTTTAGAAATGAACAGCCCATCTTTTCAGGATCTGATTTTTGTCTGTGAAAAGAGTGGTTCCATCAGTGCTCATAACATGGGCGGAGCCGCTAGATTGTGGGCCATATACCGTCTTAAGAGTATTACTTGTCAGCATAAGGCTGCAATTCATCTGCCTTTTTGCTCCACCAGGTGTCACACATAATCCTTAGTTCGTTCGGGACTTGTTTACATAAGAACATAAGAACATAAGAAATAGGAGCAGAAGTAGGCCATACGGCCCCTCGAACCTGTTCCGCCATTCATTAAGATCATGGCTGATCTTTGACCTCAATGCCACTTTCTCACCTAACCCCCATATCCCTTGATTGCTTTAGTGTCCAATGTTTTCTTAGTCCTTAGAGTTACGAATGTCATCAGCTTGTTTCTTCTTGGTTGATGACTTGTCTTTTTTCCACGCTGAGAGCAGCCATTGTTTCTCATCAAGTAACTTTTTATGTCATCATCATTTTTATCAAAGCAGTCCTTTGTTTATGAACAGTTTAACCCAAGACTTCCAAAGCTTCATTGTGGACTGCGTCTCTAAAGCAGTTCCAATCAGCTCCAATGTCACCAGAAGCTATACTTACAGGGATCAAATGGTTTTCAGTAGCTGTGCAGAGTTGTTGTCTTGAGCAAACAGACTTAAGTTTTCTCACATTTAACTTCTTGGATGTTTCTTTCGCCCAGGGGCCTCCGAGGAGGTTTAATGTAAATGTTGAGTTTTGCGCGAATTAGACAATGGTCTGTCCAACATTTAGCATCATTCATTGCTTTGGTGATCTTGACATTGTTGATTTCCTTTTTCCTGACTCAGATGTAAGCAATCAGATGCCAGTGTTTGGAAGGAGGGTGCGTCGAAGATGTCTTGTTCTTATTTGGGAACCAGAAGATGGTGCTGGTGAGGATAAGGCTGTGCTCAGTACATTTCCATAGCAGTTTGTCATCCTTAGGTACCTGAGAGATAGTGTGGTCTGGACCTACATAGAATTTGTTTTTGATTTCACCTGGTTTGGTCATGGTTGGCGCATAGGCGCTGATGATGGTGGCATGACATTTCCCAGCGAGTGGCAATCTTAGTGTCATCAGACGGTCATATGATACCTTTGAGAAAGTTCCCAAGTTTGTCTACAATACTGTCTTGATAGCAAAGTCAACACCGGTCTCATGATGTTCCTCTTTGGGCCGGCCACTCCAGGAGAAGGTAAAGTCAGCACCAGCTTCCTTTCTGATGAAAGGTCATCGACCTGAAACATTAACTGTTTTTCTCTCCACAGATGCTGCCTTACCTATTGAGTGTTTCCAACAGTTTCTGTTTTCTTTCCAATTTCTTTAAATTGACCAACTTCAGCAAGGCAAGTTTCACTGAGTGCTGCAATGTCGATTTTATATCTGTTCAGTTCTCTGGCCACCAGCACAGTTCTGCATTCAGGTCTACGAGTGGAATCACTGTCTGTGAGTGTTCGAACGTTCCAGGCAGCAATGCTGAGAGCGAAAGATTTGGTTCTTAATTTTGGGTATTTTCGACTGCAAAAATATGTTGCCCGTCAGCTGTGGAGTGCTGACCAGGGAACAGAGGAGCGGGCAATTTTTAGGACACTTTTTCTAGTCCTTTCCTCATGCCATAGAAGTGAGCAGTGGTGTCCTAAAGTGAGCTGTTCAGTCCCCCAGGGGCTGCCGAACACCACTGCTGCTTCATTCAGTGAAGAGCGACTCTGCCCTGAGCCACCTGAGTGGAGGTCTCCAACTACAACTTCCAGTGTAACCTCAGCTGCTGCTTTGCTGCTTGCCCATCACCACAGGGCTTGTGGAGATGAGATGAAAGGCACTTGCTAGTGAAACTGATTTCAAGTGAGGGAAATTTGCGCAGAGTTTGCCTCACTCTCTGGATCCAGTGGCAAGACAAAGTCGAGACGCCTGGAGATGGGGAGGGCTGCAGGGGATGGCCTGCAGTATCTGACGCATCCATACCGAAGACCTGAGCTTTCCACAAAGCCTTGGCACCGTTCCTTCTTAGCCGGAGAAGTTAGCATATCTGCCCAGTCCGCCTAATTCACCACAGCAGTCCTCGTGCACTGAGGAGATGCATATCTCTCCATCACCTGCGACACAAATCCGAGGGTTACCATCACTGAAGGGTTCTCAAAATTCCCACATTTTTCATATCATCAATGAGGATATGACTTTTGGACTTTTATGGCAGAGGACCCAACTGCTGGGTTAAATGTGGAACCCTGCAGACAAGAGTTCAGACCCATGAGGGCCTGGGACTTGACATGCCCGGGCTTGTTAGGTGCAGTGTGGATTGTTGCCTGAAACCAGACAATGAGAGGAGACAGAATACGTATTCTTCCCTTTAA
This sequence comes from Heptranchias perlo, assembly GCF_035084215.1. NCBI lineage: Eukaryota > Metazoa > Chordata > Chondrichthyes > Hexanchiformes > Hexanchidae > Heptranchias > Heptranchias perlo. Next base: position 35,973,662 of record NC_090327.1, on the reverse strand, counting down.
AACAATCAACCCAGAGAAAGACTTCATCTTACACGAAACTAAAGCCCATCAAAACCTTGCATAAATAATCACTACCAGCTAGTAAGGCAGGAAGGCAACAATGGAGCAAGCCCATCAAGACTTCACATATATAATGGCTTTCAGTTCAAGACTAGTTACGGGGGCAGGAAGGCAACGATAAACATTATGCGAGCCCATTAAAAACAACGAGAGAACCGCCCCAAAACCAGTTAGGAACATAAGAACATAGGAACAGGAGTAGACCATTCAGCCCCTCATGCCTGATCCGCCATTTGATAAGATCATGGCTGACCTGTGATCTAACTCCATATACCTGCCTTTGGCCCATATCCCTTAATACCTTTGGTTGCCAAAAAGCTATCTATCTCAGATTTAAATTTAGCAATTGAGCTAGTATCAATTGCCGTTTGCGGAAGTGAGTTCCAAACTTCGACCACCCTTTGTGTGTAGAAATGTTTTCTAATCTCACTCCTGAAAGGTCTGGCTCTAATTTTTAGACTGTGCCCCCTACTCCTAAAATCCCCAGCCAGCGGAAATAGTTTCTCTCTATCCACCCTATCTGTTCCCCTTAATATCTTATAAACTTCGATCAGATCACCCCTTAACCTTCGAAACTCTAGAGAATACAACCCCAATTTGTGTAATCTCTCCTCATAACTTAACCCTTGAAGTCTGGGTATCATTCTAGTAAACCTACGCTGCACTCCCTCCAAGGCCAATATGTCCTTCCGAAGGTGCGGTGCGCAGAACTGCTCACAGTACTCCAGGTGCGGTCTAACCAGGGTTTTGTATAGCTGCAGCATAACTTCTGCCCCCTTGTACTCTAGTCCTCTAGATATAAAGGCCAGCATTCCATTAGCCTTATTGATTATTTTCTGCACCTGTTCATGACACTTCAATGATCTGTGTACCTGTACCCCTAGGTCCCTTTGGACATCCACTGTTTTTAACTTTTTACAATTTAGAAAGTACCCTGTTCTATCCTTTTTTGATCCAAAGTGGATGACCTCACATTTGTCTACATTGAATTCCATTTGCCACAGTTTTGCCCATTCACCTAATCAATATCGCTTTGTAATTTTATGTTTTCATCTACACTGCTTACAATGCCACCAATCTTTGTGTCATCGGCAAACTTAGATATGAGACTTTCTATGCCTTCATCTAAGTCGTTAATAAATATTGTGAATAATTGAGGCCCCAAGACAGATCCCTGCGGGACTCCACTAGTCACATCCTGCCAATGTGAGTATCTACCCATTATCCCTACTCTCTTTCGCTCAGCCAACTTCCTAACCAAGTCCATACTTTTCCCTCGATTCCATGGGCTTCTATCTTAGCTAACAGTCTCTTATGTGGGACTTTATCAAATGCCTTCTGGAAGTCCATATAAATAACATCCATTGACATTCCCCTGTCCACTACTTTAGTCACCTCTTCAAAAAATTCAATCAGGTTTGTCAGGCACGACCTACCTTTCACAAATCCATGCTGGCTCTCTTTGATTAACTGAAAATTCTCGAGGTGTTCAGTCACCCTATCCTTAATTATAGACTCCAGCATTTTCCCCACAACAGATGTTAGGCTAACTGGTCTATAATTCCCCGGTTTCCCTCTCTCTCCTTTCCTAAAAAGCGGAGTGACATGTGCAATTTTCCAATCTAGAGGGACAGTTCCTGAATCTAGAGAACTTTGAAAGATTATAGTTAGGGCATCCGCAATGTGCTCACCTACTTCCTTTAAAACCCTGGGATGGAAACCATCTGTTCCTGGGATTTGTCACTCTTTAGTGCTATTATTTTCTTCATTACTGTTGCTTTACTTATGTTAATTTTATCGAGTCCCTGTCCCCGATTCAATATAAGTTTTCTTGGGATTTCCGGCATGCTATCCTCTTTTTCGACTGTAAATACTGACGCAAAGTAATTGTTCAACATTTCTGCCATTTCCCCATTATCATGACAATATCCCCACTTTCAGTTTTTAAGGGGCCAACACTGCTCCTGACCACCCTCTTTTTCCTAATATAACTATAAAAGTTCTTCGTATTGGTTTTGATATCCCTTGCGAGTTTCTTTTCATACTCTCTTTTTGTAGCTCTTACTATCTGTTTTGTGACCCTTTGTTGATCTTTGTATCTTTCCCATTCGCCAGGATCTGTGCCATTTTTTGCCTTTTTGTATGCCCTTTCCTTAAGGCGAAAAAATATAATCACCTGAAGAAGCCCACCTAAATCAGACAAAGAACTAACCTTGATTTAGCACTCAGATAAGAAATTTGTAAAACAGTATAACTGGGCGACCAGTTACGAAGGGGGAAGGTTGTAAGCAGGTTTTAAGCGGTTGAAGCAGAGTTTAAGCAGGGAGAGATAGCTGAGCCAAGCGGAGGAAGGAGATCCAGAGGTTCGCAGGCCCGCAGGCAACATCACAGCGAGGGTCACGGTGTGGCAGGCTCAACCGAAGACAACAAGGCCGCAACCGCAGCTCTCTGCAAAGATCAATCACCCACAACCGCACCTTACCGCATCAGCGGACTCTACCCAACTGAAGAACCTTCGCAGATTCCACAGACCAGGACCACGTGGGGACGGCAGGCCCCAAAGGACACAAAGAGCGTACCCCAAAACTGCAACCGGCTTACTTGGCTGGATTTCGAGCTGTCAAGGAATCCTGGTTGGTGAGCATGATCCCTGACCTCTCCTAGTTCATTTAATTAGGTTTTGGGGGTGGGACAAGGGTAAGGGGATTAGTAGCGTGATTTTCCCTCGTTATGCCGTGTGTTCCCCATTCTTAACTAAGTGTACTTTTGTAGGTCTGTATAATCTCAGTGTAATCCTAATGTTATAAGTTCATTTGTGACTTCAATAAACCCAGTTTTTCTTGCACCAAAACCAGTTGTCTGCTGCACTTTTTGTCACAACCCCCAAATAAGTCCAAGGTCTAGAACCAAGGGAGTGGGAGCAATTCGAACCGCTCAGAAGTCAGAGGTGAAGCTGACACACACCACTACCCCCTACATCACCTAGTGTAGTCTGCGAGCCAACACAACTTCCCAGGATATGGCCCCCGCCATGCACAAGCAACTACTTGGAGCCATAGGTGAAAGTTGTGGAAGCAGAGAGGTCCAAAGATTGGGGACCATCCGAGGGATGTAGCATATCCCCAGTCAGACGTGCTACCCCTTCTGCTTAACACTGCGTCCCAATATATTGACTGATATATTAAGGAAGGGAATGCAGTGATGGAGTGTGTGTGTATCTGCTGGACATTAGGGAAGGTTAAACATTTCTTCTCTCCTCTCCTGGCTTTTGTTTGTTTATGGTACCCAGCATGCTCAGCTGCCTTTCCCAAATGGCCCATCCTTAGGTATGTCATTCAACAATGATTGTCAGGTTATCCAATCATGGTATGCACAACTGCCAATACTGCTCCTGTACTCACCCAATACCGTGCACACATACTCACGCACAGAAACATAAACATATATGCACACGGACATACACATACAGACACACAGAAACACACATACACACGTGTAGGTGTACACACATACATACAAATACACACACATATATATGCACACAGATCCGGACACACACACACATCCAAATACATATGCATGCATGCATTTATACGCATCCATACACGTCAGACACACATACATCACACACACTTGCTGACTGAAGTTGCTGGATTGCAATCAGTGTGAAAACAATGGCTGACTTTTTCCCTGAGGTGAACTTGCCATGCCCCATTACTGTCCTTTCTGAGATCAGTTGCTTGAGCTCAATCTGGGGGAGCAATCCCGGGCCCTTTCTGGTCTACGAGGCTCAGTACCATGCTGAGTGGTGCCTTTCCCCGCTGAGTTGTTTATTAATTGAACATCTTTTCACCATGCATCTCTACAGCTCCACAGAGCCAGCTCCCACAGTTACATCATCAGCGGTAACTTGTAAAGGCTTCACAATACCTCCAGCCCATTTGATCTCATCCTTCCAGAACATCTTCCCATTACCGTAGAGCGTCCTGACCTCAAGCACATTTCCTGGAAACCCACTCCAGCCGTTGATCACTCTCCGTGTAAACAAATACTTCCTGGTGTTGGTCATAACCTTGCCCTTTCACAATCCTGACCCATTGCCCTCTTGTCCTGCTGCCCTGCTGTATCTGAAATTACTGTTCCGGTTTCACGTTCTCTATTCTATTAAGTATCCTCTATCTCTATAAGGGACCCTATGAGGCCTCTCTTCAAGGTTGAGGATCTGCAGCTTGTCTAGTCATTGCTCTTAGCTTACTGCTTGGGACGAGCTTCAACAGCAAAGACTGCCATTTGTACAACTACTTTAACACAGAAAACATCCTAAGTCTCTTCACAGAGGAGGAACAGAACTGGAGCATCAAGACAGTGACTCAAGTGAGCCTGGATGTTGGTTGAGGGCAGGATTAGATTTGGAGGTGATGCTCCCATGTTCGAATAGCTCACTGTCTAAGAAAGAAAGAACTTGCACCATTCATGACCTCAGGATGTCCCAAAGCGCTTTACAACCAATGAAGTACTTTTGAAGTGTAGTCACTGTTGTAATGCAGGGAACATGGCAAACAATTTGCACATAGCAAGGTTCCACAAACAGCAATGAAATAAATTGACAAGGTAATCTGTTTTAGTGACGTTGGTTGAAGGGTAAATATTGGTCAGGACACTTGGGAGAACTCCCCTGTTCTTCTAAATAGTGCCATGGGATCTTTTATATCCACCTTAGAGGGCAGACGGGTCCTTAATTTAACTTCTCATCTGAAAGACAGCATCTCCGACAGTCCAGCACTCTCTCAGTACTGCACTGAAATGTCAGCCTAGATTATGTGCTCAAGGCTCTGGAGTGGGACTTGAATCCACAACCATCTGACTCAGAGGCAGGAGTGCTACCAACTGAGCCAAGGCTGTATTTGATGAACGGCCGCTTGGATGAGGTAGTGGGGAGGCATCTATGGAAACATTGCAGACGATGAGTCAGAGTGTTCAGTCAAGGAAGGAGGAAAACTCAAAGAAAATAAAGCACACGTTGGCCTCAGTGTCGGTCCAGAGTATTAGGTCATTTGCTCGTAACCCAAAGAGCAGTTCCACGCAGGGAAGTCGCAGGATTGCGGGTCCAAGCTACACCAACCGCCGAGTGAAGCTAAGGAGAGTAAGCCACCGAAATCCCTCTTCAACGCTAATGTCAGCGAGCTAGCGGGTGAAACTGAATCAATGGCCATTTAGAAGGTCAGGTTATCACCAAGTGGCACGACTGGAATTAGCTGAGATTTTCCAAATTGTTTCTGACAGGAAAGAGAGTGTAAATCCTTCCAAAGCTGCTTATTGCGGTGAAATAAATGAATAAATGCACGGTGTCCCCTGGTACAGTAGCTTTGTACCTGGCAGGCGTTTAACCCTGCCTTCCTGGCTTCAATGTTCAGACAGCGCTCAAAAGCAGCAACATACACGCAGTTAGAGGTGTCAGCCTTGGCTCAGTGCTAGCACTCTCACTTCTAATTCATGAAGGTTGTGGTTTTAAGTCCCACTCCAGGGATCTGAGCCCATAATCTAGGCTGACACTTCAGTACAGTACTGAGGGAGTGCTGCACTATGGGAGCTACCATCATTCTGATGAGACATTAGACTGAGGCCTCTGCCCTCTCAGGTGGACGTGAAAGATCCCACAACACTATTCAAAGAAGAGCAGGAGAGTTCTCCCAGTGTCCTGGCCAATATTTATCCCTCAACCAACATCACTAAAACGTATTATCTGGTCATTTATTTCATTACTGTTTGTGGGACCTGGCTGCGCACAACTTGGTGCTGTGTTTCCCTACATTTCAAAAGTACTTCATTGGCTGTGAAGCATTTGGGATGTCTTGAGGTTGTGAAAGGCGCTATATAAATGCAAGTTCTTTCTTTTCAAGTTCATCGTCCTGTGTCCTGTCCTCTGTGTTCTCATTCACTGAGACTGGACATAATAGTTACAGTGGATGAACAAAGTGCATATCGTAAACTGACAATGCTTTGGAAGATTTTTTTCCTCTGGTCAGCTGTCTGTCTGGCATGTGTGAAATCACGTGACCATGTTTAAGAGACCCCAAGTATTGAGATATCTCCATAGGTAGTTTCAGTTTGCCCAATACGGAGTGCGTACTCTCCCTGTAGGGACACACCCCACTTGCCCAAGTCCAGAGAGCTTAGGGCAGCTTAGCAATGGCCAAGGCTTAGGGATCCCCGAATACGTGCAAGATTCTGCTGGAGATTAGCCAGTCAAAACCATGCAGCCCACCAGCAAAGAGCACTAGTAACCTTTTCATTGGCTTCTAGGGCTGCCTGGAGCTGAGTTGAAAGAACAGTAGCCCCTTCTTGAGAGGTCTACCCCTCCAGGTTTCATTAATGAGCCAGACTACTGGTTAATCATCAACTATGTGCAGGATTGCTGTGGGCCTGCCTGGCTCAGGCATCTGATTAACAACTCTGTCAAAAAGGGTGAGTCAGTTCTAATCTTCCATCACCAAACATGTTGGGGTAGACTTTTTGTGCAAGCTAGGATACAGGCGACAGAGTTTTGGATGAGCTCAGGTTTATAGAGGGTGGAAGATGGGTGGCCAGAAAGGAAAGCATTGGAATAGTCGAGTCTGGAGATAACAAGGGCATGGATGTGGGTTTCAGCAGCTGTTGAGTTGAGACAGGGGCGGAGACGGGCAGTATTATGGAAGTGGAAGTAGGTGGTTTTAGTGATGGAGAGGATATGGGGTCAGAAGCTCAACTCAAGGTCAAATAGGATGCCGAGGTTGCAAACAGTCTGGTTCAGCCTTCGACAGTGGCCAGGGAGGGGGATGGAATCGGTGGCGAGGGAACGGAGTTTGTGGCAGGGGCCGAAAACAATGGCCTCGGTCGTCCCAATGTTTAATTGGAGGAAATTTCTGCTCATCGGACAAGCAGCGTGACAGCACATAGGTAGTGGGGGGAGGGGTCGAGAGAGGTGAACACACATGAGCAGTGCAGTACCAGACGGGAGTGATAACGTTCTCTTTTACCTGCTGTGTACTGTACATGTACAAGAGCTGACACGGAGACACACACAAGCCTTAAATTTCTATACAGGAGTGAATTGACACAATTACACAATGTGGATGGAGTTAATCTAAGAACTGATAAAACGTCCCTGAAAAATCATTACATTGTAAGCAGAGAGGATTAATATGTAAAGGCCACCAGCAGAGGATGTGAGACCTGTCTCGCGATAGAAGGTGACAGCTCGCACTAATCCCTGAAACCTTGCTGTATCTTACAGTCAGTGGGAAGAGAGAGATTTATAGAAAGGCTTGTGCACAGAGAGCACTAGCCCCTCACAAAATGACTAAATGGTGACCCTCGACCCTTTCCCTCCCCATCAACTGACACTCAGCTCCCCAGACACATCTCATCCTTATTTTTGCAGTGAGTGTCGTCAGGTTTTGACCGAAACACTTCCACATTCCTTAAGTATGAGGGAGCAGATAATGGCCCCCTTTCATTTGTAATACAAATCTTTTCTCTATATCCATTAGATGCTCCACACCCCCTCGGTTTAGGAGCTGCTTGGCACTGTACCAGCTACTCATTCGCAGAGACTGACCCATTGTTTCTAAGGATGTTCTACATCGACAACTTCTGGTAAAGTTAATACCTCCATTGTTGCTTTCTGAGTCAGCGCAAACCCTTTTTTCTTTTTCCTCTTGGAAGCGTGACCTTCGCCTAAGTTGCTTCAGAGCTGGATGTTCAGACGTCTGCTCCTTGGTTTTAAATGCCATGGGAATAAGATTAGCACAAATTAGCTTTTTGTAAAGCAAAATATTTTATTGGGTGTCCTTTTTTGGGATGCCATTAGTTTACTTGCACAAAAGATACTGGATTTGTAACCAATTTCCTCCTAAGCTCAAAACACCCATCCTCCTCTCTGCATCCTCATTGCGTTGAAATCAAGACTCAATGCACCATCTCCAACTCAAGCTCTTTCCTGCTGTCAGCCGTGGCTCAGTGGTAGCACTCTCGCCTCTGAGTCAAGAACGTTGTGGGATCAGAGTCCCACTCCAGAGACTTAAGCACATAATCTAGACTGACACATCAGTGCAGGACTGAGGGCTGTACTATCTGAGGTGCCGTCTTTCAAATTACGATGCTACGCCCTCTCAGGTAGACGGAAAAGATCCCATGCCACTATTAAAAGAAGAGCTGGGAAATTCTCCCTGGTGTCCTGGCCAATATTTATTCCTCAACCAACATCACTAAAAAACAGATATCTGATCATTATCTCATTGTTGTTTGTGGGACCTTGCTATGTGCAAATTGGCTGCTGCATTTCCTACATTACAACAGTGACTACACTTCAAAAGTTCAAGATTCCTGCGCTGTAAAGCACTTTGGGACGTCCTGAGATCATGAAAGACACTGTCTAAATGAAAGTCCATCTTTCTTTATGCCCACCCGAACCCACTGATGTGAGGTACGTGCCATTTTGAAGTGCATGACTCATTAGCGTAATGAGAGCCAGTTGTCAGTGCTACTCCAGCCTGTAATTGGCACCTCAACCATTGTGGGGGCATGGGAATTCCGAAGAGATTCCTGCCATTTAAAGGCAGCCTACAACACTTAAAGGGGAAGCGCCTTTAGTCAATAGTGGTTGTCAGAGCTGCTGCTGCAAGCAAAATGTCTGCTTCCAGAGCCCCCCTCCACGACCACCCCCCCCCTTTTCTTTGGGTAGTGACGTGGAGGTCTTGGTGGAAGAGGTGACCAGGAGGAAGGAAGTGTTATTCACTGCTTACAGACGCGGAGTGTCCCAACTGTGGGCAGGGACAGCAGAGCATAAGAATGCCAGAAACCTGATACCACAGACCTGGCAGCAATGTAGGAAGAAGTTCAGTAACCTGACCAGAGCTGCTAAGCTAATAATTCCATTCACAGCTTTCTTATAATCTGCACCACTCTACTGCAGCCCCAACACTAGCAAGCCACACCCCTTTCCATCTATCTCCTGCAATTACAGAAACACACATCAATGTACCTGCTCCTGTTTCCAATTGCACACTCTGTACCCGCTACCACCCTCACAGTTACTGCTCCCTCTACCTCACACCAGCTACTTATTTCTCTCACCTTGCAAACTATGCCAAGCTGTCTCGCACATCTTCATAACCCTTCACTAGGCCACAGACTAACACGCTCCCACTCTTCTTGCAGGACAAGCTGGCACACAGTAGGAGAGAGCCCTCCAGATCCGGAGGAGGGCCACCATCTATCCAGAAGCTCATCTAGGCACATAGGAATTGCTAGATGACAAAAGACCAAGGTCTATCTAGTTCACCTTCTACCATCCTGGTAGTCACATGATACAATGGAGTTGTTGACTAACCATAACAATCAATCTCTATCGATTAGTCTACAACAGACCTAGACATGAGGCAAGGAAAACTCCAGTGGTGGAGAACTTTGGGAACCATAGATCCAAAGTCACTGTTCCTCCCGGGCATGCTACACTTACCACCATGGCATATCTCACGCCAATAGAGGAGGCGGCAGTTGATGTCAGGAGCAGATGGCAAGCTCAAAGTATAGCAGGTGGTGAGGCTTGAGGAAGCCTCCCGCAGAGTGCTCGGCCATCTTCCTCTCCTTTTCTCTTCAGGTTAACCGCTCTCCCTCACACACACTGTATGACAACTTATAGAGTGGCCATTCATCTGCTGCTGCTTTCCATTGCCTCTAAGTGCTAACTCTTGTCTATCTCCTCTCTTACCAGGTCCTTTGCAAGTCCCAAGACCATCTGCAGCTGAATAAAAAGAGGGCAGCCCATCTGTGACTCACCCTGACCCTTGAGAGCATCAGCACAGGAAGCTGCACGCTGCGTCCTGTAGGCAGTGAGTTCCAGCGTGATTCACCATGTACTGAGCAGAAGTGAGAGCAGGGGGATAGGATGGCACAGGATATACCTCTCTGGAGGGCAAGCCTGCATGCTAGCCCTGCTATAGAGGCACAGGTGAGGACTTCCAAGGACTCAGACGCACCAGACTGCTGCAGGCTGCCACCAAAAAGGCAAGTTTAAAGTTTTTTACGTACCTTAATATGGAGCCAGGAGGAGCAGCAGTGTTTCTCCTGGCTCCACATTAAAACGATGGGCTGCTGTTGGGCATCGCTCGCCCTCCAACCACTCCACCCCCACTCCTGGACATATGAGGCCCTCAGCCTGAGGCCCAAAGCCAGGGTCCGATCTGGATGATCTTGCTGCTCCCCCCTCCTCCCCCACATGACCGCCGAGCTGCCTCTGGGACCGCGATTGGCACCCGCAACTTGCCAGTACTATCCTAATGAGGCCGGCAGTCCAATTTGCCGTGGTCCTGCCATTGCCCAATTTGGCACGAGCAGTATGCGTGCTACACTGCAACCGCACCCCTGTTTGGGCCTGATTGAATTTCTGGGACGGCTTTTATATTATAGAGATATTAGACACACTGCATATCAAATCTTTGTACTGCTCCAATAATCATTTTTACAAATTTTTGTGAATTCAAAAGTTAATATACCTTGTTTGGTTCGATGAAGTCTGCGGCTAATGGCAGGTGTATGTTCCTTGCAGCGGAACAAATGCATTTTGTGTGTTTGCTCTTCCCCATTGCTCAATGATTCCATTGTGATCTGGGGATATTCCCATGTTAATCCAAAAATGTATTTCTGTTGGCAAAGATATCGGAATTTCTTGGGAAGACAACAGCATTCCAATGGAACACGGGCAGGACAGTAAGGCTGACAGTTGTTTGTTAACAACTCAATGGATTTTACTACTTGTACAGTAAGTATCGATCTGCATAAAAACTAACCCTAACTTTAGGGAAATCTGCAGCTCAGTATTTCTTTCACTACATAAAAGAACTATAAGGGGTCATTTTAACCCAATCTGCCCGTTGTGAAACTGACGTGATCTGTACCTCCACCTATGTTGTGTGCTGTCTGATTTTACTTTCAATTGAAAGAGGAAAGAAAGACTTGCATTTATATAGCGCCTCTCACAACCTCAGGAGGTCCTGAAGCACCTTACAGCTAATGAAGTACTTTTGAAGTGTAATCACTGTTGTAAAGTAGGAAACGTGGTAGCCAATTTGCGCACATCTGTAGCTTTCGAAGGTACTCAATCATGTTGTTTACTTGTGTGTTTGCGCTCCCAAATCGTTATTACAGGCAAGTTGCAGGCAGTCCAGGCAAACCTGTAGCTGCCACTGGCTCTTCTACATCTCCACCCACAACAAGGTTCTGGTCAGGTGGCTTCCCAGGATCTCCAGGGACCACTGATTAGGCCCTCAAGACCCAGTACAACTAGGCGGAGCTACCAACCGGCATTTAGCCCCAACTTGCATGGTAAAGCAGCCTTACACTTGTTTCAGGCACATGAGCTACTTGCCCATTTACACACTCACCTGAATATGGCATCAGGTGGGCCTTGGGTGTCAATGGGGCAGCCAAAGTGTCCCTTCCCCCTTTCCATTTTATAACTCTTGGCCGCACGTTTTTCGGGTGGCCAAGTCTCGGGTTGGATGGGGAATGAATATAACACAGGTCTCTGTGAAACACCACTCGCCAAATATTTCCAATTTGAGAAACTTCCTTTTACCCTTAGCTTTCTTCCTCCAACTAAGTAGCCACATTTCCCCTAATTCTATGCACCATAAGTTTCTTATGTGGTAACCTTTCTAAATACCACATCCACTGCATTTCCCTTATCCTCTCCATTATTTCTTCAAAGAGTTGGCCAAGCACAACTTGCCTTTTAGAAATCTGAGCTGACACCCTGATTTACTGCATGTCTTCCAGTGCTTAATAATTTCATCCTATATCATAGGCTCAATATAATTTATACCAGCAAATCAGCTGTTTTTTGGAGTCCCGATCACGGGGTGGAAAGGAGACGGAAGCAATGGGAGTTCTAGCAGAGAAGAGGCCTCCCATCTGCCTCCTGTGACATGTTTGGTGTGGACGGAGTTTCCATGAGCCTCAGACCTCAATGGAAAATTTCGCCAGATGCTTTTCTGGGTGAAGACTCAGCATTTCCAGGATTCATTGTTGGGCCTGTTGCACCCACTTTTTCAATCTCCACCACCACACCACCCCCCTCCCTCCCATTTACGCTTCAGGCCCCAAGGAATCTCGGGGCAGGTTTCTGTACTGATGTCAATCCAGCTTCCTCACACTGTCACTCAGTAACTCCTCCTGCCAGCATCTTGTGTTACTGACTGTATCTCTACTAATGCTAATCCAGATCCCTCACACTGTTAGATATAAACTGAATGGTGCACTTAGCAACGAGAACACTGAATAATTCTTAATACAATAGGGGTAAAGAAATTCCTTTAGTCAAATTTCCTTCTAGAAAAGAGAAGGCTAAGGAGTGACCTAATAAAGGCCTTTAAAATTATGAAGAGGTTTGATAGTGTAGATGCAAAGATCATAGAGTCATTGAATGGTTACAGCACAGAAGGAGGCCAAATGGTCCATCGAGCCCGTGCCGGCTCTTTGTAACAGCAATTCAGTTAGTCCCATTCCCCCGCTCTTTCCCCGTAGCCCTGCAAATTTTTTCCCTTCAAGTATTTATCCAATTCATTTTTGAAAGCCACGTTTGAATCTGCTTCCACCACCCTTTCAGGCAGCGCATTCCAGATCATAACTACTCGCTGCGTAAAAAAGTTTTCCTCTTGTTGCCTTTGTTATTTCTGCCAATCACCTTAAATCTGTCTCCTCTGGATCTCGACCCTTCCTCCAATGAGAACAGTTTCTCTTTATTTACTTTATCTAAACCTTTTGTGAATTTAAACACTTTTATCAAATCTCCTATTAACCTTCTCTGCTCTAAGGAGAACAACCCCAGCTTCTTCAGTCTATCCATGTAACTGAAGTCCCTCATCCCTGGAACCATTCCAGTAAATCATTTTTGCACCCTCTCTAAGGCCTTCATTTCCTTCCTAAAATGCGGTGCCCAGAACTGGACACAATACTCCAGTTGTGGCTGAATCAGTGTTTTATAATGTTTCAGCATAACTTCCTTGCTTTTGTACTCTATGCCTCTATTTATCCCATATGATTTTTTAACCACTTTCTCAACCTGTCCTGCCACCTTCAAGGATTTGTGCACATATACCCCTAGGTCTCTCTGTTCCTGCACCTCCTTTAGAATTGTACCATTTAGCTTTTATTGCTTCTCATTCTTCCTGACAAAATGTATCACTTTGCACTTCCCTGCATTAAATGTCATCTGCCATGTGTCCGTCCATTCCACCAGCCTGTCTATGTCCTCTTGAAGTCCATCACTAACCTCCTCACTGTTTACTGCACTTCCAAGTTTTGTGTCATTTGCAAAGTTTGAAACTGTGCCCTGTATACCCAAGCCCAAGTCATTAATATATATCAAAAAAAGCAGTAGTCCTTCTACCGACTGTATACCTTCCTCCAGTCTGATAAACAACCGTTCACTACTACTCTCTGTTTCCTGTCACTTAGCCAATTTTGTACCATGCTGCCACTGCCTCTTTTATTCCATGGGCTTTAATTTTGTTGACAAGCCTATTATGTGGCACTTTATCAAACGCCTTTTAAAAGTCCATATATACATCAACCGCATTGTCCTCATCAACCCACTCTGTTACCTCATCAAAAAACTCAATCAAGTTAGTTAAACACGATTTGCCTGTAATAAATCCATGCTGGCTTTCCTTTATTAATCCACACTAGTCCAAGTGATTATTATTTTTGTCGCGGATTATCATTTCTAAAAGCTTCCCCACCACTGAGGTTAAACTGACTGGCCTGTAGTTGCCGGGTTTATCCTTACACTCTTTTTTGAACAAAGGTGTAACATTTGCAATTCTACAATCCAAAACTAAGAGTCATAAATATAATAAGGAATAATATTCAATAAGGAATTCAGGAGAAACTTCTTTACTCAGAGAGTGGTTAGAATGTGGAACTTGCAACCACATGGAGTAGTTGGGCGATTAGCATAGATGCATTTAAGAGGAAGTTAGATAAGTACATCAGGGAGAAAGGATTGGAAGGATATGCTGATAGGGTTAGATGAAGAAAGGAGGGAGGAGGTTCATGTGGAGCGTAAAGACCGGCATGGACAAATTGGGCCGAATGGCCTGTTTCAGTGCTGTAAATTCTATGTAATTCTATGTAACAAAAATGTTTGTGACGTGACTTGATATTGTCCTTTAAGTTAAAATGTGTCTTTAAAACATGTCAATCTTCTGTCGGAATCTAACGTTTCCTAGCAATAAATCGTCTGTTCCATCTCTTCACCTCATAACACATTGCCGTGTGTTTATGGAATATATTACACACAGTCTCGTTCTCTGTCATTTCCTAAATGACAGGCAGCTGCTGCAGTAAATGTTTCTTGGCCCACCCCCCAGATCCAGCAGGTGCCTTGTCAAACCAGAGGAAGACAGCTATGTAATTAAGCGCAAATGAAGTGTGGAGGTTTGCTTCTTGCTAAAATAGAAACACTGTGGTATTTTCATTTATTTTTCCACGTATTTATGTGAGGATGACCTAGCTTCATGGGAAGAAGTGAAAAGAGTTGTAATAAATATCACACAGCAATCTACATGCCTGTTTTTCCCATTCCTCCTGGCCCATTTTCTTCAGGAAACAACATTTCTGATGCATTTGCTTCCTGCTGAAACTCTTAAAGGGAGAGTGTGATGATCAAGACCCGTTTTAAAAAGGAATTGTGGCTAACAGGACTCCTTTCAAAGAAGGGATGTGACAATCAGGATCCTTTATTAAATAGGGAATGTTGGGATCAGTGCCACCATCGGGATCCTTTTAAAGAAAGACTCACCACCGTGGCCCCCTTGATTCCACTTAAAGGAGTCTCCTCGTTGGAGGGCCTTTTTAAGAGGGAGTGTTACCATCAGGATCCTTTCAAGGAAGGACTCTCTCCCTCAGGAGTCTCAATTGAAGTCTGAGATATAGACAGCTGCTGAAAAAGTATTATAAACCTCTTGAGATGGAGGTGGGCCTTGTCTCAGGGTCCCCAAGGCATGGGATGAACATGGGACAGGTTGACTCTGTCATGGGCTCCTTGGCATCCAGGTCCTGTAAAGGAGAGCTAATGGAGGGCTCCTCTGTATTGGTGCCATGAGAGGAAGCAGCCTCTGAGGTACACACACCAACTTCTCCACTGGTACTGAGATCAGGATTCTGGTTACCATTGATCAGTGGAAGAAGGAACCTCAGAAATACCCTTAAATCTCTGAGAGAGAGTCAACTCAATATCCTTTAGTCCCTCCAAGATGCTGCCCTGTATATTTTGCACTCAAGTTGACTTACCCCGACAGTCCCCGAAGACTTGCAGTCGTTGATTCACTGCCTCCACACTGAGTTGACTGACTTGCCTGGATTTCTCTTGAAATGGGGGAAGGTTTGCAAATGCTGCTGCAGCTACCACTGCCACTTTCTCCAGGTTGCCATGCAATGAGGTGAAACTCTGTCAGATGTTGGCACACTGCTGGGCAGTGGACTCCACTGCTATCCCAGCTATCTACTGCACATCTTGGAAAAACCTCCGTATGTATTTGATTTTTTAAAAATTATTATTCATTCTTGGGATATGGGTATCATTGGCAATGCCAGCATTTATTGCCCATCCCTAGTTGCTCTTGAGAAGGTGGTGTTGGGCCTTCTTCTTGAACCGCTACAGTCTGTGTGGTGAAGGTTCTCCCACAGTGCTGTTAGGTGGAGAGTACTAGGATTTTGACCCAGCGACGATGAAGGAACAGCGATATTTGTCCAAGTCGGGATGGTGGGTGACTTGGAGGAGAACTATTTATTAAGGCCTTTTATTTAATGGTAATGCCCATGAGATCAGCAACCTTGTGCTCTGTAGCCAGGCATTGACGTATCTTACACCTCTGTTCAGCTACATCTGGCTCCACTTCCACATCTGCATCATCTGGTTTCTTTGTGCTCTGTGTCTCATCACGTGTCAATCTCTCATCTACTCTCTCTGTACCCCCTCAAGAAGGGGTCAGTGGGCTGCTGTGAGGAAGGGACAGGGTGAATGGTGGAGTGGGTGAGCGGTCGCCAGTCTTGCCAAAGGTAGGCTGAGGGGGACTTCACTCTATTTCTCATCATCATCCTTCTCATCTGTTTTATGGCTTGCAGTCCCTGGAGGAAAAAAAACAGGCCATGAGCAGCAAGCTATTTTAAACAGCTACTTTGTGGATCTCTGATGAGGAAACTGGCAGCTGTTAGAGAGATTGCAGAATACATAGAAACACGATATAAGAAGCAGCTTATGTGTTCATGGGTCCCCTGAAGGCACGTTGACTCCTGCATCTCCACCTCCGACTGCCAAGCCAGTGTTCAATCCAACGATCGACAGTGCTTCCTCTACATTCTGGATCAAAGTGCAGATCTGTGCACGTCCTCCCCCAGTGGCTCTGCCATTCCCTGACATTGCGTGCTGGCTTCTCCTGCAGGAGGAATGCATCGTGCTGATCGGCTGCTGCGGTCTCCAGAGTCCGCAGTCGCAATCTGTCAGGATTCATGGAATGGATGCCAGTGAGGGTAGGTGGGGGAAAGGATAGTAAGGAGAGCAAGGACCTAGGATGAGAGACTTCTAGGCGCCAACGTACACTACAGGATGTGAGACCGTTGATATGAGTGCTGCCAAGTGACATTGCCTCTGGGGCAACGAATAAGATGCCATGTGATACCCCATAGTCCATGACTTGACTATTGTGCCCCATTTGTTTCTCTGCATTTCAGTTAGGTGCCCTATTAGTCAACTGAAAATGCACATCTTTGTTGACCTAATGAGGTCATTAACTTCTTACAACATTATACAGTTGTGCTACTCACAGCCACCTTCTCCCACATGAGATGTGTGGCTGCATGTGATTGCTTCTTACAAGAAACCCCATCAATTGCAACCCTCCTTTCTCTAATTTGTGGCAGTAGCTCTTCAACCTCATCCTCTGAAAAGTTAGATGCTCCTCTTTTTTCTTTCTCTTGCAGCTGCCATTGCATCTGCTATTGCAAGAGCCTGCTCAACGAAGCAGAAAGAAATGAATAAAAACTTACCTTACTAGTCCTCTTCTGACCCTAACTCCTGCTCCCAGCTGGTCTGACCTGGAAGGGAAGCACCATTGCTTTCCCTGCTCAGGCCTCAAGTTAAAATAGCAGATAAGGCCCTGATGACATCATCGGAACCCAATCTGCATATTTAAAGGGACCCTGCCGGGTGCTTTATACCTCTGGCATTTTGAAGTGTGGTATCTAAAATGTGGCATGTGACGTGTGATGAACATGTGCTGCACACATTTTTATTCATATACATAGATTAATAAGGGCTTTCATTGTCCAGTGATTGAGCGTTGGGTTTTCAATCAGAGGACCCTCATTTAAATCTGGGTGCAGTGAGTCAATACACAAAAAGTGAGGGTTCAGTTCCCCCATCCCCTCCAGCTGAATGTGTCAGGTAGAGAGCGTTTGGGGTATGGCGGTGTCATGGTTATATTACTGGATTAGTAATATATACTAATAATCCAGAGATTGTGAGTTCAAATCCCACCATGAAAATTTGAATTTAGTTTATAAAAATTGGCATCAGTAAAAGCTATCAGATTGTCATTAAAACCCAACTGGTTCATTAATGTCCTTTAGAGAAGGAAATCTGCTGTCCTTACCTGGTCTGGCCTATATGTGACTCCAGTCCCACACCAATGTTGTAGACTTAACTGTGCTCTGAAGTGTCCTAGCAAGCCTCTCAGTTGTATCAAAATGCCTAAGAAGGCGACCCACCACTGCCTTCTCAACGCAATTAGCGATGGGCAGTGACACCCACATGCTGAGAATGAAATTTTAAAAACAAGAGATAAAATTTTTTTAAAATTCAGATGTCTCAAAAAAGTTGTTTGTTATTGATGCTGGAGTTTCATCAAGAATCCTAGTCCTTAATGGCCTGTTCCAGTCTCTGATTTTGGCTCCCCAGATCATTTTTTAGATTCACTGCTTCAGAGGTTTGAGAGTTGTCCTTGCTGATCACTCAAGTTATTCAATCAAATGCTGTCAAACCCTCGTGAACTAGAACTTCAAACTTTGCCATGAGATGTTTTATGATGTGCCCAATCGATGCACTTTCTCAGGCTCTCAGGTCTGATGTCCCTCTGAATTTTTAACTGCATGAAGAAAAGCTAGTCACTTGCCCAAGATTATTTTAAGTTTATTTGTAGTGGGATTGCTTCAGTTACTTCATAATGTCACTGACCCAACCCTGTGAGATAACTCAAATCGGCTTTGCCACTTTCAATAAATAGTGGAATAGTGCCACCAAGTGGTGGGATGTAGCTCTGATTTCCCCCATTCCGTGAAGGAGACTTTCAAAGTCAGAAGGTTGTGGGTTCAAGCCCCACTCCAGAACTTGAGCACATAATCTAGGCTGACACTCCAGTGCACTAATGAGGGAGTGCTGCACTTTTGAAGGTGCCGTCTTTTGGATGAGACGTTAAACCAAGGCCCCATCTGCCCTCTCAGGTGGACGTAAAAGATCCCATGGCACTATTTCAAACAAGAGCAGGGGAGTTTTCTCTGATGACCTGGCCAATATTTATCCCTCAACCAACATCACTAAAACAGAATATTTGGTCATTATCTGTGTGCAAATTGGCTGCCACGTTTCCTACATTACAACAGTGGCTACATTTCAAAGGAATCTTCGTGGCTGTAAAGCGCTTTGGACGTCCTGGGGTTGTGAAAGGTATATAAATGCAAGTCCTTTCTTTTCTTTCCAGTGAGGGAGGAATATTAGCCAGGCCACTAGGAGAATACCCTGTTCTTCTTTGAATTTGAAGGATGACACCTCAGAGAATGGTGTTCTCCCTCAGTACTGCATTGGAGTCAAGATTATGTGTTTATGTCCCGGAGTGAGGCTTGAAGCTATAACCTTCTGACCCAGAGGCCGGATTGAACCAAGCTACCACTTGCTGCGTTCCCAATCTTAGATGCATTGATATGAGAAGTTATCAAATAGAGACAGGGAAGGAAAGAAAAATCTCTGAGGGACCTACTTCCAAGATGCTTTTTCAGGCTTCCACTGACAATATCAGAGGTCTGGGAGAAGATCACCTAGTCACTCTTTCAGCTCCAAAGAAATGCACGGGCTAGAAGGACCAGTCCGGAAAAAATTGGGGAGAACTATTAGTAGAGATACATCACTGTTATTCTGATTGACTCAGTGTCTTGTCTAGGATATTCCAAAGGCACGGACTGTCCCTGGATACAGTTCTACATTCAATTACATTACCATCGCCGAATCCCCCACCATCAACGTCCTGGGGGGTCACCATTGATCAGAAACTCAAGTGGACCAGCCATATAAATGCCATGGCTCCTAAAGCAGTGTGCTCTGGAGGCTGGGTATTGTGTGTCAAGTGGCTCACCTCGTGACTCCCCAAAGCCTCTCCACCACCTACAGGTATGAGTCAGGAATGTGATGGAATACTCTCCACTTGCCTGGATAGGTGCAGCTGCAACTGGATAGTGAACTAAGAGTCACTGGATAGTGAACAGGAGCAAAAATCCTTGCTGAATTCTTTCCTCTGTCTACACAAACGTGTAGCCAATTTTAATGACTCTACTTACCACCACTGAAGCTGATATCAGGTAATGGAGCACGGACATAGAATTGAGGTAGTGACACTCATAGAATCATTGAATCATACAGCCCATTGTGCCTTTGCCAACTCTTTGAAAAAGTTATCCAATTAATCCCACTCCTCTGCTCTTTCCACATAGCCCTGCAATTTTTTTCCTTTTCAAGTATATATCCAATTCCCTTTTAAAAGTTACCATTGAATCTGCTTCCACCTCCCTTTCAGATAGTGCGTTCCAGATCATAACAATTCGCTGCATAAAAAAATTCTCCTCATCTCCCTCTCTGGTTCTTTTGCCAATTACCTTAAACCTGTGTCCTCTGGTTACTGACCCTGCTGCCAGTGGAAACAGTTTCTCCTCACTCTATCAAAACTCTTCAATAATTTTGAACACCTCGATTAAATCTCCCCTTAACCTTCCCTGTTCTAAGGAGAACAATCCCAGCTTCTCTAGTTTCTCCAAATAATTGAAGTCCCTCATCCCTGGTATCATTTTGGTAAATCTCCTCTGCACCCTCTCCAAGGCCTTGACATCCTTCCTAAAGTGTGGTGCCTAGAATTGGACACAATACTCTGTCTGAGGCCTAACCAGTGATTCCTGGTCTGTATAGCTTAATATCATATTAGATACTGCCTTGAGCCAGAATGGATGTACTCTCTAGTTCTTCTAGCTCTGGATGTGGAGGATCCAGGTAAGACGCATTTATTTCCCATCTTGGGAAGATGGTTGTGGACATTTTTCTTGAATCATTGCATGCGCAGCAACTACTTTTTTTACAAGTAGGTGGCTGGCTGTGCCACTTCGGGGGGCATTAAGAGTCAACCTTAATCAGAGTCAATCAGAATGATACTGAGGCTTAGCGGGTTAAATTATGAGGACAGGTTGCATAAACTTGGTTTGTATTCCCTTGAGTTTAGAAGATTGAGGGGTGATCGAATTGAGGTGTTTAAAATATTAAAAGGATTTGACAGGGTAGATACAGAGAAATTATTTCCTCTGGTGGGGGAATCTAGAATGAGGGAACATAATCTTAAAATTAGAGCTAGGCCATTCAGGAGTAAAATCAGGAAGTACTTCTTCACACAAAGGGGAGTAGAAAACTAAAATGTGCTCCCCAAAAGGCTGTGAATACTGGGTAAATTGGAGCTTTCAAGACTGGGATTGATAGATTTTTATTAGGTAAGGGTATCAACAGATATGGAGCTAAAGCAGGTAAATAGAGGTGAGGTACAGATCATCCATGGTTTAATTGAATAGTGGAGTAGGCTCGAGGGGCTGAATGGCATCCTCCTGTTCCTAATGTTCCTATGTTTCTAACGTCGCAGTGTAGGACTGGAGTCATATGTAGACCAGGATGGGTAGGGATCTCAGATTCTGTTCCTTGAAGGACATTGGTGAACCAGTTGGGTTTTAAGACAATCCAGCAGCTTTCAGGGCTATTGATTGAATTCAATTTTACAATTTTCCATGGTGGGATTTGAATGTATGGCCTCTGGGTTGGAGCCCATATCCACTGCAGTATCATACCCATAGCAACATAGGAATTGCTAGACGAAAACAGACTAAGGTCCACCCAGTTCACCTTTTACCATCCTGGTAGTCACATGACGCAATGATAATGGAATTGTTGACGAATCATAGCAATCAATCTCTATCAATCAACAGACCCAGAAATGACATGAGGAAAACCCCAGTGGTGGAGAGCTTTGGGAACCATAGGTCCAAAGTCACCTGTTCCTCCCAAGCTACACTTACCAAATGCCATGTCTAAAATTACTTATAGACTGTATTCCAAAATATTTTCTGAAAGAAAAAAATTGCATTTGAATGAATCAATACGAACTGCTTCCACCGTTTCCCTAGGGAGCCTGTTCAATAGATTGACCACTCGCACACTGAAATATTATTTCCGCAGGTTAGTTTTGAAATTACCCCACTTCAAGCGCAGCCCATGTTCTCTGGTTCTATTGTTCTGGACAAGGTGAAATAGTTTGTCATGGTCTAAGTTATCTAGTCCTTTTAGAATCCTAAAAGCAGCAATCATATCACCTCAACCTTCTCTCTTCCAGTTAGAACATGCCCAATTTACACAGCGCTCACCATAATCCAATCCCTCCAACTCCTCAACCATTCTGGTTGCTATCTTCTGTTTCCTTTCAATAGCTGCAATACCCTAGTTGTACTGTGGTGACCATAACTGTACAAAACATTCTAAGTGCAGTCCTACAAATGATTTATAAAGTGACAGGATTACCTCAATATTTCGGCTCAATATTGAATGTGCATTTAGATAGCGCCTTACGCATCCTCAGAATGGCCCAAAGTGCTTCACAGCCAGTGAATTGTGTTTGAAGTGTAGTTGCTGTTTTGTAGTCAAATTAGCAGCCAATCTAAGCACAGCAAAATCCCACAAACAATGAAATGAATGGCCAGTTAATCTGTGTTTTTTTGGAGATTTTGATTGAGGGATAAATGTTGACCAGGGCACGCCAGAGCTGCCTTGCTCTTCTTTAACTAGTGCCGCAGGATCTTTTATGTTCACCTGAACAGGCAGTTGGAGCCTCGGTTTCATGTCTCACCCGAAGGATGGCATCTCTGACGAAAAGACACTCCCTCAGTAATGCAATTTGGAACACTTGGCAAGAGCTGAGAGCTGGAATAGTCCTGCTAGTGAACTAATCCATGTCTCTGGGAAAAAGGCTCATGATGCAGAAGGCTCTCGGCCGGGCCGAACATCCTTGCGGTCATAAGCATCAGGCAGGCCTTAACGTGTGTGTTCCGAGACCTTCCTACAGTTGTATGTCTGGCTTTTCTTTTAATTTCAGTGATGTTGTACAGATACATGAAGAGGTTCACAGCCCTATTCTGACAGCCAGAGATATTGGTCTGGCTGTCACCGTTTGCTTCGCCAAACGGATCAGCTAGGAGAGTGTTGAGTTTTACCAGTTTTATTTTCCACCCTTATTCAGTCAGATAGCCCAAATTTTTTTTTCTTTTAGGAATTGAATGGAGGGGTCACAGAGACATGAGGGATGCAATTCTACCCATCTAACATATCCTTTCATTGAAAGCCGCAGTCTCCCACCCCACCACAGCATCAACTTCCTCTACGCCTCTACCGTTATGGTTATTAATCACTCTTAGTGTGAAGTGACTCCATGGCCTCACCCCTCCCTTTCTCTGTAATCCCTTCCGACCCTACAACTCCACGAGAACTCTGCGTTCTTCCAACTCTGGTCTCTTGTCCATCCCCTCACTTCCTTCATCCCACCATTGGCGGCTGTGCCTTCAGCCGACTAGGCCCTAAGCTCTGGATTCCCTCCCTAAACCTCAGCCTCTCTTTCTCATTCTCCTCCTTTAAGACTAGGCTTAAAACTACCTCTTTGACCAAGCTTTTGGTCACCTGTCCCAATGTCTCATTCTTTGGCTCGGTGTCAATTGTGGTCTGATTACGTCCTGTGAAGCGCTTGGGACGTTTTACTACGTTAAATATGTTATATAGTTGCTGTTGTTGAATTGGTTCCTGACATTAGCCCTGAACTTTCTTGCCTTTGTTTCCTTATCCCGCTGTCATGATTTAATTTGAAAACCCAACACTCAATTACAGGACAATGACAGCCTTTATTAATCTATTTACTTAAATAAAAATGTGAGTAGCGCACATTCATCACAGGTCAGATGCCACATTTTGGATATCACATTTCAAAGTGTCAGAAGAATAAAAAGTAGGATTCCCCTCCACTGTAGTTGACGGGGCCTTCAACCGTATCCGTCATATTCCCTGCACTTCTGCCCTCACCCCTTCCCTTCCCTTCCAGAACCATGATAGGGTCCCCCTTGTCCTCACCTTCCACCCCACCAGCCTCCACATTCAATGCATCATCCATTTCCGCCACCTCCAGTGCGATCCCACCAAACACATCTTCCCCTCCCCTCCGCTTTCAGCAATCCGAAGGGACCGCTCCCTCCGCGATACCCTGTTCCATTCTTCCATCACCCCCAATCCCGCTCTCCTCCCCACGGCACTTTCCCGTGTGAGTGCAGGAGATGCAACACCTGCCCTATCACTTCCTCTCTTCCCATTGTCCAGGGCCCCAAACACTCCTTCCAGGTGAACAGCAGTTTACTGTATTCGCTGCTCACAATGAGGTCTCCTCTACATCGGGGAGATCAAACGCAGATTGGGGTGATCACTTTGCTGTACACCTCTGCTCTGTCCACAAGCATGACCCTGACCTGCCGGTACCTTGTCATATTAATTCCCCATCCCACTCCCACTCTGACCTCTCTGTCTTTGGCCTCTTACACTGCTCCAATGAAGCTCAACATAAGCTCGAGGAACAGCACCTCATCTTTCGATCAGGCACTTTACAACCTTCTGGACTCAACGTTGATTTCAATAACCTCAGTTCATAACCACTGCTCCCATTTTTTCGTACAGCAGGTGCTGGTAATGGTTCTGTTAATGCCATTTACAGCTACCCCTGACATATCTTCTGTTTCTTAACCTGTCCCATTACCACCCTCCTTGCCTTGCACCATCATCCCTTTTGTCATTTAATCACTCCTGCCCTCCACCCTAACACAGACCTTCCCTTTTGTTCTTTCCTCCCCTCCTCCCCCCTTTCCCTGGCCCTGTACTTGCTTAAAAACTTTAACTCTTTAACATCTTCCAGTTCTGACAAAAGGTCTTTGACCTGAAACGTTAACTCTGTTTCTTTCTCCACAGGAGCTGCCTGACTTGCTGAGTATTTCCAGCATTTTCTGTGTTTATTTCAGATCTCCAGCATCTGCAGTATTTTGCTTTTGGTCAAACCAGTCATGTTCTGCTGGTTCTTCGGGCCTTGATAACCTGCCCTCTCTCCAAGTGTAGAAGTATTTGACGGTGAGTCGAGCCAGTGTGAGCCACAGTGACACCCAGCTCTGGTAGTTCCCATACTGTGTCTCGCTCGCATGTCCCTTCATCATCTCTCCGCTGCGATCCTGTGCCAAGCCCCTTCGATATTTACTTCAAAAAATTATAAAATAACATCCTCCTATGTACAATTTAAGGAGGCTCTCAGGAGGAGGAACCCTAGCTGATATTTCCCCCCCCGCCCCACCACTCTCCCCAACTCTCCATTCCACTGACTTTGGCCTCCTGTGCATCCCTATCTTCCCTTCACCCCGCCAATGGCGGCCGTGCTTTCAGCCACTTAGACCCCAGGCTCTGGAATTCCCTCCCTAAGCCCTTGCCTCTCTTCCTGTAAGACCTTCCTTAAAAAACCCACCTCTTTGATTCAGTTTTTGGTCCTAGTCGTTCCTTCTTTGGAACAATGTCCATTTACTTCTAATAGCACCTCTGTGAAACGCTGTGGGACATTTTTCTGCGTTAAAGGCACTAAATAAATGCAAATTGTTGTTTTTGATCCTGCCGCTTTTGTTGTTGTTGTAGTAAGCAGTCCAGGGGAACACTGAAGCCAGTTGTAGTGCCCCTATTACATTACAACAGTGACTTCAAAAGTACCTCATTGGCTGTAAAGCGCTTTGGGACATTGTGAGGTTGTGAAAGGCGCTACATAAATGCAAGTCTTTCTTTCTTTACTGCCATGAAACTGGTTGGTTCAATACAGAGAAGGGGATCAAGGGGACTTTCCTAATCAGGTTCATTCTCAGATCAGGGGAATGGGGAGGTCTTCCATCGCAACGGATCAGGGACGGAGCGGGTAATTCACCCGCTCTATTTTAACCGCTCCCCCCCTCCCCATCGCCCGGTTTCTCCCCTATAGTCTCCCGATCAGCAGAATCTGGTGTATGCGTTTGTTTTTTCTCTTTCAATTGAAGTTGAAGATTTTCTGAAGTGTTTAGTGTTTCTAGAGATGTGTTGGCACAAAACTGCAACTCAGTCGGGTCGAAACCAAAAGGCAAAGATGCAGAGCCTTACATTTAGAGCTGATAGCAGAGCGTTTAAAGAAGTGCAGAGACGCAGCTCTCAGGGACAAGGCACTGACCGAAAAACCTCAGCCCGAGGATTAGATAAACACTGGAAGCTTCATATTAAACAGAAGGTTTCACGATCAAACACGCAGTTACCTCAGCGAAGAGTCACTTTTGATGTTTGTTTAATCGACAATTCAGTGAAATCTTGTATATTTATTTTAAGTGTAATGATTTTTTTTTAAGTTGTGTATATATATTGAGCAACAGATATCTCATATCCTGCTGAGTGGGCCCATGGTTCAATAGAGGTCAGTTGTTCCAAGTAGAACGGGGACAAAAAGAGAATCTCACTTTGTATGGAGAACATGAAGGAGCGTGGAATGGGAAAAGGCCATTCTAGGCCATTGCATAGGAACAGGAGTAGGCCATTCAGCCCCTCCAGCCATGCAATTAGATCATGGCTGATCTGTACCTCAACCCTATTTACCCGCCTCTGCTCCATGTCCCTTAATACCTTACCGAACAAAAATCTGTCGATCTCAGTCTTGAAAGCTCTAAATTGACACAGCATCCACAGCCTTTTGAGGGAGCGAGTTCCAGATTTCCACTACCCTTTGTGTGAAGAAGTGCTTTCTGATTTGTTCATTCATTACACAGTCTCTGTGCAACCCAATATGAGGCAGAAGGTTATGGGTTCAAACCCTACTCCAGGACTACGTCATATAATCTAGGCTGACACTCCAGTGCAGTATTGAGGGAGTACTGCAATGTCAAAGGATGAAACGTTCAACTGGGGCCCCATCGCCTGCTCTGGCAATACAGGCGGGTGTTCAAGATACAGTACTGTTCAAATAAAAGCAGTTTTCCTACTGTTTGGGCCAACATTCTCCGTGTAACAGATTGCCCGTCATTCATTTTGTTGTAGTTTGTGTTAGATGTTGTTGTGGGATCTTGCTGTGTGCAAAATGATCACCATGTTTATCTACATATAACTTCCCTACAAAGTAACTTGTATGCGAAGCACTTTGAGATATTTCTGAGATATGAAAAGACACTAGGTAAAAGCAAGGGTTTTTTTTCACTCTATCCTGGTCTCTTAATTTCTGAGGCCCTGTATGCCCAGGTTTTCTACCACTCCTTATTTAAATACATGTAGTGGTAACTTTCTGGGCGGTAATCCGATGGAAGGGATTGCTTGCCGCGGTAGAACCCACTCGATGTTCATTGAATGGGATGAAAATTAAACGTTCTCGACAGCAGGTGAGAGATTTACTCCATTGGGTTACCACCCAGGAAGAGAAGACAAAGATTTACCCCCGCGATCTTCAATCACCAACCATACACTCCCTCCCCCCGAAATAGCAACACAATCCACAGAGCTTCACGACAGAACTACCTATTAATTATCAACTGGTTCGAGTCCAGTGGAACGTAACAGGCTGTGATTTTTGGAAAGGGCCTCAAAGGAAGGCCGGGATTCCCACACACAGACTGATGAGCAAGTCTGGCTTTCTCGGACGGTGGCTCTGCCAAGCCCTGCCACTTCCTATTAAACTGAGATTATTATTAGCCACTTACGAAATGTTTCCTGCTGCCATCCAGACAAGGAAAACACAGGAAAGAATTGTTAAAAGATAACAGGGACAATTTTTCTTTTGGAGGCAAGCGGGGTCGGCAGACAGACTATTTCTATGGAGATAGTGTACATTCTCTCCAAAATGAAAGTTTCCATTTCCTGACATATTTTATTTATTTTCTTAGACACAGTGGAGTGATCCCATCATTTGCAGCTGAACACTTGTAGCGAGTCTCACTGACACTTGGTTCTGATGCTATTTTGAAAAGCAATGCCAAAAACAAATAAGGAAAGAAAAAACTTCACATCTAAAGAAAACCTGGCATTTATTTTACACCTTAGCACATCTCTCAGAAACAACCCACTACACATACAATGAATTAATTTGAAATGGACATGATACTACAGTAGCTACATTACTGGGCTAATAATCCAGAGGCCTGGACTAGAGAACATGGCAGTTTAAGAATGTGAATTCAGTTTTTGAAGGATACCAAGGCCTTAGAGAGGGTGCAGAGGACATTTACCAAATGATATCAGGCATGAGGGACTTCAGATATTGGAGAGACTGGAGAAACTGGGATTGTTCTCCTTAGAACAGAGACGGTTAAGGGGAGATTTCATAGAGGTGTTCAAAATTATGAAGGGTTTTGATGGAGTAAATAATGGAGTCCAAGAGTGGGAAGAGAGTCCGAGAGGTGAGCGCAGTGTAAAAGGAGAGTCCCAAGAGCAGGAAGAGAGTCCGAGAGGTGAACGCAGTGTAAATCTAAGGCAAGTCATGGCAGCAGAGCTCGCACCCGTGATATGCTCCTCCTGCACTATGTGAGAAGTCATGGACATTACCGGTGTCCCTGATGACCACATGTGCAGGAAGTGTGTCCAGCTGCAGCTACTGACTAACCGCATTTCGGAGCTGGAGCTGCGGGTGGATTCACTGTGGAGCATCCGCGATGCTGAGACTATCGTGGATAGCATGATCAGTGAGGTGGTCACACCGCAGGTAAAGATTACGCAGGCAGAAAGGAAATGGGTGACCGCCAGGCAGACTAAAAGGACTAGGCAGGTAGAGCAAGAGTCCCCTGGGGCCATCTCCCTCTCAAACAGATATACCACTTTGGATACTGTTGGGGGAGATGGCTTATCAGGGGAAAGCAGCAAGAGCCAAGTTCATGGCACCACGGGTGGCTCAGCTGCACAGGAGGGGAGGAATATGAGTGGCAGGGCTATAGTGATAGGGGATTCAATTGTAAGGGGAACAGATAGGCATTTGTGCGGCTTCAAACGTGACTCCAGGATGGCATGTTGCCTCCCTAGTGCTAGGGTCAAGGATGCCACGGAGCGGCTGCAGGGGATTCTGGAGGGGGAGGGTGAACAGCCAGTAGTCGTGGTCCATATCGGTACCAACGACATAGGTAAAAAAAGGGATGAGGTCCTGCAAGGTGAATTTAAGGAGTTAGGAGACAAAGCAGGACCTCAAAGGTAGTGATCTCAGGATTACTACCAGTGCCACGTGCTAGTGAGTATAGGAACAGGAGAATAGACCAGATGAATGCATGGCTGCAGGATGGTGTAGGAGGGAGGGATTTAGATTCCTGGGACATTGGGATCGGTTCTGGGGAAGGTGGGACCTGTACAAGCGGGACGGGTTATATCTGAGCAAGACCGGGACCGATGTCCTCGCGGGGGTGTTTGCTAGTGCTGTTGGGGAAGGTCTAAACTAGAATGGCAGGGGGATGGGAACCTGAGCAGGGAGACAGAGGAGGGGGAAATAAGGATAGAAACAAAAGGCAGAATGGGAAGAAGCAATAGTGGAAGGCAGAGAAAACAAGAGCAAAAAACAAATAGGGCCATAGTGCAAAATAAAACTAAGATGACAAGCAATCTTAAAAAGACAAGTCTAAAGGCATTGTGTCTAAATGCACGGAGCATTCACAATAAGGTAGATGAATTAACAGCGCAGATAGATATTAACGGTTATGATATAGTTGTGATTACGGATACATGGCTGCAGGGTGACCAAGGATGGGAACTGAACATCCAGGGGTAGTCAATATTTAGGAAGGACAGGCAAAAAGGGAAAGGAGGTGGGGTAGCATTGTTAGTAAAGGAAGAAATCAACGCAGTAGTGAGGAAGGATATTGGCTTGGAAAATCAGGATGCGGAATGTGTATGGGTGGAGCTAAGAAACACCAAGGGGCAGAAAACAATATTGGAGATGTAGGGGAGGGCATTAAACAGGAAATTAGAGGCGCATGCAAGAAGGGTACAACTATAATCATGGGTGTCTTTAATTTACATATAGATTGGTCAAAACAAATTAGCAATAATACTGTGGGGGAGGAATTCCTGGAGTGTGTACATGATGGTTTTCTAGACCAATACGTTGAGGAACCAACTAGAGAACGGGCGATCCTAGACTGGGTATTGTGCAATGAGAAAGGATTAATTAACAATCTTGTTGTGCGGGGTCCCTTAGGGAAGAGCAACCATAACATGATAGAATTCCTCATTAAGATGGAGAGTGAAGTAGTTGAATCCGAAACTAGGGTCCTGAATCTAAATAAAGGAAATTACGAAAGTATGAGGTGCGAGTTGGCTCGGATAGATTGGGGAACTTTACTAAAAGGGATGACGGTGGATAGGCAATGGCTAATATTTAAAGAACGTGTGCAGGAATTACAACAATTATTCATTCCTGTCTGGTGCAAAAATAAAACAGGAAAGGTGGCTCAACCATGGCTTACAAAAGAAATTAGGTTTGGAATTAGATCCAAAGAGGAGACATATAAAATTGCCAGAAAAAGCGGCAAGCCTGAGGATTGGGAGCTGTTTAGAATTCAGCAAAGGAGGACAAAGAGATTGATTAAGAGGGGAAAAATAGAGTATGAGAGTAAACTAGCAGGGAACATAAAAACTGACCGTAAAAGCTTCTATAAATATGTCAAGAAAAAAAGATTAGTGAAGACAAATGTAGGTCCCTTACAGTCAGAAATGGGAGAAATTATAATGGGAACAAAGAAATGACAGAACAATTAAACACATACTTTGGTTCTGTCTTCACAAAGGAGAACACAAATAACCTCCCAGAAATGTTAGGGAACCAAGGGTCTAGTGAGAGGGAGGGACTGAAGGAAACCAGTATTTAGTAAAAAAAATAGTGCTAGGGAAATTAATGGAGCTAAAGGCTGACCAATCCCCAGGGCCTGATAATCTACATCCCAGAGTACTAAAGGAAGTGGCCCTGGAAATAGTGGATGCATTGGTTGTCATCTTCTAAAATTCTATAGACTCTGGAACAGTTCCTACAGATTGGAGGGCAGCAAATGTAACCCCACTATTTAAAAAAGGAGGGAGAGAAAAAACAGGGAATTACAGACCAGTTAGCCTAACATCAGTAGTGGGGAAAATGCTAGAGTCTATTGCGATGTGATAACAGAACACTTGGAAGGCATTAACGGGATTGGACAAAGTCAGCATGGGTTTATGAAAGGGAAATCATGCTTAACAAATCTACTGGAGTTTTTTTGAGGATGTAACTAGTAGAATAGATAGGGGAGAACCAGTGGATGTGGTGTACTTGGATTTTCAGAAGGCTTTTGATGAGGTCCCACACAAGAGGTTAGTGTACAAAATTAAAGCACATGGGATTGGGGGGAATATACTGGCATGGATTGAGAATTGGTTGACAGACAGGAAACAGAGAGTAGGAATAAATGGGTCTTTATCCGGGTGGCAGGCAGTGACTAGTGAGGTACCGCAGGGATCAGTGCTTGGGCCCCAGCTATTCACAATATATATCAATGATTTGGATGAGGGAACTAAATGTAACATTTTATGTTAGTGTATCATTACTGTTGTTAAATTGGCTAATGCACACATCAAGGTCCCACAAGTAGCTGAATAGCCAATTAAATCTGTTTGTTGATGGTGCCGACTATGGATGAATGTTATCCAGGACACCAGGAGAACTCCCTGTTCTTCCTAAATTTGTGCGGTGGGATTTTTAACACCACCAGAATAGATGGATGGGGGACCCTGGTTGGGTGTCTCATCTGAAGGACAGCACTTCTGAGAATGCAACATTCCCTCATTGCTGAGACAACCTAGATTAGGCATCCAGGTTGGGCTTGAACCCACAACCTTTTGACTCAGAGGTCAGAGTGTTACTGAGTCAAATAGATAGTAAAATCTGAAATAAAATGAGGAAATTCTGGACATACACAGCAGCTCAGTCAGCATCTAAGTAGAGAAAATACTGGTTAGGAACAAAGGAACAGGAGTAGGTCATTCAGCCCTTCGAGCCTGTTCCACCATTCACTTAGATCATGGTTGATCCTCACCTCAACTCCATTTACCCGTCTTTGCTCCATAGCTCTTGATATGCTTACCCAATAAAAATCTATCGATCTCAGTCTTGAAAGCTCCAATTGACCCAGCATCCACAGCCTTTTGGGAAGAGAGTTCCAGGTTTCCACTAACCTTTGTGTGAAAAATTGATTCCTGATTTTACTTCTAAATGGCCTAGATTTATTTTTGATTGTGCCCCCTTTGTTCTGGATTCCCCCCACCAGAGGAAATAGTTTATCTATCTAATCCTTAACTTTTTGGATTGGGTGTCGTACTGGCGCGATATCGGTGATGCGGCCCGGGGGACCCACCCATGCAGCAGCTGGGAGGCCCGAACTACTTTCAGGTTCAGGCATCACTTACATTTTGTCAGCGAGCTGCAGGCACCAAACGGGCGCATTGCTGCAACTTACCGTTTTCTCGCAGCGGAAAATCCTACTGACTGTAGCATGAAGCCAGCCTGTTGGCGGGGGGGGGCGGGGGCGGTGGGGACACGAAAATGGGTGTCAGGGGGCGGCAAGAACTGGATACAAGATATTTGTAGGGCCTGGAGGTGCACTGTTCCTCCTGGCCCCGCAAAGATCTTTAAAAAGAACAAAAAGCTTAAACCTTTACAGAAAAGCCTCTAGTGGTGCCTTTAAGGATCGGCAGTTAGGCCTCTCATCGTCTGGAGCAATGAGACTGATATAAGCCATGCATGCTCCACCCCTTTCTCTTTAAACGTTGTGATTGGGGCCCCGATTTGCATAACCAAATAGCCTCCCGTGTGTTTTGGGCTGAGCTCCTATTTGAAGCCTGCCTGACAGTTGATTCAGGCTGGAAATGGGTGCATAAGGTCCCCACCAGACTTTCAATTGCTGGTCACCTGATTTTTCAGGCAAGAAATGGACAGCCAGCATTTGAAAGTCTCCCCCAATGATCCTGTTTACCACTGAGGGGCATCCTTCTCACAGGACAGTAGATTTGCACAGCTTTGCTCGATGAAGTCCTGGAGCCTGTGGAACCTGCTCCCGACAGTATGTGTGTCAGTGCCTCCAGATATGACTGATGGCGTTACAATGGGTTTCTTATATCTAGCTCAACTTAAAGCATGAAAGACTGTGATTGGGCTGCTTTTCAAGTACCTAGCCCACCATCTTGGCAGCATTAAGGTTTCACATTTCATGTTCGTGCCATCATGTCCGCTGTCACAGTATTCCTTGGGAATCAAACCCTCCACATGTCCTGCTCCTCTGAAAGATCGAGGTATTTGGCTGTGAGGGCCTCGGTGGGTGAGCAGAGTGTTTCCAGTGCTGCCTCACCTGCCTATCGACCCTCCATTGGTCCGCCTCTTTCTTCTCCAAAAAGCACCAGGATTATAGGGGGATTCCCATGGGAAAACCCATTGTGTTGTTATTGTTATTGCAAAATGAAAGGACAGCAAAAAGAAAAAACTGTTCAGAAATTCCCTGAAAATACTTAAACAATCTTCAGGCAAGGCTCTTTAGATCCACTTCCATCTACAGCTCTGTGCCTAGCAACACTGGATGGCATTTTAAATGGGTGGGAACATGAATGACCAATATGGGACAGGGAATGTGAGGAAAGAGCATGGACATCTCAATGGTGTCACTAGGGCTTCATTAACATATTAAAATTAACAACAACTTGCATTTATATAGTGCCCTTAATGTAGTAAAACGTCCCAAGGCGCTCAAAGTAGTGCAATCTGACAAAAATTGACACTGAGCCAAAGAAGGAGACATTAGACAGCTTGGACAAAGGGGAGGGTTTTAAGGAGAGTCTTAAAGGAGGTAAGAGAGGTGACAAGGCAAAAAGACTTAGGGAGGGAATTCCAGAGCTTAGGGCCTAGACGGCTGAAGGCATAACTGCCAATGGTGGGGCAAAGGAAGTGGGGGATGGACAAAAGGCCAGAGTTGGAGGAATGCAGTACTCTTGGACGGTTGTAGGGCTGGAGGAGGTTACAGAGATAGGGAGGGGTGAGGCATTGCTCCTTTAATGTTAAGCTCCCGCTTGCTCCAGATGGGAATTTCCTGATGGGTAATCTATGTGATTCATTTGAATGGGCAGAGAGCCAGTGTAATGGATCTTCACAGGTGTGGCTATTTTATGCCTGAAAATGAATGAGGAAGACTCGGAACATCTACCTTTGCCTTCATTTTCACCCAAAGGGTAGTAGAAATCTGGAATTTTCTGCCCAAAAAGGCTGTGGACGCTGGATCAATTTGAGCTTTCACAATTGAGATTAATAGATTTTTGTTAGGTAAGGGTATCAAGGGATATGGAGCTAATGCAGGTAAATGGAGCTGAGGTACAGATGGGCCATGATCTAATTGAATGACAGAACAGGCTCAAGGAGTTGAATGATCTACTCCTTTTCCTATGTTCCTATCCTACCTAAGTTTAAAAAGTATGAACATTGCACTCGGTGAATGATTTTCTTGTTACTCACTCCCCTACGAAGAAAACAGCAATGTTTTCTCCTTTCCCCTTTCTCTCTGGGAGGCGCTGACTCGTGCTCGGGAAAACTTGCCAGTCATCAGCTGGCACTTCACCTACACGGCCATTCTTCATGAAAATAAGGAGTGTTGGCAGACAATGATTAGGAGTGGGAAGCCTGACTGATTTCCTATTCCCTCAGCCCAGAGATACCAAGTTTGGCACAGAGTTATGGAAGGAATTGGATGTTAAAGGCACGATATAAATGCAAATTGTTTTTACTGTCTGTAAATGCTTTTGAAAATGAATTAAATAGTTGCTTCTAAGTCATGGGGAGCAAACAGAAGAGTGGGATTTATCTGGGTGGAATATTAAAGGGTAAGGGGAATGGTATGTTTTTGTGCTGGAGCATTTCATGGCTGTAAGAAATAGTTACATTTACTTAGAGCCTTATGTCATCAAAACACGTCAAAGGACTTGGTATAATAGATTCCAATTAAAGTGCGTAAAATGTTGTATTGGAAGGGGAGGGAATCATTTTTAAAAAAAGGAATGAGAAAAGTCAACAGCAGATTTGTCCACATACTGACGTTAATTCTGTGATTTTGTAGAAAAGAAAATAAGGGGGAACTGGGGTAGGAAGGGCTAGAGGAATTCAGCACACTACATCTTCACCTCCGGAACGTCAAGGACTGGAACACTGCCATCAGCTCAGGCCCATTTGAGATAAGTAGAGCAGGCCAGAATCTGAGGAACATGGTGAGGTCAGTGGAGTAGTAATGGGAGCACGGGAATGCCTGTAGGGGATGCAATGGGACATGTTTCCGATCTAGGCCGAGCCTTTGGGAGATGGCTGGGCTGATTCCGTCATGCACCTTAGTCTGAGTCATACACCGCACTGTATTGCAACTGGTACTTAATCATCTTTTTTAAAAAAACATATACATATATATTTTCCATCCGGGCTGATTGTAATTCAGAGGAGTGGAGCATATCCAGTTCCTTGAAGGAAGCAGTGATGTTAAGGTCATGAGGGGGTTTCCACCTGTTAGGTTTTGGCTCAAAGTCTAGTTTTTTGAGCGGTGTCTGGAAATTTTTAAAATGTAAACCGTACACCAAGAGATCTGAATTTTTTAAAAAAGAAATCATTCTTCTCCTCAATTGTTTCCATGTCTGATGGTGTGGACATATTAATTTTTGAGCTTATTAAGGTTTCAATTAATTTTCATCAGCTGCAAGAAGCTACGATCTCACCTCCCCCTCCCCCCCTCCTCCGTCTTGCACTTTGGCTGGTTTTAAAGTCACCAGAAAGTGCCAGCTCCAGATTGCACTTGTGAGCTGTTTGCTCTCATCGCTGTCTGATGCTTTACACGCGTCAAATAAGGAAGTTCTCGAGAATCTAAGCTTGCAACAAGAAAAGGCCATTCGTCCCTTGGGGCCATTTCCTTTCCACAGTCCATGCATGACTACTTCATTCATTGACCCTCTCCCAATCCCATCCCAGCCCCCATCGATGCATTGGAAATTTCCTCTGGAGTTATCTCAGCGGAAGATGAGTGAAAAACCCATGTGCATCGCTTAAACGGGATTTCTGCCGATCTCCCTCCAAAGTTACTGGGCCAATCGGGAGAATCCACGAGGAAATTCCCAGCAATGATCTCTAGACTCTTTTCTTCGTCCATATATTACATGATATATTATATCTTGTAATATATTTATGACCTTCAAACTCCTTTCATGTCAGTTACTGATCCAGTTCCTTTTTTAACAGTATTAATCAACCTAGAATTAACTACCTTTATCTGTTCGGCCGACCATCATCCTTGTGGACAAAGCAATTCCCTCAAGATCCCATCACATAACTCAAAAAGGATGGAGCTCTCCTGGTCAACATTCCTCTCTCAACCAACTTCACCAAAAAAAATAGATTAACTGGTCATTCCTTTTACTTGGTGTTTATGAGGTCTTGTTCTGTGCAGATCAACTGTTACATTTGCCTACATAACAACAATGACTGCACCTCAAGAAAAAAGTCAATCATTGGAATGGATGGGAAGAATGTTGGGATGTCCTGGGGTCATGGTATAGTGCTAAACAACAGTCAATATTGCTTAGGAGTGGAACATGCTGTTTGGCCAATCTCCTTGGCTTCTTTGAGGAAATGACAACCAAAGTAAAATATGATGTGGTATAACTAGACTTCCAAAAGGCAGTAAAGTCCCACGTGAAAGACTCAAAGCTGTGGAGATTCAAGATGCAACTTGGGACTGAGTAAGAAACTGGTTGAAGGGTAGAAAACAACTTGTACTTACTTGAGGATTTGTGTTGGAGTGGGGGAATGTACTGAGTGGGGTGCCCCAGGACTCGGTGCCAGGACTGCTACTGTTTCTAATTGACATCAGTGAGTTGAACTCAATACAAATTGTCCAATTGGTAGACAATACCATGCTAAGTGGGGCAGTAGAATCAGAGGAAGCAGCCCAGAGATTACAGAATAAGTTGGACAAAATATGTGAATGGGCGAACAATGGCACCTAAAATTTAATGCAGAATGTGCTGTACGTAGGACTCCATGAATGGTGTTGAAATAGCAAAGGATGAAAGAGACTTAGGCATCTTAGTAAAATTACATAGAATTTACAGCAGAGAAAAAGGCCATTCGGTGTTTATTTTTTGTTTATTTGTTCATGGGATGTGGGCGTCGCTGGTGAGGCCAGCATTTATTGCCCATCCCTAATGGGCAATAACCATGTTCCATACGAGACATTTGTGTCTATTTCTAGACACAAAAGGCATCAAGGGGTATGGAGAGAGAGTGGGAATATGGTATTGAGATAGAGGATCAGCCATGATCATATAGAACGGTGGAGCAGGCTCAAAGGGCTGAATGGCCTACTTCTGCTCCTATTTTCTATGTTTCTATGTTACGAGCCTCCTCCCCCTCTATTTACTTCATCTCACCCCGTCAACGTATCCTTCTATTGCTTTCGCCTTCATGTAGTTATCTAGCTTCCCCTTAAATGCATCGATTCTATTTGGCTCAACCATTGTATGCGGTAGCGAGTTTCACATTCTCACCACTCTCTGAGTAAAGAAGTTTCTCCCGAATTCCTTATTGGATTTATTAGTGACTATCTTGTAGTTATGGCCCCTAGTTTTGGACACTCTACTAGTAGACTCAATGCTCAACATGTCTAAGCAATAGAATGTTGAGCTAAGTAGCCAAAACAGTAGAATATAAGTCAGAGGAAGTCACGGTCAAACTATATGGTGCTCTGCTCAAACTGCATCTTGAGTACTGTGTCCGATTTTGGTCACTGAGAAACAAATGAGACTTCAAATGTTGGAAATAGTGCAATGAAAGAAAGAAAGAACTTGCATTTATATAGCATCTTTCATGACCTCAGGACATCCCAAAGCATTTTACAGCAAATTAAGTACTTTGGAAGTGTAGTCACTGTTGTAGTGTAGAGAAACGTGGGACAGCAAGGTTCCACAAACAGCAATGAGTAAATTACCAGCTAATCTGTTTTTTAGTTGAGAGATAAATATTGGCCAGAACACTGGGCAGAACTCCTTGCTCTTCTTTGAAATAGTGCCATGTGCCATGTGTCTACATATCTATAAGATGCACTACAGCAACTCATCAAGACTTCTTTGGCAGCACGTCCCAAACCCACAACCTCCTCCACCTAGAAGGATAACAGCAGCAGGTCCACGGGAACGGCATCACCTCCAAGTGCCCCTCCAAGTCACACACCATCCTGACTTGGACATATTTCATTGTTTCCTTCATCATCGCTGGGTCAAAATCCTCCAACTCCCCACATAACAGCATTGTGGGAGCACCTTCACCACATGGACTGCAGTGGTTCAAGAAGAAGGCCCACCACCATCTTGTCAAAGGCAACTAGGGATGGGCAATAAAATGTTGGCCTTGCCCATATCCCGAGAATGAATATTAAAAAAAAATGAATATATATATATATATAAAATGGATATTGTAGTCTCCCTGGGCACTTAATTAATTTTGTAGCATTGCTGAGGGGAGAGGGTGAGAGATAGCACAGTACATCATCTCTATATCAGAAAGAAGATTCCCAACCTATATGTATGGTCGGCATGTTGCTCACTTTGCGTGCACACAGCTGCTCTTTGGCTTTGAAGCAGACATGCAAGACAGCAAGTCATTTATAGCCAAAGCAGGTCCATATCATATGGCACCTGAGGGACAAGGCCATGCCCGAGACAGGGAAAAGAGCCAGAAGGCACAAAGTGCTTCGATTTCATCCTTTCATCATTTGTTTTTTCTTGCCTCGAACTTGGCAAGAGAACATTTTTGTGCATTCTATTATTGCTTCCTACTAGCCAAAAGCTTTCCTCAAAGACAGGGACGTGGAGGCTTTTTTCGTTGTGATTGATTTGTGAGACTGAGTTGGGTTGGGTTGCACAATGCCCCATTTTCCTCCCTCCTCTTTCCCCATCTGCTGCTTGGCAGCGCAATTGGAATTATTCCATCGTAGTCGATTTAATCACTGCAGGATCAATATGTGGTTTGTGTGGTTGGAGTTCTCAGGTTGCCATAGGTCAATAGAACCAATGTAATGACATAAGAGTTTTCTAAAACACCGTGTAGCATGACTAGGTCTCAATTAAATTTGTTAGGAAATACTCAGATTGCCTTTGAAGAGTCAAGTGTGCAGATTTTTTTTCCAATTGGTTTACAGACAAATTAAAATGATGTATGACAGGACATATATGCAGCTGTCATTAAGGGCGTACTCTCAGTCTGGGGCTGGCTCAAGTGGGTAGCTTGATATGAATCAATACCAGACTCGGGTATTCATGCGGTACTTATCCTTTATTACTTGCCCACATACTTGTTTTAATGAGAATCAAAAGCAGATGACTGACTCTTCTCTTTTTTTTGTTTCTCTAACTCTTCTCCAAACTATTGTAGCTAATGGTCTCTCTCTCTTTTTCTCTCTCACTCCTTGTTTCTTGCATGTGGTTTAGTCATTAAACTGGTTTGTAGCAGATAGGTAATAGA
Organism: Heptranchias perlo; assembly: GCF_035084215.1. Lineage (NCBI taxonomy): Eukaryota > Metazoa > Chordata > Chondrichthyes > Hexanchiformes > Hexanchidae > Heptranchias > Heptranchias perlo. Next base: position 35,934,612 of record NC_090327.1, on the reverse strand, counting down.
GACAAATCTCTGGAATCATTGAAGAGAAATTTAGATGCTTGATGGCTGGACTGAAAGTTTCTCCAGAACAATAAGCTAGGTGGGCCGAATATCTTTTCTCATATGTACCTGTCTTTGTGATGGGGGGATGAGGGGAGCATTAGGGCTGTGCCATTGCACGGGGCTGCCAAGCCAGTAGGAGCCCCAAGCGGATCTATTCCCCCTGGTCACCGCTGACAGCATGGATCAGCTCAGCCAAGCTGAGCTCTCCACCTAACATACTTGGGGCGCTAAATTGGGCCGTGTAGCACCCGTTGTTTCAGCGCTATGCAGCCTCTCCAACATCCAAGGTGGCGTCTTGGCGGCGCACGCACATTTTCAGCGTGACGTGCGCCAGACGCCATCTTGGTATAGGAGTTAGCATATGCGCAAATACCGAACGCCGGAAGCATGTAAAGTAGGGAGAAAATGCGTGCAATCAGTGTGCCACACTGATTTAAAGTGATAGACACCACTTTGGCACTTAACGCTCAACTCAATGCACAGTTTTAATCCTGACCACCTGAACGTGTCTTAGAGTGCCTGGAGGACCCCCCCACCAGCGCTATTTAAAGGGGCCATGCAGGTGTTGCAGGTAAGTTGCTGGATTATTGCTTCTGGCTGCTGGTGGAGTAGGAAGTGTTTTTTGAAGCTCCCTATTCTTACTGAGAGATCCTAGACTACATTTGAGAATGGGTTGGCAGGTACTGCCTTACGGTTCGGAAAGTTAAAACCGTGGTTGAACAACATTCCTGGCAACCATAGGTGGTCTGCTAGGGCACCCGCTGGGCATTGACCATGACTGGGAGCATGCAGAGAGGGGCCGCACATAGCAGGTCAAGCTGTGAGGAGATGGAGGACGAGGAGGCGCAGGGCACTGAGCAGGGGGCCCTATCCAATGAGGGCCTTCAGGGACCAATTCTCTTACCTCAACATGACGGAGGAGGATTGCATCCGACGCCTGAGGTTCACTAAGGAAGCCGTGACCGAGATCTGTCAATTGGTGCGGCCACAACTGCAGCCTCAGCAGGGCAAGGACAGCATTGCCTGTGGCTGTGAAGATCACCGTGACGCTGAATTTCTACGGCTCAGGATCATTTCAGGCCTCTGCTGACGATATGTGCAACATCTCGCAGTATGCAGTGCGCTGCTGCATAAGGGAGGTCACAGATGCACTGTACCAGATGAGGAACAGGTTCACCACCACCCCTCTTGACAGAGTCAAGCAGAACGAGTGAACACGGGGATTCGCTCACATTGCAGGCTTCCCCATGGTGCAGGGTGCCATTGACTGCACGCACATTGCCCTGCGTGCCCTGCATAGCAACTCGGCCCTCTTCGTCAACCGGAAGGGCTTCTACTCCCTCAACGTGCAGCTGGTGTGCGACCACACGCATCAAATCATGGAGTTCGATGCCCAGTACCCTGTGAGCAGTCACAATGTCTTTGTCATGCAGCAGTACAATGTGCCAGCTATCTTTCAACCCCTCGTCAAGTCAAAGGCTGGCTACTGGGCAACAAGGGCTATCCCGTGCCGTGGCTCATGACACCGGTCAGGAACCCACGCACATGTGCACAGCAGGCCTATAATGAGAGCCATGCTGCCAACACAAACAATGCTTCCGCTGCCTGGACCGGTCTAGAGGAGCCCTGCAGTACTCCGCTGAGTGGGTGGGCAGATTCGTGGTGGTATGCTGCACAACCTCGCCATCAAGGGGGACCAGCCTTTGCCACCAATGATCGGAGAGGACCCTGAGCCAGAGGTGGAGGAGGAGGAGGATGAGGAGGAAGAGGCTGAGGAGAAGGAGGGGGTGGAGCCGGAAGAGGAAATGGAGGAAGACGCAAGGGTGTAACAGGGACCACACGCCTTGTCTGCAAGGGCTGTGTGTGCTCACCTGATCTGTGCCCGCTATCAATAATTTGAACTACATCCCCCAACTCACCAACAGTCCTACACTCCCTACTTTTCTGCTCCCACAAGACAATCAAATCGCCCTCCATCTGATTGCACATTGGTTTCCCCCTCAGCTCATCGCACAAATAAAAAAAACAGCGAATGCAAATTCAAAGTCTCATTTATCAATGAATAAATGAAATTATGGAAACAGAACAGAACTATTCACCCTTGTGCATTCCCTTAGTGCCTGTTGTTCGTGTGCCTTGCCTATCCTAGTGCTCCTACGAGGAGCAACCCCAGCACTTGGAGCACGGGTGGTGGGAGGCTGCTGGCCTTCAATGGAGGAACGTGCAGATGGCCTTGGAGGACGACCTCGAGCAGCTCTGGGCCGGGAGGGCCTGGGTTTAGACTGCACCATCTCAGCCATGGGTTGCAGCAGTCTGGCCTGGCTGGCAGATAGGCAACAACAGGGGCACTGGCGGAGTGGCAGGGGTGGGAGCAGGAATGCTGTCGTCCTGAGAGAGGACAGCAGGTCCGACTGTCATGGCACCACTGCTAACCGCACGGGGCAGCGCCTCAGCAATCCTGGTGATCAGCTGGAGAACGGATTGCTGGAGTGCTGTGATGCCCTGCAGCAGTCTGAGCAGCAACCGTAGCTTGTAGACCTTTGATGACATCGGTTTGCGGTGCAATTGAAGCCGCTTCATCGGCCTCAGACGCTGCAACATGGTGGGTTCCACAGGTGTGCTGATAGAGGTGACCACCCGTTCCATGTGAGAAAAGATGAGCTCCAAGCTCTGCGCCAAGTTGGAGCTGGACTCCTCCATGCCCCTTCTCATTGTGCGCAGGATTTCTGACAGGCTTTCCAGTGCCCCAAGCATTTGGTGGTATACGTCCATCAGCCGTCTTCTGTAGCCTGGCCCATAAAAGTCCTCATCTGACTCCTCTGCAGCAGAAATAGTGAACAACCTCGACCACCAGCGAGCTGGCACCTGTGGTATCCGTTCCCTCCGCCCCGGCTCCTGCACACTTGTGCTCGGTGTCTCACCACATGCAGGTCCCTCCTCTAACTTAGCCTCTAAAGGACGCGCAGTGTCAGTCTCTGAGCTAGTGGAAGCAAGTGTCAGATCGAGTGACGGTGTGGCTTCAGTGTCCCCCTCCTCCTCCTCCTCCTCCTCGTACGATGCCGCCACGTGTTCTTGGATATCTGCAATGACAAAAGGAAACAGGTTGAGTTGTGGAGTGGGGAGAGGAGCAAGTAAGGCGTGCGTGCCGACAGCATCTGCAGTACGTGAGTCAGAAAAGATTATGGGAAGAGGGAGATGTGGGAAAGGAGGAGCATTAAATATGCAGAGACCCCCTTCATCAGGACCTCCAGCGCAGCGACGGCCCGCCCAATAATCCAAAGCACTGTCTCCTCTAGGGGGATGAGGACGTGCAAGTGTCCCTGTCCACCCTCAAATCTCTCCTGCTGCCGGCTGTTATGCACCACCTTCTCCTGCAAGACAGAGGACATTGTGTCAGTGAATATCCTGCAAGGTGTGTGGGTGATGTGCCTGTTGTGGTCGAATAGCTGCCAGTGTGTGTGACCTGTGACTGGTGGTTGTGTGGCCTGCAAGTGCGGTACTATGTGTGGGTGAGATGCAGCATGCCGAGTGCAGCATTATGGATGGACAGTGTTTGTTGGTGGGTGGGTGATGGGGGTTTTCAAGCATGGTGCAGTCGTGCAGTCGGTAGGATGTGCCACTTGACACTTGCATTCACTCACCTTGACCACTCGTGTGAAATCATTGAACTTCTTTCGGCACTGCACCCATGTGCATGGTGCCATGTTCCTGGTGTTCACTTCCTGCACCATAGCCTGCCAGTGCCAGCCGAGCTGCAGCCTGGAGGGTCTCCTGCCACCCTGCAGGTACATATTGGCCCTCCTTTCATCCATCCCTTCCAGCAAGGCCTCCAGTGCATCATCAGAGAAGTGTGGAGCCCTCTCTCGCACTGGTCCTGCCATCCTTGCGGCCATCTTTCCCTCCTCCTAGTGAACTGTGCATGTCCCATTTAAAATGTGCACCTGTACCTTTAAGAAGTGCAGGCTGCTGATGATGTGCGCTGAGCACGCCCCATTTCCAGCTTTCTCATTCTCCATGCAGCCTCTCAGCAATTCACATGCAGCCTGCATAGGGGCCATCGGGCAGAGGGTAATAGCGCATGCCCGAAAATGACCCTTATCAAATTTTTTCCCCCTTGGTTTCTGCACGACTGCTCTGTATGGATTTTCCCACATCAACAGCGAAGTCCAGGGTAACATTAGGACCATGCAACCTGTGCAATTGTACAGTTAGGGTCCCCGAGTGGATCCAGTCCCCAAACCGAACCTTTGCACAAAGCCCCAGCAACGTAAGTGCCACCGACCCTGTTTGCAATCTTTAATCTTGTGTCATCTCATTCTTAACTTGGCAGTGTTGAGTTTTAGATTGAGTGCAGTTTTCTTAACGTATTTTACTGAAGCTGCATTTTGCTTTATTGGGCAGACCTAGACAAAGGGTCTACAATGCCCCACTTACGGCTCCACAGTACGAGATTTCCAATTTAGTGCTGATGTCAGCTTGGCTTAGTTGGTAATACTTTTGCTTCAGAGTCAGAAGGTTGTGAGCCCAAGCCCCACTCCAGGACTTAATCTCATTATCTAGACCGATGTTCCATTGCAGCACTGAGGGAATGCCACATTGTTTGAGATATTGTCGATCAGATCAGATGTTAAACTGAGACTGAATTTGCCTGTTCAGGTGGATGGTTAAAGATTCTGTAGCATCATGTGAAGCTTTCCTAGTCAACATTCCTCCCATACCCAACACCACCGAAAATAGATTAACTGGGAATTCACAGAATATTGCAACAACAACGTGCATTTATATAGCACCTTTAACATAGTAAAACATCCCAAAGCGCTTCACAGGAACGTAATCTGATAAAAACTGACACCGAGCCAAAGAAGGAGACATTAGAACAGGTAACGAAAAGCTTGGTCAAAGCGCTGGGTTTTAAGATGCATCTTAAAAGAGGAGAGGTGGAGAAGCAGAGAGGTTTAGAGGGGGATTTCCAGAGCTTAGGGCCTAGTTGGCTGAAGGTACGGCCACCAATGGTGGGGTGAAGGATATGGAGGATGCACAAGAGGCCAGAATTGGAGGAATGCAGAGCTCTCGGAGGCCATTTGTGCCTGTGCTAGCTTTCTGAAAGAGCTACCTATTTAGTCCCATTCTCCTTCCCTTTCCCCAGACCCTTTCAATCGCTTTTCTTTTTCAAATATTTACCCACTTCCCTTTTAAAATCTATTATGGATACTTCCACCACTGGTTCTGACAGGGCATTCCATGTCCTAATAATCCTCTACCTACAAGTCTTTCTTAACTTCTCCCTTGTTTTTTTTTGGCGATCTTAAATTTATGCCCTTTAGTTACTGACTCACTGACCAGTGGAAATAGTGTTTCTCTGTTTACCTCATCAAAATGTCTCATAGTTTTTCCTGCAGTCTCCAGGATTTGCAAATGAGGTCGGGTGCTTAAATTGTGCAGATTTCTTCTTAACCCTCTCTGTTCTAGTGAAAAGAACCGTGGTTTCTCTCATCTCTCCTTATAGCTAAAGTCTCTCATCCCTGGTATCATCTTAGTAAATCTCTTCTGCGCCTCCTCATTGTTACTAAAGTCATTGGAGGTCAATGGAAAAGAAAATTGGGCTAAGTGTAAAATGGAATGCTGATTAGCTGTCGCCCATTTTGCGCTACGGCCCAACTCATTCCCATAATATTCCCAGCCAGTCTTTCTTCACAATCTTTCCAATCACCTTTTTTTGCTTCCCCTCTCTATTTTTCCTTTTGTCTTCTTAGCCCTCAAGTTCTCTCACATCTCATTTTCATTACTCATCAAATGAATTCCAGCTTTTGCTGCACTCCCTTTATTTCTCGTGGGAATATTTGTATTCTGTTCTCTTCATCTCTTGTTTGAAAGTTTCATATCAATTGTCTTATCTGACAATTTTTTCTTCCCAATTTATGTGGACTGGTTTCTTTTTATCACATTGAGATTTGCTTTTCTTGGGTCAAACATCATTATTTCCTTTGTTCATGGGCATCACCATTCCTAATTGCCCTTGGAGAAGGTGGTGATGAGCCACCTTCAGAGAGTGATTAAGAATCAACCATAATTGCTGTGGGGTCACACAGAGTAAGGACAGCAGGTTTCCTTCCTATTAGTGAACCAAATAGGTTTTTATGACAATCCAGTAGTTTTATGGCCATCATTACTGATAGTAGTTTTTTTTCTATTCCAGATTTTTATCTAATTAATTGAATTTAAATTTCCCACCTGCTGTAGTAGGATTTGAACTCTGGGCCTCTGGATTAGTGGTCCAGTAACATAACCACTGTGCTACCGTACCCTTTTCAGTTTTTATATCAAGCTTAATTGTGTTTGAGGGAACAGTAGTGTCATGGCTATGGTACTGGGCGAGAAATCCAGAGGCTGCAAATAGTCAAATATATAGCAAATCGTAAAATTGAATTCAATAAATCTGGTCATTTCTGGGCTGTCACCAGACGAAATGATCATGGAAGCTGCTGGATTGTTGCAAGAATCCAACTGGTTGATTTATGTCCTTCAGGGAAAGGAACCTGTCACCCCTCCCTGGTCTGGCCTGCACGTGAACTTTAGTCAACACTGCATGGTTGACTCTTAATGCACTTAGGGCAACTAGGAATGGGCAATAAATACTGCCTTGCCAGCATCACTCATATTCCAAGGACAAGATTTTTAAAAATGTTATGCTCACTATTTCCTAGATATTTTCCTACCCTTGCATTGACAATGCAATGATAATGCAATGACTATCATGCAACACGTAGGAATGGACTCAGAAGACAGCAGTACCACAGAGGTGGAGGACAGATATTCGAAAAGGATAGAATGGTTGACAATGTTGCCATTTCTATCATCCGTTCCAAGTATCCTGACTGCAGCAGCCAATTACCACTATGGATTCTTCCTGCAGAAGAAGACAGCAATGCCAGGGAATACTGGGCTTCTGGGGGAGGACGTGCCAATTTCAAGCACTTGGCATCACATGAAGACAAAGCAATGGCCATGTTTGGCTCCCACACTGACCTGAGAGATATGGGAGTCTCTGTGCCTGCAGTGGGTTCGTGAAAGTGTCTACCTTTTCTTACTTAATGGCCCGGATTTTAATGTTCTCAGCCTGACAGAAACCAGGCGGGGGCAGCAGTTAAAATGAAATGGGGGACTTACCTGCTCCTATCCGACCCCGATCTGACTGACTATAATTGGCAGCGGCACGGACTCCCGCCCCAAATTGTTGGGGTCCTCTTTAAATATGCAGATCAGACCCGATGACCTCATCGGGGCCCGATCTGTTATTTTAACTGGAGGCATTGACGGCTTCCCAACCAGGCCGGACCTGCTGGATCGAGGGAGGAAGAGGCTGAGTAAGGAAAGTTTAAAAAATTGTTTTAGGTTTCCCTGTGGGCCAGGGGGAGCGCACAGGGAAGGGAACCTGGGGGAAGGGAGAGAGAGAGAGAGAGAGACTGGGGGGGGTGGTGGGGAGCAGGGCAGCATCTTAGAGAGATTGAAGGATATTCAGTTGACTCTTTCCAGGGCTTTAAGGATCTTTGGGAGTAATTTTGACTTTGAGCGATAGTGTAAAATGGGCAATATCAGATCAGCCACCCATTATATATTTCACATCTGTTATACATTGAAGTCAATGGAAATGAAAATCAGGAGAGATGTATTACGGATGGCTGATCCAATATCGGCCCTTTAACATTATCGCTCAAAGTCAAAATTGCCCCCTTTATGATTTTGTGAGGTCCATTCTCCCACAGATCACTGACCCCAGTAGCAGTGGAGAAGCCTCAGTGGCTGGTTCCCCTCATGTCAGCAGTACAGAGGAGCACTCCATCAGCTCCCCACTGAAGCCTTCATCTTGGCAGGGCCAGGATGCCGAGGAGCCCACGACAAAGAATCAGCCTGTCCTTCCTAGGATATGGAGTTCTTAAAGAAGGGCCACCTTCATCCCCAGACGATCATAATATTTTGCGTCAGCTGTCTACATCTCAGATATCAGGCCCTCAAGTGGCCTGTTGAAGAAGTGTTAGAATAAAGCATAGAAAAACTCATGTGGTCATAAGGGGTGTGCATGGTGACACAAAACAAATTGTACATTGTTGCAATAAATTACTGGAATACTTGATGTAAGGACTACTTTCTGTTTGGTTCTCTTGTAGGACAGTTGGAAACAGGTAATGTGCTAATGTTGAGGCTCAGGATAGAATGAAGGAACTTGCATTTATGCAGCGCCTTCACAACCTCAGGACATCCCGAAGTGTTTTACAGCCAATGAAGTACTTTTGAAGTGTCGTCATGGTTGTGATGTTGGAAACACAGCAGCTAATTTGCGCATAGTAAGCTCCCACAAGCAGCAATTAAATAAATGACCAGAACATCTGTTTAGGTGTTGGTTGAGGGATTTTTGTTGGCCAGGCAAGCGGGAGAAGACGCCTGCTCTTCTTTGAATAGTGCCATGGGATCTTTTACGTCCACCTGAGGGTTTAACATCTCATCAGAAAGACGGCATCTCTGACGATGCAGCACTCCCTTAGTACTGCACTGCAGTGTCAGCCTGGATTATGTGCTCAAAACTAGAGGGGGCCTTGAACCCACCACCTTCTGATTCAGAGGCAAGAATACTAAAGCTGAGCCACGGCTGATTAGGACGTGATGACTCGCTGTGAGGAGCAAGAAGTTTACTTAAACCATAGAGAGCTTGGTGAGAGGAGGTAGATCTTTGGTGGGCTGAGACATACAAAAAATATTGCTCTACGCATCTGTGAAAGTGTGCTGAACAAGTCTGTCTCTCAGCTGCCTAGCAGCCGTTGCCACTGCACCTGCTTCCTGTTCTTCATGAAGCAGGTCTATAGTATCAGCAGTACCATCATCAGGCTCTCTCAACTCCTCTGGGACATCTACCATCAATCCTTTCCTGATTGCAAAATTATGAAGCACACAACGTGCTATCATAATTAGCAAGAGTGCATATTCAAGACATCCTGGTCGCCCAGAGAGCAGAATCTTCCTTTGAGTATCCCAACGGCTTGCTAACTTCTTATCCTTGACAGCTCTCAGCATGCTGTGAATTCATGTGTCTGTCATCGTAAATGAGCTGCATATTTAGGGAATGGATGCCTCTGCGGTTCATATAAATATGGAAGTTTATATTTGGGGCAAGCAATGCCACATGGGTGCAATCCATAGCTCTGATGACCATGGGAAACCTGAATAATTCTGAAAAATTTGATGGCCCTCTCAGTAATCTGTGTGGGAGCATTGACACATTGTATAAACTGAGTTGCTCTGGAAAAGTGCGCATTGGTGACTTGCGTTATAGAGGAGTACACAGCAAATTGGCTGATCTGACGAAAGTCCTCTGTGGGTCCCTGGAATGAGCCTGTGGCATAAAGGTTGAGGGCAGTAGTCACTTTGTGTTCAATAGTGAGAGCTGCCCGTGCTGAGGACCTTAGCTGTAGATCTGGCTGTAGCAGCGAAAGGGGCTCCTCCAAAGCTTCATGACTGAAGTGCAGCCTCCTGAGACAGAGCTCTTGGGCAAGGTCTTAGAAAATTTGCTTGGGTCTACACATCTTGCTGGATGGCTATTGCTGTGATGGTCTGCCTCTCCCCTGGTGCTGCTTGATTAATGTGGTTTCCCTTACAGCCTCCAGCTGTTCCTTTTCCTCTAGTATGTAGATCGTGTAAAGTGGGATTCCCATTGGGAAGCCCATTGTGCAGTCCTCAGATCCCAGTTCAGTAAATCTTTAAATAGAATGCTTTCTAAGGGCAATGCAGAATGTAGGGAAAGACTTCCTGAGTATAACAGTGATTTTTTTTTGTTGCAGTGCGTGTGAAGACACGGCCAAAAGACTGCAGAAGCGATCACAATTTAACGAAGAACTTCCGCTCTGATGATGATATCCTGGCAGAGTGTGCCTTTTAAATAGTGGGGCACATTCTCAGGGTGGGTGAGAAGGTGGAAGTTCCAGAATTTAGGGAGGGGGGCATCATCCTGTCTTAACCCCATCATTTGAATGTGGCTGCCAATATGAGGCAATTCTCCAGTGGAACCCCAACATCATTCAGCTCCATCAGAAATTCCTGGCCCTCAGGTGGCCTGTCGAAGAAGTGTTAGAACAAAGCACAGAAAAACTCATGTGGTCACAAGGGGTGTGCACGGTGACACAGAACAAATTATTGTTTCAATAAATCACTGGAATACTTGATGTAAGGACTGCTTTCTGTTTGGTTCTCTTGTAGGATGGTTGGAAACAGGTAATGTGCTAATGTTGAGGCTCAGGATTGAAAGAAGGAACTTGCATTTATACAGCACCTTCACATCCTCAATCCCCTGCTCTTCTTCGAATAGTGCCATGGGATCTTTTACGTCCACCTGAGGGTTTAATGTCTCACCCAAAAGACGGCATCTCTGACAATGCAGCACTCTCCCGAAGGTGCAAATTTTGACCTATGCCCTCCCTCAAGCCAGGAATTTCAGGGGAGTATTCTTAATAATAGATGGGATTTTCTATGCTTTGAATATTCAGGATTATTTTCATATTCAATGTTGTTGATTTTTGTTTGCTCATCAAGAGAAGAGGTATCAATGCTGATGACTTTTCCACACTGAGAAACCATGGTCCTAGCAAAACACCCAGGTTAGATATATAATGGATATAGATGCAGAGTGAAGTTCGTTCTACTCTCACCCAACAGTATCCAATATGCCTTAACAACAACAACTTGTATTTATATAGCACCTTTAACATAGCAAGTTGCTTCACAGAGGCATAATCAGACAAAAATGGATGCCAAAAAAATGAAGGAGATATTGTGAGGGGTGACTAAAAGCTTAGTGGGTTTAAAAGAGAACTTTTTGATATATATTAATAACCTGGACTTGGGTATACAGGGTATAATATCAAAGTTTGCAGATGACACAAAACTTGGAAATGTAGTAAACAATGTGGAGGATAGTAACAGACTTCAGGAAGACAGAGACAGACTGGTGAAATGGGCAGACACATGGCAGATGAAATTTAACGCAAAGAAGTGTGAAGTGATACATTTTGGTAGGAAGAATGTAAAAGGCAATATAAACTAAATGGTACAATTTTAAAGGGGGTACAGGAACAGGGAGACCTGGGGGTGTACATGCACAAATCTTTGAAGGTGGCAGGAAAAGCTGAGAAAGCTGCTCAAAAAGTTAATGGGATCCTGGGCTTTATTAATGGAGGCATGGAGTACAAAAGCAAGGAAGTTATTCTAAATCCTTATAAAACACTGGTTAGGCCACAGCTGGAGTATTGTGTTCAATTCTGGGCAACACACTTAAGGAAAGATGTCAAGGCCTTAGAGAGGGTGCAAAAGAGATTTACTAGAATGATACCAGGAATGAGGGACTTCAGTTCTGTGGAAAGACTGGAAAAGGTTGTTCTCCTTAAAGCAGAGAAGGTTAAGAGAAGATTTGATAGAGGTTTCAAAATCATGAATGGTTTTAATAGTGTAAATAAGGAGAAACTGTCTCCAGTGGAAGGAAGGTTGGTAACCAGGGGACACAGATTTAATTGGCAAAAGAACCAGAGGTGACATGAGGAAACATTTTTTTATGCAGAGAGTTGTAATGATCTGGAATGCACTGCCTGAAAGGGTGGTGGAAGCAGATTCATTAATGGCCAGAAATTGCTCCAAGTTGCGAACCAGCAGTGCTTGCCACTCATTAGATTTAAATTCACCTATTAAGTTACCACGTTCTTTTTGCCGGCAACTTCCTTGAACTGTGAGTTCAAAAAACATCAGCCTTCTTTCTTGGGCTGTGTGAGGGGTGAAAGGATCGCCAAGACCCCTCAACCAATCAGCTTGAAGCAAGCCATGCTGTGAGAACCAGGAAGTGTAGTTCATTCACAAACTGCTCGATAAGGTATTATAAAATGACATAGAGAAAGCGAAATAAGGAAAGGATAAGATTAAAAGACTGAGATAAAAGAGACAGAAGGAGAAAGTAAACAATACATTTTTACATTTTTTAATTTAAACATTTTATTTAAATGTCCAAAAACTCTTAAAATCATGAGTAATGAGAATCCACATTTTTAAAAGGTAATTTTTAGTGCCAGAGCAGTTGTTTGGTAGTCATTTAAGACTTACCACGCGGTTAACATCCCCATCCTCAATGATGGCAGAGTCCAGAACGTGAGTGCAAAAGACAAGGCTGAAGTGTTTGCAACCATCTTCAGCCAGAAGTGCCGAGTGGATGATCCATCTCGGCCTCCTCCCAATATCCCCACCATCACAGAAGCCAGTCTTCAGCCAATTCGATTCACTCCACGTGGTATCAAGAAACGGCTGAGTGCACTGGATACAACAAAGGCTATGGGCCCCGACAACATCCCAGCTGTAGTGCTGAAGACTTGTGCTCCAGAACTAGCCGCGCCTCTAGCCAAACAGTTACAGTACAACTACAACACTGGCATTTACCCGACAATGTGGAAAATTGCTCAGGTATGTCCTGTCCACAAAAAGCAGGACAAATCCAATCCGGCCAATTACTGCCCCATCAGTCTACTCCCAATCATCAGCAAAGTGATGGAAGGTGTCGTCGACAGTGCTATCAAGCGGCACTCACTAATAACCTGCTCACCGATGCTCAGTTTGGGTTCCAACAGGACCACTCAGCTCCAGACCTCATTACAGCCTTGGTCGAAACATGGAAAAAGAGCTGAATTCCAGACGTGAGGTGAGAGTGACTGCCCTTGACAGAGTGTGGCATCAAGGAGCCCTAGTAAAATTGAAGTCAATGGGAATCAGGGGGAATCAGGGCAGCTCCAACAACACTCAAGAAGCTCGTAACCATCCAGGACAAAGCAGCCCGCTTGATTGGCACCCCATCCACCACCCTAAACATTCACTCCCTCCACCACCGGCGCACTGTGGCTGCAGTGTGTACCATCCACAGGATGCACTGCAGCAACTCGCCAAGGCTTCTTCGACAGCACCTCCCAAACCCGCGACCTCTACCACGTAGAAGGACAAGGGCAGCAGGCACATGGGAACAACACCACCTGCACGTTCCCCTCCAAGTCACACATCATCCCAACTTGGAAATATATCGCCGTTCCTTCATCATTGCTGGGTCAAAATCCTGGAACTCCCTTCCTAACAGCACTGTAGGAGATCCTTCACCACACGGACTGCAGCAGTTCAAGAAGGCAGCTCACCACCACCTTCTCAAGGGCAATTAGGGATGGGCAATAAATGCTGGCCTTGCCAGCAACGCCCACATCCCATGAAGGAATAAAAAAAATAAAACTTTGTTTAGACTTAAAAAGCTGAGCGCACCTGTTTTGTAGCAATATTAGTTAGTTTCCAACAGGACAAAAGAGCAAGTTGGTGCTGATCCATTGTTTCTATTGATTACAATCAGTAATGTACCTTTAAGGTGAAGCTGTCAGATCGCCGGTGAACTAGGAAGAGCAAGTACCGGATTTCCGCATTTGATTGCACATGTGCGGTCACTGGAATTTGCTCTTCGATTTCACCACTAGTAACGGTGAGCTCTGTTGGGGCTCATCGTTATTTTAAGAGCAATTTGCGGTCCATTAAGTCTCAAAAGGGAACTGGATAAATCCTTGAAGGGAAAAAATTTACAGGGCTATGGGGAAAGAGGAGAGATGTGGGACTAATTGGATAGCTCTTTCAAAGAGCCGGCACAGGCACAATGGGCCAAATGGCCTCCTTCTGTGCTGTAACATACTATAATACTATGATAAAGCAGGAGAGAGAGGTGGAGAGGTGGACGTGTTTAGGGAGGGAATTCCAGAGATTAGGTACTAGACATCTGAAAGCATGGCCACCAATGATGGGCCGAAGGGGGATAGAGGGGATAAAGAGGTCAGAGTTGGAGGAACAGAGAGTTCTGTGCTGGTTGTAGGTCTGGAGGAGGTTATAGAACAGGGATGGGAGAGGCCTTGAAGTGATTTAAATACAAGGATGAGAATTTTAATGTTGAGGCATTGGAGCACCGGAAGTCAATGTACATCAGCAAGGACAGGAGTGATGGTTGAGTCGGACTTAATATGGGGTAGGATACGCGCAGCAGAGTTTTGGATGAGCTGAAGTCTCTATCATGTGAGGGATGGGAGGCCATCCAGGAGAACATTGGATTAGTCGAGTCTGGAGATGAAAAAGGCATGGATGAGGATTTCAGCAGCAGATGGGCTGAGGTAGGAGTGGTGGCAGTTGATATTACAGAGGTGGAAGTCGGGAGTCTTTGTAATGGAGGGAATATGGGGTCGGAAACTCAGCTTTGGGTTGATTACGACGCCGATGTTGCAAACCGTCTGGATCAGCCTGAGACAATGGCCAGGGAGGGGGATAAAATTGATAACAAGGATACGGAATTTATGGCAGGGGCCAAGGACGATGGTTTCAGTCTTCCCAATGTTTAACTGGAGGAAATTGCGGCTCATCCAAGACTGCATATCGGACAAGCAGTTTGACAACACAAAAGGGTTGAGAGAGGTAGAACTGGGCATCGTCGGCATACATGTGGAAGCTGACCCCATGTCTTCGGATGATGTCGTCAGTGGCAGCATGTAAATGCGCAAGAAGAGGGAGCCAAGGGCAGATCCTTGGGAGACTCCAGAGGTAATGGTGCTGAGTCAAGAAGAGAAGTCATGGGTGGAGATGCTCTGGCTATGATTTTTTTTAGGTAAGAGTGGAACCAAGCGAGGGCAGTCCCACTGAGCTGGACAACAGAGGAGAGGTGTTGGAGGAGGATGATGTGGCCAACTGTGTCAAAGGCTGCAGAGAGGTCAAGAAGGACGAGGAGATATAATGCACTATGGTCACAGATATAGAGGATGTCATTTGTGACATGGATTTGAAAGGCAACAATATATTCAAAAACCTTGGAGAGGGAAGGGAGGCTGTAGATGGGGTGGTAGTTTGCAAGGACAGAGGGGTCAAGAGTGAAATTTTTGAAGAAGTGGGTTTTGACGGTAGATTTGAAAGGGAGGAAAACAGTGCCCAAGGAGAGGGAACCGCTTACAATATCAGCTAGCATGGGGTCAGTTTAGTGGGAAAGGCATCAGGGAGCACGGGATGGGTGTCAGGGACAAGATGAGCTGCAAGAGGGGATGAACAGCGATGGGAGAGAAACTAGAGAAGGGTGTAGGATCAGGGCTAGGGCAGAGGGTGCCTGGTTGGAGATTTGGCTTAGTGGGAAAGGGAAATAGGGAAGAGCAGCAGAGGCAGCTGGTCTCAATGTTAGTGACAAAAAAGTCCATGAGCTCCTCGCACTTATTTTTGGAGGTGTAGGTGAAGGGGCTAGGGAGAGGGGTTTACAGAGATGGTTTGTAGTGGAGAAAAGAAGCCGAGGATTAGCTTTGCATTCCATGATAATCCTGGAATTACGGATGGTTTTGGCAGAGGAGAGCGAGGTCCAATAAGAGCCAGATCTGGCAATGAATGGCTAAACAAGTTGAACGCCAGATACGCTCAAGTCTGCTCCCCTTGGGCTTGAAGGAGGAAAGGTGGGATCTATATCAGGGGAATGCCCAGGGTGGGAGAGCATTTTACTGGGGACAAGGGCATCAAAGGTGGCAATGAGGAGCGGTTAAGATATCAAGAGCTGCAGAAGAATTGTGGCAAATGGAAGGCCAAAGGTTAAGGAATTGAGTGTTGTAAGTGACTTGGGGGAGAGTATTTTTCATGGGCAGACACAGAAAAAAGTGGGATTGGAAAAGGGTATGGAGATGAGAAATACAAAGAAGTGGTCAGAGATGGCCTCGTCTGTAATCAAGACGATGGAAGTAGAGAGACCAGATGAGATGTCAAGGTCGAGGGGGTGATGTGAATATAGGTAGGAGAGCTTATAAGGGGGAAGAGGTTTAGGGAGGACGGGATGGCAGTGAAGTCAGAGGAGAGTGGGCAAGGTGAGTTGAGATGGAGGTTTCAAAGAGCCGGCACAGGCACAATGGACTCAATGGCCTCCATCTGAGCGATGATTT
The DNA here is from genome assembly GCF_035084215.1 of Heptranchias perlo. Classification (NCBI taxonomy): domain Eukaryota; kingdom Metazoa; phylum Chordata; class Chondrichthyes; order Hexanchiformes; family Hexanchidae; genus Heptranchias; species Heptranchias perlo. Next base: position 35,918,575 of record NC_090327.1, on the reverse strand, counting down.
TATGATTCCATGAAATCACCGAGGATGAGGAATCATTCAGTGCAGAGGCTGAGGAAGAAAGGAGGAAGGATATCTTAGGGATAAATTCGGGATGGGGCTTGGGGGGGTAGTGGAGAAAAAGGGTTTTAAAGGAGAGGCAAGAAGGGTAGAACTGGTGCTGAAAGGTGTTGAAAGGAGGAGAAGGTGTCAAAGGAGTAACGGGAGAGAACAAGGTGTGATTTGGTGATATAGTCCGCACTGCTACCGCGTCGGTTTGGGCGAGGTAAGTGGTGGAAAGTATAGCCAGGTAGGGAGGCTTCACTAAGGGGCAAGGTGCTGCCACCCTCGAGTCTGGTCTCAGTCAAAGCCATGATGTCAATGAAATCTTCCACAGTGAGGTTGTGGACGGTAAAGGCCTTGTTCTTAAGTGAAGGAAATGTGGAGAGTGGTGGTGATTGTTGATCTACTGGCAGATTCCAATCTCAGAAGATGCATCCTATTATACCAGTGTGATACTTCCAATTCTCATACAGAGTGACCATCTCTCACTACTGTGTCTTTAATCTGGGATGATTGACAGTTCTGTGCCCAGGGGTCTCTCAGGTTAAGACAGATGATGCAGGGTTTTGGACAGGTCTTACTTAGTTCACTTGTTTCAAATGTGTAGCTTCACGTCACAGCATTGAGGTGGAAAATCCAGGGAAATTCATGTCACGGTCTTCCGAGGCTGATTTCAAGGACTCCAAGAATTTTGAAACACTTTGTTATTTTGGTCTCAGAAAATGTTGCTGGTGAAATCTAAGTATTGCATTGCTCTGTACCTGATGATGCATTTTGCTTCTGTATAGATTTATGTCCTTACATAAACATTTTTGTATTTTAGCCTCAAAGATATTATCCATCAGCATAATGTTCTGCCACCTATAAAAGTGATTGGGAGAGTACAATGGGGATCAAATACCTCAATCTATTCGAGAAAAGGGGGATTGTTAATTCTGTGACCCACTGACCCGTTCACACTGCTCCACGTGTAGAAGTTTCAGTTCATAGAATTCACAGTCCTGTTTGTGGAATTTGCTTTGCTGCTGTTAGCACAATTAAAGAGTGTTGATTAAATGCTCTCATCCTGCTGAAGCGGGCAGCCCATAGGGAGGTCTTTACAATGAGAGACTACCTCTCACCAACTCTACAGCGGACTTCCTGATTTCTTTTTCTGCCTTTTGGACCTGGCATCATTATGCCTTAAGCTAACATGCGTTTTATTTTTTCCTGCAGGAAGCTTAATGCTGTGATGGGATTTGCAAAAAAAAAACTATTAAAAGAGGAAGGAACTTCCCACATTGAGTCAGTGGGTGATGCATTACCCGGTGCGATACTGAGCCAAAAAGACCCAGCAAGGTCCAACGTTTGATTGCTGGGCTGTGCTGTGTTAGCTGCTCTCAGTGGGACCAATGGTGGAGGTGTTACAGTTGGCATCAAAGCCCAGGGCTGGAGAAAGGGAAAAAAAAATCAGCAAGATTTCTTGTTTTTGATCTGCATCCAGTGACCTCCTATTGGAAAGTGTGCTTGTGTGCTCCGGTGAGGATAGGGGAGGGTTCGTCTGCATTGCCTCCTGCAGTTGAGTAGCCAGCTGAAGTTCAGTGTCTAGGCTCACGCACGCGAGAAACGGCCACCTGGGCGAGACACCAAGGGGGGCTGCTGATGCCCCTGGAACTGTGCCTCAGGATGATTCATTGCCTTTGGGAGGGCAGGGGAGAAAACTGGAAAGAAAATGTGAGAGAAAGACCAATTGTTGGAGAAATGATGCCAGCTGGCAACTGCCAGGTTTCCCACAGCCCTTAGTGCACGCTTCAACCCTGCTTCAACAAATGATGGATTTTAACTTCCGCATACACGGGACAGAGTTCCAGGTGATGACACTGGCTGGGCATATACCGTCCTTTCAATCCGCGTTCGTAGAGAATGGTTAAAAAGAAGTCCAAAAGCCTTTTTCCATCTTCATTTAGTCCGGAAGAGAGAAGGGAAACGAGATGATATGGTTGAACAATGGTGTCCCATCCCCAGTTGTTTTGTACATTATTTCAGTTGGCTAGTTAGGCTCCACATCATCTCCTTTTCTCCGTCCTTTCCCCTCCTGTCTTGCTCGGTTCCTCGCACGCAGCCAGGAGGTAAACAAATGAAAAAAAGTGCAGCTGGATAAAATGGAAAGAGAAAAAAAAAATATTACAAATTCCTCTCGATGGCAAGCAGATACCAGGAGGATTGTTGATATTCTCCTGTTGCATGAATCACTAACCCTTTTGTTGAAAATGACAGCAATGTGCAGCATGAAGTGTTTTCTGTACTTTAAAGAATGTGGAACAGTAAAAGTTTGATTTTTTTGAATATGCTGCACATACTGGGTTGGCATTTTTACCATATATATAGTGTAAGAGAGAATAAAAAAACGCCCAAGAGCAGCACAGAAGAGAAACAAACAGACCTCTAAACCTGACAGCAGTTGAGTCTGAATGTGAAGCAGCCTGGAGCGCAATGGAAAGCACATGGGAAGTGCTGGGCTGTTTGGAACTGTAGGCTGAAGAATATGGTATACTTTCCATGCGAGCCCCTTCCCCTGCAGCCTTCCTAGGCCCCCTTTGTTGATGGACGGGGGTGTTAGAACCCCCGTCGGCCCAGCCTTAAAGACACCGAGAGCTTGCACAGAACTCCGTGTCGATTCACTTACTTGCAGCTGCTTGGAAGCTCTCACTGCCAGCTCTTCCAGCTTTTTTGACACGACACCAAACAAAAAATGACTTAAGCCAATTCAAACTGACATTGGATTACCACCTGCTTGGCCCATACGCTACTTGATTCGCCAGATGTTCCTGCTTGGCAGTAGGCCACGGGAATGAGTCTTGCCTACAGTTACATAGCAGGAAGAAAACCCAGAGACTAAGGAACATATGGAACTGGGTGGCACAATATGTTAAACCTTCGTCTTTTCACCTCTCATCTCAGGGCTTGGATCCAGACCAAGCAGTTTAAATGCAGGTCTCTCTTTCTCTCTCTTTTTCTGAAGGCTGTCAAAAACCTTAACTCAAATACTGTAAGTCTGTATAGTCTCATTCCAGTTCCCAAAGGAGATGATTCCACAGCACATGGCTGCCCTAAATCTGACATTATTTGGCTTTAACTCAGCGATATTACTCAGAGAGGTCATAAGGATAGAGAGTGTGGGAATTGAAAATGTCAAGCTAGTGCAGCAGGGCAGGTTAGTCTGAGATTGGGGGGGATGGGGGGCAGGGGTGGTGGGAGGGGGGGAGACATGTTATCGGGGCAGCAGAGATGGAAATTCATGTGGATGCAGTAGCTCAAACAATTGGGCTGTTGGCTCCCAGGCAGAAGATCACCGTGGTTTGAGCGCTGGAGTTGGAGCTTGTCACTGGAGCATGCTTGTTTGGCTTGGTTGGCTGAAATTCGTCAATTTTCAACAGGGCCACTATTTGGAAGGCTGAACTGAAGTGAGGCATTCCACCTCCTGAGGTGGGGGGGAAGGGAGAGGAAGCAGGGATGGTGAGGAGATGACATCATCTGTCTAGCCCTGTTTGAATCACTGGCCAATCATAAATCAGCATCAATGGTAGTCATGGAGAGGCCCAGAGTGCTGACTATCCCAGTCTAGTGGCTGTAGTGAAATGTACTGAATGCCCTGTTACCTGCATTTACTGCTGTAATCTCATAGTAAGGGATCCTCTGGGGAAGAATGATCATAATATGATAGAATTTCACGTTGAGTTCAAGAGTGATGTACTTAAGTCTGAAACTAGAGTCTTAAACTTAAACAAAGCCAATTACATAGGTATGAGGGACGAGTTGGTTAAGGTAGATTGGGAAATTAGATTAAAAGATATGATGGTAGATAAGCAATGGCAAACATTTAAAGAAATATTTAATAATTCTCAATGAATATACATTCCATTGAGAAATAAAAACTCCATGGGAAAAATGAACCATCCGTGGCTAACTAAAGAAGTTAAGGATAGTATTAGATTAAAAGAAGAGGCTTATAATGTTGCCAAGAAAAGTAGTAAGCCTGAGGATTGGAAGAGTTTTAGAAACCAGCAAAAGATGACTAAAAAATTGATAAACAGGGAGAAAATAGAATGAGAGTAAACTAGTAAGAAATATAAAAACAGATTGAAAGAGCTTCTACAAGTATGTAAAAAGGAAGAGAGTAGCAAAAGTAAACGTGAGTCCCTTAGTGGCTGAGACAGGAGGAATTATAAAGGGGAATAAGAAAATGGCAGAGACATTAAACAAATATTTTATATCTGTCTTTACATTAGGAGACACAAAAAACATACCAGAAATAGTGGGGAATCACGGGTCTAATGCGAGTGAGGAACTTAAAGTAATTAATATTAGTAAAGAAAAAGTACTGAAGAAATTAATGGGACTAAAAGCAGACAAATCCCCTGGACCTGATGGCCTACATCCTAGGGTTCTAAAAGAGGTGGCTGCAGAGATAGTGGGTGCATTGATTATGATCTTCCAAAATTCCCTAGATTCTAGAACGGTTCCAGTGGATTGGAAGGCAGCAAATGTAACATTGCTATTCAAGAAAGGAGGGAGAGAGAAAACAGGGAACTACAGGTTAGTTAGCCTGACATCAGTCATCGGGAAAATGCTGGAATCCATTATTAAGGACATGGTAACAGGGCATTTAGAAAATCATAACATGATTAGGCAGAGTCAACATGGTTTTATGAAAGAGAAATCATGTTTGACAAATTTATTAGAGTTTTTTGAGGAAGTAACTAGCAGGGTAGATAAAGGGGAATCAGTGGATGTAGTATATTTGGATTTTCAAAAGGCATTTGATAAGGTGCCACATAAAAGGTTGTTACACAAGTTAAGGGCTCATAGTGTTGGGAGTAATATATTAGCATGGATTGAGGATTGGTTAATGGTCAGAAAACAGAGAGTAGGAATAAACGGGTCATTCTCAGGTTGGCAGGCTGTAACTAGTGGGGTGCCGCAAGGATCAGAGCTTGGGCCTCAGTTATTTACAATCTATATTAATAACTTAGATGAGGGGACCGAGTGTATGGTATCCAAGTTTGCTGATGATACAAAGCTAGATGGGAAAGTGAGCTGTGAGGAGGACGCAGTGGGGGTTAAATTGGACATGGCCACTAACCGGGTGCAGGTATCATGATCCGCGAATAACCCACACCCGGTGCTTCCTACGCAGGCAGAACTTGAACATAATGCTGCCTGCGAATTAGAATGATTCCTCCGTGCAGCCAGCGCTACCCGCGCTGCTGAGAGACTGCGCGGAGAATCAGGAAGCCCGAAATGGGGCATGGCCAGCACTCGTCACATACAGCCTGCACCTCTTAAAGGCGCAGGTGCACATTTTAAAGAGCAGGTGCACAGTCTACTGGGAGGAGGGAAAGATGGCAGGAAGGATCGCCGGACCAGTACGAGAGCACGCCCCATACTTCTCAGACGATGCACTGGAGGCTCTGGTGGAGGGGGTGGATGAAAGGAGGCCAACCTGTACCTGCAGGTTGGCAGGAACCCTCCACACTCCAGCTCCGCAGGCATTGGGAGGCTGTGGCCCAGGAAGTCAATGCCAGGAGCGTGGTACCACGCACGCGGGTGCAGTGCCAAAAGAAGTTCAATGATTTGACACGAATGGTCAAGGTGAATGAATGCAAGTGTCAAGTGGCACATCTGACCAACTGCACCACTGCTCCACGCTTGACACCACCTCTCACCCACCCACCAACAAACACTGCCCATCCATACGCAATGCTGCAACTGGCATGCTGCATCTCACCCGCACATAGTACCATACTGGCAGGCCACACATCCACCACTCACAGGTCACACACACTGGCAGCTATTCGACCATGACAGGCACATCACCCAGACACCTTGCCGGATACTCACTGACACACTGCCCTCTGCCATGCAGGAGAAGGTGGCGCAGAACAGCCGGCAGCAGGAGAGACCGGAGGGTGGACAGGCACGCCTACACGTCCTCACCCCCTTGAAGGAAACCGTGTTTTGGATCATTGGGCGGGCCGTCGCTGCAGCCGTGACCTCATGCCGCGCTGGAGGTCCCAAGGAAGGGGGTCTCTGCATATCTAATGCTCCTTCTCATTTCCCACTTCTCCCTCCTCCCACAATCTTTCCTGACTCACGTGCTGCAGATGCTGTCAGCGTGCACGTCTTACTTACTCCTCTCCCCGCTCCACAACTCAACCTGTTTCCTTTTGTCATTGCAGATACCCAAGAACACGTGGCGGCACCGTCCGAGGAGGAGGAGGAGGAGGAGGAGGGGGACACTGAAGCCACACCGTCTCTCGATCTGACACTTGCGTCCACTAGCTCAGAGACTGACACTGCGCGTCCTTTACAGGTTAGGTTAGAGGAGGGATCGGCACGTGGTGAGACACCGAGCACAAGTGCGCAGGAGCCGGGGCGAAGGGAACGGATACCACAGGTACCAACTCACTAGATCTGCTGCAGAGGAGTCAGATGAGGACTTCGATGGGCCAGGCTACAGAAGACGGCTGATGGACGTACACCACCAAATGCTTGGAGCACTGGAAAGCCTGCCAGAAAGCCTGCACACAATGAGAAGGGGCATGGAGGAGTCCAGCTCCAACTTGGCACAGGGCTTTGCGCAGAGCTTGGAGCCCATCTTATCTCACATAGAACAGGTGGTCACCTCCATCAGCGGACCTGTGGAACCCACCATGACGCAGCACCTGATGGCCGATGTCACAGTATCCATTGCAGCACAAACATCTGCCATCCAAGGTCTGACTGCTGCATTTGGAGCTCAGACTGCAGCTATCGTGGGTCTGGGGACCACTGTGGAACGGGGCATCCAGGGCATCATAGAACTCCAGCAATCCGTTCTACAGCTGATCACCAGGATTGCTGAGGCTCCGGCCCGCGAGAGTGGCAGTGGCACCATGGCAGTCGGACCTGCTGTCCTCTCTCCAGACGACAGCATTCCTGCTCCCACCCCTGCCACTCCGCCAGTGCCCCTGTTGTTGCCTATCGGCCAGGCAGGCCAGACTGCTGCAGCCCATGGCTGAGATGGTGCAGTCTGAAGCCGGGCCCTCCTGGCCCAGAGCTGCTCGAAGTCATCCTCCAATGCCATCTGCACGTTCCTCCATTGAAGGCCAGCAGCCTCCCACCACCCATGCTCCAGCCACTGGGGAAGCACCTCGTAGGAGCACTAGGATAGGTAAAGGCGCATGAACAACAGGCATCAAGGGAATGCATGAGGGTGAATAGTCACATTTTGTTTGCATAATTTGATTTGTTAACTGATAAATGTGACTTTGAATTTGCATTTGGTGGTGGTTTTTATTTATGCAATGAACTGAGGGGGAAAGCAATGTGTAATCAGATGGCGAGCGATTTAATGGTCATGTGGGCGCTGGGATTGGTGGGGAGTGTAGGACTGTTGGTGAGTTGGGAGACGTCATTCACATTATTGATATCAAGCGTGGATCAGGTGAGCACGCAGAGCCCTTACAGACAAGGCGTGTGTTCCTTGTTGCCCCCTTGAGTCTTCCTCCACTTCCTCCTCCAGATCCTCCCCCTCCTCCTCCTCAGGCAATGACCATCTCCAACAAGAGAGAGTCTAACCACCTCCCCTTGACATTCAACGGCATTACCATCAGCGAATCCCACACCATCAACATCCTGAGGGTCACCATTGACCAGAAACTTAACTGGACCAGCCACATAAATACTGTGGCTACAAGAGCAGGTCAGAGTATTCTGCGGCGAGTAACTCACCTCCTAACTCCCCAAAGCCTTTTCACCATCTACGAGGCATAAGTCAGGAGTGTGATGGAATACTCTCCACTTGCCTGGATGAGTGCAACATTCACTCCCTCCACCATTGGCGCACTGTGATTGCAGTGTGTCCCATCTACAAGATGCACTGCAGCAACTCGCCAAAACTTCTTCGACAGCACCTCCCAAACCCTAGAAGGGCAAGGGCAGCAGGTGCATGGGAACTTCATCACCTGCACGTTCCCCTCTAAGTCACACACCATCCCGACTTGGAAATATATCGCCATTCTTTTATCGTCGCTGGGTCTAAATCCTGGAACTCCCTACCTAACAGCACTGAGGGAGAACCTGCACCACACGGACTTCAAGAAGGTGGCTCACCACCACCTTCTCAAGGACAATTAAGGATGGGCAATAAATGCTGTAGTCCTGTGTTGTAGCTTCACCAGGTTGGCACCTCATTTTTAGGTACGCCTAGTGCTGCTCTTGGCATGCTCTTCTACACTCCTCATTGAACCAGGGTTGATCCCCTGGCTTGTTGGTGATGGTAGATTGAGGGGTATGCCAGGTCATGCGGTTACAGATTGTGCTGGAATACAATTCTGCTGCTGCTGATGGCCCACAGCGCCTCATGGATACCCAGTTTTGAGTTGCTAGATCTGTTCTAAATCTATCCCATTTAGCACGGTAGTTGTGCCACACAACACGTTAGATGGTGTCCTCAGTGCGAAGACGGGTCTTCATCTCCACAAGGACTGTGCGGTGGTCACTCCTACCAATACTGTCATGGACAGATGCATCTTCGACAGGTAGATTGGTGAGGACGAGGTCAAGTTGGTTTTTTCGTCGTGTTGGTTCACTCACCACCTGCCATAGGCCCAGTCTGGCAGCTATGTCCTTCAGGACTTGGCCAGCTCAGTCAGTATTGGTGCTACCAAGTCACTCTTGGTGATGGACATTGAAGTCTCCCACCCAGAATACATTCTATGCCCTTGCTACCCTCAGTGCTTCCTCCAAGTGGTGTTCAACATGGAGGAGGACTGATTCATCAGCTGAGGGAGGACGGTAGGTGGTGATCAGCAGGAGGTTTCCTTGCCCATGTTTGACCTGAAGACATGAGATTTCATGGGGTCCGGAGTCAATGTTGAGGACTCCCAGGGCCACTCCCTCCTGACTGTATATCACTGTACCACCACCTCTTGTGGGTCTGTCCTGCCGGTGGGACAGGACATACCCAGGGATTGCAATGGAAGAATCTGGGACATTCTATGAAAGGTATGATTCTGTGAGTATGGCTATGTCAGGTTGTTGGTTGACTAGTCTGTGGGACTACTCTCCCAATTTTGGCACAAGCCCCCAAATGTTAGTGAAGAGGATTTTGCAGGATTGACTGGGCTTGGTTTGCCTTTGTCGTGTCCTGTGCCTAGTGGTCCGATGCCGGGTGGTCCATCCGGTTTTATTCTTATTATGACTTTTTGTAACGAGATTGTACAACTGAGTGGCTTGCTAGGCCATTTCAGAGGGCGATTAAGAATCAACCACATTGCTACATTGTACAGGGCTTTGGTGAGACCACACCTGGAGTACTGTGCACAGATTTGGTCTCCTTACTTGCCTTAGAGGCGGTGCAACAAAGGTTCATAAGAAATAAGAAAAAGGAGCAGGAATAGGCCATCCGGCCCCTCGAGCCTGATCCACCAAAGCACTAGATTGATTCCTGGGATGAGAGGGTTGTCCTCTAAGGAGAGATTGAGTAGAATGGGCCTATATTCTCTGGAGTTTAGAAGAATGAGAGGTGATCTCATTGAAACATATAAGATTCTGAGAGGGCTTGACAGGATAGATGCTGAGAGGCTGTTTCCCCTGGCTGGAGAGTCTAGAACTAGAGGGCATAGTCTCAGTATAAGGGGTCGGCCATTTAGGACTGAGATGAGGAGAAATTTCTTCTTACAGAGGGTTGTGAATCTTTGAAATTTTCTACCCCTGAGGGCTGTAGATGCTGAGTCGTTGAGTATATTCAAGGCTGAGATCAATAGATTTTTGGCCTCTAAGTGAATCAAGGGATATGGGGATAGGGTGGGAAAGTGGAGTTGAGGTCGAAGATCAGCCATGATCTTATTGAATGACGGATCAGGCTCAAGGGAGTGTATGGCCTACTCCTGCTCCTATTTCTTATGTTCTTAATCATTGGAATCATACATCAGAACACAAGGCTGTGTTTTGCAAGGGTTGGACTCTCTTGTAAAATGAAACATTTGCATTTATAGAGCGTCTTTCACGACCTTAGAATCTCTCAAAGCGCTTTACAGCCAATGAAGTACTTTTGAAGTCTCTGTTATAATGTAGAAACAACGCAGCCAATTTGCACACAGTAAGATCCCACAAACAACGATGAGATAATGACCAGATCAGCTGTTTGTGATGTTGATTGAGGGACAAATATTTGCCAGGTCACCAGGGAGATCACCCCTGCTCTTCTTCAAAATAGTGCCATGGGATTTTTTATGATCACCTGAGAGAGTAGTTGGATCCTCGGTTTAATGTCTCATAATAAAGACGGCATTCCCTTAGTACCGCACTGAAGTGTTAGCCTAGGTTTTATGCTTAAGTCTTCGGAGTGGCAATTGAACCCACAACCTTTGGACTCTGGGGCGAGAACGCTAGCACTGAGCCATGGCTAATTTGTTTCATGTGAAGGGACCAGTTAACGCAGCTTCTTTTTTCTCTCTCTTCGCTCGAAGGACACTGGACACCCTCCTTACCTCACCCAATTGGCTATTGGTCATACATTAGCCTAGCCAGAGAGGTCAGGTAAGATATTCAACCATGGGAAGGGAGTGGAGCTGACAATCAAGCCTAATTTTGTTCTCACCCAATCCGCACGGATGTGCACACTCCATTAGAAGCCAATGATCTGGAGCGATGACCCGCGGTGATATTTTTTTTCTCTTATCTAGCTCAGGGGCGCTGAGGCCAATTATTGCAGTCCACCCATTGCTCTGGCTGAGATCAGCATAGCCCAGGAAAAGAGGACTTGGAGCTTGTTAACGTTGCTGCATTTTACTGTACAGGGCTGTGGCTCCATAGAACAAGCATGGCGTAATGGAGAGCACAGCCATCGTCTGCTTGCGCTCTTGGGTGGGGATCGGTGTATGGGGATCCAAAGAGGTCAATAAAATAAAATAAGAACGTTTTTATTCATACACATGGATTTGGCACTTGCAATGACATGAACAGTACACCCTGGGTGGTTTGGGTGGCTAATATCGAAATAGTCTCATTCAACTGCCAGCTCGATAGACAATGAACCCTTATTGGGCACTTACTTTGAGAGTGATCCAAATTTCTAACTCTAAACAGTTGATTACTGTATTTAGGTATTAATATGAAGTGGATACTTTTACAGGTTTTATTTTCAACAGTACTAATTGATCTCCCGTGGTGTCGCTCAATGGTAATTGGCAAAAGAACCAGTGGGGAGATGAGGAGAACTTTTTTACACAGCGAGTTGTTACGATCTGGAATGCACTGCCTGAAAGGGTGGTGGAAGCAGGTTCAATAGTAACTTTAAAACGGGAATTGGATATATACTTGAAAAGGAGAAATTTGCAGGGATAAGGGGAAAGATCAGGAGGGTGGGACAAATTGGATAGCTCTTTCAAAGAGTTGGCAAAGGCATGATGGGCTGAATAGCCTCTTTCTGTGCTGTGCAATTCTACGATTCTAATGATTTAAGAACATAAGAACGTAAGAAATAGGAGCAGGAGTAGGCCATGTGGCCCCTCGAGCCTGCTCCGCCATTCAATAAGATCACGGCTGATCTTCGACCTCAAGACTACTTTCCCGCCCGATCCCCATATCTCTTGACTCCATGAGAGTTCAAAAATCTATCAATCTCATTCTTGATTATACTCAACGACTGAGCAATGACTGAGGGGGACGATGCAGAGATTGTAGTTAAGGAGGAGGAGTGTGAAATATTGGATGGGATAAACATAGTGAGAGAGGAAGTATTAAGGGGTTTAGCATCTTTGAAAGTAGATAAATTGCCAGGCCCGGGTGAAATGTATCCCCGGACTGCTAAGAGAAGCAAGGGAGGAAATAGCGGAGGCTCTGACCATCATTTTCCAATCCTCCCTGGCTACAGGCATGGTGCCGGAGGATTGGAGGACTGCTAACATTGTACTGTTGTTTAAAAAGGGAGAAAGAGATAGATCGAGTAATTATAGGCCAGTCAGTCTAACCTCGGTGGTGAGCAAAATTATTGGAATCAATTCTGAGGGTCAGCATAAATCATCATTTAGAAAGGCACAGGTTAATCAAGGACAGTCAGCATGGGCTTGTTAAGGGAAGGTCGTGTCTGACTAACTTGATTGAATTTTTTGAGGAGGTAAAAAGGAGGGTCGATGAGGGTAGTGTGTTTGATGTAGTGTACATGAATTTTAACAAGGCTTTTGACAAGGTCCCACATGGCAGACTGGTCAAAAACGTAAAAGCCCATGGGATCCAAGGGAAAGTGGCTAGTTGGATCCAAAATTGGCTCAGTGGCAGGAAGCAAAGAGCAATAGTTGACAGGTGTATTTGCAACTGGAAGGCTGTTTCCAGTGGGGTCTCACAAGGCTCAGTTCTAGGTCCATTGCTTTTTGTGGTATATATTAATGATTTGGACTTGAATGTGGGGGTGGGGGTTGATCAAGAAGTTTGCAGATGATATAAAAATTGGCCGTGTGGTTGATAGTGAGGAGGAAAGCTGTAGACTGCAGGAAGATATCGATGGACTGGTCAGGTGGGCAGAAAAGTGGCAAATGGAATTCAATCCAGAGAAGTGAGAGGTAATGTATTTGGGGAGGGCAAACAAGGCAAGGGAGTGCACAATAAATGGGAGGATAGTAATAGGTGTAGAGGAACAAAGGGATCTTAGAGTGCATGTCCACAGATCCCTGAAGGTAGCAGGACAGGTAGATAAGGGATACTTTCCTTTATTAGCCAAGGCATTGTATATAAGAGCAAGGAGGTTATGCTGGAACTGTATAAAACATTGGTTAGGCCACACTTGAGTACTGCATACAGTTTTGGTCATCACATTACAGGAAAGATGTGATTGCACTAGAAAGGGTACAGAGGAGATTTACGAGGATGTTGTCAGGGTTGGAGAATTTTAGCTATGAGAAAAGATTGGATAGGATGGGGTTGTTTTCTTTGGGACAAATGAGGCTGAGGGGAGATTTAATTGATGTATATAAAATTATGACGGAACTAGATAGAGTGGATAGGGAGGACCTATTTCCCTTAGCAGAGGGGTCAGTGACTGGGGGCATAGATTGAAAGTAATTAGTAGAAGGATTAGAGGGGAGCTGAGGAGATCTTTTTTCACCCAGAAATTGGTGGTGGTCTGGAATTCACTGACTGAAAGGGTGGTAGAGGCAGAAACCCTCAACTCATTTAAAATGTACTTGGATGTGCACTTGAAGTGCCGTAACCTACAGGGCTATGGACCAAGTGCTGGAAAGTGAGATTTGGCTCTTTTTCGGCCGGCAGGGACACAATGAGCCAAATGGCCTCCTTCTGGGCCATAATTTTCTATGGTTCTATGATTCTATGATCCACAGCCATCTGGGGTACAGAATTCCAAAGATTCACAATCCTCTAAGTGAAGAAATTTCTCCTCCTCTCAGTCTTAAATGACCGACCCCTTATTCTGAGACTATGCCCCCTAGTTCTAGACTCTCCAGCCAGGGGAAATAGCCTCTCAACATCTACCTTGACAAACCCTCTCAGAATCTTATATGTTTCAATGAGATCACTTCTCATTCTTCTAAACTCCAGAGAGTATAGGCCTATTCTACTCAAACTCTACTAATCGGACATCCCTCTCATCCCAGGAATCAATCTAGTGAACCTTCGTTGCACCGCATCTAAGGCAAGTATATCATTCCTTAGGTAAGGAGACCAAAACTCTACACAGTACTCCAGGCGTGGTCGCACCAAAGCCCTGTACAGTTGCAGCACTACTTCCTTACCCATCTACTCCAACCCCCTTGCAATAAAGGCCAACATACCATTTGCCATCCTAATAGCTTGCTGTACCTGCATGTTAACATACTGTGTTTTGTGTACAAGGACACCCGAATCCTTCTGAACACCAACATTTAACAATTTCTCACCATTCAAAATATATTCTGTTTTTCTATTCTTCCTACCAAAGTGAATAATCTCACATTTCTCCACATTATACTCCATCTGCCACCTTCTTGCCCACTCACTTAACCTGTCTATATCCCTTTGCAGACTCTTTGGAGTAAATATTAACAGGGAGCCGGGAAGAGGGCGGGGATGGAGGGAATTCCTGACAGAAAACCCATACTTAAGGACGTCTTTCAATTTTTTTGTGTTGCTTTCCCGCCCAACAGGCCAGCCAGATTGACAGGCTGGATGTCAGTCAGATGGAAGAGCAGCCAGGGAGCGGATACCAGCAGCTAAGTCTTAGATCAGTGGTGGGGGGTCGGTCATCGGGGAGAGGGGGGGTCGGTCATCGGGGGGAGGGGGGTCGGTCATCGGCGGGGGGCGGTGGAGCTCGTCAGGGGGGCGGAGATCGTCGGGGGGGCGGAGATCGTCGGGGGTCGAGGTTTGTGGGGGGAGTCGGAGATCATGGGAGGTGTGGTCAGATATGGAGAGGGGGTGGGACATGGAGGAGGGGGAGGCAGCCGATCACGTGTGTGGGCTCAGGGCAGGTATGCTTGATGAGCCTGGAGGAAGCACTCCTGCTCCTCCTGACCCACAAGCAGTGCAATAAAGGCACTTAGCTGCTGAGCTGGGCCATCTCATCTCCTCTTACGTGGGGAGTTAAAAATAAAAAACCTATTAAAATGGAGGCTCACAGACTGCATAAAAGATTTCACTGACCGACCTGTCCCCTGAGAGCAGGTTGGCCCCTCAATCCATCTCCGTTAAAACCAGAAGCGTGCGAGTTGGGTTTGGGTTTTACTTTTTTACAATTTTTACCTTCCCGCCCATCCCCAACTCACCCATTCGTGGGGTTAAAATTTAACCCTTTGCGTCCTCCTCACAGCTCACTTTCCCACCTAGCTTTGTATCATCAGCAAACTTGGATACATTACACTTGGTCCCTTCATCTAAGTCATTGATATAGATTGTAAATAGCTGAGGCCCAAGCACTGATCCACTAGCTACAACCTGCCAACCTGAGAATGACCCGTTTGTTCCTACTCTTTTTTTTCTGTCCATTAACCAATCCTCTATCCATGCTAATATATTATCTCAACCCCATGAGCCCTTATCTTGTGTAACAACCTTCCTTGTGACACCTTATCGAATGCCTTTTGAAAATCCAAATATGCAACATCCACTGGTTCCCCTTTATCTACCCTGCTAGATAGATTTCCAGACACAAAAGGCATCAAGGGGTATGGGGAGAGAGCTGCAATATGATATTGAGATAGAGGATCAGCCATGATCATATTGAATGGTGGAGCAGGCTCGAAGGGCCGAATGGCCTACTCCTGCTCCTATTTTCTATGTTTCTATGTTTGCTAGTTGCATCCTCAAAAAACTCCAGTAGATTTGTCAAATACAATTTCCTTTTCATAAAACCATGTTGACTCTGCCTAATCATATTATGATTTCCTATGTGCCCTGTTACCACATCCTTAATAATAGATTCCAGCATTTTCTCTACTACTGATGTCAGGCTAACTGGCCTGCAGTTCCTAGTTTTCTCTCTCCCTCCTTTCTTGATTAGCGGTGTTACATTTGCTACCTTCCAAACCACTGGGCCCATTCCAGAATCTAGGGAATTTTGCAAGAACACAACCAATGCATCCACTATCTCTGCATCCACCTCTTTTAGAACCATAGGATGTAGGCCATCAGGTCCAGGGGGTTTGTCAGCTTTTAGTCCTATTAATTTCTCCAGTACTTTTTCTTTACTAATATTGACTACTTTAAGTTCCTCGCTCTCATTTACCCCTTGGTTCCCCACTACTTCTGGTATGCTTTTTGTGTCTTCTACTGTGAAGCCAGATACAAAATATTTGTTTAACGTCTCTGTTACTTCCTTAGTCCCCATTATAATTTCTCCTGTCTCAGCCTCTAAGGGACCCACGTTTACTTTTGCTACTCTCTTCCTTTTTACATACTTGTAGAAGCTCTTACAATTTGTTTTCATATTTCATGCTAGTTTACTCTCATATTCTATTTTCTCCCTCTTTATCATTTTTTTGATCATCCTGGTTTATACAAATTTGGGTCCTATTTCTTCATAGGAACACAGGAATGGCTAAACGAAAAAAGACCGAGGTCCATCTAGTTCGTCTTCTAACATCCTGGTACCTGCATGATACAATGATAATGGAATTGTTGACGAAGCATAGGAATCAATCTCTATCAATTAGTCTACAACAGACCCAGACAGAGGAGCAGAAAACCCCCAGTGGTGGAAAGCTTTGGGAACCATAGGTCTAAAGTCACCTGTTGCTCCCAAGCATGCTACACTTACCATATTCCATGTCTCAAATTACTCACATACTTTATCCAAAAATATTATTTTCTGAAAAAATCTATCTAATTTTGTATTTGAATGAATCAATACTAACTGCTTCTACCATCTCCATAGATTGACCACTGGCTCACTGAAATAATGGGCTCGATATTAGGAGGGAGGCAGGTTGGCAGCGGGGGGGTCGACTGGGCGCGTGGATAACGCGCCCAGTGAATTCGGGGTGCTCCGCACACAATCGCACCCTAATTGAACCGCTTACCTTGGCTTCCGGGTTTCGCGCTGGAAAGCTGCGCAGCAGGCAGACTGCGCACCCGCATCATAGGCTGTCAGCTGGAGGAGCCCTATTTAAAGGGGCAGTCCTCCACTGACTGATGCTGCAGAAAATAGGCAAAATTACAGCATGGAGCAGCCCAGGGGGAAGGCTGCTCCCAGGTTTAATGATGCCTCACTCCAGGTCTTACTGGATGGGGTGAGGAGGAGGAGGAGGAGGAGGGAGATCTTCCACCCGGCGGACAGGAGGAAGTGGCCTGCCTCTGTCACCATGAAGGCCTGGCTCGAGGTGGCAGAGGAGGTCACCTGCACCACCAACATATCACGCACCTGCATACAGTGCAGAAGGCGCTTCAATGACTTAAGTAGGTCAACCGAAGTGAGTACACTTACTCATTCCCCTACACTCCGTCTGCCACATCACCGCCCCCACCCCGCATCTCCTTCTGCACTGCCAACACTACTCTATCACATCACTCCTCAAACCCACTCAAAGCTCATCCTCATCTTACCTGCACTTACTCACCTCACCAGTACTCATCCCACCACTACCACTCAACCCAAACCTTATACAATCTCATGGCTCTATCTTACATACCCACCCTCTCATGCATCTTTTTCACGGTCAGCCTCACTCAACCTGCCACTACCTGTGCTGCAGCCACAGGGCATGCATCACATATGTGTAGTAGGAAGCGTAAGGCAAACATGTCGTGAGCATGAAGGGGATTCACAAGGGTGTTTGAGGGTTTGTCGTGGTTTTTACTTATATTTGATTTCTGATCAACTCACATTACATATTATATCGTCACCACGTCTTTGCAAATCTTGTCTGGTTTGTGCAATAATGCCCTTTCCTGAGGATCACCATGAAGATCCACAACTGATGCCACCCATTGTGTCACTGCAGAGTGGGTGTAGGTGTAGTTGCAAGGCTCTTTTGTGCAGACGACTGAGAGACGTCGGCGATGTCCCAGGTGGCACCCTGGAAGGATGCGGAGGAGAAGTTGTTGAGGACAGTGGTGACTTTGACAGCGACAGGTAAGAAGATGGTGCTCGGGCCAGCCGGGAGCAGCTTGGCATGAAGGAGGCTGCAGATGTGTACAACTACATGTCGAGTGACTCTGAGCCTCCGTGTGCACTGCTGCTCAGAGAGGTCCAGGAAGCTGAGCCTCGGTCTGTAGACCCTGTGGCGAGGGTAGTGCCTTCTGCGACGCATCTCTCTCTGCGGTTGCCCTCCCTCCTGCTGTGCAGGTGGATGTGTCACAGCACTGTTGTGGAGTTCCACGTGTCAGAGGTGGACGGCATGGCCGGCGAGGCTGGTGATGCTGTTCGTCCTCCGAGGAGGTCATGACTGCAGCTATGGCAGCCCCCATCCGGAAGATGTATGTTTGAGGGGGTCCGCAAGGTAGGTAAATCTTAGAATAAGGGGCTGCTGTTTCAAAACTGAGATGAGGAGAAACTTCTTCACTCACAGGGTGGTAGGTCTGTGGAATTTGCTGCCCCAGGAAGCTGTGGAAGCTACATCATTAAATAAATTTAAAACAGAAATAGACAGTTTCCTAGAAGTAAAGGGAATTAGGGGTTACGGGGAGCGGGCAGGAAATTGGACATGAATTTAAATTTGAGGTTAGGATCAGATCAGCCATGATCTTATTGAATGGCGGAGCAGGCTCGAGGGGCCGATTGGCCTACTCCTGCTCCTATTTCTTCTGTTCTTGTTGCAAGTTTGTGAATTTTATTGTTAGGAGGAGGGTGGTGGAGGCCAAACTTTATCCAAAGTGACAGAGTGGACTCCTGTAATGAGTGAGGGTCCCCCCCACCACCTGTCAAATGGACCTTTGCAGCTGCCACAGGCTGGTGGCTGCAATACGTCCATTTCAACTGAGAGTGTTTCCCCCAGTACGGGAAACACTCTCAGTTTAGTTGAAAATCCCACCACTCCTAAAATATCCCTCAAATCATGTCTGCTAATGACCTGAACTATCACATTAATTGCCTTAAGTGGGATCACACCGGCTTTAATTTCTGGTGGGAGTCCCGCATGCGGGGGCTGCGCGCGCATCTAAGCGCGTCATTGGAGAACCCAGAAGTGGGCGGGTTGGAGCCAGGCTCCGGACCTGCCCCAGGAATCCCTGATTTTCGGAGCCCCCCCCGCCATGAACCCGCCCGCTCGAACGTCCAAAAATCGAGCAGAGTGTTTCTGCAAATTAGTTTTGAATTTATCCCCTTTCAAGCGCAGGTCATGTCTTCTAGTTCTACTCTTCTGGACAAGGTGAAACAGCTCATCACGGTCTACATTATCTCATCTCCTTAGAATCCTAAAATCCTGCTGTTGGTGGTGAGCATTGCTCAGCCCATCATGATCTGAAGTCAAGTTCCCATCTTTGTTCTTTCTTCCTTCCTCACATCGGTATAGCCCTGATGAGCTGTGATGAATTGCAACCAACCGAGCAAAGCAAGTGACTCAAGTGCTCGAAAATGGCCGAGAGTTAACTGCCCAACCTCTTGAGCTAATGATCCGCAAGAGTTTTCTTTCTTTGATGCTCCATGACATATCATATCCCCAGCTGTCAGATTGTCGCAAAAACCCAACTGGTGCACTAATCTTCTTCAGGGAAGGAAACTTGTCGTCCTTTCCCGGTCTGGGCCTCTATGTCACTCCAGTCCCACCTCAACATGTTGACTCTTAACTGCCCTCTGAAGTGGCCTAGCAAGCCATTCAGTTGTATCGATCTGCTGCACGCAGTGTTTCAAGATGAAGGCTCACCACCAACTTGTCACGACAACAAGGGATGGGCAATAAATGTCGGCCTTACCAGTGGGGTCCACATATTGAGAATTAATTTTAAAAAACTCTCAGACTAATCTACTTCATCATCTACAATGCTATTTTACACACTCACACAATGACATAAGTGCTAAAGGCATAGAGGGCGCAGAATTCTTAAATTGCATTCAGGAGAACTTTTTTAGCCAGTACGTAGAAAGCCCAACAAGAGGGGAGGCAGTTCTGGATTTAGTTTTAGGGAATGAAGCTGGGCAGGTGGAAGGAGCATTTTGCTGGTAGTGATCATAATTCAGTTAGATTTAGCACAGATATGGAAAAGGATAGAGATAGACTAGGACTAAAAGTTCTAAATTGGGAAAGGCCAATTTTACTAAGCTGAGAAGTAATTTAGCAAAAGTGGACTGGAAACAGCGACTTGAAGGTAAATCAGTGTCACAGCAGTGGGAGGCATTCAAGGGGGAGATTCAAGGGGTTCAGAGCAAACATGTTCCCACAAAGAAAAAGGGTAGGACTGCCAAATCTAGAGCCCCCTGGATGACAAGGAGCATACAGGGTAAGATAAGGCAAAAAAGGGAAGCTTATATCAGACACCATGAGCTCAAGACTGCAGAAAGCCTAGAGGAGTATAGAAATGTAGAAAAATAGAAAATAGGAGCAGGAGTAGGCTATTCGGCCCTTCGAGCCTGCTCCACCATTCAATATGATCATGGCTGATCCTTTATCTCAATACCATATTTCCGCTCTCTCCCCATACCCCTTGATGCCTTTTATGTCTAGAAATCTATCTATCTCCTTCCTAAATATATTCAGTGACTTGGCCTCCACAGCTTCTGGTGGTAGTGAATTCCACAGGTTCACCACACTCTGAGTGAAGAGATTCTCCTCATCTCAGTCCTAAATGTTCTGCCCCGTATCCTGAGACTGTGACCCCTCATTCTGGAACCCCCAGCCAGGGGAAACATCCTCCCTGCATCCATCTTCAGCTGCTTCATCAATGACCTTCTCTCCATCATAAGGTCAGAAATGGGGATGTTCGCTGATGATTGCACAGTGTTCAGTTCCATTCGCAACCCCTCAGATAATGATGCAGTCCGAGCCCGCATGCTGCAAGATCTGGACAACATCCAGGCTTGGGCTGATAAGTGGCAAGTAACATTTGCACCAGACAAGTGCCAGGCAATGACCATCTCCAACAAGAGAGTGTCTAACTACCTCCCCTGGACATTCAACAGCATTACCATCATCGAATCCCCCACCATCAACATCCTAGGGGTCACCATTGACCAGAAACTTAACTGGACCAGCCATATAAATACTGTGGCTACAAGAGCAGGTCAGTGGCTGGGTATTCTGCAGCGAGTGACTCACCTCCTGACTCCCCAAAGCCTTTCCACCATCTACAAGGCACAAGTCAGGAGTGTGATGGAATACTCTCCACTTGCCTGGAGGAGTGCAGCTCCAACAACACTCAAGAAGCTCGACACCATCCAGGACAAAGCAGCCCGCTTGATTGGCACCCCATCCACCACCCTAAACATTCACTCTCTTCACCACCAGCGCACCGTGGCTGTACTGTGTACCATCCACAGGATGCACTGCAGCAACTCGCCAAGGCTTTTTCGACAGCACCTCCCAAACCCGCGACCTCTACCACCTAGAAGGACAAGGGCAGCAGGCACATGGGAACAACACCACCTGCACGTTCCCCTCCAAGTCACACACCATCCCGACTTGGAAATATATCGCCGTTCCTTCATCGTCACTGGGTCAAAATCCTGGAACTCCCTACCTAACAGCACTGTGGGAGAACCTTCACCACACGGATTGCAGTGGTTTAAGGCCGCGTCTCACCACCACCTTCTCAAGGGGAATTAGGGATGGGCAATAAATGCCGGCCTATCCAGCGATGCCCACACCCCATGAACGAATAAAAAAAAAGAACGCATGGTCTGAAAGGGTGGTGGAAGCAGATTCAATAGTAACTTTCAAAAGGGAATTACGTATTACATATATACTTGAAAAGGAAACATTTGAAACGCTATGGGGAAAGAGCAGGGGTGTGGGACTAATTGGATAGCTCAGACACCCTGAGCCGAAAAGCCTCCTTCTGTGCTGTATGAGTCCATGATTCTATGAACGCTTTAATTCCACAAATGTTGTTAAAGGCCTTCTTTAATTATCAATTATTTTGATCGACATTTACATAATACAAATCGGACCGTATTTATAACGTGGGCGAAACAGCCTTGTATTTTACTGCATCAAAGGACAATTGTGTTCTGGGGGTAAACAACATAAAGGCCGTGTTTCAATTCTCGCCATTCCACCAACATGACTGGAAGAGAAACGATCTAGCTTCTCGTATGTCAAAACCCACGCCATCCGCTTACATTGAGAAACTGCGAGTGTCAACAAATTAGAATGGTTCGCAACAAGTCAACATAAGTGGGTAGGTCAATGCAATTGCCATCCACTGTCAGCACCTTCTCAGGTTAACTATGGAAGGACATTTGCTGGCATTGCCCTCATCCCGAGAACAAATCTATAAAAAAATCTCTATCAGACCATGATTCAGCTGTAAACCACTGATAAATACATTGAATATATACAATAACTTGCATTTATATAGTGCCATTAACATAGTAAAGCGTCCCAAGGCATTTCACAGGTGCAGGCAAGTGAACGGCACTCAATAAAAAAGTATTTACGGTAATTACAAACTTTTACTTTAAAAAAACGTATTATTCATTCTCGGGATGTGGGCGCCCCTGGCAAGCCCATCATTAATTGCCCTGAAAACTTGAGTGGCTTGCTATGTCACCTCAATGGGCAGTTAAGAGTCAACGAACATTAGTGTGGGACCGTAGTTACATATAGGCCAGGCCGGGTAAGTACGGCAGGTTTCCTTCCCTAAAGGACATTAGTGATCCAGTTGTGTTTTTTACAACAATTACTAAGCTCGAAATGCCAGAAACAACAAAGGCTAACCCTTCACATAAAATGTGGGTTCTTTAGTTCTTACATAGCTGTTTCCATGGGATCCTCTGACTAAACTTCTGTCTCTGCCGACTTCAGACTGGCTGCAATTCAGCCAAGTTATAGCTCCAATTCCTTTGAAGATGGATCAGAACAAAGGACATGAAAAACCACATTTCTCATAACTACATTTTGATGACCAGACGCTCAGGGTTCTAATAATTGAATGGAATGGCATCTGGTCCAAAGCACTTTGATCAACTTGAGCTTAACAATTATCTGGCCAGCTATCAGGGCAACTGCTGGACACAATGACATGAGGAGCTTTGGACTCTTCAGAACATCAGCAAATCAATCTACCTTTACTACAGCAGGAACAAACTGCAGATATATAATGGCCCAGAAATTGCTTAAAAAAGAACGGTGAGCTCAACAACGCTCACTGTTGTTAGTGGTGAAATCGGGGAGCAAGTTCTGGTGTTTGCACAGGCGCAGTCAAACACAGAGATCCGGCACTTGCTTCTCCTGGCGATAAGACAGCTTCAAAATAAAGGATATTGCTGGCTGAAATCAGTGGAATCAATGGGCCAACGCCAACTTGCTCTTCTGTCCAGCTGGAAAGTAACTAATATCGCCACAAAATGGGCACACTTAAAAATACCAGGTCTAAACCACGTCCTAAGTCCTGGCAGAACCCATACTGAGCATCGGTGAGCAGGTTATTGGTGAGTAAGTGCCGCTCGATAGCACTGTCAATGACACCTTCCATCACTTTGCTGAAAATTGAGAGTAGACTGATGGGACGTTAATTGGCCGGATTGGATTCGTCCTGCTTTTTTTGGACAGGACATACCTGGGCAATTTTCCACATTGTCGGGTAAATGCCAATGTTGTAGCTGTACTGGAGCAGCTTGGCTAGAGGCACGGCTAGTTCTGGAGCACAAGTCTTCAGCACTACATCCGGGATGTTGTTGGGGCCCATAGCCTTTCCAGTATCCAGTGCACTCAACCGTTTCTTGAAATCACGTGGAGTGAATCGAATTGGCTGAAGACTGGCTTCTGTGATGGTGGGGATATCAGGAGGAGGCCGAGATGGATCATCCACTCAGCACTTCTGGCTGAAGATGGTTGCAAATGCCTTGTCTTTTGCACCCACGTGCTGGACTCTGCCATCACTAAGGATGGGGGTGTTCATAGAGCCTCCTCCTCCCATTAGTTGTTTAATTGTCCACCACCATTCATGATTGGATGTGGCAGGACTGCAGAGCTTTGATCTGATCCGTTGGTTGTGGAATCGTTTAGCTTTGTCTATTACATGTTGCTTCTGCAGTTTAGCATGCATGTAGTCCTGAGTTGTAGCTTCACCAGGTTAGCAACTCATTTTTATGTACGCCTGGTGCTGCTCCTGGCATGCTCTTCTACGCTTATCATTGAACCAGGGTTGATCCCCTGGCTTGTTGGTAATGGTAGAATGAGGAATATGCTGGGCCATGAGGTTACAGATTGTGCTGGAATACAATTCTGCTGCTGCTGATGGCCCACTGCGCCTCATGGATGCCCAGTTTTGTGTCCACAAGGACTGTGTGGTGGTCACTCCTGCTAATACTGTCATGGGAAGAGCATCGGCGATTGGTGAGGATGAGGTCAAGTAGATTTTTCCCTCAAGTAGGCTCACCACCTGCCTCAGGGCCACTCTGGAAGCTACGTCCTTCAGGACTCAGCCAGCTCAGTCAATAGTGGTGCTACAGAGCCACTTTTGGTGATGGACATTGAAGTCCCCCACCCAGAGTACATTCTTTGCCCTTGCTACCCTCAGTGCTTCCTCCAAGTGGTGCTCAATATGGAGGAGGACTAATCAGCTGAGGGAGGGTGGTAGGTGGTAATCAGCAAGAGGTTGCCTTGTCCATGTTTGACCTGATGCCATGAGATTTCATGGGTTCGAGAGTCAATGTTGAGGACTCCCAGGGCCACTCCCTCCTGACTGTATACCACTGTACTGCCACATCTGGTGGATCTGTCCTGCCGGTGGTACAGGACATACCCAGGGATGGTGATGGAAGAGTCTGTGACTTTGGCTGAAAGGTATGATTCTGTGGGTATGGCTATATCAGGCTGTTGCTTGACTAGTCTGTGTGACAGCTCTCCCAATTTTGACACAAGTCCCCAGATGTTAGTGAGGAGGACTTTGCAGGGTCGACTGGGCTTGGTTTGCCTTTGTCGTGGTCCTCCGGTTTTAATCTTATTGTGATTTTATGTAGCGAGATTGTACAACTGAGTGGCTTACTAGGCCATTTCAGAGGGCGATTAAGAATCAACCACATTGCTGTGAGTCTGGAGTCATATTCCAGATCATAACAACTTGCTGCATAAAAAAAAATTCTCCTTGAGTCCATCCCTAGTTTTATTGCCAATTATCTTCAATCTGCGTCCTCTCGTTATCAACCCTCCTGCCAGTGGAAATAGTCTCCACCTATCTACTCTATCAAAACCCCTCATAATTTTGAAAACCTCAATTAAATCTCACCTTAACCTTCTCTGCTCTAGTGAGAACAACGCCAGCTTCCCTAGTCTCTCCACAAAACTCCCAAAAGCAGGAAAAATCCAATCCGGCCAATTACCGACCCATCAGTCTACTCTCGATCATCAGCAAAGTGATGGAAGGTGTCATTGACAGCACTATCAAGCGGCACTTACTCACCAATAACCTGCTCACCGGTGCTCAGTTTGGGTTCCAGGAACACTCGGCTCCAGACCTCATTAAAGCCTTGGTCCAAACATGGACAAAAGAGCTGAATTCCAGAGGTGAGGTGAGAGTAACTGCCCTTGACATCAAGGCAGCATTTGACCGAGTGTGACACCAAGGAGTCCTAGTAAAATTGAAGCCAATGGGAATCAGGGGGAAAACTCTCTAGTGGCTGGAGTCACACCTAGCACAAAGGAAGATGGTAGTGGTTGTTGGAGACCAATCATCTCAGCCCCAGGGCATTGCTGCAGGAGTTCCTCAGGGCAGTGTCCTAGGCCCAACCATCTTCAGCTGCTTCATCAATGACCTTCCCTCCATCATAAGGTCAGAAATGGGGATGTTCGCTGATGATTGCACAGTGTTCAGTTCCAATCGCAACCCCTCAAATAATGAAGCAGTCCGAGCCCGCATGCAGCAAGACCTGGACAACATCCAGGCTTGGGCTGATAAGTGGCAAGTAACATTCATGCCAGACAAGTGCCAGGCAATGACCATCTCCAACAAGAGAGAGTCTAACCACCTCCCCTTGACATTCAATGGCATTACCATCGCCGAATCCCCCACCATCAACATCCTGGAGGTCACATTGACCAGACACTTAACTGGACCAGCCATATAAATACTGTGGCTACAAGAGCAGGTCAGAGGCTGGGTATTCTGTGGCGAGTGACTCACCTCCTGACTCCCCAAAGCCTTTCCACCATCTACAAGGCACAAGTCAGGAGTGTGATGGAATACTCTCCACTTGCCTGGATGAGTGCAGCTCCAACAACACTCAAGAAGCTCGACACCATCCAGGACAAAGCAGCCCACTTGATTGGCACCCCATCCACCACCCTAAACATTCACTCCCGTCACCACCGGCGCACAGTGGTTGCAATGTGTACCATCCACAGGATGCACTGCAGCAACTCGCCAAGGATTCTTCGACAGCACCTCCCAAACCCGCGACCTCTACCACCTAGAAGGACAAGGGCAGCAGGTACATGGGAACAATACAACCTGCACATTCCCCTCCAAGTCACACAACATCCCGACTTGGAAATATATCGCCGTTCCTTCATCGTCGCTGGGTCAAAATCCTGGAACTCACTTCCTAACAGCACTGTGGGAGAACCTTCACCACACGGACTGCAGCGGTTCAAGAAGGCAGCTCACCACTACCTTCTCAATGCCAATTAGGGATGGGCAATAAATGCTGGCCTTGCCAGCGACGCCCACATCCCATGAACGAATAAAAAAAACTTAAATCCCTCATCCTTGCTATCATTCTGGTAAATCTCCTCTGCACCATCTCCAAGGCCTTTACATTCTTCCTAAAGTGTTGTGCCCAGAATTGGACACAATACTCCAGCTGAGGCCTAACCAGTGATTTATAATGCTGTAACAGATTTACATAAATGTTGATAGAGTTTGTGTTGTTGTGACATTCATGGCAAGCATTTGGTATTAATGTTCACTTTTTTTGTCGATATAATCAATTCAAGATAAGTGGATAGGACTCTATAATAAAAACAGAAAATGCTGGAAATATTCAGCAGGTCTGGCAGCATCTGTGAAGAAAGAAACGGCGTTAACGTTTCAGGTCGATGACCTTTCGTCAGAACTGGAAGTAGTTGAAGATTTAAGAGTTTTTAAGCAAGTACAGAACAAGGCAAAGCGGGGGTTGGAATGGGGGGAGGCGGTGGGGAGGAAGGAACAAAAGGGAAGGTCTCTGACAGCATGGAGTACAAGAATGATTAAATAATAAAAGGGATGATGGTGAAAGGCAAGGAGGGTGATAATGGGACAAGTAAAGAAACAAATGATAGGTCTAGAGGAGCTGTAAATGGCAACAGCAGAACCATTGCCAGCACTTGTTGTCTGAAAAAATGGGAGCAGTGTTTATGATCTGAAGTTATTGAAATCAATGTTGAGTCCGGAAAGTTGTAAAGCGCCTCATCGAAAGATGAGGTGCTGTTCCTCGAGCTTCCGTTGAGCTTCATTGGAACAGTGTAAGAGGCCAAGGACAGAGAGGTCAGAGTGGGAGTAGGACGGAGAATTAAATGGCAAACGAGCGGAGGTATTCAGCAAACTTATCCCCAATCTGCGTTTAGTCTCCCCAATGTAGAGGTGACTGCATTGTGAGCAGTGAATACAGTATACTAAATTGAAAGAAGTACAATTAAATCAATGTTTCACCTGGAAGGAGTGTTTCGGGCCCTGGACAGTGGGAAGGGAGAAGGTGAAAGGGCAGGTGTTGCATCTGCTGCACTCGCATGGGAAGATGCCGTGAGGAAAATAGCGGGTGTTGGGAGTGGTGGAAGAGTGGATCAGGGTGTCGTAGAGGGAGCGGTCCCTTCGGAATGCTGAAAGGGGAGGGAAGGGGAAGATGTGTTTGATGGTGGCATCACGCCAAAGGTGGCGGAAATAGTGGAGGATGATCCGTTGAATGTGGAGGCTGGTGGGTGGAAGATGAGACAAGGGGGACCCTATTGTCGTTCTGGGAGGGAGGGGAAGGGGTGAGGGCAGAAGTGTGGGAAATGGGACGGACACGGTCGAAGGCCCTGTCAACCATAGCGGAGGGGAATCATCGGTTGAGGAAAAAGGAAGACACATTGGAAGCACTGGTGTGGAAGGTGGCATCATCGGAACAGATGCGACGGAGACAGAGAAACTGAGAGAAGGAAATAAAGTCCTTACAGGAAGCAGGGTGAGAGGAAGTCTAATCAAGGTAGCTGTGGGAGTCAGTGAGCTTATAGTAGATATTGGTCGACAGCTTGTCCCCAGAAATGGAGATAAAGAAGTCAAGGAAGGGAAGGGAAGAGTCGGGGATGGACCATGTGAAGGTGAGGGAAGGGTGGAAATTGGAAGCAAAGTTGATGAAATTTTCCAGTTTGGGGCGAGAGCAGGAAATGGCACTGATACAGTCATCAATGTACCGGAAAAAGAGATGAGGTACAGTTGTAGGACTGTACCATTGGGTGGCTTGCTAGACCACTTCAGAGGGCATTAAGAGTCAACTACATAATGTGGACTGGAGTGGCATGTAGACCCAGATATGATAGGGGTGGCAGGTTCCATTCCCTGAAGGACCTTAGTGAACCAGTTGTGTTTTTACAACAATCCGACAGTTGTCATGGTCACAGCCCACAAATTCAATTCGCAACTTTCCACGATGGGATTTGAACTCACCACTTTCAGTTTGCCTGGGTTTCCACCGAGCTTCCACCAAAATTACAGCAATGGAGCGGGAGAAGCCACGAGGAAATGCCTAGGATAAGAGAGTGCATGCAGCACATGATATATTCCAGTAAGCCAATGTGGAGTGACAAGGGTTCTCTATTTAACTCCTTCACTGTGCAACATTTCTTAGCAATGGAGACTCTGGTTTGTAGGTGACATGAGGTCTGTTTATAGGAGTGGAGATCGACGCTCAACCCAAGAAAATGCCCACCTGGAAAGTCCGTGGAGGTTCTCTCAATCTTCCGCCATAACTTCGGCGGACAATCAGCAGAAACCCTGGAGAAACAGCCATTTACACCAGGCCTTCCGTCAAAGTTATCGCAGGAGATCGGGTGATCTTCCTGTGGAAATCCTACCAAAAAATGTAACAGAAGCCAAATGTAAATGCATCTGCATAGATTGGGAGGATGGCTACTGAAAGGCAAATGGCATTTATTGTAGACAACTGCAAGGTAATGAGACTGAGAGAAGGGAAATGCATAGAAATACATTTGGCCCAATCAGTTTGTGTCGGCATTTACCCTCCATGGGAGAAAATAGTCCCAATCACATTTACCCAACCATTTCACCTATCCCTTCATCCCCCTTTCCTTCATCCACCTATCCAATCTAATCTTGAATGTTGACAGTTTTAGCTTCAACCACTAACTCTGGAAGGGAATCCCACTGCCTCACAACTCTCTGTGTAAAGAAGTTTCTCCTGCACCCTCTTATATTTATGCTTGTATCTGTGGCCCTTCCTAGACCCCCTCAACTACTGGAAAGAGTCTGCTTCTATTTATCGTGTCCCATCCTCACAATTTTAAATGCTTCTATGATAGCGCTCCATAATCTGCAATTTTTCAAGGCATTCTTCGTATTTCTATTGACTTCAATGGAAAGTAAAATCGGACAGGGTATAAAACAGGAGGATAATCCGATCACATCAGTTTCCCTCAAGACGAGGTAGTTAAAATTATCCCCAGACAGTGCAAATATAAACTGAATGGGTCCAGGACACAAGCCTCCCTTCCCCCACCATTACCTTGTTGAAGTTGGAATTCCGACTGAAGTGCCCTGATGGGCCCACCAAGACCTACATTTACTGAGAGAGACATATGCCGCATTCTGAGACCAGTAAAAGGCCTCAGCTGTTAGCAACCTGGGATGAATTACGATGGTTAAGTGCCCCTATCGTCCTTGGCAAGTTTAAGAAAAACTGAGGCTGGCCTCCTTCTAGCCCAAGTGGCCTCTGGCTCCCCCGACTTCGTGATGGCTGCCTCTATTGCGTCACTGCAGGTGCTGGCACATGCCCTCATTACTTAAATGACCACATGCTCAGGTCTCTGGCAGCGTGCGAGTTTTCTGTCGCTCCCCACTTCTGCCAGTGTGAGAGCACCATGGAATTTATCCACCACAAGTTTTGAAAAAGGTGTCCGAGTATGCAATCAACCATCCTACAATCAATTGCATAGGATTTTTGGCCCTTTAAAGCAGCTCCCAAAGGAATTCCCACTCAAATGTGCTTAAGTTATGTCTTAAAAAGAGGGATTGTCCACTCTGCAGAGCTCTCAGCCGTGGCTCAGTTGGTAGCACTCACGCCTCCAAGTCAGAAGAATTGTGGGATCAAGTCGCACTAAAGAGACTTGAGCACAACTTCTAGGCTGACACTCCAGTGCAGTACTGAGGGATCTGCTGTACTGTCGGAAGTGGCGTCATTCGGATGAGAAGTTAAACCAAGGCCCCATCTGTCCTCTCAGGCGGACATGAAAGGATCCTATGGCAGTATTTCAAAAAAGGGCAAGGGAGTTATCCTGGCTAATATTTATGCCTCAATCAACATCATTAAAACAGATTATCTGGTCATTATCACATTGCTGTTTGTGGGACCTTAATGTGTGCAAATTGACTGCCACCCTTTCATATATTACAACAGTGACTGCACTTCAGAAAATACTTCACTGGCTGTAAAGTGCTTTGGGACATCCTGAGATGGTGAAAGGAGCAGTATAAATGCAAGCTCTTTCTTTTCCTGTATCTCCTTCAACAGATATTCTGAATTGACTTGCAGGCTGTGCATCTTTGTCCTTTGTTCTCAGCTGGAGAGGATCAGTTGACCTATAATTCTCTCCCTGTCCAGGACTAGGCCAGTTCAGCTACCAATTAAACTGGCTAATGTGCCCCTGGGTAGAACTTACCTCCAACCAAATGAACAAGACCACCCTGGCGTAGTGAGTTTGGCTGGCCCACAGGAAGGATGAGCAACCTTCACTGTGTCAAGCTAGAGCCAAATGTGAGAATCACCATTCCACAAACCGGCTCAACTGGCTTTAATACACATCTCCCGACCACCCCCCCCCACCCCCCATCTCAGTTTAAGCAGCTGGAGGAGGTTTTAATCCCTTGCCAGGTAAGTTTAACTTAATAGTAACATTTTAATAAATATTATACCAAGATTTTTGCATGAAAAAAGTCAGAAATCCCAAAACATGATACCTTCTTACAGCAGCATTTCTGATATTTGCATCATTTTAATGGTGCTTGGAGAATTGGATATTTGAGGGAGTGGCCGATTGAGGGGTATTCGTTTTTGGGACAGATGGACTGCAGAATCTTTTCTGGTTCTTGGCCTTCTTCCCTTGTGGGGTAGTGTGGGCCTGGCCGTGATGAAACCATCTATGCTGCCCGAATAAAAGCAATTGGGAATGGTCAGATGGACCGCAATGAGCATGCACATCGGTAGAGTTCAATTCCTCACTAAGTGTTGTTGCTATCAACTATCAGGTGAATGGGACTTTTGATTTTTAACTAGGGCACAGGGTATGCCCAACTCTCCTGTTCATTGCGTGAATTGTTTGCCTCTACATTTTACGCATCCCTATGCTTGCATCTGAAAATGTATTGCTGTGCACCTCAAGAATGCTACAATCAGGACTAAATTATGCCAGAAGCTTCACGATAATGATCTTGAACTCTAGAGATTTTGTAATGTTACACAAGCTCTGGGTTTGGCTGTTTGCCAGCTCTGGAATTCATTAATTTTTGTTTCAGCTTGCTCTGCGGGCTGCCTGGCAACACACCACACTGGTATATTAACACACTGCAATCGGAGAATGTGGGACTCGTCACCTCCTGCACTCTCTGCTCCAAATCTCAACTGGGCCACCTGAGAAGTCAATGAGCAGAGGGCAGGCCTTACCCTAGAGGAACGGGTGAACACAAGAGGGCAGATTTTTCTTTTCCTGAGGAACGCTTAGTTCCCAGGCACCGTGAAAAGGAAATGGGGGAAGAGACCATTGTGTTATTTCCCCCCCTCCCCCTCCCTCTGCACTGACCTATGATTTCAGAAGCTTCCCCAACTCGGCATTACTGGGCCTGTGCCTGCAGCCCAGTGTACAGAGGTGAAAGAGGTGGGAGGGGGCATTCACCCCACTCTTATCTTATTTCCCTCTGACTTTGCCCATGGGGAACACAAACAAACCTGAGAGTGGGACTTCCAACGGGACCCTTCACAGACCAAAGGGTCCACGAGGGTCCTAAAATTCATGGATTTAGATGTGGGGTTTGCTGTGCCTCACGTCTAGTTCTATTGTAGACCAGGTGATAGAGATTGTTCGCTATGATTAGTCAACAACTCCATTATCGTTGTATCATGTGACTACCAGGATAATAGAAGGTGAACTCGATGGACCTTGGTCTTTTTTCGCCTAGCAATTCCTATGTTCCTATGTATTTCAGGTTTATAGGGTAAAGAATGCAATTGTTTTACTTTATATAGCACCTTTCACAACTTCAGGACATCCCAAAGCATTTCACAGCCAGTGAAGTACTTTTTGAAGTGTAGTCACTGTTGTAATGTGGGGAAACGTAACATCTAACTTGTGCACAGAAAGGTCTCATGAACAGCAATGAGATAAATGACCAGATAATCTGTTTTTAATGATGTTGGTCGAGGGATAGATATTGGCCAGGACACCAGGGAGAACTCTTCTTCGAATGGTTCTATAGGATCATCTACGTCCACATAAACTTTGCTGGGAGGCTAAGGGTCTCTCTGAGCATCATCCTTCTATTTGCTCCCCCTTCAGCTGCTGACCTCTTCCTCCTCTTCCTCTGCCCAGATCCATAAATCCTCAATCAGAATACAGTCCCACCACTTAAAACACCAACTTTTAAAACAGGCAGTCAGTTATATCGGCCAAAAAGCGATAACCATTACTCATTTACGTTAAGGTGCACTGAATGCAAAAACAAACATAAGTAAGTAATTAAGTAAACAATACCTCATTAATGTTCAATTATCTTTTTATTAATTAAAGCCTTCTAATCCCCTCTAAGTGCTGTGGGGTTACAGTTTATACTAAGCACTGACTGCAGTTTAAATAAAGCTGCAGGTCACTGGGCAAAAGATCACTAGAAAGAATGAACTTTCTTGTTATATACTGTAATAGCGCTGATGTACCAAGATATGTTCGTATCCACAATTTAAGATATACGAAAATTAAGCTGATAAAAATAAAGCATCTTTATCCAAGATTTAGCTTGGTATTGGCTTCCTTTTTAAAATTCTGCCATGGCACATAAGGGATTATAAACTAGCTTCACTCATAAAAATCAAATTACTAGCCTAACTTGTTGCAACAATTAATCAGTTTGTCTGATGACTGAAATTCCAGGAAGGCCCAACTGCTCAATTAAAATACAAACATTCTGAGGGTTATTTTCATCTAATACCGATGCATTTTCGGGCACAAGTGGGTTGATATCTAGTGGAAAAGTGGTGTTTGATTTGGTGCCATCCAGTTAACCCTGGTTCCAGAAATTACCCTATTTTTTTTTGGGGGGTGGGGGGCGCGACAGGTAGAAGGGGCAATTCCTGGCAGCAAAGTTCCTGTCTGAAATGGTGTTGACTATTCCGACGCTCACCTGGCCAGCCGTAAACTTGACCTCATCTAAAACTCTGCTGCTGTATCTTATCCTACACCAAGTCCAAACCATTCATCACCCCTGTCCTCGCTGAGGAATTGAAATGTACGAATGTGAATGCTCACTGCGGTCCATCTAACCACTCCCAATTGATTTTATTCAGGCAACAAAGATGGTTTCATCAAGGCCAAGCCCACACTACCCTACAAGGGTACTAGGCCTAGAACCAGAAAAGATCCTTCAGTCCATCTGTCCCAAAAACGAATACCCCTCAATTGTCCACTCTCTCAAAAATCCAATTCTCCAAGCATCATAAAAATGATTCAAATATCAGAAATGTTGCTGTAAGAAGGTATCATGTTTTGGGATTTCTGACTATTTTTCCATGCAAGGATCTTGGTATATTGCCTCAAATTTAAAATTCTCATCCTTGTGTTTAAATCCCTCCATGTCCTCACCTCTCCCTGTTTCTCTAACCTCCTCCAGCCCTGCAATCCCCATGAACCCTCTGCTCCTCCAACTTTAGTTTCTTGTGCAAACCCTTCCCTTCGTCCCACCATTGGCGGCTGTGCCTTCAGCTGCCCAGGTCCCATGCTATGGAATTCCCTCTTAAATGCTTCCGGCCCTCCACCTCCCCGGCCCTCCTTTAAGATCCTCCTTAAAACCCATTTCTTCAACCAAACCTTTGGTCACCACTCCTAATGTCTTCTTGTTTGACTTGGTGTTTGATTATCCCTCTGTGAAACTTTTTGCAGCATTTTTCTTTGTTAAAGGTGCCAAATAAATGCAATTTGTTGTTGATGAATATATACAAATCTTGCTTGCCAGAACGAACGGATTGATCAACTTTCCCATGACATGCTGAAGGAACAGTATAGGGCTCTGGATTTCTCTGAGATTGCCTCAAAGTCATAACGTCACTGGCTGCACATGCGCACGTCTTCCAGCCTGCAATCTTCATGAATCCAAAAGGGTACCAATCGATAAATGGTCAACTGGTATGTGATGATCGGCCATTCGCCATGGCAGCTGGCATGGCAACTATTCCCCCCTGTTTGACCCTGCTCAGCAAGTCAAAGCTCACGAACAAGGGATATCCACCATACAGCCGGCTTATGACACCTCTTAGAAACCCACACTCGGTAACAGAACTCCGCTATAATCATGGTTCAACCAGAACTCTTATCAAGCAGAACTGTGGAATTCCTAAGCAATGATTCAGATGCCTGGACAAGTCATAGACAGTGTCCTGTATGATCGTGGTGTGTGGCATACATTCGCTGCGCGATATGGACTGCATGGAGAGGTACCATTGAAGGAGAGCCTTCAGCATGATGAGGAAGAGGCCACTGATAATATAGAGGATGCCATGGAGGCAGAAGACCCCAACAGTTACCTGTCATGCAGTACTGAGTGAGTGCTGCACTGTCAGATGTGTCGTCTTTAGGATGAGGCATCAAACCGAGGCCCCATTTGCCCTCTCAGGTGGACGTAAAAGATCCCACAGCATTATTTGAAGAAAAGCAGGGGAGATCTCCCTAGTGTCCTGGCCAATATTTATCCCTCAACCAACATTACTTATACAGATTATCTGGTCATTTATCACATTGCTGCTTGAGGGACCTTGCTGTGTGCAAATCGTGTGCTGCATTTTCCTACATTACAACTGGTGACTACACTTCAAAAGTATTTAATTGGCTGTGTAGCACTTTGGGATGTTCTGAGGTCATGAAAGGTGGTATATAATTGCAAGTTCATTCTTTTACTTTCATACAATGACAGGACGAAGCTCAGCTGTGATGCCCTCCATGGTCCAATAGCCTCACTGCCTGTACTCAAACGTGAAAAATACCCACTTCCTCCACTGATGTGCCACAATGGGTGAGGCACGAGAGACTTATTTTTTGCAGCTCGTTCTGCTGTGCCCGAGCAGGAGTCACTGCTTTCAGGAGAGGAGCTGGGAGGGGGAAAGGGGGAGGGGAGGGACTGGGAGGAGCTGCGCGTGGTGGGGAAGAAAAGAAGCAAGTGGAGGAAAGAAAAAGGAGCGAGAAAGAGAGCATGTTGTCGTTGGAGCAATTTAGCGGAATCCAGCTGGCAAGGTTCAGGTTTCCCACATCCTAACGCAGATTGCATTAACCTCGGCTTAATGAGTGAGGCTTGACTCTGAATCTTGACTTCCCAGCATACAGCAGTTCCAGGTGATGAGTCTCTCCTAGGTTTCATCGCAATGCCTTCTATGGAATTCTTCATTCAGCCTCCGCTTGTGTTGCTTTGGATGAAAGAGTTAACAAAACTCCAACACCATCTTTCCTTGGAGCGAATGTTTTTCCTGTTTTTTTTATCAGTACCTAGTTTCAGTGCGGTGGCTGTAGCCCAACCTATTAGGATGCTGTAGGCAATGTTCTGTATATAATTACTCAGCAGGGGGCTGGGCAGCTGTTCAGTTTACGCAGATGTGGAAGAAACACCAGTTGACCACGTTCGTGCAGGACCAAGCTTGGCAGAGCAAGGTCTGTTTGTCCCTTAATAAGGTGTTTCCTCTCAATGCAACGACTAAGAGAGACTGGGAATTAAATTCCCAAAGAAATCAGGCCAACATTTCAGTATATTTTATTAGTGAACTTAAGATATCAATTGAAACCAGTCTGAAAACCCTTAGGTTCCTTCCAGTTAATGGTAGCTCTCAGATGCACACGGGAGCTTCTCAGCTGAAATGCAATACTTTTGATTAATTTAATTTGCACCTTTGTGGTGATTTTTTTCTATGTTCATCAAAGTGAGAGATGTGAGTGCTGGGGAATAGAACGCTTTGTCATTTTTATCTCCCTTTGATATCAAACTTTGTTTTATCAAGTCTGTTGTGATCATGACTCCTCCTCCCTTGTTCCTTTGTGCTCCAAATAAGTCATCACGTACGGTCTTCCTCCTCCTTGCATTATCATGGTGTTCAAGATCAGGACTCATCGCAAAAATGTCCTACTCACTCTCCTTCCTGGGACCTCAGAAGTGTCGAAGCCTTCTGCCAACTCTTCGCCCCTAAAGTTGACCACCGAGATTTTCCTCCGCTCACTCTGCTTATAATGACAGCTGCCCGTCCACAGCCCGCCGCACCACGTGTCAATGATGGCAATGGGGTAGGACTTGGGTGTCTGCCAGATTTCCCTCTGTTCCTGCCTCTGTACCACCTGAAAGGGAGAGGCAGTAGGGCAACTGGAATGGTGGGAGGCAGATGGAATGGACAATAATGGAACTACAGTAGACAATCTGCCCGATCTTCTTTGTAACCCTCCAAGTGCTGGTTACATGTGGCTGGGCTCATTCAGAGGCAATTTGGACCTGGCCCATTTTAAGGACCACTGCTCTCTTTAAAATTGGCCCCACCCATTTCACCGGCTGCCACAATTGACCCACTGCATCACCACAAGAGGTTCTGCCTGCCTCATTAGGTGGACAGTACAAAGCTACAAAGGGAAGATAGGGTTGGTATCCTGGTAGAGGGAGATCAAACGGGCCTCCTTCATCCAAACCAGTCTAATTCTCATTTTTTTCTATTGAGGTCAGCAAACATTTTATATATTTGACAGAATTGTAAACATAACTGTTACATATCAACATTGAATGCAAGCATGGGCATCGCACCAGGCGGCTATGGTATAACAACAACTTGCATTTATATAGCACCTTTAACAAAGTAAAACATCCCAAGGCACTTCACAAGAGCATTATCAGACACAAAATTGACACCGAACCAAAGAAAGAGATATTAGGACAGGTGACCAAATACTTGGTCAAAAGAGGTAGGTTTTAAGGGGGGCCTTAAAGGAGGAGAGAGAGGTGAAGAAGCAGAGAGGATTAGTTAGGGAATTCCAGAGCTTAAGGCCTAGATGGTTGAAGGCACGGCCGCCAATGGTGGGGCGAAGGAAGAGGGACATTCACAAGAGTCCAGAGTTAGAAGAATGCAGAGTTCTTGGAGGATTGTAGGGCTGAAGGAGGTTACAGAGATAGGGAGAAGCTTAGATGTTTACTGCCTATTGGACCTCGGCTGCAAAGTCCACATTCTTTGTCCTGTCACAGGTGCAAGGAGAAACTGCTGTCAGCATGACGGAGAGAAAATTGAGCCCACAATCTAGTAAAATCGGAATCCTTTCCTGGTTTTGAGTCCTATCACTTTCCCAGATTGTAATGTAGTTGTTTTTCTTCCTGTGGCTGGGCTGGGAAAGCCTGGCAAGGATGAGCACAGACAGCATCTAATTACATTATAATCAATGGTTCTCCTCTGAAGTCAGCCAGGCCCAGGCTGTCTTGGCTTTGACATGCCTGGGAAGGGTATGGAGAGGAAATGGGTGGGTTCCCCCCTTGTAAACCACAAGCCCCTAGGAGCAACGTCTGAGAGCAGAGAGAGAGAGAGAGAGGCTTATCCTGAAAGACTCTGAGCTCATAGACTGCCGTGTCCTGGCGAGAGTGTTTTATGATCTGTGATAACTAATGGGGATTGAAAGTCAGAGGGTGAGAAAAAGAAAATCTCAAAAAGAAACATGTTGTATCAGGTTGGGTGACAATACTTTGTAAAAAAGGGAAACTAGTATTAAAGCAACATTACGATCCCTACAACAAACTTCTTCTCTTAAAGGGACAACATCTTCGTGAAAAGGTGGCGGGAAAGTTTTTTTCCACACAATGTCGTGGCGCAAATCGCTCCATGATGTCATCACGATGAGAATGATGCACGGTTCTTCTCAATCGCAAAACTAAAGCTCCTTCGATACTGTCCTGTCGTGCACTCCCAGGTCAGGTATAGCAAGGGTTAGATTCAGATTAAACATCCCTCTACTCTGCCCATCAAGCACTCCCAGAATTGGTTACAACACTGGTTAGGTGCAGAATATAACTGCCTTGTGTCAGCCTTGGCTCAGTAGTAGCACTCTCACTGAATCAGACAGTTGTGAGTTCAAGCCCCACTTCAAGACTTGAGCACATAATCAAGAATGGTATTACAGTGCAGCATTGAGGGAGTGCTGACTGTTAGCAGTGCCGTCTTTTGGATGAAATGTTAAACCGTCTGTCTGATCAGG
Source organism: Heptranchias perlo (assembly GCF_035084215.1). Classification (NCBI taxonomy): domain Eukaryota; kingdom Metazoa; phylum Chordata; class Chondrichthyes; order Hexanchiformes; family Hexanchidae; genus Heptranchias; species Heptranchias perlo. Next base: position 35,880,284 of record NC_090327.1, on the reverse strand, counting down.
TGATCCCATGGCACAACTTGAAGAAGAGTAAGGGAGTTCCCCTGGTGTCTCAGTATCCCTTAACCAACACCACCAAAAAGAGATCGACTTCTCATTATCTCATTGCCGTTTGTGGGATCCTGCTGTGTACAACTCTTAAAGTGAGGCTGCATTTCCTTCTGGCTGATTTTGCTTTGGAGTAATGGAGGTAGAAACTGATTCAGCATAAGTCGCAGGCAAGACCCCAGATTCTCTGAGGCCTCGCTGGAGATCCTGCTGGAAGAAGTCAGGGCGAAGTCGGAAGTTCCTTTCCCAGCAGTGCAAGGAGGATCCCTAAATGCCAAGTCCGCCAGGCATGGAGAGACATTGCAGAGATGGTCAGCTCTGGGAGCATCGCCTGCAGGATCTGGATACAGTGCAGGAAGCACTTCAATGACCTGACAAGAGTAGCAAGGGTGACAGCTTTTCATTTCTCCATCTCTCTCAGGAACACAAGGCAACAGTCCTTTCATCCCTCCCCACCACTCTCAATAATTCCCTCCCATCCATCACATCCTTCACCACCCAGTACAAGGACACACTACACCATCTCTCTTTCTCATTCCAAACACACACTCACCTCTTCCTTGCTTCCTTCACAGCAGCCATTAGCACCATTCTCTTCTCACTTGGTAGCCTTGGCAGAATCACCAACTTCTCTGATGGCTCCTTCCTCCAAACATGTGTTTTCCACTCAACACCTCCCCATCCTGATTCTACCTTGCTTCTTCTTCCTCTCTGCATCTGCACAACAAGCAGATTCCCCACACATCTGCACTTAGTAACTCCCGCACACTCTCTGCCGGACAAGACAGCGCACAACACAAGACTTTATATTCATTCTCAGGATGTTGGCATCGCTGGCCCATCCCTAGTTGCCCTTGAAAAGGTGGTGGTGAGTTTTCTTCTTGAGCCGCTACAGTCCATGTGGTGAAGGAACTCCCACAGTGAGAGGGAGCTGCAGGATAAATACCCAGCGACAATGATGGAACGGTGATATATCTCCAAGTCAGGATGGTGTGTGACTTGGAGGGGAACATGGAGGTGACGGTGTTCCTGTGCACCTACTGCTTTTGTCCTTCTAGGTGGTGGACGTCGGGGGTTTAGGAGGTGCTGCCGAAGAAGCTTTGGTGATTTACTGAAGTGCATCCTGTACACACTGCAGCCAAGGTGGGCCAGTGGTGGAGGGAATGAATGTCCACCCTGGTCGGACCAGCCAAACCCATGGAGCTGTTGGAGTTGGAGTAGCAAGCACTGAAATCAAGTGGCCCCTCCAGAGCGGTCAGAATAGGACACTTCAAGGCCAGGGGCTTCTCTAAACAGGGCCCCTGACTATTATTTCTGCACCCTTTCATGAACCTCAGAAAAATAAACAATCAGGCAGCTTGACTACATCAAGATGCATTGTGATGCTCGTCATCTGCTACAGTCCCATCTCAGTGCCATCCTAACTCTTGTCCCTTTTCTCTTTCCTCTAGATTCTTCTCAGCATCTGCAGCATACAGAAGAAGACACCTCAGAGGAAGAGGATCATGCACTGCATCAGACCCAAGCACAGGCACAGAGATTGGCGACCCGGCTAGAAAAACGAATGAGGGATACTCTCATCACAGGGAGAAAGTTAATGTGCTGAATGATCTGCAAACTTATCAATAGAAAAGCAGGATCCTGTTGATTGGTATAAAAGATCAATTTAGTGGGGAATAAAGAAACAATAAAATAACAAAAGAACATTAAAATGGTGAAAATTATGGGAAAAGCCGAAATTTGATCAAATTTTCCTAATTACTCGGTGAACTCCAGTCCCTTTATTTCTCACTGGGATAATCCTCATTTCATCTCCAGTTTAGATATTTCCAAGTGCTGATCTACAGTTCTATTGGTTAATTTTTCCTTCCATTTAACCTGGACAAGGTCCCTTTTCATCTCTTTATAATGAACCTTTCTTTCCAGTCAAATCCCTGTCCTCATCTTTTCATTTTCCTTACACTGACCCTAATTATATTCTGGTCACTGTTTCCCTAAATGTTCCCCGACCTTTAGGCTTCCTACTTGCTCTGCTTCATTACCCAGAATCAGATGAAATTGTGTTTTCTCCTTCATTTGAGTAGAAATACATTGACTGAGAAAATGGTCATGAACATACTGCAAACAAACTCCCCTTTTGGGTAGAATGCTAGAATCTCACAGCGCAAAGGGGTGTTATTCGGCCCATTGTGCCTGTGCCAGCTCTTTGAAAGAGCTATCCAATTAGTCCCGCTCCCCTGCTCTTTCTCCAGTGTCCTGCAAATTTTTCCTTTTCAAGTATATATCCAATCCCCTTTTGAAAGTTACTATTGAATCTGCTTCCACCATCCTTTCAGGCAGTGCATTCCAGACCATAACAACTCATGGTGTAAAAAAATGTTTCCTCATTTCTCCTCCAGTTCTTTTGCCAATTATCATAATTCTGTGTCCTCTGGTTACCAACGCCCCCCACCAGTGGAAACACTTTCTCCTTATTTACTCGATCAAAACCCTTCATAATTTTGACCACCTCTATTAAATCTCCCCTTAATCTTCTCTGCTTTAAGGAGAACAATCTCAGTTTCTCCAGTCTCTCCACATAACTGAAGTCTCTCATCCCTGGTATAATTCTAGTAAATCTCCTCTGCAGCTTTAAGAATTTCTATGTTGCAGACCAGGAAGTCAGTTTCCAGGTACACCTGAATGGCACAAGTGCTCAGCAATGACATAGCGCCACTGGAGAGAACCAACAGAGAAGCCCCACCCTCATTAACATATTGTGTTAAAGGTGAAACGAGGCTCATGCTCTCCAGTTGTGCAGACGCCCTGCTGCCCCACAATACCGAGTCTGGCACATTTCCAGGGTACTGAGTCAGTGCAATATTTTCCACACTCCCCCAGCACTCTGCAGACTTGTTCTGCCAGAAAAATCTCCCCATTGAACACATACAGTTGAATGCCATATGCATACAATCCACCAGGTGCACACCAACACAACATGCAAACAATCACCATGTGCACACCAACACCACATGCACATCACATGCACACCAACACAACGTGCACACATTCGCCGCATGCACACCAACACCACATGCACATCACATGCACACCTACACAACGTGCACACAATCGCCGCGTGCACACCAGCACCACATGCACATCACATGCACACCAACACAACGTGCACACAATCGCCGCGTGCACACCAACACCACATGGACACCAACACAACGTGCACACAATAACCGCGTGCACACCAACACCACATGCACACCACATGCACACCAACACCACGTGCACACAATCACCTTGTGCAGACAAACACCACCTGCACTCAAACACCACATGCACACAATCACCTTGTGACCACAATCACCTGGTTCACAAATGTCCTTTAGGGAAGGAAAGCTGCCGTCTTTACCCGGTCTGGCCTATATGTGACTCCAGTCCCACAGCAATGTGGTTGATTCTTAATTGTCCTCTGAAATGGCCTAGCAAGCTACTCAGTTGTACAATCCCGCTACAAAAAGTCAAAATAAGAATATAACCGGACGGACCACCCGGCCTCGGACCACTAGGCACCGGACACGACAAAGGCAAACCAAGCCCAGTCGACCCTGCAAAGTCCTCCTCACTAACATCTGGGGACTTGTGCCAAAATTAGGAGAGCTGTCCCACAGACTAGTCAAGCAACAGCCTGACATAGCCATACTCACAGAATCATACCTTTCAGCCAACGTCCCAGACTCTTCCATCACCATCCCTGGGTATGCCCTGTCCCACCGGCAGGACAGACCGACCAGAGGTGGCGGTACAGTGATATACAGTCACGAGGGAGTGGCCCTGGGAGTCCTCAACATTGACTGTGGACCCCATGAAATCTTATGGTATCAGGTCAAACATGGGCAAGGAAACTTCCTGCTGATTACCACCTACCACCCTCCCTCAGCTGATGAATCAGTCCTCCTCCATGTTGAACATCACTTGGAGGAAGCATTGAGGGTAGCAAGGGCACAGAATGTACTCTGGGTGAGGGACTTCAATGTCCAACACCGAGAGTGGCTCGGTAGCACAATTACTGACCGAGCTGGCCGAGTCCTGAAGGACTTAGCTGCCAGACTGGGCCTGCGGCAGGTGGTGAGCGAACCAACACGAGGGAAAAACCTACTTGACCTCGTCCTCACCAATCTACCTGATGCAAATGCATCTGTCCATGACAGTATTGGTAGGAGTGACCACCGCACAGTCCTCGTGGAGATAAAGTCCCGTCTTCGCACTGACGACACCATCCAACGTGTTGTGTGGCACTACCACCGTGCTAAATGGGATAGATTCAGAACTGATATAGCAGCTCAAAACTGGGCATCCATGAGGCGATGTGGGCCATCAGCAGCAGCAGAATTGTATTCCAGCACAATCTGTAACCTCATGGCCCGGCATATTCCTCACTCTACCATTACCAACAAGCCAGGGGATCAACCCTGGTACAATGAGGAGTGTAGAAGAGCATGCAAGGAGCTGCACCAGGCGTACCTAAAAATGAGGTGCCATCCTGGTGAAGCTACAACTCAGGACTACATGCATGCTAAACAGCACAAGCAACATGCTATAGACAGAGCTAAGCGATTCCACAAACAACGAATCAGATCAAAGCTCTGCAGTCCTGCCACATCCAGTCGTGAATGGTGGTGGACAATTAAACAACTAACGGGAGGAGAGGCTCTGTAAACATCCCTATCCTTAATGATGGCAGAGTCCAGCACCTGAGTGCAAAAGACAAGGCTGAAGCGTTTGCAACCATCTTCAGCCAGAAGTGCCGAGTGGATGATCCATCTCAGCCTCCTCCCGATATCCCCACCATCACGGAAGCCAGTCTTCGGCCAATTCGATTCACTCCACGTGATATCAAGAAATGGCTGAGCGCACTAGATACAGCAAAGGCTATGGGCCCCGACAACATCCCGGCTGTAGTGCTGAAGACTTGTGCTCCAGAACTCGCTGCGCTTCTAGCCAAGCTGTTCCAGAATAGCTACAACACTGGCATCTACCCAACAATGTGGAAAATTGCCCAGGTATGTCCTGTCCACAAAAAGCAGGACAAGTCCAATCCGGCCAATTACCGCCCCATCAGTCCACTCTCAATCATCAGCAAAGTGATGGTAGGTGTCGTCGACAGTGCTATCAAGCGGCACTTACCAATAACCTGCTCACCGATGCTCAGTTTGGGTTCCGCCAGGACCACTCGGCTGCAGACCTCATTACAGCCTTGGTCCAAACATGGACAAAAGAGCTGAATTCCAGAGGTGAGGTGAGAGTGACTGCCCTTGACATCAAGGCAGCATTTGACCGAGTGTGGCACCAAGGATCCCTCGTAAAATTGAAGTCAATGGGAATCGGGGAGAAAACTGTCCAGTGGCTGGAGTCAAACCTAGCACAAAGGAAGGTAGTAGTGGTTGTTGAAGGCCAATCATCTCTGCCCCAGGGCATTGCTGCAGGAGTTCCTCAGGGCAGTGTCCTAGGCCCAACCATCTTCAGCTGCTTCATCAATGAACTTCCCTCCATCATAAGGTCAGAAATGGGGATGTTTGCTGATGATTGCACAGTGTTCGGTTCCATTCGCAACCTCTCAGATAATGAAGCAGTCCAAGCCTGCATGCAACAAGACCTGGACAACATCCAGGCTTGGGCTGATAAGTGGCAAGTAACATTCGCACCAGACAAGTGCCAGGCAATGACCATCTCCAACAAGAGATAGTCTAACCACCTCCCCTTGACATTCAACGGCATTACCATCACCGAATCCCCCATCAACATCCTGGGGGTCACCATTGACCAGAAACTTAACTGGACCAGCCACATAAATACTGTAGCTACAAGAGCAGGTCAGAGGCTGGGTATTCTGTGGCGAGTGACTCACCTCCTGACTCCCCAAAGCCTTTCCACCATCTGCTAGGCACAAGTCAAGAGTGTGATGGAATACTCTCCACTTGCCTGGATGAGTGCAGCTCCAACAACACTCAAGAAGCTCAACATCATCCAGGACAAAGCATCCCGTTTGATTGGCACCCCATCCACCACCCTAAACATTCTCTCCCTTCACCACCGGCACACTGTGGCTGCATTGTGTACCATCCACAGGATGCACTGCAGCAACTCGCCAAGGCTTATTCGACAGCATCTCCCAAACCCGCGACCTCTCTCACCTAGAAGGACAAGGGCAGCAGGTAGATGGGAACACCACCACCTGCACGTTCCCCTCCAAGTCACACACCATCCCGACTTGGAAATATATCACCGTTCCTTCATCGTCGCTGGCTCAAAATCCTGGAACTCCCAACCTAACAGCACTGTGGGAGAACCGTCATCACACGGACTGCAGCGATTCAAGAAGGCGGCTCACCACCACCTTCTCAAGGGCAATTAGGGATGGGCAATAAATGCCGGCCTCGCCAGCGACACCCACATCCCATGAATGAATGAAAAAAAACAAGCACCACCTGCACACAAAGGCCACGTGTATGGAAATGCTGCCACCATTCATTCACTAAATAAACCGATGCCACTTGGAAGCGATAGAATCATAGGCCCAGAAAATCCACTGCCCTTCCAGCCCGACTCCTGCCATAACTTCAGGAGTGGTTATGAATCTCTGTGCAATAAGCCCGTCCCACACAGGGCTCTGACTGCAGGGGTTGCTGATGGCTGCCGCAGAACCTAAGTTGCGGTGACGAAAACTTGGCTGCACTGTTGTGCTCGTGCCAGCAAAGTGGAGAGCCACTGGCACTGCGCCAGCACTTTACGTGTCGAGCGGACTCGTTTTGAACCGGTTTTGTTACTCCAAGCGGAGAAGCACCGAGCGATTCTATTCAGACTGCTCTTTATCAAGGCTTTATAAGATTCTTAACACGTACAGCTTTTATTGGGCTCATTTCCGTCAAGGCAGTTGAGGTTGGGATGTACAGCTAGGACTTGCTCACCAAGTGTATGTGGAGGGGTTGGGGGGCGTAGAATTTCCCTGTTTGCCATGTGTAAAGAAATCGTAAACACGTCCCTTTTGAATTTACCTGCAGTGTTGCTGCTCACAATGAATACAGCTATTTGTCCTCACACTCCACTCACCTCTACTTCTCCATTAAGCGTCGCCCAGAGAGAAAAATGTTAAGTTCGCCAGGCGCAGCGATGAGGGAATGAGAATCAAGTTTCCGAACATCCCCTCCACCCACCCCTGGCTGTGCTATCCTGGGATTTCTAGAGATTCACCAAATGGCCGGCATTAGGCCTAGGCCTGTGGCAGCATGGGGCTCTCCTACCTCGCTTCTCTCTGCAAACGTCCATGAAGCGCCCCCCCTTACCCGGCCCCCAAAAAAAGCTGGCAGCGGGATCCCAGGAGCACCCTGAAGATCTATGGAGGATCATTTGTTTCTTCCCAGCACAATCCTCAGGCTTCAGGGCCTTCTGACTGTTAGTATCCTCTAAGGCCTTATTGTACACAGCACCATAGTTTGCACTTTGTTGTTGAGCATGCCTTTCACATATGACAGGCAAACACCCAGATACATGAATTTCTTTTATTAATATAGGGTAGAAGGTGCAGCCCCCAGGACAACCTCACTCTGAGAGAGAAGTTACTACTCATCTGTGCCCTACTTACTGCTTGATGAACAGAAGTATTTGGAGTAAGGAAACTTGTGGAAGGTTTCACCTCACCTGGTAATTGAATTTGGGGCCTCTTGCTTGTGAGACGAGTGCACTATCCACAATGCTACGGGAACTCCCAAGTCTGATGGATACAGTCGCACTAAAGGAATTGCCAGTTCTTCAAATTTTCAGTCGTATCTAACAAGGTCCTTTAGGGAAGGAAATCTGCCGACCTTACCCGGGCACGCCTATAGGTGACTGTAGTCCCATGCCAACATGGTTGACCCTAAACTGCCCTGGTTACAGGTTGAGATTCTGTCGGGAAGACTGCGAGAGTTCAGTTCAGCTGCACCCCTTAGAATCTTGAAAAGTTCACTGATTTTATTTGCCAATGTGTTGAAAACAAGGCAAAAAAATAAATGTGCAAAGACTGCAGTTAAACGGAAAAGGCAGTAGCACATATATAAGCCATTCTGCCTTCAGAAGAGACACGGTGATTAAAGAAGAGGGAGGAAGCAGGTGTTTATGTCAGGAAGGTGACGTCTGACTTTGGGCTGGAACACTGCAGTGGGTCGGTTAGGGGAAGGGGCTCAAGAGGAAGGACACATGAGGTGTTACTGCTCTGGAGGTCTTTTCAGAACAAAAGCAAAAAGAAAACAATGGGATTTGTTGAATTTTATTTTTGTTCCCATGAAGCTGAGGGACTAGGAAACAAAATATTTCAGACTGTCTTTATACAGTTATCATTAGGCCTGTGTTTAGCCTTCTCTCCAAGGCTAATCTGTGAACAATGCCCTCAACCTGTCCCATGCTAAATTCAGTTCACCCATCACCCCTCTCATCTCCAAGCTCTACTGGCTTCCCGTCACCCAACGCACTGATTTCAAGCTCCTGAAGCTCATCTACAAATCCCTCCATGATCTCGTTCTTTCCTCCTTACCTTCCATCCCAGCTCATACCCTCCGTTCTTCCGAGTGGGGACTATCCTACCTCCATTCCATCATTGCACAGGGAGCCATCAGCCGTCATGTGTCTTGCACTGGAATTCTCTTCCTAAATCTTCTACCATCATTATCATAGAAACATAGAAAAAAGGAGCAGGAGTAGGCCATTTGGCCCTTCGAGCCTGCTCTGCCATTCAATATGATCATGGCTGATCTTCTATCTCAATACCATATTCCTGCTCTCTCCCCATAACCCTTGATGCCTTTTATGTCTAGTGTCACTCTTGTCATTTAATCACTCCTGCCCTCCGCCCTTCAAAAGCAACCCCCATCCGTTTGAATCATAGAATCATAGAAAATAGGAGCAAGAGTAGGCCATTTGGCCCTTCGGGCCTTCTCCGCCATTCAAAATGATCGTGGCTGATGGTCTAACTCAGTACCCTGTTCCCGCTTTTTCCCCATCTCCCTTGATCCCTTTAGCATTAAGAAATATATCTATCTCCTTCTTGAATATATTTAATGACTTGACCTCCACTGCCTTCTGTGGTGGAGAATTCCATAGGTTCACCACCCTCTGAGTGAAGAGATTTCTCCTCATCCCAGTTCTAAATGGCTTACCCCGAATCCTGAGACTGTGATCCCTGGTTCTGGACTCCCCAGCCATCGGGAACATCCTCCCTGCATCTAGTCTGTCTAGTCCTGTTAGAATTTTATATGTTTCGATGAGATCACCTCTCATTCTTCTAAACTCTAGTGAATATAGGCCTAGTCAACCCAATCTCTCCTCATACGTCAGTCCTGCCATCCCAGGAATCAGTCTGGTAAACCTTCATTGCACTCCCTCCATGGCAAGGACATCCTTCCTCAGATAAGGAGATCAAAACGGCACACAATACTCCAGATGTGGTCTCACCAAGGCCCTGTACAACTGCAGTAAGACATCCCTGCTCCTGTACTCAAATCCTCTTGCAATGAACGCCAACATACCATTCACCTTCCTAACTATTTGCTGCACCTGAATGCTCGCTTTCAGCGACTGGTGTACAAGGACACCCAGGTCTCGTTATACCTCCCCTTTTCCCAATCTATCACCATTCAGATAATAATCTGCCTTTCTGTTTTTACAACCAAAGTGGATTACCTCACATTTATCCACGTTATACTGCATCTGCCATGTTCTTGCCCACTCACCCAACTTGTCTAAATCACATTGGAGCCTCTTTGCATCCTCCTCACAGCTCACATTCCACCCCAGCTTTGTGCTGTCTGCAAACTTGGAAATATTACATTCCGTTCCCTCATCCAAATCATTGATTTATATTGTGAATAGCTGGGGCCCAAGCACTGATCCCTGCGGTACCCCACTAGTCACTGCCTGCTACCTGGAAAAAGACCCGTTTATTCCTACTCTCTGTTTCCTGTCTGTCAACCAATTCTCAATCCATGCCAGTATATTCCCCCAATCCCATGTGCTTTAATTTTGCACACTAATCTCTTGTGTGGGACCTTTTTATTTTATTCGTTCATGGGATGTGGGCGTCGCTGGCGAGGCCGGCATTTATTGCCCATCCCTATCAAAAGCCTTCTGAAAATCCAAGTACACCACATCCACTGGTTCTCCCCTATCTATTCTACTATTTACCTCCTCAAAAAACTCCAGTAAATTTGTTAAGCATGATTTCCCTTTCATAAACCCATGCTGACTTTGTCCAATCCCATTAATGCCTTCCAAGTGTTCTGTTATCACATCCTTTATAATACTGATGTTAGGCTAACTGGTCTGTAATTCCCTGTTTTTTCTCTCCCTCCTTTTTTAAATAGTGGGGTTACATTTGCCACCCTCCAATCTGTAGGAACTGTTCCAGAGTCTTTAGAATTTTGGAAGATGACAACCAATGCATCCACTATTTCCAGGGCCACTTCCTTTAGTACTCTGGGATGTAGATTATCAGGCCCTGGGGATTTGTCAGCCTTTGGCCCCATTAATTTCCCTAGCACTATTTTTTTACTAATACTGGTTTCCTTCAGTTCCTCCCTCTCACTAGACCTTTGGTTCCCTAACATTTCTGGGAGGTTATTTGTGTCCTCCTTTGTGAAGACAGAACCAAAGTATGTGTTCAATTGTTCTGCCATTTCTTTGTTCCCCATTATAATTTCCCCCATTTCTGACTGTAAGGGATCTACATTTGTCTTCACTAATCTTTTTCTCTTGAGCATACTCAATTACCTCCCCTAACATCTCCTAATACCAGCTTAGCCTTTGATTTTTCTCCTCTCTTGCAAAGCACATTGGGGTGCTTTGGTACATTGAAGGTGCTATTTAAGTGTAAGTTATTGTTGCCAGGAAGCTGGGGAAGGGGGCATTGGGGCTGATGCTAATCAGGAAGAGTGGTTGAAACCAGAGCAATGGACCGATTTTAGAAAAAGTGAAATGCTGTAATGGGAAGGTGGTAGGGTTAGCAAAAGGTCTTGTTGGTCTGAACCTAGCTTGTAATTTTGTGATCATTGGAGCAGACAATGTAAATGGCCTGGAGAGCAATAGATGCAAAAGCAAAATACTGCAGATACTGGAAATCTGAAATAAAGACAGAAAATGTTGGAAACACGCATCAGGCCTGGCAGCATCTGTGGAGAAAGAAACAGACTTAACGTTTCTGATCAATGACCTTTCACCAGAACTGGAAGATGTTAGAGATGAACCGTTTTTAAGCAGGTATAAAGCCAAGGAACAAGGGGGCAGGAAAAGTACAGAGGTCTGTGAGAGGGTGGAGGGCAGGAGTGACTAAATGACAAAAGTGATGATGGTGCAAGGCAAAAGGAGGCGATAATTAGATCAGTACCAAAACAAAAGATGGGTCCAGAGGAGGTGTAAATAATTACAGCAGAATAGCAGAGGGAATAGAAAAGGGATTGAAGGACATGGTAAGAGGGCAAGTAGGTTTGATCAATCAAAAACAGGACAACATTATCGGTCTTAGGCCCACTTCCTGGTCCCAGAAGTTCTTTGGCTTTCCTTGCAGTTTTCTGTCTTCCAAAGAAGCCAGCACAGGAGTAGCGTTCCGAGTACAAGTTGGCAGTGAGCTGTGTCCTCTGCCATCAGTGTGTAATGGGAAAATTATTCCCTGTACCTTGAGTTGGGTAATGCTGCCAGTGGATGGTTGTAACGCCTCCTACAACAGTTACTATTCCAATGCTCTCCTGGCCGACTTCCCATAGGAACATAGAAACAGGAGTAGGCCATTCAGCTCCTCATGCCTGCTCCGCCATTTGATAAGATCATGGCTGATCTGTGATCTAACTCCATATACCTGCCTTTGGTCCATATCCTCCATAAATTTAAGCTCATCCAAAACCCTGCTACCTATATACTAACTCACACCAAGTCCCATTCTGTGCTCGCTGACCTACATTGGCTCCTAGTCTACCAACGCCTCGATTTTAAAATTCCCATCCTCGAATTCAAATCTCCCCATTGTTTTGCCCCTCCCTATCTCTGTAATTTCCTCTGGCCCTACAACGCTCCAAGAACTCTTGGTGTTCCTCCATTTCTAGCCTCTTGTACATCCCCCATTTCCTTCGTCCCCCCCTATTGGCGGCCTGCTTTCAGCCATCTAGGCCCTCAGCTCTGGAATTCCCTTCCTAAACCTCTCTACCTCGCTCTTCTCTTTTAAAATGCTCCTTTAAACCTACCTCTTTGACCAAGGTTTTGGTCACCTGTCCTAATGGCTCCTTTTTCGGCTTGGTGTCAGTTTTTCTCTGATTACGCTCCTGTGAAGCGCCTTGGGATGCTTTCCTACATTAAAGGTGCTATTTAAATGCAAGTTGTTGAATTGGTAATGACAGTGTGCAGTGCAGTACTGAGAAGGTCCTGGCTTCAATCTTCAGTCTGTGCTATGTTAGCTGATCTCAGTCAGGGCCTCGGATACAATTTGTCCCAGTGCCCTTGAGAGAGGGAGAAGAATAATCTGCGTAGCTTAATGCCTCTGATTTCTAGCCAATGACCCTTGCTGGTCGGTACATGCTTCGGTCGAATAGATGGCCGGTTAACCTGCCAAGGTTCACTGTCGATCCTCACACTCAAAGGATGACCTCTCGAGCGAGGTTCTGTGGGAGGTGGGTGGGGGTGTTACTGAAGCCTGTGGAACTGTACCCCGGTGAGAGACAGCGCCTTCAGGAGAGGAGAGCAGAAAGTTGAAAGGAGGGGTTGTAAAGCAAGCATCTGACGTACCTCAGTGCTGGGGGTGACATCTTACTGAATAATCTCTCTTAATTTGAACTAAACCAAGAAAATTAGAAAGTCTGTGCCTCAGACACATAATTATAGTCAGGCACAAAAGATTAGGTATCGGGCTTTCTAAATTGGAAATTGTCTTTTACTTACTGGAAAATATAATTAGATCCTATAATGACTGGCCTTGCAAAAACCCAGAACAATCTCATGTTTTGTTTAAATCCCTGCATCTGGTTTAATGAAAGGCAAAGGTTGTGGGAAATCTGGATTCTAATATTTTGCTTTGAAACAAGAAGCAAGTTGAGAGACTCAAAACACAATATCTGGCTTCTGTGCGCTGTGTGAAGGGAGAGCCCCACCCTTAATTAGTGCTGTGGACAGTCAAAGAGGTCACTGACAGACTGTACTACAGCGATGATAAGTGCAGAGCTGCAATAACAAGACTCGAATGTGCCGGGAATGCCTGATGCTGCACTCCACGCTGGCAGCCACTGCAACTTAAATGTATATGGGAGGGGGGGACTAGCGACATCTTCTGGCTGCCGATTAGGATTGCGACAACTTACATGAGTTGCTCGCACTCTCTCACCTCTGAGAAGATGGTGGGTTCAAGTCCCATTCCTGGACTTGAGCACATGATCTAGGTTGTCACTGAAGTACAGGACTGAGACTGCTACACTTGGGAATTCTAGTCCTTTGGATTGAGGTGTTAAACCGAAGGCCTGTTCCAGCTGTTCTGTGGACATTAAAATTCCCGTGGTAATTTTCAAAAGAACAGCAGAGAATTCTCCAGGTGGCCCGGGCCAACATTCTTCCTTCAAACAACACCATCAAAAAAATACTGATTAACTGGCCATTTCTCTTATTGTTGTTTTGGGGATCTTGCTGTGCACATTGCCTACATAACGAACATTGCAGTTCATTGTATTCTGGGAGAGGTGATAAGGAATTATATAAATTGCAAAAACTTCTTTCTAACTTTCATTTATTTTCTCCCTGATTTTCTCTCTTCCTCTCCCTAAGAGTAAAAACGAATAATTATTGAGAAGTGATTCTGACTCCTTGTTTAGCCATATTGTACCAACAGTGGGTGAGTCACAGGGGAGGGCACCATCTCCCACCATTCCTGTCTTCTTCCCTCTTCCGTGCCAGCAATTCTGGCCATTTCTCTCTCACCACGTGGAATGGAGAGATGGGCCAAAATACCTCCTTCTGAGCTGTAAGATTCTATGACTACCAAACCCGACCCTGTCCTCACATGACATCCACACACTTGCACTGTCTAGCAGGAGTCATTGGGATCCCCAGCTGATTTTTTACCCATTCCTAACCCAAGGTTGCTGAGGCCAATTGTAATGACCATTACATTCCCAGCTGAGATCAGCTAACAGTACAGACCGAGGATCAATTGTAAAACCTTCCCGTTCTATAAGATTCAGTATCACACCAGAGAGTGTATTTTCCCATTACGTTACTGGGTGAGTATCACTGCACTATTTTCTGATAACATATAAGGACCGAACTCAATCAATGTACAGGACAGACTGCGCCTAAACTGTCAGATTGTAAACATCAGTCTATTTCTAATCTAAAAATAATGACCATTTGTGATGCCCAGCGACAAAAAAAATACTGTGGATTAAATAATGTATTAATTCAAAGCAGCAGCAAATTGATTATCACAGTATTATAGTATGTTACAGCACAGCAGGAAACTCTTCGACCCATCGTGGCTGTGCCGGCTCCTTTAAAGAGCTATCCAATTAGTCCCAACCCCCTGCTCTTTCCCTATAGTCCTGTAAATTTTTTCCCTTCAAGTATTTATCCAATTTCCTTTTGAAGGTTATTATTGAATGTGTTTCCACCATCCTTTCAGGCAGTGCGTTCCAGATCAAAACAACTCTCTGCATAAAAAAATGTTTCCTCGTGTCACCTCTGGTTCCTTTGCTTATCTCCTTAAATCTGTGTCCTCTGGTTACCGATCCTTCTGCCACTGGAAACAGTTTTGCCTTATTTACTTTATCAAAACTGTTCATGATTTTGAAACCTCTATCAAATCTTCTCTTAACCTTCTCTGCTATAAAGAGAACAATCCCAGCTTTTCCAGTCTTTCCACCTAACTGAAGTCCCACATCCCTGGTATCATTCTAGTAAATCTCTTCTGCACCCTCTCTAAGACCTTGATGTCCTTTCTAAAGTGTGATGCCCAGAATTGAACACAATACTCCAGCTGGAGCCTAACCAGTGTTTTATAAAGGTTTAGCATAACGTTCTTGCTTTTGTACTCTATGCTTCTATTAATAAAGCCCAGGATCCCATATGCTTTTTTAATAGCCTTCTCAGCTTGTCCTGCCACCTTCAAAGATTTATGTACACACACCTCCAGGTCTCTCTGTTCCTGTACCCCCTTCAAAATTGTACTCTTTAGTTTATTTTTCTTCTCAAAGGGAGATTAAGATTAATGATTCAATAGGCTGATATGAGTATATTCTTTATCGATTGAGAATCCCAGGCAAAGGTCCAAGGCACCAGCAACGTTAAAAAGAGTTGGAGCAAAGACGGAGTAAATCAAGAAGTCGTGCTTAGCCAACATCAAGTTTGGGATTTTGAAAGTCTGTTGCTTGCAGGAGGAAGTGAAGAATGAATGAAGTGAAGAGCTCCATGATTTTAAGGTCCCCGGAAAGAATAGGTTGTGAGGCTTTGAATTGAGTCTTGATTTCAATGCAGTGAGGATGCAGGAAGATAGAAGACTGAGTAGGATTTAGACTTTAAGAGGAACAAAAGAAAAATTCAGAAGAGCAATGACCATAGTAGTATTGATAAAATGGAGGCTAGAGGTAAGAGAAGATCACCAATCGGATGACAAACTTGAATCTATTTCCTGTCCAGGATTCTGTGAGGGTATATTCCTGTTCAGTGTACAATCCTGTTTAATTGCTTTTCTTGTTAATTATGTGTATATATTCTTCCTAACTGTATGTACGTTCAGAGGAGGCTCAAACAATTGTTCAGCTGGTTAAGGCAGTGAGCCATACAGATCAGGAAAGTATCAAGTTTGATTCCTAGTCTGTGCTGAGTAAACTAAGCTCAGCCAATTTAGTGGTGAGAGCATTGGAACATAGAAACCGGAGTAATCTCTTCGGTCCATTGAACCTTCTCTGCCATTTTGTTAACCATGGCAGCTCGAATTGTAACATCATGTCCTCTCTCCATATCCCTTAATACCCTTACTTACTAACTAGCTCAATTGATTCTGCATTAATGCCTTTCATATTTCAGCCATGGCTTAGTGGTAATACTCTTGCCTCTGAGTCAGAAAGTCATGGGTTCATAGACCCACCCCAGAGACTTGAGCATGTAATCAAGTGTACACATCTGTGTAGTACATAAGGGAGTGCTACAGTGTCAAAAGTGCTGTCTTTCAGATAGGACATTAAACATCTGCCAGCTCAGGTGGACTACTTGAAGAAGAGTAGAGGAGTTCGCCTGGCCAACATTTATCCTTCAACCAACAACAATAAAATAGATTATTTGGTCATTATTCTTATTGCTATTTGTGGGACGTTGCTGTGTGAAAATTGGCTGCTGCGTTTCCCCACACTGACTACATCTCAAAGATACTTAATTGGCTTTGAAGCAAGTTGGGATGTCCTGACCTTGTGAAAGGTGCTATATAAATACACCTTGTAGATTCTACATGGTCTTCTGTAAGGAGATTAAATGGATGGGATAGAATGCATGATAGGGCAGATCGTACACGGGCTGGGAAAGGAGACTAAATGGATGGGGTAGATGCCATGATAGGGTAGATTATACATGGCCTCTGAAAAGAGGGGGCTTGATGGACTGAATGGCGGAAAAAATTGATAAGGGCCGTTTTCGTGCTGCCTGTTACTTACCATGTTATCTCCATGCAGCCAGCGCTACCCGCGCTGCTGGGAGGCTGCATGGAGAATGAGGAAGTTGGAAATGGGGCGTACACAGCGCACGTCATCAGCAGCCTGCACCTCTTAACGGTGCAGGTGCACATTTCAAATGGCAGGTACACAGCTAACTAGGAGAAGGGAAAAATGGCCATGAGGATAGCAGGACCGGCACGAGAGAGGGCTCCACATTTCTTCGATGATGCATTGGAGGCCCTGGTGGAAGGGATGGATGAAAGGAGGGCCAACATGTACCTGCAGGATGGCAGGAGACTCTTCAGACTGGAGCTCCGCAGGCATTGGCAGGCTGTGGCGCAGGAAGTCAACACCAGGAACATGGCACCACGCACATGGGTGCAGTGCCGAAAGAAGTTCAATGATTTGACACGAGTGATCAAGGTGAGTGAATGCAAGTGACACATCCTACCAACTGCACCACTGCTCCATGCATCACACTCCCCGTCACCCACCCACCAACAAACACTGCCCATCCATACGCAATGCTGCACTTGGCATGCTGCATCTCGTCCCACACTTGCAGGCCACACAACCACCACTCACAGGTCACACAAACTGGCAGCTATTCGACCATGACAGGCACATCACCCACACACCTCGCAGGATATTCACGGATACACTGTCCTCTGTCTTGCAGGAGAAGGTTGCACACAACAGCCGGCAGCAGGAGAGACCTGAGGGCGGATGGGGACGCTTACACGTCCTCACTCCCCTAGAGGAGACAGTGCTTCGAATCATTGGGCGGGCCGTCGCTGCAGCTGTGACAACATGCCGCGCTGGAGGTCCCGATGAAGGGGGTCTCTGCATATCTAAAGCTCCTTCTCCTTTACCACATCTCCCTCCACCCATAATCTTTTCTGACTCACGTGCTGCAGATGCTGTCAGCACACACCTCTTACTTGCTCCTCTCCCCACTCCACAACTCAACCTGTTTCCCTTTGTCATTGAAGATATCCAAGAACACGTGGCGGCACCGTCCGAGGAGGAGGAGGAGGAGAAGGACACTGAAGCCACACCGCCACTCAATCTGACACTTGCTTCCACCAGCTCAGAGACTGACACTGCGCGTCCTTTAGAGGTTAGTTAGAGGAGGGATTTGCATGTGGTGAGACACCGAGCACAAGTGCGCAGGAGCCGGGTCGGGGGGAACGGATACCACAGGTACCAGCTCGCTGGAGGTCGAGGTCGCTCACTAGTTATGCTGCAGAGGAGTCAAATGAGGACTTCGATGGGCCAGGCTACAGAAGACGGCTGATGGACGTACACCACCAAATGCTGGGGGCACTGGAAAGCTTGCCCAGAAAGCCTGCACACAATGAGAAGGGGCATGGAGGAGTCCAGCTCCAACTTGGCACAGGACTTTGTGCAGAGCTTGGAGCCCATCCTTTCCAACGTGGAACGGGTGGTCACCTCCATCAGTGCACCTGTGGAACCCACCATGATGCAGCGTCTGATGACTGATGTCACAGCTTCCATTGCAGCACAAAGATCTGCCATCCAAGGTCTGACTGCTGCATTTGGAGCTTAGACTGCTGCCTTGAAAGCTCAGACTGTTGCTATCGTGGTTCTGGGGGCAACTGTGGAACAGGGCTTCCAGGACGTCACAGCACTCCAGCAATCCGTTCTCCAGCTGATCACCAGGATTGCTGAGGCGCCGCCCCATGCGAGTGGCAATGGCACCATGGCAGTCGGACCTGTTGTCCTCTCTCAGGTAGACAGCCTTCCTGCTCCCACCCCTGCCACTCCGCTAGTGCCCCTGTTGTTGCCTGTAGGCCAGCCAGGCCAGACTGCTGGAGCCCATGCTGAGATGGTGCAGTCTGAAGCCGGGTCCTCCAGGCCCAGAGCTGCTCGAGGTCATCCTCCAAGGCCATCTGCACGCTCCTCCATTGAAGGCCAGCAGCCTCCCACCACCCATGCTCCAGCCACTGGGGAAGCACCTCGTAGGAGCACTAGGATAGGTAAAGGCACACAAACAAAAGGCACTAAGGGAATGCACAAGGTTGAATAGTTCTGTTATGTTTGCATAATTTCATTTATTCATTGATAAATGAGAGTTTGATTTTGCATTTGGTGGTGGTTTTTATTTATGCAATGAGCTGAGGGGGAAACCAATGTGTAATCAGATGGAGGGTGATTTGATTGTCTTGTGGGAACGGAAAGGTGGGGAGTGTAGGATTGTTGGTGAGTTGGGGGATGTAGTTCACATTATTGATAAAGGGCACGGATCGGGCGAGCACGCAGAGCTCTTGCAGACAAGACGTGTGGTTCCTGATGCACTCTTGCATCTTCCTCCACTTCCTCTTCTGGCTCCACCCCCTCCTCCTCCTTCTCTTCAGTCTCTTCTTCCTCCTCCTCCTCAGCCTCTTCCTCCTCAGCCTCCTTATCCTCCATCTCTGGCTCAGGGTCTTCTCCGATCATTGATGGCAAAGGCTGGTCCCTCATGATGGTGAAGTTGTGCAGCATGCAGCATACCACCACGAGTCTGCCCACCCGCTCAGGGGAGTACTGCAGGGCTCCTCCAGACCAGTCCAGGCAGCGGAAGCGTTGTTTGAGGAGGCCTATGGTGTGCTCCACGATGTTGCGTGTGGCAGCTTGGGTCTCATTATAGGTCTGCTGTGCACGTGCGCGATGTTCCTGACTGGTGTCATGAGCCACGATGTGAGGGGATAGCCCTTGTCGCCCAGTAGCCAGCCTTTGACTTGCCGAGTCGGACGAAAGATAGCTGGCACGTTGGACTACCGCATGACAAAGGCGTTGTGACTGCTCGCAGGGTAGCGGGCATCGACCTCCATGTTTCGATGCATGTGGTCGCACACCAACTGCACATTGAAGGAGTGGAATCCCTTTCGGTTGACGAAGACGGCTGAGTTGATATGCGAGGCACGCAGGGCAATATGTGTGCAGTCAATAGCACCCTGCACCATGGGGAAGCCAGCAATGCGAGCGAACCCCTGTGCTCACTCGTTCTGCTTGTCTCTATCGAGAGAGAAGGTGATGAACCTGTTCCTCATCTGGTACAGTGCATCTTTGACCTCCCTTATGCAGGACCTTCACAGCCACAGGCAATGCTGTCCTTGCCCTGCTCTGAGGCTGCAGTTGTGGCTGCACCAATTGACAGATCTCAGTCACGGCTTCATGGTGAACCTCAGACGTCGGATGCAATCCTCCTCAGTCATGTTGAGGTAAGAGAATTGGTCGCGGAAGGCCCTCATTGGGTAGAGCCTCCTGCTCAGTGCCCTGCGCCTCCTCGTCCTCCGTCTCCTCGCAGCTTGACCTGCTGGGCGTGGTCTCTCTGCATGCTCCCAGTCATGCTCAATGCCCAGCGGGAGCCCTAACAGACCACCCATGGTTGGCAGGAATGTCATTCTACCACGGTTGTAACTTTCCAACCCGTATGGCAGTAGCTGCCAAACCACTCTCAAATGTGGTCTCGGAACTTTCAGTAACTACAGGGAGCTTCAAAAAACACTTACTACTCCACCAGCAGCCAGAAGCAATAATCCAGCAACTAACCTGCAACACCTGCATGGCCCCTTTAAATAGTACTGGTGGGGGGTCCTTCAGGCACTCGAAGACACGTTCGGTTGGTCGGGGTTAAGACTGTGCATTGAGTTGAGCGTTAAGGTCCAAAATGGTGTCTATCAGTTTAAATCAGCGTTGTACACCGATTGCATGCATTTTCTCCCTACTTTACATGCTTCCAGTGTCCGGTATTCGCACATGCACTAACTCCTATACCAAGATGGCATCCACTACATGTCACGCTGGAAACTTGCGTGCGCATCCAAGATGCCATCTTAGATGTCAAAGAGGCCTTGTAGCGCCGAAATAACGGACGCTACACGGCCCAATTTAGTGCCCAATGCTTTTTCTCATTCCATGCTTCCTAAGTTCTTATACTTGCTAAGTATATAGGCCTTAAAATAGTGAAGCAATAAATTTCAGACCCATTAAGCTAGTATGCTAGTGTATCCACTGGCATTACATCTAGGCAGTAGTTTCCTAAATAAACATTGCCACCCTCACAAATCGGTTTCTATTGAAATGTTTCTTGTTAAAGGGGCAGGGCTACGCTATTGGGAAGTTCATAGATGTGTTCAGGGGAAGCTTTAACCTCAAGATTCTCCTTCAGCAGTAACAGTCCAGGCTACGGAAAACTTTCTGTGGTGTAGGCCCTGAAGAGTTGAACATGGTCTCAGCGATATTTGTAACAAACTAGTCAATATGATGAGCTGACAATTTAACTGGGTTAATGCGCAGCCCACAGAGGAATTTCACACCACGTTTGTTACTAGTATCACTGAGAGAAATTTCACCCCATAGATCTGCTGCCACAAAAATATTTCCAAAGCTGATTGTATTTAGGTTTTTGTTAAAATGATTAAGATATTATCGGTAGCATTGCACATTACTGCTAATCCACTGTCCAGATCATTGCACCCTCCTCTGTAGATTGTAAACAATTTTACAACACCAAGTTATAGTCCAGCAATTTTATTTTAAATTCACAAGCTTTCGGAGACTTCCTCCTTCCTCAGGTAAATGTAATCTAATTGAATGATGTGTGTGAGCCTGGACATTGACTGTCAGCAGGCAATTCAACATTGGGGATCATTTATGAAACAACTATGTTCTTCCATATGACCAAGTAGTTAGATCTTTAATCTTCAGTCCTGTTCCTCACCAGATATTCATTTTCTTCTGTCTCCGAAAGCTTGTGAATTTAAAATAAAATTGCTGGACTATAACTTGGTGTTGTAAAATTGTTTACAATTGTCAACCCCAGTCCATCACCGGCATCTCCACATCATGACTACCATCCTCTGTAGATGACCATGGTAACACATCTTGCAAGCAAAGCTTTCTTTCCTATTTTTTTTCCCACTTCTGTCCTGCAGGCCTGACTCATGCTCGAGTACGGTTTCATGGACACTGGTAATTTTCCAAAAGCTCATCCCAGTGACCATTCTCTGTGTGTGAGCCTGGACATTGACTGTCAGCAGGCAATTCAACATTGGGGATCATTTATGAAACAACTATGTTCTTCCATATGACCAAGTAGTTAGATCTTTAATCTTCAGTCCTGTTCCTCACCAGATATTCATTTTCTTCTGCCCTAACTGACAGCCTCCCCTCCTCCAGCCTTTAAAAATCAGGATCTCCGATACCCTTGTTCTCACATGTCCCTGTCCTTAAACTCCCCGTCTCCCAGTATATCGACTTCAAGATCCCTGTTCTTGTTTTTAAATCTCTCCACATTCTCGCTCAATCTAACCTCAGTGATCTTCTTTTGCTTGATCTACCACTCCCCCCCCCCCCCCCCGTCCCACTCATAGAAACATAGGAACAGGAGTACACCATTCAGCCCCTCAAGCCTGCTTCATCATTCAATTAGATTATGGTTAATCTGTACCTCAGCCCCATTTATCCACCTTTGATCCATATCCCTTAATCAATCAATCTCAGCTTTTTGGGAGAGACCGTGCCAGATTTCTACTACCCTTTATGTGAAGAACAGCTTCCTGATTCCACTGCTAAATGACCTGACTTTAATTTAAATATATCCCCTTGTTCTGGACTCCCCACTGGAGGGAATAGTTTCTCTTTATCAAATCCTTTTATCATTTTAAACACCTCGATTAGATCGCCCCTCAATCTTCTACACTCAAAAAAATACAAGTCAAGTTTATGCAACCTGTCCTCATAATTTAACTCTCCAAGCCCCGGTACCACTCTGCTGAATCTATACTGCCCCTCTCCAAGGCCAATATATCCTTCCTGAGGTGTGGTGCCCAGAACTGAACTCAATACTCCAGATGGGATCTCTGCTTCCAAAATTCTCTGCTTCGCTGACTCAGGATTACTGTTCGCCCGCCTGCTCCTCCTACTTCACCATTGGAAGCAGCCCTTCACCCACTGTGACCCTACTCTGTGGGACTCACTGCCAATATCGTACAATTGGTCTGAGACATTTTTGTGGACGTTGTCGCAGAAAGAGTTAATCACGGAAGCATTAACTACTTTTGCCAGAAGTCTGTTCGTGGAACTGTGCAGAAAAGTAAATTTCTTCTGATCTCAGATCTTGCTCGGGGCTTGTTAGTATTACTCATGTTCTCCAGCTCTGCATTCGCAGTTGAATCCAGATTGGCTGCCAGCACCAGAGCAGCTGAAATAGCTGAACTATACCCCAGGCTATAGGCCTACATCTTCTGAAATCCTTGCACATTCTGAGACCCCAATTGAAACTGCCACTATGGTATCTCTCTGTAACTTCTCATATAAACACTTGGTACATCCGCAACTCATTTAATTTATTGAGGTAAAAAAAGGAAAACTACGAGTGCTGAAAGTGCCAGAAGTGTACAGTAGGCCCCTCAGAGAAGAGACAGGTCAATATTTCGGGTGGAAACCCTTCATCCAACCAGTTCAGAGCCTGGATTTTCGTTCCCTATCCTGCCCCAAATCAGGTGAGATACCAGCGGAAAGAACTGGGAAAATTGAGAGATAAGACCTACCACTGCCCCTAGGCCCCGATCTTAATTTCCCTCCTCCCGCCTGCACATGTATTGCCGCTGGCTGCCTCTCCCTCACTCAGCACATGCAAATGCTGGTGTGGAGGGGGGCTGGGGTTCCTGGCCCAATTTCAACCCATCCACCCCTCTTGCCACCAGTCCCCAGGACCACCAGGTAAAACCTTGGGGTAGCAGCAAGAAGGGCCCTAAGTCCCTGGATGGAGGTAGAGGCCTAGTAACGGCTTCCTCCTTCTCCAGTTCTTCAAGATCTCACCTATGGAAGGCCTCAGTCTCAGCCGAGACCTTCAGTAAAAAATTGAACATAGAGAAGAAAAGAATGAAGAACATAGTGAGAAGATGGGGAAAATGATGCTGATCTAACAAAAAGAGGATAGCTTGTTGGACTAATAAGCTTTTTCTCGTATTAAAAACACTTATGTCCTTATTGTAAGTATTTGGCAGGATAAAATATACAGGACATTTTAATAATAGGAAGAAGTCACTTATCCTAAGAAGCTTGTGATTTTTTGGTTGATTTCAGTGCCACCTTCCCACCTTCTCCATCAATGCCTCTTTCTTCAGAAACACAACTAATTGCCTCTTGAGGCCACCTATTTGCTTCAGTAGTCGTTACACTCGTTACAGCTGTCTATCACACTTTATGCAAAATATTTTTGACTGACTTGCTTATTTACTCCTAATTTTTAAATTATGTATCAGCTACATCATTCCCTTTCATCATTCTCAAAACTTCTATTAGGTTATTACCTTGGAGCTGGACCCCAACCTGATTCTGGAGACATGGTGTTACATCTTTAGAGGAGGTTGTTTCTCACTACTTGAGTTTGACATTGCATGCAGTGTACAACAACAACTTGCATTTATGCTGCCTTTAACATAGTAAAATGTCCCACGGCGTTTCACAGGAGCCTAGTCAGACAAAAATTGACACTGAGCCAAAGTAGGAGATGACCTGGTTTAAAAAGTGCTCAGGTGATCTCTTGGACCTGCTAAGTACTTTTTAAACTTACTAAGAGTTGGTTTAAAATTTTAGACAGTTCGAACACTCTTCTCTGCACTGGGAAAGAAGGTGTGTGTGTGAGCACAGTACATAGCTCTTTCCTGGGCAGGAGATAGCAGCTTCAGTCAGGCAGTAAAAAAAGTCATTAGATTCCTGATGCCTAGTGTCATTTTCATTGTCCTATGTTGCAACCTCTTAAGAGCAATAATTTCCTATGGTGCAGTAACCAGTACTGTACACGGTGTTTCAAATGGGGATTCAATCTGTTGTAATGTTAGACCTGGACTGGGAAATGGTATGTAACTTTTGAGATCAGTTTTTAGATGATTTTTGGGTTTGGAATTTGGCTTGTAGTAATGTGAGTCTGACATCTGAATATTGAGACCAGTTTGTGGTTAGGGAGGCAGCCTTTCCTAGACGCTCGGTCACTCAGAGCCAGATCAGTAGGGGTTGAATTCACCGTCCCAACCACCCCTCATCACCAGAGGACACATAGTGAAAAAAATGGTCACAAAATTGGGCCTGTCTACAAAATGGCCAATAAGAATGAATGTGCAACCAACAAATGATAATGATTAACTACAATGATGAACCTGCCTTTAGTTCAAAATTCTTAAGCCACTAGTTACAACAACTCTCACGTCTGAGTCAGAAGGTTGTGAGTTCAAGTTTCACTCAAGGGCCTTAAGCACAAAATCTAGGCTAACACTCCAATGCAGTACTGAGGGAGTGCTGCACTCTTGGAGGTGCTGTTCTTCGGTTGACATGTTAAACCAAGGCCTCGTCTGCCTTCTCAAGTGGATGTAATAGATCCCACGGCACTATTTCAAAGAAGAGCAAGGGAGTTCTCCCTGGCATCCTGGACAACATTTATCCCTCGACCAACATCTAAAAAGAACTGGATGATCTGGTCATTATCACATTGCTCTTTGTGGGACCTTGCTGAGCGCAGATTGGTTGCCATGTTTCCTACATTACAACAGTGACTACACTTCATAAGTACTTCATTGGCTGTAAAGCGCTTTGGGATGTCCTGAGGTTGTGAAAGGCATTATATAAATGTAAACTCTTTCTTTTCTTTTTTAGTTGTAGGAGGTATGTTACACTATGTTACGCTATTTAATTTAAGGTAACGCGTGGCTCAATTTAAATGGGCCTTGATTTTGATTTAGTTATATTTTTAGTGTCAGGAGAAATTTCTAATTGATAGGGATAGCAATAGAATGACAAGGAGTAATGGCGACAGGAAGAGATTTATCGGTAGAGAAGCAGAGCGCCCCTAGTGGCTTAGTGAGTGAATGCACCAGCCTGTGTGGGATTGAGCCAACAAGAGCAGAGGGTACCAGGTTTGTTCTGAGTTAGCTGAGGCAGTGGTGGGGTGTTACAATTAGCTTCAGCACCCCTTGGGCTAGCAAAGAAGAAACTCAGCCAATGTTCATGCTCCTGATCTCCTATGGACCTTGCTAGCATGACCATATGTGTGAACACAGGCTAAGGTCAGGATTGGATTCATTGTATCTCCATGGTCAAGTAGCTTCCTGATGGTCACGGTCCAGCCTCACACTTGAAGAATGACCACAACAGTAAATGAGATAAATGACTAGATAACCTGTTGGTGGTGTTGGTTGCGGGGTGAATATTGGCCAGGACACTGGGAAAACTCTGCTGTTCTTTGAATACTGCCAGAGGACTTTTCATACCCATCTATAGGCCTCAATTTAATATCTCATCTGAAAGATGGCAAATCTGAAAAGACAGCTCTGTCACAGTACAGCGCTTAAGTGTCAGCCTTGATTATGTGTTTAAGTCAGGAGTAAGGCTTGAACCCATGAACTTCTAACTCAGAGGCAAAAGTGCTACCAACTGAGCCATAGAGAAAGAATGAAGAAGGGGAAGGAAGAAAGATAGAAATAGACGCACCGATAAAGACAGATAGAGTCAGGACCATAGAGAGAGCAACGGACAGAGGACACAGATGGAGAAATGCAGCAAGAGGAAATTAAGAGAGGAAAATGGAAGGAGCAACAGATAGTGATAGGGAGACATAGATAGAAACAGCAAAAGAGATGAAGAGATACAGAAAGCGGTTAAAAAGGGACAGATGAGACAGATATCGATGATATATGACAGTTATGTAACATTGCTACACACCCAGTTCACCAGTAGTGTTTATTTTTCTTCTTTCTTTCAGAGTACAGACTAGAAATCCTGACCCAAGCATGATTCTGATCCAAGGATAGTTACTTTGGCAG
This sequence comes from Heptranchias perlo, assembly GCF_035084215.1. Classification (NCBI taxonomy): domain Eukaryota; kingdom Metazoa; phylum Chordata; class Chondrichthyes; order Hexanchiformes; family Hexanchidae; genus Heptranchias; species Heptranchias perlo. The sequence continues at coordinate 35,853,718 of NC_090327.1, read as the reverse complement.
CACTAGTTTATGGGTTCATCAGAAGACAGCTCTCTTCAGCAATCATTAATGGGAGAGAAAACCCAGATAAAAGGCTGTTTTTGAGTGTTCGAAACATAGGGTGATTTCATCATCCTGACATTGACTCCGTTCTACTTCTTTAACTCTCTGAGGGCTGAGAACAACCTCACGCAGATTTTTTAAAACAAACTCAACATGATATTAGTGCTGGGAAACAAAACACCATTTAAAAAAAATAACATTTTGTCCCCGGCATTGCTGCTTCCGTAGATTAGGGATGGTTTTTATTCTGTTGTCTTGTGCAGTCCTCATGAAGAAGTTGGAAGCTATGGGAGTACAAGGCCAAGTCTTGGGATTTTATCCTGGATATGTGCTCCAGAACCAAGATGCTTGTCGTGATAGACAAGAGACTTACCAAACCTTTCAATCTCCAAAGAGGGTTGAGGCAAGTTTGTCCATGGCCACCCATTCAATTCAATATCATAGAATCGTACAGCACAGAAGGAGACCATTCGGCATATCATGTCTCTTTGATACACAGTGGTGTAGTGGTTATGTTACTGGACTAGTAAGCTGATGCTGCAAATCTGCATCAAAGCAACACAGCACTTACCTCCTGGCATTGGTGCCAATTAAGCCTAAGAATCACCCTTGCCACCATTTCCATCCCCCTACCTGGTCACTACCTCAGGCCAAACCAGACTTTTGCAACTTCGGCTTCATATTCGACCCAGAGCTGAGTTTCTGACCCCATATCTTCTCCACCACAAAAACCACCTCCTTCTATCTCCATAACAACAACAACTTGTATGTATATAGCGCCTTTAATGTAGCAAAACATCCCCAATCACAGGAGTGATTATCAAACAAAGTTTGACACCGAGCCACATAGGGAGATATTAGGACAGGTGACCAAAAGCTCAGTAGGTAGATTTTAAGGAGCGTCTTAAAGGAGGAGAGAGAGGTAGAGAGGTGGAGAGTTTTAGGGAGGGAATTACAGAACTTAGGGCCTAGGCAGCCGAAGGCACGGCCACCAATGGTGGAGCGATGAAAATCGAGGATGCGCAAGAGGCATTAATTGGAGGAGCACAGAGGTCTCGGAGGGTTGTAGGGCTGGAGGAGATTATAGAGATAGGGAGGGGCGAGTTATGGAGGGATTTGAAAACATGGATGAGAATTTTAAAATCGAGGTGATCCTGAACCAGGAGCCAATGTAGGTCAGCAAGCATAGGGGTGATGAATGAACGGGACTTAGTGCACGTTAGGATACGGGCAGCAGAGTTTTGGATAAGCTCAAGTTTATGGAGAGTGGAAGATGAGAGGCCGGCCAGGAGAGCATTGCAATAGTGGAGTCTAGAGGTAACAAAGGCATAGATGAGGGTTTCAGCAGCAGATGAGCTGAGGCAGGGGTGGAGATGGGCGATGTTACAGAGGTGGAAGTAGGCGGCCTTGGCGATGGAGTGGATATGGGGTCGGAAGCTCATCTCGGGGACAAATTGGACGGCAAGGTTGCGAACAGCTTGGTTCAGCCACAGACAGTGCCCAGGGAGAGGAATGGAGTCGGTGACTAGGGAACGGAGTTTGTGGCGGGAACCGAAGACAATGGCTTTGGTCTTCCCAATATTTAGTTGGAGGGGTTGAGGGAGGTGGTGGTGAGGTAGAACTGGGTGTCGTCAGCGTACATGTCGAAGCTGGCGTGTTTCCGGATGACGTTGCCTAGGGGCAGCATGTAGATGAGAAATAGGAGGAGGCCAAGGATAGATCCTTGGGGGAGTCCAGAGGTAACGGTGCCAGAGTGGGAAGAGAAGCCATTGTAGGTGATTCTCTGGCAATGACTGGATAGATAAGAATGGAACCAGGTGAGCGCAGCCCCACCTACCTGGACGAGGGAGGAGAGGCATTGGAGGAGGATGGTGTGGCCAACCATGTCAAAGGCTGCAGACAGGTCAGCTCCACCCCTATCTCAGCCCATCTATTGCTGAAACCCTCAGCCATGCCTTTATCACCTCCAGACTCGACTATTCCATTTCTCTCCTGGCCGGCCTCCCATCCTCCACCCTCCATAAACTTCAGCTCATCCAAAGTTCTGCCGCCTGCATCCTATCCTCCACTGTCCCATTGTCCCACCACTCTTGTCCTTGCTGACCTACATTGGCTCCAGGTTCTCCAACAACTCCAATTTAAAATTCATATCCTTGGATTTAAATCCCATCATGGCCTAGCCTCGTCCTATCTCTGAAACCTCCACCAGTCAATTCCTCCGCCCCCCCCCCCCCCACCCCCCCATCCGAACGCTCTGTTCCTCTGACTGTGGCCTCTGACTCCGGACTCTGCATTTTCGCATCATTGGTGGCTGTGTCTTCAGCCACCTAGTCCCAACACTTCCCTACACCCACCTGCTTCTCCACCCCAATCTCCTCTTGAAGACCCTCCTCTGTGACCCAGGTCACCCTCCTAATCTCTCTTTATTTAGCTTGGCATCCATTTTTTTCTTTACTCCTCTATTCTCTCCTTGGGATATTCTTCTATGTCAAGGGTGCCAAATAAATTCAAGTTGTATGAAGAAAAACTTCCAATAATCATAATAAATTTGTCATACTTAAGAAAAGACATACTTGCTCTCGAGGCAGTACAAAGAAGGTTCACTCGGTTAATCCCAGGGATGAGGGGGCGGACATATGAGGAAAGGTTGAGTAGATTGGGACTCTACTCAATGGAGTTCAGAAGAATGAGAGGCGATCTTATTGAAACATATAAGATTGTGAAGGGGCTTGATCGGGTGGATGCGGTAAGGATGTTCCCAAGGATGGGTGAAACTAGAACGAGGGGGCATAATCTTAGAATAAGGGGCTGCTCTTTCAAAACTGAGATGAGGAGAAACTTCTTCACTCAGAGAGTAGTAGGTCTGTGGAATTTGCTGCCCCAGGAAGCTGTGGAAGCTACATCATTAAATAAATTTAAAACAGAAATAGACAGTTTCCTGGAAGTAAAGGGAATTAGGGGTTACGGGGAGCGGGCAGGAAATTGGACATGAAATTAGATTTGAGGTTAGGATCAGATCAGCCATGATCTTATTGAATGGCGGAGCAGGCTCGAGGGGCCGATTGGCCTACTCCTGCTCCTATTTCTTATGTTCTTATGTTCTTATGAACCTAAGTTCCATTGTACGGCTTTCATAGCAAAACTTGTGTGGGTACTGTTGTGTAGTGATTATATTATTGGACTAGTAATCCAGAGGTCTAGACTAAAAATCCAGGAAACATGCTTTCAAATCCCACCATGGCAGTTTGAGAATTTGAATTCAGTTTAAAAAATCTAGAAATAAAGAGCTGGAGTTAACTGGTTCACTAATGCCCTTTAGGAAAGGAAACCTGCCGTCCTTACCTGGTCTGGCCTATATGTGACTCCAGTCCCATGTCAATGTGATTGATTCTTAACTGCCCTTTAAAGTGACCTAGCAAGCCAGTCCGTTGTATCAAACCGCTACAAAGAATGCCACTTAGACTGCAGTGGTTCTCCAATCTTTCCTTATAATTTAGTTTTCTGACGCTAGGGATTGGTCGTGTGACTCTTTACTATCTCCCATTTTAGTTGAAGCAAATAAAAATGAAAGCAGTAGTTTTGTGAGTCGGCACTACCACGCCAACCGGCAGAGCATATCGAAAAATCAAGTGCGTGACCGAATTTCCAACGTTCCCTCCCAGCAGGCGGGCATCCAGCCTGTAGAATAGGCCTGCAAAATTACCACTCATTACTTTAAACAGCATCATCCTGATAGATGTCTAAATTCTATTTTTCCTTTGATCATTCTCCCCACCTCTCATCTTCCAGATCATCCCGTGTCACATGCACAGAGCGTGGGCACATGAGCTGTTACCAAGCTGTCTGCCAGCACTCCTCTATTCCTTGGGATACCTCTCCTTTTTTTGATTCTGCTGTGGGAAAGTGTGTGTTATCTGCTTGGCACCTGTTTCCAAGATGTGCAGGCTGAAATCAGGATCCAGAATCATGGGCAGGAATTGGCATCATGGTGCGGTTTGTTATTCATATGACCATCAAACTGCCCGCTATCATGTCACCTGACAACATCATTACGCACAGCTCTCCTCATAAATGGTAAAGTCTAGAATGAGGAGCCATAGATACAAAATTAAATGTAAGAGATTTAGAACAGAGGGCAAGAAAAACCTCTTTACACGGAGAAAGTTATCAGGCGGTGGAATTCACTTCCAAGTTTAGTGGTTGAGGCAGAAACTATGTCAACATTCAAGATTAGATTGGATAGGTGGATGTAGGAATATGGGAAAAGGGTGGGTAAATGTGATTAGAACTGTTGCTCATGGGGAGAGTAAATGCTGATACGGACTATTGAGGCCAAATGGCTTGTTTCCCTGTTGTAATTCCTATGTATTTTCTTATTCGTTCACAGGATGCGGGCGTTGCTGGCAAGGCCGGAATTTATTGCCCATCCCTAGTTGGCCTGAGAAGGTGGCTTGCCCACTTCAGAGGGCAGCGTTTCAGTCCTACACCAACATGATGGACTCTTGAATCACAAAAAGGCCAGACCGGTAAGGACGGCAGGTTTCCTTCTCGAAAGGACAATAGTGAACCAGTTGAGTTTTTAACGACAATCTGACAGCTTTATGGTCACTTTTACTGATACCAGTTTTTATTTCCAGATTTTTTAAAAACTGAATACAAATTTTCAAACTCCTATGTTGGGATTTAAACTCACATTCTCTGGATTACTAGTATCAGTAACATAACCACTACACCACTGTACTCTGACCATGTGATGTGTCTTTTTGGACCCTTTACTAGATGACAAGATCTCTTGAAAAACTCTAATCTAAAATCTATAGAAATTATTTCAGTCTAGGTTTGGACAACATCTTCTGTCCATAATTCGGTTGCGTGCCCACTTTGAACTATTTACATAATCTGTTCCATTAGGGAGATCTGGAAACTCAGCAAATGCCTCACTCAAGGTACACGAATTAAACAAGGCATTAAACAGAGGGTTAACTTGGATTGCCTCATTCTGTGATGTTGAGCTAAAATTTGGCCATTGGTTTAAGCTTATGTCTTTTCTCAAAGCCATCCCTCTGACAGACAGGCTGTGGCGATCTTTCAAATCTCACTTGCTTCAACCAGACGTGGTGTTATCAGCCCGTTGTCAATCAGTGAAAACATGGTTATCAGCCAAGGCTTTCATCCCTTCTCTTGCCACCCAGTTCCAGGTGATAACAATCCATCTGGGTATCTTCACACCCATTCCTGACTCACGCCAGCCTCTGCAAGAAGCTGGCTACAGGGTGGCTTCTTTTGCATTAGAACAATGGAGAGGAGAAGGTCCCCGAATCATTCCAGATTCACAATATACTGAACCTTGGATGACCTCACAGGAAGGGTGCTACTGTCCTGCAGCGGCTTCATTCTGTGAGAAATACAACCCAGCCCTTTTGGTGAGTTTCTGTTCAGCGTCCTCTCTGATTGCAGACGGGGCAGTCAGACCAGGACCATTCTCACACCCTCAGCCCTGGAGTAGATTTACCAGAGGTCAGGCCAATTTGTGTGTGGGTATGAAAATTACACGGGATTTTCCTTCTGTTCCTCTTCTAACATAATAGAATATCCATAACTGCAATACAGCGATATATGGGAAAGTGGCACAGTGACATAGGATGTCGAAACACTATGCCAGAATGAGAATTTTTATTCAGGATCCTCAGCACTTGATTCCCAATCTCAGCTGGCCAGTCTTTGGGAGAAAGAAAGAGCTTGCATTTATATAGCATCTTATATAACGTGTCAGCGTTTCACATACAATGGACTACTTCCAAGCTGGTAAGAAGTATCTTTGGTGACAGGAAATGTACTGGCATTAATCCAATTGGCATCAACCGGCTACATAATGTCTGATGTAGTCATAGGACTAGGAGTAGGCCATTCAGATACTTGAGTCTGTTCTGCCATTCAATTAGATCATGGCTGATCTGTACCCCAACTCCATATACCCGCCTTTGCTCCATGTCCCTTGACAACCTTAGCCAACAAAAATCTATCGATCTCAGTCTTGAAAATTTCAATTGACCCAGCGTCCACAGCCTTTTGGGGGAGCAAGCTCCAGATTTCCAGAGATAGTTCCACAGTTCCAGGATCCGGATTCTTCATGGCCGCTGAGGCCTAAGTGGCGGCCGCCAACAAAAGACGTCTATTTTTAAAATTCCAAATTTCGACCATGTGGAGGTCAACAGGCGCCGGCAGTTCGTCCAAGTGAGGCCCAAGGCCCAACTTCGGATCCGGTGCACGTTGAAGGCACGCCATGGGTATGCGCCCAGAAATGGACCATAACCAATTTGTACTCCTTTGTCTGCATAGGAAGACAATATGCATTCCATAATCAGGCAAACAGAAACTCTACCTGTTCAGATTTCTCAGTAGCTTGGTTTGAAGACTCTTAAAAATGGGCATGGATTAAATAAGAAGGAGGTGAGATTGTCCAACCCCCAATAAAAATATTTTTAATCCTAAAACTAGCAACCAGATACAGATACAGAATACCCTCCTAGCTTTTACTTTCAAGCAACAAAGCTTTTTAATTAATAAAACATTTAAAAGTCACGCAAACCATTTTTTTTTGCATTGACGCTTATGTTTCGCCTGATTACGTTTAAAGTTGCCATCAGTCAAGATGCCAGCAGGACCAACGAGCCTCTCTCTGATAAATGAGATGTCTAAATATTTGCCTTAAAAATAATGGCGCCTCGTTAATTTAACCGGCCGGGCGGCAGGCAGGAGGTGGGGGATCAACACTAACAGCGAGCTCTACAAACAAACCCAGCACAAGTGTTTAAACTACCATTTACAAAATGCTGGTTACATTATGGACCGACTCCAAATCTTTAAGTCACTTGAGATGGAAAATGGAAAGTGTGTAAAATACAATATTTAAATATTTATTTGGCATTATAATGAATGTCTCCAGTGGCGCAGCACTCGAACAAGGTCAATTATGGACAGAAAGGACTTGTATCTGTAGATTGCCTTGTCTTCAGGAAGAATATTCTGTCACTCCCTCACACTCTTCATACACCTTCACACTCCATCATCTCGTCACTCTCCTTCACACTCCTGCACACTCCCTCACATACTCTAGCACTCGTCACTCTCCCTCATTCTTGACACACTCCCTCACACTCTTCAAGCTCCATCACTCTCGTCACAATCCTTACATACCTTCACACACTCTCACACTCTCGTCACTCTCCCTCACACTTCACACACCTTCACATGCCCTCACACTCCCTCATTCTTGTCACTATTCCTCACAATTCTCACACTCCTTCACAGACCATCACACTCCCTCACACACCTCACACTCCTTCACATATCCTCCTCACACTCCCTCTCTCTCGTCGCTCTCCCTCATACTTCCTTACAAACCTCACACTCTTCACAGGCTCTTATACTCCCTCACTCTCTCACACACCTCACACACATCACACTTGTTTACACCCTGACTCACCATCACACTCACTCACAATCTCTCACACTCCCACAGACTTCTTCTCACTCCTCATTCTCTCATGCTCCCTCATACTCACTCGTTCTCAGCACTTCTCACACTCCTCTCACTTTATCAAACCACTGTAAGGAATCTTACAACACCAGGTTATAGTCCAACAAATTTATTTTAAAATCACAAGCTTTCGGAGATTATCCCCTTCGTCAGGTGAATGAGTGAAAAGGTTCTCAAATCGCATATTTATCATTATTCTTGATAAAATGTTAAATACAAACAATATTTGTAAAAGGGAATACTGCCAGAAATTGATTCAATAAAGATTAGCAGATGGTAGCACAGCCACAGCACAATGACAGTGAGTATGTGTTCCAGCAAAACACTCTGACTTTCTTACTGGGGCAGGCCGGTTCCAGGAGGTCAACTAAGGATTTACATCTTTAGAGATGATTGCAGGCTGCACCATGATGACCTCCTAGCTGAGGAAGATTAAATGGTTGTCATCTTTCAGGGGAGAAGTTAGAAACACCAGGAACACTCCATGCTCTCGGGATGCGGGCGTCGCTGTCCGACTCAGAGTCTAGAGTGCGACCACTGAACCAGAGCTGACAGGGGCGAAGGATTCCCTTACCTGATTTGCCACCCTCTCATTCCCCGATCATGCTGACCGAAAAATCTACCCTCTAGATCATAGTGAGTTTTCCTGATGTCCCGGCCTACATTCATCCCTCATTCAACAGCACCAAAGACGGATTATCTGATCATTCATCAAACTGCAGTCAGTGGGATCTAGCTGTGTGTAAAATGGCTGCCTCATTCACATAACTGCACATCGACCGCTGTCAATCTCTTCGAGGCTCCTCCCACACTGCCGTCGTACCTTTGGCAGGGGTAGTTGGGGAGCTACACCCGTCACTGGGCTATCCGCCAAAGTTACAGTGGTGGAACGGGAGAGACCCAGACTTAAATTCCCAGCGAAAGTCCTTCATTGTATGAGAAGCCTTTTGAGACGTGATAAGGTGATTAACAAATCGTTCTTCTTAATTTAACAAATGTGCTGGAAAAGGGTAATTCAATCTCACAGCTCGAGTGAGGTCGACAGATCCCTCGACTACTGATCTGTCAAAGTTTACGATGCCATTTGAGCACTTCAGTTAAACTGCCATCTTGTAACACCCTCCCAACCATTCATTATTCAGCACGCAGATGTGCACCTGTGAAGCTTAGGAGAGCAGTGGAGGAGTCAAAGTACTCCAGTTGCACCTCCTATTGTTCACGAAAGGTCATCTTGCACAAGGATGCCTTTGGACACCTGCATTCCTGAAAGTACATAACAGTTGTGGCCTTTATATTACAACCTGTTTAGTTCCCTGTCTCTCACTAACCTGAACTTTAATACCTCATCCCAATTGATGACATATCTTCACCATATAATAAGCATGGACAACTGTGAATAATCCCCATTAATTTAAATGGTATTTAATTAGATCGGCCCATGGGTAGTCTCTGAGTCTTGAATCCAGTCCAACAGAACACCTGGAAGAAATTGTTAACCCTTTTCTACATCTTAGTTTGAAAGGAAAGAAAGAACTTGCATTTACATAGTGTATTTCACGACCTTAGGATGTCCCAAAGTGCTTCACAGTCAATAAAGTACTTCAGTCATTGCTGTAACGTAGGGAAATGCAGAAACTAATTCACGCAGAGCAAGATCCAACAAACAGCAATGAAATAAATGACCAAATGTTGGTTGGTGGATAAATATTGGCCAGAGCACCATGGAGAACTCCCCCGCTCTACTTTCATAGCTATGTCAGCCATGGCTCAGTGGTAACACTCTTGCCTCTGAGTCAGAAGGTTGTGAGCTCATAGTCCCACTCTAGAAACTTGAGATCAAAATCTAGGCTAACACTCAGGGCAGTACTGAGAGAGTGCTGCACTGTCAGAGGTGCTGTCTTTCAGATGAGACTTTAAACCAAGGCCCCGTCTGCCCTCTCAGGTGAACTTAAAAGATCCTATGGCACTATTTTGAAGAAGAGCAGGAGAATTCTCCCCGGTGTCCTGGCCAAAATTTATCCCTCAACCAACATCACTAAAACAGCTTATCTGGTCATTGTTACATTGCTGTTTGTGAGACCTTGCTGTGTGCAAATTGGCTGCTGCGTTTCCTACATTACAACAGCAACTACACTTCAAAAAAGTACTTTGTTGGCTCTAAATTGCTTTGAGCTGACCTGAGGTCATGAAAGGCACTATATGAATGCAAGTCTGTCTTTCTTTTCTTTAATAGTGCCATGGGATCTTTTACAGCCACATGAGATCCCAGACAGGGCCTCAGTTTAACATCTCATCTGAAACACGGCTCCTCTGAAAGTGCAGCTCTCCCTCAGAGCTGCACTAAAGTGTCAGCCTAGAATATGTGTACAATCTCTGGAGTGGGGCTTGAACCCTTGACCTTCTGACTGAGTCAAGGCCAAGGGCAGCAAACATAGCCTTCAGACTAGCTCAATAGGTTAGGTAGGGTGAGTAATTCAGCTAAACAGAATGAGAAGGCCCCAGCGTCAATCGTTGGTCTATGCTGAGTAATTCAATCTCAGCTGGGTTGCTAAGGTCACTGGAATTGTCCTCAGGGCTCCTAAATCAGTGAAGAAGAAAGTTAAGTCCCTGAGTTCTGCTGGAACCACAGGTGTGTGGATGTTGGGTGATGACTGAGTCATGCTATTTGTGCTGTAATGCATTGTCTCCCTCCCCCATTCTCTCCGTGCTCAAAACATCTGTCAATATTCACTAGTTAATATTTAATAGTTGCAGCAGCAGTCCATCAGTACTGCACTGAAGCGTCAGCCTGGATTATGTGTTCAAGTGTCTGGAGTGGGACTTGAACCCACGACTTTGTGACTCAAAGGCCTCAAAAGAGTGCTGCCACTGAACCACGGCTGACACCTTAAGGATGACTCCCGGCCTGGGAGTCCCTTCCACTCCCGGCCATGCCCACTTTGACACAGGTTTGGGGCAGTTAGAGGTTTTACCCCAAAACAAGGCTTCGTCAGAAAGGGTGGTGCTGAGCCTTTAAATCTTTGTCTGTGTGCTGGTGATGCCAAGGCTATCGCTAGTGTTGGCCTCCGCTAGTTCACCTGCTATTGCAGGGGCTTGAGATAGGTGACAGGAGTATTTAGAATAGGGGACCCTCCCCTCGAGCCCCTCAGATACTCCAGGCAGGGATCAAAGACCTGGGGATTTCATGCAGCGATTTACATCATTAAGAAATTACACCCTTTTGGTCAATCAGGCGGAGTTCTTTTGCTCCAATTTCCTGCTTTCCTCTCCTCAAGGCTCTGAATCACGATGAGTTTCCACATTCAGAGCATCATGCATTGCAAAGCCGTGAAACGGCCTCATGCAGCCCAGGGACAAGGCTTGATTCAGTCTGGAACACAGCCTTATGACAAGGGAGAGGAACTCCCACAGCATCAGCCAGATCATTGCAGCTTTTTAATATGGGAATTTTCCAGTATAAATTAACAATATCCTGGAGGATTCTGTGGGATAATCTATTGGCTGTGAAGGACATGGAATGTTAGCTTGTATAAGAGACTGTAGATCACAGGAAGTTAGCCTAAGAACATAAGAACATAAGAAATAGGAGCAGGAGTAGGCCATACGGTCCCTCGAGCCTGCTCCGCCATTCAATCAGATCATGGCTGATCTTTGACCTCAATTCCACTTTCCCACCCTATCCCCGTATCTCTTGGTTCCCTTAGAGTCAAAAAACCTATCGATCTCAATCTTGAATATATTCAAAGACTGAGCATCCACAGCCCTCTGGGGTAGAGAATTCTAAAGAGACACAACCCTCTGTGTGAAAAAATTCCTCCTCATCTCAGTCCTAAATAGCCAACACCTAATCCTGAGTCTATGTCCCCATGTTCTATACTCTCCAGCCAGGGGAAACATCCTCTCAGCATCTACCCTGTCAAGACCTCTTAGAATCTTAAATATTTCAATGAGATCACTTCTCACTCTTCTAAACTCCAGAGATTATGAGTTGAGAGTGACTGCCCTTGACATGAAGGCAGCATTATGAGTGTGGCACCAAGGAGCCCTAGTAAAATTGAAGTTAATGGGAATCAGGGGGAAATATCTCCTGTGGCTGGAGTCATACCTAGCACAAAGGAAGATGGAAGTGGTTGTTGGATGCCAATCATCTCAGCCCCAGGACATTGCTGCAGGGGTTCCGCAGGGCAGTGTCCTAGGCCCAACCATCTTCAGCTGCTTCATCAATGACCTTCCCTCCATCATAAGGTCAGAAATGGGGATGTTCGCTGATGATTGCACAGTGTCCAGTTCCATTCGCAACCCCTCAGATAATGAAGCAGTCCGAGCCTGCATGCAGCAAGACCTGGACAACATCCAGGCTTGGGCTCATAAGTGGCAAGTAACATTCGCGCCAGACAAGTGCCAGGCAATGACCATCTCCAACAAGAGAGAGTCTAACCACCTCCACTTGACATTCAACGACATTACCATCGCCGAATCCCCCACCATCAACATCCTGGGGGTCACCACTGACCAGAAACTTAACTGGACCAGCCATATAAATACTATGGCTACAAGAGCAGGTCAGAGGCTGGGTATTCTGTGGCGAGTGACTCACCTCCTGACTCCCCAAAGCCTTTCCACCATCTATAAGGCACAAGTCAGGAGTGTGATGGAATACTCTCCACTTGCCTGGATGAGTGCAGCTCCAACAACACTCAAGAAGCTCAACACCATTCAGGACAAAGCAGCCCGCTTGATTCGCACCCCATCCACCACCCTAAACATTCACTCCCTTCACCACCAGCACACAGTGGCTGCACTGTGTATCATCCACAGGATGCACTGCAGCAACTCGCCAAGGCTTCTTCGACAGCACTTCCCAAACTCGCAACCTCTACCACCTAGAAGGACAAGAGCAGCAGGTACATGGGAACAACACCACCTGCACGTTCCCCTCCAAGTCACGCACTATCCCGACTTGGAAATATATCGCTGTTCCTTCATCGTCGCTGGGTCAAAATCTTGGAACTCCCTTCCTAACAGCACTGTGGGAGAACCTTCACCACACGGACTGCAGTGGTTCAAGAAGGCGGCTCACCACCACCTTCTCAAGGGCAATTAGGGATGGGCAATAAATGCCGGCCTTGCCAGTGACGCCCACATCCGATGAACGAATAATAAAAAAAAATCTCTCCTCATAGGACAACCCTCTGACCCCAGGAATGAATCTAGTGAACCTTTGTTGCACCGCCTCCAAGGCAAGTTTATCCTTCCTTAAGTAAGGAGACCAATACTGTACATAGTCTCACCAAAGCCCTGTACAATTGCAGCAAGACTTCCTTACTCTTGTACTCCAAACTCCTTGCAATATAGGCAAACATACTGTTTGCCTTCCTAATTGCTTGATGCACCTGCATGTAAACTTTCTATGTTTCATGTACAAGGACACCCAAATCCCTCTGAACACCAACATTTAATAGTTTCTCACCAATTTAAAAAATATTCTGTTTTGCTATTTTTCCTATCAAAGTGAATAACCTCACATTTCCACACATTATACTCCATCTGCCACCTTCTTGCCCACTCACTTAACCTGTCGATATCCCTTTGCAGACTTTTTGCGTCCTTCTCACAGCTTATTTTCTCACCTAGCTTTGTATCATCTGCAAACTTGGATACGTTACACTCGGTCCCTTCATCTAAGTCATTAATATAGATTGTAAATTAGCTGAGGCCCAAGCACCGATCCCTGCGCCACCCCATTAGTTACAGTCTGCCAACCAGAAAATGACCCGTTTATTCTTACTCTCTGTTTTCTGTCCGTTAACCAATCCTCAATCCATGCTAATATATTACTCCCAATCTCCGAGCCCTAATCTTGTGTAACAACCTCTTGTGTGGCACCTTATCGAATGCCTTTTGAAAATCCAAATATACTACATCCACTGGTTCCCCTTTATCTACCCTGCTAGTTACACTCTCAAAAAATTCTAATAAATTTGTCAAACATGATATGCCTTTCATGAAACCATGTTGACTCTGCCTAATCATATTATGATTTTCTAAGTGTCCTGTTACTACATCCTTAATAATAAATTCCAGCATTTTTCCTTCTACTGATGTCAGGCTAACTGACCTATAATTCCCTATTTTCTCTCTACCTCCTTTCTTGAATAGCAGAGTTTCATTTGCTACCTTACAATCCATGGGGACCATTCTAGAATCTGGTGAATTCTGAAAGAAAAGAGAAGTTTCAAAACCAATGCATCCACTATTGCGGCAGCCACCTCTTTTAAAACCGTAGAATGTAGGCCATCAGATCCAGGGGATTTGTTGGCTTTTAGTCCCATTAATTTTTCTAAAACTTTTTCTTTACGAATCTTAATTAATTTAAGTTCCTCCCTCTCATTAGACCCTTAGTTCCCCACTATTTCCTGTACGTTTTTTGTGTCTTCTACAGTGAAAACAGATAAAAAATATTTGTTTAATGTCTCTGCTATTTCCTTATTCCCCATTATAATTTCTTCTGCCTCTGCCTCTAAGGGTTCCAAGTTTACTTTCGATAATCTCTTTCTTTTTATATGCTTATAGAAGCTCTTACAATCTGTTTTTATATTTCTTGCGAGTTTACTCTCATATTCAATTTTCTCCCTCTTTATCAACTTCTTGGTTATCCTTTGCTGATTTTTAAAAATCCTCTCAATCCTCAGGCTTACTATACTTTTTGGCGACATTGTAAAATCCTGCCAAGTTATAGAGCATCGAAAGGGCCACACCTGAAGTATTGTGTGCCATTCTGGAGCCATCACTGCAGGTAGATGTAGGTGAACTGGGAAACATGCAGAGAAGAGCTCCTAGAATGACAAGGGGCATAGAGAATAAAACACATGAGGATAGAATCACATATTACTTCATTGAGAGCATGGCTTACGAAGGGAGGCTGTAGGGTCAAAGAGCTTAGGTATCTTCAAGGTCATATTGGACAAGAATCTTGAAGAGAATCACATCATCAGCTACATCTGCACAGCAGAAAAGTGGACTAGATGAACCTCTCGCCTTGTGTTTCTCTATTTATATAAACTTTTCATGCTGCTCTTATCTTGACACCTACTCTAACATTTTATTAATGAACATTCAACGATGCCATTAAATGTTACACCCTTATTCGAAAAAGGGCATAAGGATAAACCCAACAACTATAGGCCATTCAGTTTAACCTCAATGGTGGGGAAACTTTTAGATACGATAATCTGGGACAGAATTAACAGTCACTTGGATGAGGGTGGATTGAGTAGGGAAAGCCAGCATGGATTTGTTAAAGGTAAATCGTGGTTAATTAACCTGAGTTTTTTGATGAGGTAACAGAGAGGGTAGATGAGAGCAATGCAGTTGAGGTGGTGTATATAGACTTTCAAAAGGCATTTGATAAAGTGCCACACGGTAGGCTTATCATCAAGATTGCAGTCCATGGAATAAAGGGCGCAGTAGCAACATGGATACAGAATTGGCTAAGGACAGGAAACAGAGAGTAGTGGTGAACGATTGTTTTTTGGACTGGAGGGAAGTGTACAGTGGTGTCCCCAGGGGTCAGTGCTGGGACCACTACTTTTCTTGATATATATTAATGACTTGGACTTGGGTGTACAGGGCACAATTTCAAAATTTGCAGATGACACAAAACTGGGAAGGGTAGTGAACAGTGAGGTTGATAGTGATAGACTTCAAGAGGATATAGACAGGCTGGTGACATGGGTGGACATGTGGCAAAAATGCGAAGTGATGCATTTTGGTAGGAAGAACGAGGAGAGGTAATATAAACTAGAGGGAACAATTCTAAAAGGGGTACAGGAACAGAGAGATCTGGGGATATATGTGCACAAATCGTTGAAGGTGGCAGGGCAGGTTGAGAAAGCCGTTAAAAAAGCATACCGGATTCTGGGCTAAATAGAAGCATGGAGTACAAAAGCGTGGAAGTCATGATGAACCTTTATAAAACACTGGTTCGGCCACAACTGGAGTATTGTGTCCAGTTCTGGGCACCGCACTTCAGGAAAGATGTGAAGGCCTTAGAAAGGGTGCAAAAGAGATTTACTAGAATGAATCCAGGGATGAGGGACTTTAGTTACATGGATAGACTGGAGAAGCTGTGGTTGCTCTCCTTGGAACAGAGACAGTTGCGAGGAAATTTGATGGAGGTATTCAAAATCATGAAGGCTCTAGGCAGAGTGGATAGAGAGAAACTGTTCCCATTGGCGGAAAGGTTAAGAACCAGAGGACATAGATTTAAGGTGATTGGCAAAAGAACCAAAGGTGACATGAGGAAAAACTGTTTAACACAGCGAGTGGTTAGGATCTGGAATGCACTGCCTGAGGGGATGGAGGCAGATTCAATCATGGCCTTCAAAAGGGAACTGGATAAGTACTTGAAAGGAAAAAATTTGCAGGGCTACAAGGAAAGGGTGGGGGAGAGGGACTAGCTGGATTGCTCTTGCATAGAGCCAGCGTGGACTCGATGGGCCGAATGGCCTCCTTCTGTGATGTAAAAAAAAAATTCTCTCCCTCTTCAATCCGTATTAATGACAACTGACACTATCACCTTGACGGATCATCTCCTCGCTTTAAGTCTCGCTGACAGTCTGCTGACCCTCCGGTACAAACAGGTGCACATCCAAACCGAGGGCATGGTCCCTTTAATTTAGTTTTCATAATGAAGGGACTGAGTTTGGAGATAGTCACTCTGCTGTTCAGCTTCATGTCCAGCCTGTGATTTAAGGCTCAGAATGGCTGCACACCCTGACATTAACACATCATTACAGATCCTGACTGACAAGAAAAATTAATTACTCTATTTATGTGGGAGGAATGTGCCCTTCCAGCGATGCATGTTTTAAATAATTGTGTGTGCGTGAGCCAATTATTTTTTAATAATATAAGTTTTAGAAGTCGACTCAATCTCTCATATGTTTAACCACAGCAAGCTTTTGCATCAGGTGATGTCTGAAAGAATTCAAATGCTCCCTTGATTTTGTTTGTCCGGATGTTTAGATGTATATGTGCTGTGTGCCCGTGTATAAAAGGTCCAGAGAAAGAAAGAACTTGTATTTATATTGCGCCTTTCATGTCCGCAGGATGTCAGTGGAAGTGAATGATCCAAGTTTCATCTGCCTGGATCTGGATTCAATCGAAATTCCCATTTATCATTGAATTAGTGTATCCGTTCAGACCTATTGTTTCCCTGTTATTCCCCTCATGGTGAGTCCGCTGGGTAATTTTTTTAATGGAAGGGAAATCGGAGACTGAGTCGAACTCTCCCACTCCCACCGGCATACAGCTCTTAGTCAGCACTTAGCAGCAACAACTTGCATTTATATAGCTCTTGTCATTTAACAGCGCCATAGCATTTTCCAAGGAGACCTGAGAACCTTAGGCTAAAGTTGGAGACAAATCAGGCTTTTGAAGGGTGGGGGAGAAAGAAAGAACAAACTAGCATTTGTATAGCATCTTTCACGGCCACAGGATGTCCCAAAGAGCTTCACAGCAATGTAGTACTTTTGAAGTGTAAGAAATGTGGCAGCCAATTTGCAGACGGCAAGGTCCCACAAACAGCAGAGATAATCTGTTTTTCTTTTAGTGATGTTGGTTGAGGGATAAACATTGCCCAGGACACCAGGAGAATTCCGCTACTCTTTGAATAATGCCATGAGATCTTTTACGTCCACCTGAGAGTGCAGACGGAGCATCGGTTTAGTGCTTCATCAGAAAGATGGCATCTCCAACAGTGCAGAACTCCCTCAGTACTGCACTGGAGTGTCAGCCTGGATTTTGTGCTGGAGTCTCTGGAGTGGGGCTTGAGTGCCAATCCGATAATTGAGAGGTGCTACTAGAATAATCAGGGGCCCAGGGAATAAAGGGCAGAAATTCCTGTGGTGTGAGTGTGGTGATTGAGAACTCCATCCCCACATGAACCCATCCCAGGGATAGGGTCATTACCATATGGTGGGCAGGTGCCTGCACCAATTGTGGTGCAACCAGGGCAGTATATCGGAAAAGAACCTTGTCACTCTCAGGGTAG
Organism: Heptranchias perlo; assembly: GCF_035084215.1. NCBI lineage: Eukaryota > Metazoa > Chordata > Chondrichthyes > Hexanchiformes > Hexanchidae > Heptranchias > Heptranchias perlo. The sequence goes on along the minus strand of NC_090327.1, from coordinate 35,836,082 downwards.
AGGGGAGGGGTTTGGGTACAGGTCAGTCTAACCAAAAAGTGGAAGAGTACCAAGGCTCTAATATATAGAGGTGCTTAGGTATTAGAGAGCACCCTTTAAAAATCCAACTCTGGCTGAAAACTGCAGGAGCAGGTTGGGGAACAGTAGGTAAGTGAGGAACAGTGCTTGGCACAGTAGCTTGACTGAATTACATGACTGTTTATGCGCCACTTTCCAAGAATGTCTAACACAGGAGAATCTGGCAGTGGCAGCCAAAGAAGGGACAATGGCATGACCCAAAAGAGCAGAGAAGAAGATGCAAAAATGTCAGTGAGTCTGACCTGCAAACAGGTCATAAACACTTGCAGCTATTCAACCACAACCATGACAGCCACATCATCCAAACATCTTTCAGGACACTCACCGACGCACCGCTTTCTTGCAGGAGAAGGTGGCACATAACAGGGGGCAGCAAGTGGCAGTGGCTCCATGAAACATGAACCTGCTGATCTGTCTCAGGATGACAGCATTCCTGACCCACCCCTGACACTCCGCCAGTGCCCTTGCTGTTGCCTGTCATCCAGCCAGCCCACTCCCGTAGAGTATTAAAACTTTATTATAGGAACAGAAGTAGGTCATTTAGCACCTTGAGCCTGTTCCACCATTCAATGCGATCATTGCTGATCTGTGGACCTAACTTCATATACCTGCCTTAGCCCCATATCCCTTAATACCTTTGGTTAACAAAAATCTATCAATCTCAGAATTAACAATTGAGCTAGCATCAACTGATGTTTGTGGAAGAGTGTTCCAAACTTCTACCAACTTTTGCATGTAGAAGCGTTTCCTAACTTCACTCCTGAAAGTCCTGGCTCTAATCTTTAGGCTATGTCCCCTCATCCTAGCTTTCAAATGTAGGAGACCTCCAAAAATAGGTACAAATGCATCAGCAACCAGAATAACTAATTCAGCAACTAATCTGTAACTCCTGCACGGCCCCTTTAAATAAGGGTCCTCCAGGCTGCTTAAGACCTGTTCAACTGTACGAGGTTAAGATGTTGGCTGGAGTGTGGAGTTCCAAAATCGCATCTGTCCCTTTAAATCAGCATTGCACCCTGATCAACCACATAATCTCCCTACTTTACATGCTGCTGGCGTGTGCAAACGACTTTACCAATATGGCGTCCTGCGCACGTCACGCCAGAAGTTGGGTGCATCGTGGACACCATTTTGGGTCCGTGTACCGCCTACACAACAGGTACTACGCGACCCCAATTTGCTATCGTAGCTCCGCGCTCTACAAGAATCATTCTCTGAGGTCACGCCACCGATGGGCAGCCTTGACCTCTGGCCCTGGTGCCCTTGACTTCCCGATAAATGCAGGTGAGACTCCTGGACATTCAAAGTCAGCCTGTATTTATTTCCTTGGCGAGCTCTGTCCTCTACAGATTTCTAACCTCAAGTCCTCTGCATATGATTAAGGGAATAGATTGTGTTCGTGAAGACTGCTTGTTCCAACGAAATAGGTTAAGCAGGACTTGGGGGTCACAATTTCAAGTCGTGTAAAGCCAGAACTAGGTTAGATGTCAGGAGGTTGTTCTTTTCCCAGAGAATAGTGGACCTCTGGAATAGGCTGCCAGCTCATGCGGTGAACGCCGTTTCGCTGAATTCCTTCAAGCGAGAGCAAAACCTGTTTCTGGCTGGAGTGCAGATCACCTCGTACAAAAGTTAGGCACTGTAGGACATTAATCAAGGCCAGTTTCAATTGCCGAAGAGGGTCGGAGAGGGATTTTCCAGATTTTGTGACCCCCTAATTGGCCTGGCTTTTATCTGTTTTTTCGCCTCTGCCAGGTGATCACATGGTTTCGGGTCAGGTGGGAAGTCTATATATGGTGATGCAGAAGGCATCGCAATTGTGTGAGACAGGCAGGATGGACCAGAGGGTCTTTTCCTGTCCATCATTGTTTGTACGTTCACATCCTTGACCTGTATCTTGATTGCGATGACCATTTGCTGGCTCCATCCTGTGTTAAGCTGAAACATCCTGAATGTGGCAATGTAACCACACACTTAGCAGTACGTCTGCTTGCTCATTAATACCATCTCCACATCATTTGTGCCAGGCCGCATTTTTCCAAATTGAATCAAACCCAGCTGTAACGGATTATCGGACAATGGCTAAAAGAGCAATTAAGCCATTAATTAAGTGCAGACTTGGCTAAAATAAGCAGAGCTGGAGTTTGCACATTTTATGTAGTTTATAAGGCACATTTGAAGTCAGGTTAATGATTAGTCACTGATCTCCCATATATTGTTTGCCACATAGTCATCTGTTACCATTCCTCCAGCAAATAGGGAAATTGTGAATTAACGTTCACTGTAATGGAATCTCAGAGGCATTTTTGGATTTAAAGGAAATATATTATTTTTCTAAACTACTTAAAATGATTAATTTAATTTTGACTAATTTTGGACTGATATAAGGAACTTCTTCATGTGGAACGATTAACACTTGAAATGGACCTCTGGGTAGGGAAGTGGAAACAAAATACTTTGTATATCTGTATACTTTTCCAGATGGATGAAGTAAGATAGGTCAAATGGCCTTTCTTGTTCATTTTATCTTACGGCCTTTGGAATGATTCTGAGATCCTATGCTCCGAGTGGGGGCAGTTCTCCACTGGCATGTGCAGGGTTATGGAATTAGCACTCTTGTGATTACTTTCTATTAAATGGATAATTTTACAAGGCTAAACCAAATGTCATATCAAATAATATTTGCGAATCCCTCGATTAGAAAGAGCTTTCTAATTAGTCCCACTCCCCTGCACTTTCCCCATAGCTCTGTAATTTTGCCTTTTCAAGTATATATCCAATTCCCCTTTGAAAGTTACTATTGAATCCACTTCCACCACCCTTTCAGGATTCTAGATCATAACAAGTCACTGCGTAAAAAAGAATTTGCCTCATCTCCCCTGGTTCTTTTGCCAATTACCATAAAACTTAAATTACCTGAATCCTCTGGTTACTGACGCTCCCACCAGTGGAAACAGTTTCTCCTTATTTACTCCATAAAAACCTCTCATAATTTTGAACACTTCTATTAAATCTCCCCTTAACCTTCTCTGCTCTAAGCAAACAATCACAGCTTCTCTAGTCTCTCCACATAACTGAAGTTCCTCTTCCCTGGTATCATTCTCCAAGACCAGACATGGTATATAGCCCAATAAGGCCGATGGGGAGAGGTGGGAAGAAAGTCAAACATTCTATAAATTACCATGACTCCTTCAAAAAGGAGCTGGATAAATATCTGAGAAAGGAATTGGAGATTGTAAGAACAGAGATGTAATGAGCCAATCAAATATTCAGTTGGTAGCACTTTTGCCTCTGACTCAGAAGATTGTGGGTTCAAACACCACTCAAGGGTACGGTAGCATAGTGATTATGTTACTGGATGAGTAATCCAGAGGCCTGGACTAATAATCTGGAGTCATGAGTTCAAATCCCACCACGGCAGCTGGAGAATTTAAATTCAATTAATTAAATAAAAATCTGGAATTAAAATACTAGTATCGGTAAAGGTGGCCATGAAACTACCGGATTGTCGTAAAAACCCATCTGGTTCACTAATGCCCTTTAGGGAAGGAAACCTGCCGTCCTTACCTGGGTCTGGCCTATATGTGACTCCACACCCACAGCAAAGTGGTTGATTCTTAATTGCTCTCTGAAATGGCCTAACAACCTCGCTTAAAAAAGTCATAATAACAATAAAACTGGATGGACCACTAGGCACCGGACACAACAGAAGGCAAACCAAGCCCAGTCGACCCTGCAAAGTCCTCCTCACGAACATCTGGGGACTTGTGCCAAAATTGGGAGAGCTGTCCCACAGACTAGTCAAGCAACAGCCTGACATAGCCATACTCACAGAATCATACCTTTCAGCCAAGATCCCAGACTCTTCCATCACCATCCTTGGGTATGTCCTGTCCCACCAGCAGGACAGACCCACCAGAGGTTGCGGTACAGTAATATAGAGTCAGGAGGGAGAGGCCCTGGGACCCCATGAACTCTCATGGCATCAGGTCAAACGTGGGGAAGGAAACCTCCTGCTGATTACCACCTACTGCCATCTCTCAGCTGATGAATCAGTCCTCCTCCATGTTGAACACTACTTGGATGGAAGCACTGCAGGGTAGCAAGGGCACAGAATATACTCTGGGTGGAGGGAGTTCAATGTCCATCACCAAGAGTGTCTCGGTAGCACCACTACTGACCGAGCTGGCCGTAGTCCTCAAGGACATAGCTGCCAGACTGGGCCTATGGCATGGTCGTGAGCCAAACCAACATGAGGGAAAAACCTACTTGACCTCGTCCTCACCAATCTACCTGATGCAAATGCATCTGTCCATGACAGTATTGGTAGGAGTGACCACCGCACAGTCCTCGTGGAGATGAAGTCCCGTCTTCGCACTGAGGACACCATCCAACGTGTTGTGTGGCACTACCACCGTGCTAAATGGGATAGATTCAGAACAGATCTAGCAGCTCAAAACTGGGCATCCAGGAGGCGCTGTGGGCCATCAGCAGCAGAATTGTATTCCAGCACAATCTGTAACCTCATGGCCCGACATATTCCTCACTCTACCATTACCAACAAGCGAGGGGATCAACCCTGGTTCAATGAGGAGTGTAGAAGAGCATGCCAGGAGCAGCACCAGGCGTACCTAAAAATGAGGTGCCAACCTGGTGAAGCTACAACTCAGGACTACATGCATGCTAAACAGCGGAAGCAACATGCCATAGGCAGAGCTAAGCGATTCCACAACCAACGGATCAGATCAAAGCTCTGCAGTCCTGCCACATCCAGTCGTGAATGGGTGGTGGACAATTAAACAACTAACGGGAAGAGGAGGCTCTGTAAACATCCCCATCCTCAACGATGGCGGAGTCCAGCACGTGAGTGCAAAAGTCAAGGCTGAAGTGTTTGCAACCATCTTCAGCCAGAAGTGCCTTGTGGATGATCCATCTCGGCCTCCTCCCGATATCCCCACCATCACAGAAACCTGTCTTCAGCCAATTCAATGCACTCCACATGATATCAAGAAACGGTTGAGTGCACTGGATACAGCAAAGGATATGGGCCCCAACAACATCCCGGCTGTAGTGCTGAAGACTTGTGCTCCAGAACTAGCTGCGCCTCTAGCGAAGTTGTACAGCTACAACACTGGCATCTACCCAACAATATGGAAAATTGCCCAGGTATGTCCTGTCCACAAAAAGCAGGACAAATCCAATCCGGCCAATTACCACCCCATCAGTCTACTCTCAATCATCAGCAAAGTGATGGAAGGTGTCGTCGACAGTGCTATCAAGCGGCAATTACTCACCAATAACCTGCTCACCTATGCTCAGTTTGGGTTCCGCCAGGAACACTCGGCTACAGACCTCCTTACAGCCTTGGTCCAAACATGGATAAAAGAGCTGAATTCCAGAGGTGAGGTGAGAGTGACTGCCCTTGACATCAAGGCAGCATTTGACTGAGTGTGGCACCAAACAGCCCTAGTAAAATTGAAGTCAAGGGAATCAGGGGGAAACTCCCCAGTGGCTGGAGTCATACCTAGCACAAAGGAAGATGGTAGTGGTTGTTGGAGGCCAATCATCTCAGCCCCAGGACATTGCTGCAGGAGTTACTCAGGGCAGTGTCCTAGGCCCAACCATCTTCAGCTGCTTCATCAATGACCTTCCCTCCATCATAAGGTCAGAAATGGGGATGTTCGCTGATGATTGCACAGTGTTCAGTTCCATTCGCAACCCCTCAGATAATGAAGCAGTCCGTGCCAGCATGCAGAAAGACTTGGACAACATCCAGGCTTGGGCTGATAAGTGGCAAGTAACATTCACGCCAGACAAGTGCCAGGCAATGACCATCTCCAACAAGAGAGAGTCTAACCACCTCCCCTTGACATTCAATGGCTTTACCATCACCGAATCCCCCATCTTCAACATCCTGAGGGTCACCATTGACCAGAAACTTAACCGGACCAGCCACATAAATACTGTAGCTGCAAGAGCAGGTCAGATGCTGGGTATTCTATGGCGAGTGACTCACCTCCTGATTCCCCAAAGCACTGTGGGAGAACCTTCACCACACGGACTGCAGCGGTTCAAGAAGGCAGCTCACCACCACCTTCTCAAGGGCAATTGGGGATGGGCAATAAATGCTGGCCTCGCCAGCAACGCCCACATTCCATGAACGAATAAAAAAAAAGTTGAAATTTTCAAAACTCAGATGGATAGATTTCTGTTGGTTAAGGGTACCAAGGGATATGAAAAAATGCGAGTGAATGTGTAAATGGAGTTGAAGTACATATCAGCCATGATCTAATTGAATGACTTTAATGGAAAGGAAATTCGGGCGGGGTGTATATGGGCTGCCGACCCCATATCGTCCATTTTATGCCATCACCAATAGTTAATATTACCCTCAATGCCTTGGAAAGAGAATTTAGGCTGATACTTCATTGAGAGAGCTGTGATTAGAGGTTCTGTCTTTCAGATGAAATGTTAAACTGTGGTTCTGGCATGACCGTTCAGGTGGCACTATTGGAAAAGAGCCGGGATCTGTATTGGCCAATATTCACTCCTCAACCAAAAACACATTAATACCTCATTCATCTTATCTAATGCTTTTGGGACTTTGCTGTGTGCAAATTGGCTGCCGTGTTTGCCAACAGTGACAACACTTCTAAAGTAAATCACTGGCAGTGAAGCACTTTGGGACGTCTTGAGGTCATGATAAGGTAGTCTATAAATTCACGTTCTTTATTTATTCCACAGGACACAATGGATTCCTGCGCTACTGGGGCCAGAGAGGGAGGCTGTTGTCTGTGTAGGTTTGTGTCTTAGAGGTGCAGGGGTGAATGAATATTCTGGCATTTCGACTTGATTGCTTTTGGGGATCAGGGACTTTTTAATGCTGGATTTTCCCTTCGACGATTACACAGGTGTCAAGTCCATGATAAAAGTAGATTGTGCAGTGTCTGTGAAAGGAGTGGGTCAGGAGTTGAATGCTCTTTTCTTGTCCCTTTGCTTCCCCTGTTCCTTCTAATGATTCAGGTTCTGTTGGGACCATGAACCGGTGGAATGTATCCTGTCTAGGCTATGAATTACAATGTAAATTTACGTCTTGGAGTTTTTCACTTGATTACCTCTGGGCATGAGGGAGAAACTTCATAGCTTCCTCACTGTTGAAGGTTTTACCTCGCCATCCTCTGGATATTAAATAAATCAGCAGAGATCACAACAAGTGTGAACTGTACATAGTCCACTGCAATAAGTGGTCTTGATGGGCTGAATTGAGGATGACACATTCTGCCAAATCCAAAAACCAGAAAGACTTACAGAGAGGAAGTCTTGGTTTTTTCTGTGATTGGCTAGCCTTGCTGTCAATCGTAAGGAAAAAAATCTTAGGGGCCGAAATGCCAGTGGCCAGGGAGGGCGGAGGACAGGCAGATGGCCTGCACGGGGGGGGCAGAATTTGTTGCAAGGCTCAGAATCACCGAGATTCTGCCCCATTTATTTCTCAACCCAAATTCCGGTAAGCGAGAGTTATATTCTGTAGCGATTGTTTTACAGCCGAATGGCTTGCTTGGCCAATTTGGAGGGCATTGAGAGTCAACTACATATTCTGGGACTGGAGTCACGTGTAGGCTACAGCTAGATAGGGTGGCAGGCTCCTCTCCCTGAGTCCCTGAGATACTGCAGGAATTCTGTCCATTAAACCCTGGTTAGACCCAACAGAACTCTCACCAGCTGAAAGCTGGCATGAGTTGTGTTGAGAGCCCTCGGATTACACTAGAGAAAGGTAATTGATCCTGGGGGAGATTGATCACTTTTTCCATTCTGTCCATTTAATCCCTGTGGGAAGAAGAAGCATTTTAAAATCTTGGATTACTCGGCTCTTCAAGAGCCCTCTCATCCTCCATCGGAGACAAATGACGCCATTCCGATTTTCCGGACTGTTGTCGGGGTGGGACCTCTGATGTGCCAATGCAGATTTGGACTTTCTGCTTTGCTTATAGTACTGAACGTATCCCTAGGATTCACGATGGGGTCTTCATTGCAGGCCACGGGAAGATGGAAGTTTCACAGCACCACACTTCCACTGGCGGAGTGGGACTCCTGGAATTTCAAACTTGTACTTTTTTTTAATTCATTCTCAGGATGGGGTATGACCAGCATTTATTGCCCATCCCTAGTTGCTGAGAGAAGGTGGTGGTGAGCTTTCTTTTTGCACTACTGAGTGGCTTGCTCGGCCACTTCAGAAATCAATTAAGAGTCAACCATATTGGTGTGGGACTGGAGTCACATATAGGCCAGACCAGGTAAGGACAGCAGGTTTCCTTCCCTAAGGAACATTAGTGAACCAGTTGGGTTTTTATGACAATCTGTCATCTTCACTTTTACTGATACCAGCTTTTTATTTCCAGATTTTTTAAACTGAATTCAAATTCTCAAACTGCCATGGTGCATTATCAGTCCAGGCCTCTGGATTACTAGTCCAGTAACATAACCACTACTCTACCATAACCTCCCAACCAACCAAAAATCTGCTTGAGATGCCTGTAAATTGGATCAAGTATAACCTTATATTAACTGCTTGCATGCGCAGGAATGCGCCCCCTACAGGTAATGTTCAGACTATTTTATTTCTTAAGAAGCAATTTGGAAAGCTGGACTGATTAGCAAGGAATTACTTTATTCATTTCAATACTTTTGGTATTACTTAAATATTAAAATATATATTTCAGAAAATATTCGGTGATGTGGCCGTGGGTCATTTGCTGAGAGCCAGTTAGTTGCCGCGTTATACTGTATGTGAGAGACAGCTAAAATTGTGGGGCTTTGCTTTAGGAGAAGTTAGGATAACTGTACAATCAAATAGGCCTAAAGTTGCAATGTTTATGAGGGGTAATGTGGGAGTTGAACGCAGCTGAATACAGCTAAGGGGCTGTTTAGCTAGGAAACTGGATAAGAACTGGAACACACCCCACTACCCCCCCCCCAACCCCCACCACCCCCCCCAACACACACACACACACACACACACACAAAAACACATGCACAAAACTCACACAGCACAAAGACACACAACATAAACAAAATGATTTTTGCTGTCAAGTGTACATTTACATCAAAATACATTTACACCCCTCTGGAGTAATGAACTGTCTGGCCAACTATAGGCTAAATGTCTATTCTCATTTGATATTTCCTTATGTTAGCTACATAGGAACATAGGAATTGCTAGACGAAGAAAGACTAAGGTCCATCTAGTTCGCCTTCTACCATCCTGGTAGTTGTATGATACATCGATAGTAAAGTTGCTGACTAATCATAGCAATCAATCTCTATCAATTAGTTTACAACAGACCCAGACTTGAGACAAGGAAAACCCCTGTGATGGAGAGCTTTGGGAACCATAGGTCTAAAGTCACCTGTTCCTCCTATGCTTGCTAAATTTACAACATGCCATGTCTTAAATTACTCATCTACTGTATCCCAAAAGGTTATTTTCTGAAAGAAATCTATCTAATTTGCATTTGAATGAATCAATGCTAACTGCCTGATACATAGATTGATCACTCGCTCACTGAAATAATATTTCTGCAGATTAGTTTGATTAGTATCAACATGATTCCAAATATTTCAAGGAGATTGCCAGAACAGTTATGAAACTATGAGGATGCTGAAATATCAGTGGAACTTGTACCCCCAGTCAGGATGGTGGAAACACATGAAAATCTCCACCACAAGGTAAAATGCCTTTTAAAATCATCCCGGTGCAAGAATTACATATGGCAAAAGTCCGTATATCAGTATAAACTATTTGCCGTCTGTTCCGTACAAACATTCTCTCAAGGCTTCAAATGTTGGAATAATATTACAATACAACACATGTCACGGGACTTCTGCTTCTTTGCTTTGTAATAATTGACGTTAAAAAGAAAATAAATCAAATTTGAGAAGGGATCATGTTGTAAGATTTAACACCATCACTGCATGAATTGTAGCCATTGGCTGCGCCACTTCTGACTCGTCGTATGCTCGCTGATTAGAAAACCAGGAAATGTTGGCATGATCTCGCCATTGGGATTCAGGGTGCACGATGGTCATTGTTTCAACAAGTTGGCAAATTGGTAACAAGGAGGTGTAAGCTCAGGATTATCATTAGGAGAATGAAAGGGGAAAGATAGAAGGACAGAAAGAAAGGATGAAAGAGCTTGCATTTATATAGCACCTTGTCACATACCCAGGATGTCTCAAACGTGTCACAACCAAAAAATTACTTTTGAATCGCAGTCACTTATTTAGTACACAAATCTAGCAACCAATTGTACACGGCAAGGTCCCACAAACAGCAAACTAGTTCATCTGTTTTTTTTCTGGTGGTGTTGGTCGAGAGAGAACTGCCAGGACACCAGAAGAACTTTCTGCCCTTCTTAAATAGTGTCATGGGATCTATTATGTCCACCTCAGCAGGCAGACAGAAGATATTTTCTCAGCCAAAGGGTCACCAGAACATGGAATGCTTTGGCATAAGTAGCTATTGAGGCCGAGACGACAACATCATTTAAAATGGAATTTGACAAGAACATAAAAGAATACAGGGAAAAGCCAGTAGATTAGAGTAGATCATTCCAGTTGAAGATTAAGCACCAGCATAGGCTTGAAGGGCTGAGTGACCTCGTTATTGAGGAGTCCTGGACTAGAGATTGAACCTTTAATGCCATTCTGAACCAGGACCCCGAAAGTGCACTGGCCTCTTCCTTCACCAGGACCTCGAAACTGTGGCAACTCTCTATTCCCCCTCAGTCTTCCCTTCCTCTTACAATCTGCAGGTTTTTAAAACCCAAGCTCGTTGAGTACTCAATTACTGCTTTGTGATCAGACTCCTCTTGTCTCCCACTCTTTTCAACCTTGGCGATGACCTGCACCTTGGCCCTCCATTTAGGTTTCTTAATTTAACAAAAAAAACACACGACCTTTCAGGAATGGGCTGCGGTTTGGAACTGAAGATAATATGTCAAAGTTTCGATGAAAATAACTGACTCAGGCTTAGTAACATATTGTGGAACACTTACTGGACTACATCCCATGCTATTTATCATTCTTATTGTTTATTTCAATATTAAACTCATGGCTTCCATTTATCCCAGGGAGAGGACCTGCAACACATTCCATCTAAACCTTCCCCCCCACCCACCCCACAACCATCATCAAACACAAGAATTGCTGACAGAGAGCCAGGAACTAAAAGTAACTTTTATAAATCAAAAATGACTTCAGATTTCAGGTGCCAGAAAGTGGCAGAACATGGGCCTACTGCCTGGTTTTTTTAATTCATTCATGGGGTGTCGGCATCACTGGCAAGGCCAGCATTTATTGCCCATTCCTAATTGCCCTTGAGAAGGTGGTGGTGAGCTGCCTTCTTGAACCGTGTGGTGAAGGTTCTCCCACAGTGCTGTTAGGAAGGGAGTTCCAGGATTTTGACCCAGCAACGATGAAGGAACGGCGATATATTTCCACGTCAGGAAGGTGTGTGACTTGGAGGGGAACGTGCAGGTGGTGGCATTCTCATGCGCCTGCTGCCCTTGTCCTTCTAGGTGGTAGAGGTCGCGGGTTTGGGAAGTGCTGTCGAAGAGGCCATTGGCGAGTTGCTGCAATGCAGCCACGGTGCACCGGTGATGGAGGGAATGAATGTTTAAGGTGGTGGATGGGGTGTCAATCAAGCGGGCTGCTTTGTCCTGGATGGTGTCGAGCTTCTTGAGTGTTGTTGGAGCTGCACTCATCCAGGCAAGTGGAGAGTATTCCATCACACTCCTGACTTGTGCCTTTAGATGGGGGAAAGGCTTTGGGGAGTCAGGAGGTGAGTTACTAACCACAGAATACGCAGCTTCTGACCTGCTCTTGTAGCCACAGTATTTATGTAGCTGGTCAAGTTATGTTTCTGGTCAATGGTGACCCTCAGGATGTTGATGGTGGGGGAGTCGGTGATTGTAATGCCGTTGAATGTCAAGGGGAGGTGGTTAGACTGTCTCTTGTTGGAGATGGTCAGTGCCTGGCACTTGTCTGGCGCGAATGTTACTTGTCACTTATCAGCCCAAGCCTGGATGTTGTTCAGGTCTCGCTGCATGCCGGCACAGACTGCTTCATTATTTGAGGGGTTGCGAATGGAACTGAACACTGTAATCATCAGCGAACATCCCCACTTCTGACCTTATGATGAAGGGAAGGTCATTGATGAAGAAGCTGAAGATGGTTGGGTCTAAGACACTGCCCTGAGTAACTCCTGCAGCAATGTCCTGGGGCTGACATGATTGGCCTCCAACAACCACTACCATCTTCCTTTGTGCTAGGTATGATTCCAGTCACTGGAGAGTTTTCCCCTGATTCCCATTGACTTCAGTTTTACTAGGGCTCCTTGATGTCAAGGGCAGTCACTCTCACCTCACCTCTGGAATTCAGCTCTTTTGTCCATGTTTGGACCAAGGTTGTAATGAGGTCTGGAGTCTGGCGGAACTCAAACTGAGTATCGGTGAGCAGGTTATTGGTGAGTAAGTGCCGCTTGATAGCACTGTCGACAACACCTTCCATCACTTTGCTGGTGATCGAGAGTAGACTGATGGGGCGGTAATTGGCTGGATTGTATTTGTCCTGCTTTTTGTGGACAGGACATACTGTTATTATTTACTGTTATTATGTGGAGTTCTCCACATTTCACAGTGAGGAGCCTGAGGTGAGACCTGTCCCCAAAATGTATTGGAGTTGATTTTTTTTTTAATTCATCCTGGCCCTCAGGAGGTGAGCATCTCTGGCAAGGCCGACATTTATTGCCCATCCACTAGTTGCACTGAGAGAATGGTGGTGGGACTTCTTCTTGAAGTGCTGGTACAGATTTGATACAACTGAGTGGCTTGCTAGGCCGCTTCAGGGGGCAGTTAACAGTCAACCATGTTGGTGTGGGACTGGAGTCACATATAGGTCTGACTGGGTAAGGAGAGCCGGTTTCCTTCCCTAAAGGACATTAGTGAACCAGTTGGGTTTTTATGACAATCCAACAGCTTCATGTCATCCGAGAGTTTTTTATTTCCAGAATTTTTTAAACTGCATTCACATGCTCAAACTGCCATGACGAGATTTGAACTCACGTTCTCTGATTATTAGTCCAGACCTCTGGATTACTAGTCCACTGACATACCCACTACCTTACTGTACCAATCTATAATCGGAGATGAACTAGATCTCTGAGGTCACCTTCTGCACCTGAGCTAGTCCTGTGCATCTCATGGAAACAGGGCTTTGGGTCAAATTGACAGAGGCCTGGGCCTAGTGTTATGGCCTGTCATGAAGGGGTGGGGAAATGGGCATTAGAGTGAAGGGGTGGGGGCTCAAGGAAGATATTTTAAATATATAAATAGAGGACTTCAGTTTGATGGTAACTTTTTACATTTTCTTTTTCTCGCCAATTTTCTAGAATCATATAAGATCCAACATTCGAATTTCAAAGCCAAAGCAAATAAAACCCAATCTTGTCTGAGAACAACTCATGCATCTGCAGAACAGGCGTGTATGGAAACATTCCTTCTCCCCACTTCTTAATTGTTCTCAATACTGTTTCAATGGGGAGCTCTTCTGCACTGTGAGAACATTAATGATGCTTTTCTGATTTCAATAGACACCTATAACCATTTTCTCTCCCCTAAATGTTTTTTTTAATCTCCTGAAGGCACTGACTCACACTGGGGTATGATTGTATATGCACATGTAATATTCCAGCACCTCACACCAAACCGTCAGCCCTGGCAGGTTTGAGTTTAGACAGTGAGTGCCAGAAGGCTGTTTGACTGCGGGAGGCATCACAATCAAACCTGATCCTGTCCTAGCCTGGCAACCACACACACATACAAATACATGCATGCAAACAGACATACATGAGTACACACACATGCCTACATACACGTGTCTGCATGTACACATGCTCATGTGGACACAAAGGATCCAACACACACTTCTAACTGAGAATAAATGGAAAATCTGCATTTGGGTGGTTAGAACATGGAATGCTTTATGACAAACTGTTGTTGAAATAGAGCCCATAAATTATTTTTAAAAGGGAATTAGAGAATTGCTTGAAAAAGAGAAACAATAAAGGGTATAGTGAGCGAGCAGGAGAATGGGATTTGACAAGGTGGGATATTAAAGGATATGGGAAGTTAGCAGGAGATTGGGATTAGACTAGGTGGGACATTAAAGGGTATGAGGAGCGAGCAGGATAGTTGGATTAGATTGGGTGGTATATTAAAGGGTATGGGAAGAGCAGGATGCTGGGATTAGACTAGGTTTGATATTAAAGGGTATGGGGAGCGAGCAGGAAAATGGGATTAGACTAGGAGGATATTAAAGGGTATGGGGAATGAGCAAGAGAGTATGATTAGACAAGGTGGGAATTATAGGGTATGGGGAGCGGGATTAGAGTAGGTCGGATATTAAAGGGTATGGGGATTGTGATTAGACTAGGTGTGATATTAAAAGGTATGGGAAGCGAGCAGGAGAATGGGATTAGACTAGGTGGGATTTAAAGGGATGGGAAGCAAGCTGGAGAGTGGAATTAGATTGGGTGTTATATTAATGGGTATGGGAAGCAAACCTTTGGATGTGATATTAAAGGGTATGAGGAGTAAACAGGAGAGTGGGATTAGACTAAATGGGAATTAAAGAGTATGGGGAGTTGGCAGGAGAGCTGGATTAAACTAGGTGAGATATTAAAGGGATTTGACTCGGTGCGATATTAAAGGTTATGTTGAGTGAATAGGAGAGTGGGATTAAAGTAGATGGGATATTAAAAGATATAGGGAGCAAGCAGGAGAGTGGGATTAGACTAAATGGAAATTAAAGGGAATGTGGTGTGGGCAGGAGAGCAGGATCAGACTAGGTGGGATATTAAGGGGAATGGGAATTGGGATTAGATTGGTGGGATATTAAAGGATACGTTGAGTGAGCAGGAGAGTGGGATTAGAGTAAGTGGCTCATGTGGAGAAAACCACCGGCACAGACTTGATGAGCCAAGTATCCTATTTCTGTGCTGGAATATTCCATGATTCTGTGATTTATATAGGAATTTATCACATCTCTCAAAAACATCTCAAAGCATTCACATTAAATGAATTACTGCTTTGTAGGCAAATGTGGCAGCCATTTTGCACACAGTTAGATTCCACAAGCAGAAGTAAAATGAATGACCAGTTCATTTCATTTATTTTTGTTGTTGTGTTGGTTGAGGGATAAATGTGGCTTAGGACACCGGGATAACTCCCCAGCTCCTCTCAAATAGTGTCATGGAATCTTTTTTGTTCCTCTCATCCAAAGGATGGCACCTCTGACAATGCAGCATTCCCTCAGCCGTGCACTAGTTTCAACCCAAATTAAGTACTGAAAGCTAATACAAAAGTGACTTCTCAGAGATCGGGATCAGTGCTGGAATGAACGAGGAGCCAGAAATATCTAGCAAATAATGACCATGTGATCCAGGAGTCAGACCCTTCAGGAGAGGAAGGAAGAAAGGAGAACACTGGAAAAAAATATAATAAATGATAAATTCTGACTAACACCCAGCAGGCATGGCCTGAAGGTCCAGCATGGAGGGGCACAGTTAACCATCAAGCATCCCAAGCTGGCTCTGGCTTCAGTTGTATAGAGCCTTGGCTAGACCCATCTGGTGTACTACATTCAGTTCTGGGCATCGCACCTCAGGAAGGATATATTGGCCTTGGAAGGGTACAGCATAGATTCATCAAAATGATACCGAGGCTTAGAGGGTTAAATTATGAAGGCAGGTTGCATAAACTTGGTTTGTATTCCCTTGAGTTTAGAAGATTGAGGGGTGATCTAATCGAGGTATTTAAAATGACAAAAGGATTCGATAGGGTAGATACAGAGAAACTATTTCCTCTGGTGGGAAAATCCAGAACAAGAAGGCACAATCTTAAAATTAGAGTTAGGCCATTTAGGGGTGAAATCAGGAAGAATTTTTCACACAAAGGGTAATGGAAATCTAGAACTCTCTCCCACAAAAGGTTTTGGATGCTGGGTCAATTGTAAGTTTAAAGACTGAGATCGCTAGATTTTTGTTAAGGGCATCAAGGGATATGGATCAAAGGCAGGTAAATGGAGTTGAGGTACAGATCAGCCATGATCTGATAGAATGGCGGAACAGGCACAAGAGGCTGAATGGCCTACTCCTATTCCTATGTTCCCATGGCCAGATCGGGCTTGGCTGTGGTGCCATCCTTAAAACAAATAAAAAAGAAAGACTTGCATTTATATGGTGCCTTTCATGACCTCAGGATGTCCCAAAACTCTTTACAACCCATGATGCACTTTTCGAAGTGTAGTCACTGTTGGAAACGTGGCAGCCAACTTGCACACAGCAATTTGCCACAAAATCTTTTACATCCACCTAATGGAGCCTTGGTTTAACATCTCATCCAAAAGACGGCACCTCCGACAGTGCAATACTCCCTCATTGCTGCACTAACGTGTCAGTCTAGATTTTGTGCTCAAGTCTCTGGAGTGGAACTTGAACTCACAACCTTCTGACTCAGAGGCAAGCCACGGCTAACACCAAATAGTCTGTTGAATTTCAATGTCCAAGCTCACAAATGTCATCTCGGGTGAGGCTAGCTGTCATCTGTGGAGCTGCACTGTAATAGGAGTCAGTGCCTGCAAGGGAGGAGGGGAGAAAGTTGAAATAGAATACTTGTAAATATCATTTATGTTAAGAAATGGGTTCATACAAGTCAGTGCTGAATCAGACATAGCATCTGCAGCAGTGGCTAACCTATCAGGGCAGCATCGAGGGGAGCTCTGGAAGCAAATGTTATGAGGAAATGACCCTGAGGGGAGCTCAACGCTCTTCACTGAGGTGAAAGCACCAATTTAAATGAAGAAAAAAATGACAAGACTTTTTGACCTATTATTACTTAATTTCCTGAATTCTACCAGGCCTCTTGGGATTTTTCACACGAGTGGCCAGTTCCTCTGTTGCGACACTGCATAAGCCAATTAGCAAACGAGATGCAGTAAACTGTGAGACATTAACCTTGTCACACGTAGTGACACACTGCAGGAATGCTACAGTGAAGCCTCGCAAGGCAACGGCCTTTCCTAATGTTCTTTTAATTAGCTCAGAGATAGTGATAGACTATTTCCTGTTCAAGTTCACGGAACTTGCTGAGCCAATTGAAAGAAAAAATAGCAATAAAGTGAAGAAGAATTCTATTAACTTAACTCTTCAGAGACTAAAAAGACTCCATCTGGATCATAAAAGGAACTTGCATTTAAATTGTGCCTTTCATAACTTCGGGATGTCCCAAATTGCTTAACCGCCAAGTAAGTACTTTTGAAGTATACTCACTGTTGTAATGTAGGAAATGCAGCAGCCAATTTGCGCACAGCAAAGTCCCACAAACAGCAATGAGATAATAATCAGATAATCTGTTTTAGTGATGTTGGCTGAGGGATAAATATTGGCCAGGATACCGGGGAGAACTTCACTGCTCTTCTTCGAATAGTGTCATGGGGTCTTTTACGTCCACCTGAGAGGGAAGGCCAGGGTTCGGTTTAATGTCTCATCCAAAAGATGGCACCTCTGACAGTGCAGCATCGCTCCCTCAGTACTGCACTGAAGCGTCAGCCTGAATTACATGCTCAAGGCTCTGAAGTGGGGCTTGAAAGCACAACCACCTGATTCAGAGGCAAGAGTGTTGCTACTGAGCCAAGGCTTGATGCCACAATATAAGGCACTATGCACTTACTCAAGAGAAGGACATTATTGCCTCCAAGCTGGTACAGAGGGGGCAACAAAGATAATCCTGAATAAGAGTTTTTGAGCTCTGAGGATAGGTTAAGGAAGTTGGTCTTATTTTCTTTGGAGAAAAGGAAATTTTGAAGTTGTTTGAGATTATGAAGGGAACTGACAAAACGAATCCAGGCAAATAATTCACTATAGTGAAGTGCCAAATACCTGGGGACATGAAATGGGAAAGATAGGAGTCAGAACGGAAGTCAGGTGAGACCTTTTCACCCGACAGATAACAAAGTTGATGAATAAGTTACCAGGGATGTCCTTTGAAATATAAATGAGACCACCAATGTGTTTAGATAGTTGTAAACAATTTTACAACACCAAGTTATAGTCCAGCAATTTTATTTTAAATTCACAAGCTTTCGGAGGCTTCCTCCTTCGTCAGGTGAACGATGTGACATCGTTCACCTGACGAAGGAGGAAGCCTCCGAAAGCTTGTGAATTTAAAATAAAATTGCTGGACTATAACTTGGTGTTGTAAAATTGTTTACAATTGTCAACCCCAGTCCATCACCGGCATCTCCACATCGTGTTTAGATAGAAAAGGGATAGGGTAAGAAGGTGAGTGGGTGATGTTGAGCTATGAAAATGGGATGGGCTTGTTGTGTTTCTAGTCTTTTCCTGTTCTTAAAATAAATGATGTTGTTATGGTGGCTAACACAGTTTGTATTGGCTGACCAATTTTTCACCTCTCTAATCCTAGAAGGAGCATTCAATTCCCAAACCTGTCAAGGTTTAGTTAAAGAATATGACTAGCATTCCACAGCATCTTAGTCTGAAAACAACTCAGCCTTGCTCATATTGTTACACTGGTTTACAATTTCATTTTCTGTTACTATGGAAGTCCATCATATCTTGTTTCCATTCTCACTAAAACCATCAGGGCAGTACCCTGATTCTCAATGATATGTCACGACCTCCAGAATGTGTCCTTATTGAACAGTAAGCCCAGAATGTGTCCTTATTGAACAGTAGATGGTAACTTTAATTGCATTTTCAACCCTATTAACATGGTACCTCCCTCATGCTTGGCACAATTTCACTGGACAGGGGCCATTTTGTGCTATAAGCCCTTGCCAACTAGAAGCTGAATTGAGATTACTCAAACTCATTTCATATTAAATTCTAAAGCTAACAGAGATCAAGAACTTTCATCCTTCTGGTCCAGGTTGGATTTGGATAAGACATCAAAGAAAAAAGGCCAGTGTCTAATCCAGTGCACCTACCAGTCCCCTCATGTTGAGTGGCCAATCTAATGAACAGGATCCCTAGCGAGATTGTAGAAGCAGTTAGTATTGATTCATTCAAATGCAAGTTAGGTAAATTTCTTTCAGAAAGTAACATTTTGGGATAGAGTATATGAGTAATTTGAGATCTGACATGCGGTGAGTGTAGCGAGTTTGGGAGGAACAGGTGACTTTGATTGCATGGTTCCCAAAGCTCGCCAACATTGGGTCATGTCTGGGTCTGTGTTGACTAGTTGATAGAAATTGGTTGCTATGATTAGACAAAAACTTCATTATCTTTGTATCATGGACTACCAGGATGGTAGAAGGCAAACTACATGGACCTTGGTCTTTTTTCAACTAGCAATTCTTATGTTCCTATGTTAACTGCACTTTGAAACCATTTATAGGGTCTGATTCAGTGACTTTCCTAAGTAACTTCTTGCACAACTCTGTCGCCCACTTTAGCTGAGAAAGTTCCTCCTTTCTTACTTCCAGCTTTGTAATTGTAATTTTAAACTTATGTTACCAGGTATTTTAACCTTCTGCCATAGCAAACTGGGCCTGGATCAGCCTTCTCAACTCCCTTCATAATCTTGAAAACTTCAACTGAAGTCTTTATTTTCTGAAGAAACTGCTGGACAGTGAGAGCCATGAGCTACATTAATGGTGACTATCGGGTTTCTGGCACCCTCCCTGGTAGTGAAGGCAGTGAAGGATGTCATGACAGGATGTATCAAGGGACGTGGCCAAGATAAAATGTTAAGCCGAGACCACATCTGCCCTTTCAGGTGAACGTTAAAGAAGCAGTATACAAACATTTATCCCTCAACCTACACCTAAAACAGATGATCTGGTCATCTATTTTATTGCTGTTGTGGCACCTTGCTGTACGCAAATTGGTTGCCACGTTTCCTACATTAAAACAGTAACTCTTGGAAAGCACTTAATTGGCTGTGAAGCTCTTTGGGACATCCTGAGGGAGTGCCCTATTGTCGGAGGTGAAAGACGTGTAGAAATGCAGCTCTTTCTTTTTTTGAAACTGATTATCCGGTCATTTATCTCATTGCTATTTGTGGGATCATGCTATGTGCAAATTGGCTGCCACATTCCCTACATTACAACAGTGACTATACTTCAAAAGTACTTCACTGGCTGTGAAGCTCTTTGGGACATCCAGAGGACTCTATATAAATGCTAGTTTGTTCTTTCTTCCTTTCCCACCTTTCAAAAGCCTGATTTCTCTCCCACTTTAGCCTAAGGTTCTCAGGTCTCCTTGGAAAATGCTTTGGCGCTGTTAAATGACAAGAACTATATAAGTGCACGTTGTTGCTGCTAACTGCTAAGAGCTGTATGCCGGTGGGAGTGGGAGAGTTCAACTCAATCTCCGATTTCCCTTCCATTACAAAAATTACCCAGCGGACTCACCGTGAGGGGAATAACAGGGAAACAATAGGTCTGAACGGATACACTAATTCAATGATAAATGGGAATTTGGATTGAATCCAGATCCAGGCAGATGAAACTTGGATCATCCACTTCCATATATGAATTATTGAATTAAATTGTTAGATAAATGAATCTCAGTGACACAGCTTTTCCTGCTCTCAAATATCAGCCAGTCTGCTAAACTGAATTCACAACCAACCCACTTTACAGGGTGCAGACACAGACATGGAGCCCAGTGAGAGGTAAGAGAGAAAAATACTGAATTAACAAAAAAACTGGAACAGCACCCACCAGTGAGCCATACAGAACAGACAAGTCCCAGGTTCAATCTCCAGTCTGTGATGATTCAGCAGAGTAAGGAGCCTACAACTGGCAGCTCCCCTGGGCTAGAGAGAGGAAACGATATCGGCCAGGGTTTCTGCTCCTGATCCCTATCCACTAATCCCTGGTCCTGAGGTCATGAAAGGTGCTATATAAATGCAAGTCTTTCTTTAAAACAGATTATCTGGTCATTTAACTCATTGCTGTTTGTGGATTCTTGCTGTGTGCAAATTGGCTGCTGTGCTTGCCTACAAAATAACAGTAACTAACTTTAAAAATACTTCATTGGCTACAAAGTTGAGGGAGGACCGTTGGCCCAGACACTGGGAGAATTGCCTGCGGTTCTTCAAATAGTGGCGTGGGATCTTTATCGTCCATATGAATTACTTCACAAGATGGTGCTCCAGTTTAATGTCTCATTTGAAGGATGGCACCTCTGACAATGGGGCACTCCCTCAGTGCTGCACTGGAGAGTCCTAATTTATGCACGCTAGTCCTCATGTGGGCTGCAAGTCCACCACTATCTTACATGGAGAGCTACCAACTGAGCCAAACTGACACATTAATCAGCAGAATGACACAATTTGATTGTCACTCACTCCCGTCTTTCCCAGGCGTTCAGAACCTGCGAGGTCCACCATGTTGAGCTTTGAGGTCAAGTACTTGACTTCTGAAGCCTCCTTCCATCGAGTCTGCAAACAAAGGAGGAGAATTAAAGAGTATCCACATAACGAGGCTTTCCTTAAAAACAGAAACTACTGAAAATGGTCAGTAGGACAATCAGCAACTGAAAGAGGCTGCACTTCAAAAGAAACTCATTGTCTGTGAAGTGCTATGGGATGTGAAACGTGTGCTATAAATACAAATTCTTTCTTCATAGAACTGTGCCTTAGCAAGGAACTGCCATAGAAATGAGGGATGTAAAAAAATGATTCTGGATCTGATCCGATTAAATAAAAGTGCAATTCCTCCAAGAGTTGTTCTGTTGAACACTGTGCAATCTCCTTTCACCCTGGAACATGTTAACCTTTTATGTTTGAAAAAAAAATCTTTTATTTAATTCTCATGTTATCTCTGAATTTATGCATTGTGTAACTATCCAGGGAACAGAGAGTCAGGCTGATTTACCACTAGTAATTAATGTATCTGGTAGAGGTGACCGTATCCTTTATTACCATCTGACTGCTATTTGTTCAAGGACCATAAAATCCTGTCCTTTTTATAGCGAGAAGCCATTTCAGTGCATTTTGTGCACGGGCTGCTTCTTGCGGAAAACTCTTCAATTCCCTTTTTATGTCCATCCCCCCTGTAGATTCAAGGATGGGAAATATTGAACCTGTTATACACTAACCTGACAGCTCCCAAAAAAGATGATCATGGAAACGGTTTGAGGAAAGCACATCCTATTCCCACTAGCTGTAGAATGGGTCATGCTTTGCATTGGTCACAAGCCAGTTCATTCACGGCACTGTCTCACGAGGATACTGTTCTACAAGTAGAAATGCAATTATTATCCGTAAGTGAGACAATTTCTTGATAAGATCCAGACTGTCTTTCTTTCTCCACTGATTTCTCCCCTTCCCTTTTCTCTTCTCATGTCAATGAGTCATGAGACAGTACTATTCCATGAGCAGAGATTGCCTCCAGTAATTTGCCAAGGGTAGTGATTATGGCACAAGGCTAGAAACCTGGGATATCACCCAGAGCTGGTCCCATTCCACACACAAACGATGTTTCCACCGCACTTCCGGCGCAGTAATGCTGGCAAGGTGAAGCAGCTACAGGGAAATTCCCAATCATAGAGGTTGTGAGTTCTAGTACCAGCATGATGAATCTGGCCTGCACTTGACTCCAGTACCACACTATGTGGTTGACCTTTATTGTCCTCTGAAGTGGCCACTCAATTGGAATGAGCAAGAAGGCAGCCCACCACCGCCACCTTCTCAGGACAACTAAGGATGGGACTTCTCACCTCCTGAGAGCAAATTTTAAAATGTGGTCATTCTTCCTGAGAGACTGTGAGCATTTGGGAGATTAATTACCTTTTCAGGTAGGTCAATTGAAATTTTCAAGACTGAAATCAATAGAATTTTGTTAGGTAAGGGTATCAAGGGATTATGTGTCAAAGATGGGTAAATAGGATCCAGGTATAGATCAGCCATGATCTAATTGAATGGCGGAACAGGCTTGAGGGGGTGAATAGCCTACTCCTATGTTCAGTTTCAAATCTCTCATGGCCTCGCCCCTCCCTATCTCTGTATCCTTCTCCAGCTTTACAATCCTCCAAGAACTTTATGTTCCTCCAACTCTGACCTCTTGTACATACCCCACTCTCTTCACCCAACCACTGGCAACTGTGCCTTCATCCATCTAGGCCGTAAGCTCTGGAATTCCCCCCAAACCCCTCTGCCTCTCTACCGCCCTCTCCTCCTTTAAGACCC
The DNA here is from genome assembly GCF_035084215.1 of Heptranchias perlo. Taxonomy (NCBI): domain Eukaryota; kingdom Metazoa; phylum Chordata; class Chondrichthyes; order Hexanchiformes; family Hexanchidae; genus Heptranchias; species Heptranchias perlo. The sequence goes on along the minus strand of NC_090327.1, from coordinate 35,812,737 downwards.
CTTTTAAAACCCATCTCTTTGACCAAGCTTTTAGTCAAACTTCCTAATATCTCCTTCTTTGGCTTGGTGTTGATTTTTGTCTGATTATACTTCTGTGAAGCACCTTGGGATGTTTTTTTCTACATAAAGGCGCTATATGAATCCAAGTTGTTGTTAATGTCGTCGGCATTGTTAACCTGGCTGATTGTTTCCCCTTCCTGAGCCCAAGTTGCTGAAGCCAGTTGTAGTAATCCTTACTGGCTGCCCAGCTAACCCAGCACAGACCTGGGATTAAAGCTGGGACCTTCCTGGTCCGTAGAGCTCAGTTGCGTACCAGACTGTGCAATTATGCATCCAGCTATCAGGCGGAGGTACTTTTTTCTATTTACCTCTTCTTTATTCCCCCGTGTCTGTGCTGCCCAATCTATTGCCTCCACGTGACAGGTACACAAGTACTCCTGCTGTCGTCAGGGATTGGCCCACATAAGATGTCAACTTTCCAAAGGGCAAAATTCAGACCAGGGGCAAGATACAAAAAAGGAATCCATTCTGATGTTGTTTGACGTTCATCACCTCAAACAACATCGGCAAATAAATAAATGTTTCGACAGATTCCCAGTTGGCAGGATTGTGTTAGTTAAACATCCGTGTGTCAATGCAGCCAAAAACAACTGCACCAAGTGGATGAACTCAACCGATTGAAACTTCAAACAAACAGTTTATTGGTTTGGATGAGCTTTATTTACTCAGTGACTAAATGATGTGATGCCCTGGTTGCAATCATACAGAGCAAATAAACAGCCAATAACAGAGTGTACTAGGCCTCAGGATCCAAGATACAGCTATGCGTTTACATATAAAAGTCTTGAGTCTAGCATATGTCTATCATACTCTATTGCATCACATCCCATTATGTCACACTAGAGACATCACACTTTAAACCTCACATTTCAAAGTCTCAAAAGCATTAAAAATAAGAAACAAAACCAGCAATTTCCTCCAGGCTGCTCTCCAAAGGCGGTCTCTAGGTTTACAAACAAGGCCATAGACAGGCTGGTGGAATGGGTGGACATATGGCAGATGAAATTTAATACAGAGAAGTGGGAATTGATACATTTTGGCAGGAAGAACGAGGAGAGGCAATATAAACTAAATGGTACAATTCTAAAGGGGGTGCAGGAACAGAGAGATCTGGGGGTATATGTGCACAAATCTTTGAAGGTGGCAGGACAGGGGGAGGAAGTGGTTAAAAAAGCATACAGGATCCTGGGCTTTATAAATAGAGGCATAGAGTACAAAGTAAGGGAGTTATGTTGAACCTTTATCAAACACTGGTTCGACCACAACTGGAGTATTGTGTTCAATCTGGGCACCGCACTTTAGGAAGGATGTGAAGGCCTTAGAGAGGGTGCAGAAAAGATTTACTAAAATGGTTCAAGGGATGAGGGACTTCAGTTATGCAGATAGACTGGAGAAGCTGGGATTGTTCTCCTTAGAGAAGGTTGAGAGGAGATTTGATAGAAATATTCAAAAATCATGCGACTTTAGATACATTAAATAACGAGAAACTGTTCCCATTGGCATAAGGGCCGAGAATCAGAGGACACAGATTTAAGGTGATTAGCAAAAGAACCAAAGGCAACATGAGGAAAAACTTTTTTACACAGCGAGTAGTTATGATCTGGAATGCGCTGCCTGAAAGGGTGGTGGAAGCAGATTCAATCATGGCGTTCAAAAAGGAATTGGATAAATACTTGAAGGGAAAAAATTTGCAGGGCTAAGAGTGGGGAAATGGGACTAACTGGATTGCTCTTACAAAGAGCCGGCATGGGTTTGATGGACGGAATGGCCTCCTTCTGTGCTATAACCATTCTATGATTCCATGTTTCTAAGGCTCTCCAGCTCCTCCAGCTCGTCATGAGTTACACGGAGGAAATAGACAGCTGATAGTTACATGGAGGAAATAGGCAACTGATAGTGAGCTATATGGAGAAAATAGACAACTGATAGTGAGTTATATGGAGAAAATAGACAACTGATAGTGAGTTATATGGAGGAAATAGACAGCTGGTAGTGAGTTATATGGAGGAAATAGACAACTGATAGTGAGCTATATGGAGAAAATAGACAACTGATAGTGAGTTATATGGAGGAAATAGACAGCTGGTAGTGAGTTATATGGAGAAAATAGACAACTGATAGTGAGCTATATGGAGAAAATAGACAACTGATAGTGAGCTATATGGAGAAAATAGACAACTGATAGTGAGTTAAATGAATAAAATAGACAACTGATAGTGAGTTATATGGAGGAAATAGACAGCTGGTAGTGAGCTATATGGAGAAAATAGACAACTGATAGTGAGTTATATGGAGGAAATAGACAACTGATAGTGAGCTATATGGAGAAAATAGACAACTGATAGTGAGTTATATGGAAGAAATAGACAGCTGGTAGTGAGTTTCCCAGAGAAAATAGACGGCTGGTAGTGAGTTATACGGAGGAAATAGACAGCTGGTAGTGAGTTATATGGAGGAAATAGACAGCTGGTAGTGAGTTATATGGAGGAAATAGACAGCTGGTAGTGAGTTATATGGAGGAAATAGACAACTGATAGTGAGCTATATGGAGAAAATAGACAACTGATAGTGAGTTATATGGAAGAAATAGACAGCTGGTAGTGAGCTATATGGAGGAAATAGACAACTGATAGTGAGCTATATGGAGAAAATAGACAACTGATAGTGAGTTATATGGAAGAAATAGACAGCTGGTAGTGAGTTTCCCAGAGAAAATAGATGGCTGGTAGTGAGTTATATGGAGGAAATAGACAGCTGGTAGTGAGTTATATGGAGGAAATAGACAACTGGTAGTGAGTTATATGGAGGAAATAGACAGCTGGTAGTGAGTTATATGGAGGAAATAGACAACTGGTAGTGAGTTATATGGAAGAAATAGACAGCTGGTAGTGAGTTTCCCAGAGAAAATAGACGGCTGGTAGTGAGTTACACTGGAGTAGAGAGAAAGAAAATGCTGGAAATACTTAGCAAGTGGTCATCGTCTGTAAGAGAAAAGACAGATTAACATATGAGGTGGAGCCTGCGAAGAGTTTACATCTAAAACATTAACCCTTGACTTCTGTCTTTCAGATGGTACCAGACCTGCTGGGCATTTTCTATTTTGATTTGAGAGAACTGTGCTCACCCTGTACTTTAAATGCAGCTTACTCTGGATAAACTGTTTATTTACCATTTTGTGACCTTCAACAAAAGACCCTTTTTGCCTCCTGATCTGTGCACTAATCGAGATGATGAGTTTGTAGAAGAGAGCAATTTATTTCTGTAACCGTTTTTTCATTGTTAAAGTTGGGCCAGGAGTTAAAAGCTAGAAATCACAAGCTTGCTCCAAGCTCAGCCTCTCTTCTGTAGAATTACCCTTCCAAATGTGCAGTTAGATTATGTTCAGAAAATAGAAAGTTCTTGCCCTCTACTGGTGAAGTTCATGCGTTTCTTTTTTTCCGTGCATTGTACTGCAGTCTGGCTTGGGCCAAGACTGAGCCCTAACTTCCTATGAGGTCCTGAAAGGGTTAAAGGGGCAGAAGGTGCTTGGAACTGGTGGTGGCAGTTTGTTCACCGTAGCCTGTCAATCATCTGCCCGGGTGTGTTTGTGAGGTTCAGGTTGTCTCTCACACGAGCTACATGCTGCTTGTTGCAGGCGGATGGAAAGCAGCTGATCCCAGTGAGAGGAAACCGGGATTTCCAAAGGAATATCAAATCGTCTTTCCTTTTTTTTCATCAGTGCAGGAAATCTGACTTCAGCTCCAGTTTCCAAGTCATTGAAAAAAAAAATCACGAGAGAGAGAGACTGAAAGGAATTTCAGATGTCAGAGTTTGCTGATGGATGGTTGTCTCATTGTATTGTGCAGTTGAAATTGTCAGGCTCATAAAAACCTCAGAATCCTGATGCCTTATTTCTAAACTGTGGCAAATGGATTTCATTGTAGGCAAGTATGAGGTCATCCACTTTGGACCTAAAAAGGATAGATCAGAGAACCTTCTAAATGATGTAAAGTTCAAAACAGTGGAGGTCCAAAGAGACTTAGGCGTCCATATACATAGATCATTAAAATGTCATGGAAAGGTACAGAACATAATCAAAAAGGCTAATGGAGGATTAGAATACAAGGGGGTAGAAGTTATGCTACAGCTATACAAAGCCCAGGTTAGGCTACACCTGGATTACTGCGTTCAGTTCTGGGCATGGCACCTTAGGAAGGATATATTGGCCTTGGAAGGATTGCATTATAAATTTACTAGAATGGACTTCAAAGGTTAAATTACAAGGAACGATTACACAAATTAGGGTTGTATTCCCTGGAATTTAGAAGATTAAGTGGTAATTTGATCAAAGTTTTCAAGATATCAAGAGGAACTGATAGGGAAGATAAAGAGAAACTATTTCCGCCGGTTGTGGAGTCTAGGACTAAGGGACATAGTCTAAAAATTAGAGCCAGGACTTTCAGGAGTGAAGTTAGGAAGCACTTCTACACACAAAAGGTGGCAGAAGTTTGGAACTCTCTTCCACAAACGTCAGTTGATTGTTAATTTTAAACCTGAGATTGATAGATTTTTGTTAACCAAAGTTATTAGGATATGGGGCTAAGGTGGGTATATGGAGTTAGGTCACAGATCAGCCATGATCTCATTGAATGGCGTAACAGGCTCGAGGGACTAAATGGCCAACTCCTGTTCATATGTTCCTTGGTCCGTAGGGAATAGTGCTACTGAGGCTGGAAAGGATAGGAGATGATAAGCAGGCAAATCAAGCAGTACTTCAGTCCAAAGTCCAGCCTTGGCTCAATGGTCGCACTCTTGCCAGTGACGGAGATGCCCTCTTTCGAATGAAACGTTAATCCAAGACCCCGTCTGCCCTCTCGGGTGGATGTAAAAGATTGCATGGTGCTATTTTGAATAAGAGCAGGGGAGTTCTACTTGATGTCCTGGTCAACATTTATCCATCAACCAACGCCTAAAAAACAGAATGGCTCAGAAATTGCTCCGAGCAGCAAACCAACAGTGCTCGCCGCTCCATAGATTTATATTAACCCACTAACTTACCCCGGTCTTTATTGGGTGCACTTGCTCTAGGAAGCGGTGAAGAGCCCAGTGTTTGCTCCAGTGAAGATAGGACCCAAGGGAGAAGCAAGAGGATCCTCTCTCCCCTCGGCCAATCAGATTGCAGCATTTTTGACAAGCTGAGGACAGTTTCTGCAAGCTGGAACATAAAATCCAGGAAGTGAGAGTTACAATAAAATAATTTGTAAAAACAGTTAAAAACAGCAAAAAAAAGAGAGGGTAAGATATAATTGAATTAAATAAAAAAGACAGAAGGATAAAGTTTTTAAAAATACGTTTCATTTTTTAATTTAATAAAGTCTTTTAATTGCTCTTGTAGAGAGCCAGCATGGACTCGATGGGCCGAATGGCTTCCTTCTGTGCTGTAACCATTCTATGATTCTAATGACCAAAAACTACTAAAATGAGGAGTAATGAGACTCCACATTTTTAAAAGTTAATTTTTAGTTGTTTGGCAATCATTAAGACTTAATGATTGCCAAACAACTAAACAACTATTAAAACATAGTTTAGACCTGGTATTTTTAAGCGTACCTGTTTGGTGGCAATATTAGTTACTTTCCAGCTAGGCAGAAGAACAAGTTGCTGCTGGTATGTTGTTTCCACTGATTCCAGCTGGCAATATCCCTTTAATGCGAAGCTGTTATATCGCCGGCGAACCAGGAGGAGCAAATTCCGGGTTTCCGTGTTTGTCTGCGCATGTGTGAACACCAGAACTTGCTCCTCAATCTGGCCACTAACAACGGTGAGCTCACCATTCTTTTTTAAGCAATTTCTGGACCATTATCTGGTCATTTATCCCATTGCTGTTTATGGGACCTTGCTGTGTGCAATTTGGCTGCCGCGTTTCCCTACATTGCAACAGTGACTACACCGCAAAAAAGTACTAAATTGGCTTTAAAGCGCTTTGGGACATCCTGAGGTTGTGAAAGGCGCTATATAAATGCAAGTCTTTCTTTCGATCTTTTACTGATTAGGTGACAACAAGCTTGGGTTTTAAAAGCATTGCATTGTGGGAAGAAGGCAAAACTCTGGACTGTGAGCAGCTCTGTATAACAGAGAGGGGTTCCCCCACCAGTAACAGTATTGTCATAACCGCCATTTTTATGTCATTGAGTACATTAGGCATTTAACTCTCCTGGCTAATCTTCCAGTGAATATTAGCTCCTCTTTAATATTGTTAAAGTGTTCTGAATGGAGAAAGGGGTGACATACAAGGTTAGATATTCTTCTTTCTCGCCAAAGTTTGAATACAATCTAGGTAGATAGGATGAAAACCATTGCTCTTTGTCAGGGGGCTAGTTGCTGCAAGCCCTTCACCTCTGAGATCTGGGTTCAAATACAGCCCTGATTAATGAAATAAAAGCTTTGGGCTTTAGGTTTGGTAAGTTTGGGCCAATCTTAACACCCTTGACCTCCACCACCAAGAAGGACAAGAGCAATTAAGGTGTGGGAACATCATCACCTCCAAGTTTCCCTCTGAGTTAGATGCCACCAGGACTATTTCACCATTCCTTTATCGTCACTGGGTCAGAATCCTGAAATTTCCCACCTAATATCATGGTGGGAGCATTATCACTACAAGTGGTTCAAGAAGAAGGCCCATCACCATCTTCTCAGGGTAACTATGGATGGGCAATAAATTCAGCCTTGCCAGCGATGCGCACATCCGGAGAACAATTTTTTTTTAAAAAGCGGGTATAAGCCCATCCCTCAAACCTATCACTAATTTGGCAGCAATCCCTCTCCGTCAGAGAGATGGTGTAAGTACAGGGATGGGTCACAATGATACACTAGAGGATGCTCTTTTAAAAGTATGATAAAGGAATACCAGTAGAAGAGTGTTGTGAGCTATACCACACCATTATACCTGACCTGGGTGTGCTTGATGCAAAAAGAGTTGGGAGTGCTCGTGGGATCGGAGAGTGCACACAGAACTTTACTGCATATGCAGCTTATGCTACGCCACCCTCCGGGAGTGCTTAATGGGACAGTGTAAAGGGAGCTTTACTCTGTATGTAGCCTGCATTGTGACTGACCTGGGAGTGTTTGATCGAGGAATGTAGAGAGAGCTGTACATTGTACACCTGAGCTGGGAGTGCTCGATAGGATCAGTCAGTGTAGAAGGGGCTTTATTCTGTATGTAACCCATTCTCTACCTGACCCGGCAGTGCTGGATTGAATCATTCTGTGTGGAGGGATCTTTGCCCTGCATCTAATTTACACAATGCCTGCTGTGAGAAAGCTTGACAGTGGTATTGGATATCAGAAATGGGAAAGTGTTCCATTCCAAGCTCATAATTCTCACCATGATGACTCCAAAAAAAATCTAAATAGTTTTTTTCTTAACAAGAACTAGCTTCAACCTGCAACTACAGTATCAGTTTTCAGTCAGAATTTAACCCTTCCAATGCCTTGAAGGAGTTACTTGTCTGCTGGGTTTCAGAGTTCTTGTCAACATCAAGCACATCCTGGTTTTGACATGACTCGTCCTCGGGCGAAATGTTAACCAAGATCTTGTCTGCCCTCTCAGGTGGACTTTAAAGATCCCGTGGCATTATTCGAGGATGAGCTTGTAGTTTCTCTTGGCTGACATTTCTCCCTCAACCAACAACACCAAATAAACACATTAACTGGCCATTCATCCCATTGCTATTAGTGGGATCTTGCTGTGTGTCAATTGGCTGCTGCATTTATCCATGTACCAACAGTAAGTGCACTTTGAAGTAATTTATTGTCTGAGATGTTTCCGAGATATGATATTTAGACTATGTAAGTGCAAGTCATTTTTTTTCCTTCATTACCTTGTATGTAGATACCTCCTTTCACACAAAATATATCCAAGCACTGTTCAAGAGGAAGAGGAGGTCACATGGGAAATATTAAGGGGGAGCGAGGGGGTGGGGGAGGTGGGAACTGCTTGCAGATTTTTTTTTTAAAAGTAGGTTTCCAGGAGACTTTTTTTGCGAGAAGTGAGAGAGCAGCAAGGCATCAGCCAGGTACAGAAAGAAAATTCTGAACCGGAATCGCTCTCTTAATTCAAGAATTTCAGCCGGAGGCTGCAAACTTTCCACACAGCGTCTCCGAGAAAAGGTGAAAAGGTTGGAACTCACTCCCTGCGGAAAACAATAAAACCCTGAGGATGTTTTCACTTCACCGCTGCCTGCCGATCCTGTATTTTCTTTACACGGAGATCAGCTGAGGAAATAAAGCAGAAACAGAGCGGGTGGAATTGATTGTGAGGCTCCATGTTATGAAATTTCATCTGTTTCCTACAAGTGCAGCGAGATGGAATTTTTCCCACATGCAGAACTTCTGAGGGGGAGGGGGAAGAAAAAGGCACGCACAGGGTGCAATTTTCCAAGTTTGCATCAATAGCCGCTGCCCTAATTTCCCAGTATGAGTCTGCCTTGGCTCAGTTGTAGCACTCTTGCCTCTGCCTCTGAGTCAGAAGGTTGTGGGTTCAAGTCCTCACTCCAGAGATTTGAGCACATAATCTAGGCTGACATTCCCAGTGTAGGACTGAGTGAGTGCTGCACTGTTTGAGGTACTATCTTTTGGATGAGACATTAAACTGAGGCCCATCTACTCTCTCAGATGGATGTAAAAGATCTCATGACACTATTTCGAAGAAGAGCAGAGGTGTTCTGGCCAATATTTATCCGTCAACCAACATTACTAAACAAACAGATTATCTGGCCATTTGTCATTGCTATTTGTGGGATCTTGCTGTGTGAAAATTGTCTGCTGCATTTCCTACATTACAACAGTGAGTACAGTTCAAAAGTACTTTATTGTTGCAAGGGTCTAGTGGGAGGTACTAGATTAGGATCTGGAGCTCTGGCTGATATTTCCTGCTCTGGCCTAGGGTCATCGGTCACTGAAACCAATTGTAATGATCCTACTGCTGACTGGGCTGAGATTGGTTAACTCAGTACAGAGAGGGATCTAAAATGGGACCTCCTGATCCATATGACTCAGTTTCTCTGTGCCATTACTGTCTCCCATCATGTGGAGATACCATTTGTTTGTCCCAAACAAAGTGGATTTGTATTTAAAGTATGGGATGTTGGTGCTGAGGAATGGAATTCTTTCCCATTTCAGACACTGACACCGGGAATTTCCTTGGGGATTCTCCCGATCAACTTTGGCGAAAGATCATCAGCAAGCCCGCATAAACCGGATTTCCACCGATCTTCTGCCAAAGTTATAGCAGCCGATCGGGAGAACCCCCCAAGGAAATCCCTGATGCCAGTGTCAGCATCAAACACATCCAGGTCTGCTATAGAACCACTAGATGCAGAGTAAAGCTTCCTTTCACTGTCACAACTTCAGAATGGCATCCTGTACTGCACCAGTATGATATTTTTTTCCATTTCCCACACCAAACAACCTGTTCTACGCTTTCACCAAACAACCTGTTCCACCCCCACAACAAACAACCTGTTCCACCCCCACACCAAACAACCTGTTCCACCCTTTCACCAAACAATCTGGTCCACCCCTTCACCAAACAACCTGTTCCGCCCCTTCACCAAACAACCTGTTCCACCCCTTCACCAAACAATCTGGTCCACCCCTTCACCAAACAACCTGTTCCGCCCCTTCACCAAACAACCTGTTCCGCCCTTTCACCAAACAACCTGTTCCACCCCCACACCAAACAACCTGTTCCACCCCCACACCAAACAACCTGTTCCACCCCTTCACAAAACAACCTGTTCCACCCCCACACCAAACAATCTGGTCCACCCCTTCACCAAACAACCTGTTCCACCCCTTCACCAAACAACCTGTTCCACCCCCACACCAAACAACCTGTTCCGCCCCCTCACCAAACAACCTGTTCCACCCCCACACCAAACAACCTGTTCCACCCCTTCACCAACCAACCTGTTCCACCCCTTCACCAAACAACCTGTTCCACCCCTTCACCAAACAACCTGTTCCACCCCTTCACCAAACAACCTGTTCCACCCCTTCACCAAACAACCTGTTCCACCCCTTCACCAAACAACCTGTTCCACCCTTTCACCAAACAACCTGTTCCACCCCTTCAACAAACAACCTGTTCCACCCCCACACCAAACAACCTGTTCCACCCCTTCACCAAACAACCTGTTCCACCCCCACACCAAACAACCTGTTCCACCCCTTCACCAAACAACCTGTTCCACCCCTTCACCAAACAACCTGTTCCACCCCTTCACCAAACAACCTGTTCCACCCCCACACCAAACAACCTGTTCCGCCCTTTCACCAAACAACCTGTTCCACCCCTTCACCAAACAACCTGTTCCACCCCCACACCAAACAACCTGTTCCGCCCTTTCACCAAACAACCTGTTCCACCCCTTCACCAAAAAACGTGTTCCACCCCTTCACCAAACAACCTGTTCCACCCCCACACCAAACAACCTGTTCCACCCCTTCACCAAACAACCTGTTCCACCCCTTCACCAAACAACCTGTTCCACCCCCACACCAAACAACCTGTTCCGCCCCTTCACCAAACAACCTGTTCCACCCCTTCACCAAACAACCTGTTCCACCCCTTCACCAAACAACCTGTTCCACCCCTTCACCAAACAACCTGTTCCACCCCTTCACCAAACAACCTGTTCCACCCCTTCACCAAACAACCTGTTCCACCCCTTCACCAAACAACCTGTTCCACCCCCACACCAAACAACCTGTTCCACCCCTTCACCAAACAACCTGTTCCACCCTTTCACCAAACAGCCTGTTCCACCCCTTCACCAAACAACCTGTTCCGCCCCTTCACCAAACAGCCTGTTCCGCCCCTTCACCAAACAGCCTGTTCCGCGCCTTCACCAAACAGCCTGTTCCACCCCTTCACCAAACAGCCTGTTCCGCGCCTTCACCAAACAGCCTGTTCCACCCCTTCACCAAACAACCTGTTCCGCCCCTTCACCAAACAACCTGTTCCGCCCCTTCACCAAACAACCTGTTCCGCCCCTTCACCAAACAACCTGTTCCACCCCTTCACCAAACAACCTGTTCCACCCCTTCACCAAACAACCTGTTCCACCCTTTCACCAAACAACCTGTTCCACCCCTTCACCAAACAACCTGTTCCACCCCTTCACCAAACAACCTGTTCCACCCCTTCACCAAACAACCTGTTCCACCCCCACACCAAACAACCTGTTCCACCCCTTCACCAAACAACCTGTTCCACCCCTTCACCAAACAACCTGTTCCACCCCTTCACCAAACAACCTGTTCCACCCCCACACCAAACAACCTGCTCCACCCCCACACCAAACAACGTGTTCCACCCTTTCACCAAACAACCTGTTCCACCCCTTCACCAAAACAACCTGTTCCACCCCCACACCAAACAACCTGCTCCACCCCCACACCAAACAACCTGCTCCACCCCCACACCAAACAACGTGTTCCACCCTTTCACCAAACAACCTGTTCCACCCCTTCACCAAACAACCTGTTCCGCCCCTTCACCAAACAACCTGTTCCGCCCCTTCACCAAACAACCTGTTCCGCCCCTTCACCAAACAACCTGTTCCGCCCCTTCACCAAACAACCTGTTCCACCCCTTCACCAAACAACCTGTTCCACCCCTTCACCAAACAACCTGTTTCACCCCTTCACCAAACAACCTGTTCCACCCCCACACCAAACAACCTGTTCCACCCCTTCACCAAACAACCTGTTCCACCCCCACACCAAACAACGTGTTCCACCCTTTCACCAAACAACCTGTTCCACCCCTTCACCAAACAACCTGTTCCACCCCTTCACCAAACAACCTGTTCCACCCCTTCACCAAACAACCTGTTCCACCCCCACACCAAACAACCTGTTCCACCCCTTTACCAAACAACCTGTTCCACCCCCACACCAAACAACCTGTTCCACCCCCACACCAAACAACCTGTTCCACCCTTTCACCAAACAACCTGTTCCACCCCTTCACCAAACAACCTGTTCCACCCCTTCGCCAAACAACCTGTTCCACCCCTTCACCAAACAACCTGTTCCACCCCCACACCAAACAACCTGTTCCACCCCCACACCAAACAACCTGTTCCACCCCTTCACCAAACAACCTGTTCCGCCCCTTCACCAAACAACCTGTTCCACCCCTTCACCAAACAACCTGTTCCACCCTTTCACCAAACAACCTGTTCCACCCTTTCACCAAACAACCTGTGCCATCCCCTCCTCCAATGCAATTGACAATTCATGCTGAATTACAGATAGGTTTATACCTACTCAAAACTGAATTGAATTTGCCCAAACTCATGTCACAAATACACTTACAGCCATGATTGGCAACTTTCATCACCTTAACCTGGGCTGGATTTGAACCCAGGTCCCAGAAATGAAAGACCTACTGAATCACTCAGTTCCCCTGTACCATTTGAATTTAGGAGAACATGAGCCTAGTCTGAACGAATAATCAAAATGTAAGGGTTTATTCAGCGATCCTCTGTTCTCAGTGAGGGGCCTAATCAATGGGAACAGAAGTCAAAGAATTGACGCTATGTTGCTGTAGCTCCAATGAAATGTGTTCCCATCAATCTAGGAAAGAGAAGACTGAGGGGAGACCTGATAGAAATCTTTAAGATTATGAAAGGGTTTGATAGGGTAGACATGGAGAAGATGTTTCCACTTGTGGGGGAGACCAGAAATAGGGGCCATAAATATAAGATAGTCACTAATAAATCCAATAGGGAATTCAGGAGAAACTTCTTTACCCAGAGAGTGGTTAGAATGTGGAACTCGCTACTGCAAGGTGTATTTGAGGCGACTAGCATAGATGCATTTAAGGGGAAGCTAGATAAATACATGAGGGAGTAAGGAATGGAAGGATATGTTGTTGGGGTTAGATGAAGAAGGGTGGGAGGAAGCTCGTGTGCAGCATAAACACCAACATAGATCGTTTGGGCGGAATGGTCTTTTTGTATGCTGTACATTCTATGTAATTCTAAGTAATCGAAACTCCCCACCGGGGTATAGGAACAAACAACATACATGTAGTGGACATACACATGAGAACATGTTGGAGCAGCAAAAAAGCATGTGTGTGTCTTTGTATAAGTATCTATGATTTGTGTATATGTGTATTTTTATGCCTGTATATATGTTGTAACTGTGTATCAGTTTGTAAGTGTGTATATATTTACATATCTGTCTGTCTATGTATATTTGTGCATATGAAAGAAAATATGGGTGGCATAATTTCTTCCTTGCACCTTTGGGAATCGTTTGGGGGCTCCCTGGTGCCCATAGAGAAAGTGATGCACTTGTTTGTTCTAGCAAGGCATCAGTCACCTATTTTACACAGTGATGCACTGCAGATTGACTGTTGTTGCTGATGTTCCCTCTGGCACCCTGGAAACAACCCAAGGCAATAAAGTTCAAGGTAGTTGTCACCTTAACTGCCACTGGTAGTATCATACCTGTGATGGCATTGCTCTTCTGTGAGACACAGATAACTCCTATAGGTCCAATATATTCATGTCTGTGCGTCTCTCTGGATCCTCGCTAGCTGTTTGGACATAGGGCTACAACATTGAGGCCCTGATTATCCACCCCATAATCTCCACTTGCAAGGCTCTGTACTGGGGGCCTCATCTTGTATAATCAACTCCTGTAGTTTTATGTTTATGCAGCTGTGTGCCTTTATGTTATTGTGTGTGTTTATACATCTGCATGTTTGTTTGTACATAGGTGTGTAGAGAGGGTGTGTGTGAGTGTGCATTTATCTTTGTGTGTGTGCCTGTGTTTACATGTGTTTGTGCATCTGCGTGTTTGTGTGTGTGTGTGTCCATGGCTCTGTACCCTGTTGTAGCAGCCAAGCCTAACAGCAACTGACTGTTGCCATAGCAACATAACAGTGTAAGAGTTCTCCTCTTAATGGTTCCAGGTTGGTGTATGTTTTCTGCATGGGGACTGCAGTCTGATCATCCCACTCTCCAGCATCTATTCCATTTCAGATTTTCTGATGAATTCGCACTGCGGCTTCGCAGACCCCTCCCCCCATCCCACCAAGGTCATCTTGAACCTTAGCATTTGTATTGCGTGATCATTAGATCCTAAGAAATTTAAAATAAAAAACTTGCATTTAAATAACACTTTATCACGTCTCTCAGAAAGGTCTCAAAATGCTTCACGTACTGTTATAATGCAGGTAAACGGCAAGATCCCACAAAGAGCAATTAGATGAATGACCTTGGCATGGTGATATTGGTTGAGGGAGGAATGTTGTCCAGGACAACTCCCTGCTCTTTTTTGAATAGTGGCATGGGATCTTTAATATCCATCTGGAGCAGGCAGACAATGCCTTAGTTTAACTTCTCATCCAAAGAACAGCACCTCTTGACAATCCCCAAACACGGACTGTCAACCAGGATTATGTGCTCAAGTCCTGGAGTGGCTCTTGAAGCCAAAACCTTCTGAGTCGGAGGCAAGAGTGCTACCCCTGAGCCAAGCCTAACTGGGGTGATGGGAAAATAACAAAGTACTTTAGTGTATTGACGTACAAAGGCACAGCTAGTAGTTGGCAGGTTGACAGCTGTGCTTTCCCAATCGGTGATTTGTGTCTTTAGGAGGTGGTCCAGCCAGAGGTCCGGGTGCTTTCAAAAAAAGGAGAACAACAAATCGAAGAATGAACTGCCAGGCTGTTCCCCTACAATTGTTTCTCCTCTCTAATGTTCTCCTTTCAGTAGGGTGCATATCTCACCCAAAGTGGGCCTTTATTCATGTGTCAGCCTTGACATTGGGGTGTATGGGGTGAGCCCTAAAGGTACGGCAAACCAAATTTCTGCATGGCAAACAACCGCACCCTGAAGGTTGGAGCCACTAGTGAGAACTGAGTGAGTCATCAGGCTAGTGGCTCCAAGCACTATACCCTGCGAACTTGCCTCGGTTGGCATGCTAAACCTGTTGAGAGTAACCAAGCAAAAATGGTTGAACACTTGACGAATTCCAGATCTCTGAAACTGAATTGGCCCCAACTTCGCTGATGAGCTAATGGGCGGGAATTTAGTAGTAGTAGCCTTGAGATTGAGTGCGGACATAGAGGACGTGACAACCAGCCACAGTTCTGTACTCTCTCGGGGTCCATGCTATCCTGCAGGAATCATTGATAGCGATCACCAGCCTATCCCAAGGGCACTGGAGCCGACTGGCGCACCCTTACTGCTGCCTAGACTCTGATCAGCTAACTTCAGTACAGACCAGGGATCCTGAGGGACATTTGTGGAACATCTGCTTGCCATCTGAAAAGTGGCACTGCCTGGGTGCTGGGCGTGGGATTCTTCCCTACACTCTCAGACTCTCAGACACAGCAACGGTGCATTACATGAGCAAGAGGGCTATCTGAACATTGAAAAACTGATAGAAAAAAATTAAGGACAAAAATACATTTTGAAACATCTCTTCAATACCAGGGGACAATTCTTTGGGAGTGAATCTGTCTCGGGTTCAATTCGCAGTCTGTAAGAGCGTTGGAAAATTATGATTAATGCATCTGCAATTTCCTCACCTATTTCTGAAAATTATCAGCTCCTGGAGATTTGTTTGTCATAAGCCCCATTATTTTCTCCATTACCATCTTTTTACTTATATTAAATCCAATATGTTCCTCCTCTTGACTTTTATTTTTAGTTCCCCTTGTAGAGCTGGTATTTAACTTCTTCCTCTGCTGTGAAGTCAGATACAAAGTACTCATTTAACAAGTCTGCCATTTCCTTATTTTTGAATACAGTATCACCTGTATCTGTCATTAATGGCCCCGCATTCCCCTTTAACATTCTCTTTCTCTTAATATATTTATAAAAACTTATTTAAAAACTTTGAAACACCGTTAGGGAGGAGCACCGATTCAGCTAGGACCTTGGTCCCTGCACAATGATCCCCTCCTGCTGGAAAATACTTACAATGGTATGGGTGTGATGGAGTTTGGTTGTGTTGTTTACCTCCCACTCCTATGCCCACTATAGTCAAATAATCTGCCATCACTCACTGATACTTGGGCAAGGCCGCTGGTGGACCTCAGAACCGGACCCAGCACCAAGTTAGTAGCTTCAGGGATGAGGGACTGCCGTTATATGGAGGGACTAGAGAAATTAGGATTGTTCTCCTTAGAGCAGAAAAAGTGAAGGGGAGATTTAACAGAGGTATTCAAAATTATGAAGTAGTTTGATAGAGTAGAAAGGGAGAAACTGTTTTCGCTAGCCGAAGGGTCGGTAACCAGAAGACACAGATTTAAGATAATTGGCCCCAACTTCGCTGATGAGCTAATGGGCGGGAATTTAGTAGTAGTAGCCTTGAGATTGAGTGCGGACATAGAGGACGTGACAACCAGCCACAGTTCTGTACTCTCTCGGGGTCCATGCTATCCTGCAGGAATCATTGATAGCGAGTTGTTATGATCTAGAATGCACTGTCTGAAAGGGTGGTGGAAACAGATTCAATAATAACTTTCAAAAGGGAATTGGATATGTACCTGAAAAGGAAAAATTTGCAGGGCTATGGGGAAAGAGCGGGGGCAGTGGGACTAATTGGATAGCTCTTTCAAAGAGCCGGCACAGGCATGAAGGGCCGAGTGGCCTCCGTCTGTGCTGTAAGATTCTATGATTCTATGAAGAGGAGAAAGCTGTATGTAAGAGAATTGTGCTCAGGATTGTTATAGGAAAAATATAGCAACTCATTCTTTACACAAACCTCCTGCAGCAAGCTATCAACAATAGCCAGATGTACATGTTTAAGGCAGAGCTCAGCATATGTATTTTCCATTAAGCTCTACAAACAACAAGTGCACTGCTCTGTCTCTGTGGGGATTCAGCTGTTCCTGAATCGCACACAGCTTGTCCATCGCAGTCTGGCTGTATTATGGAATGTGTAAATTGTTTCAAAATGATCAAGTGGAAATCTGAAGGAGATATTTATTTTGTTTTAATTAGTAGAATTCGTGAACCCTTTTGAACCCTTTAAAGAGCTGAAGGAATACTTCAACTCCAAAACAAGCTGGAGTGGTGCCAACCTATAGTGATTCCTTTCCCTCTGAATTCCATCTTACTCGCCTCTCTCTCTCACATAACAAGCTGGCCTAAGGCCAAACTATAGTGAGGCCTTTCCCGGAGAGTTCTATCGTCTCTCTCATACAGTGATAAACAGCTGGACTAGAATCAGTCCATAGTGAGGCCTGTTGTAGGCCTCACTCATTGTCTTTTTGTCTCTTTCTCTCTCAAATAAACCATCTGGACAGAGGCCAGTCTATAGCGAGGCCTTTATCTATGAGTTCCCTTCTCTTTCTCTGTCTCATTAACAAGCTGAACTAGGGCCAGCTTATCGTGAAAATTGTTTCTGAGAGTTCTTCTTTCTCTGTCTGTCTCTCCTTCAAGCTGGACGGGAGCCAGCATGTAATAGTCTTTGTCCTCTCTCTCAGCTCCATTCTCTCTCTCCTGTATCCCCTCTATCTTCCCTTCTCATTCTCTCTGCTTTCTTTCAGCTCTCCCCTCTCTTCTCCCTCTTTCTTTCAGCATCAATCTCTCTCCCTGCAAGCTCCATTTTCTCTCTCCTGCCTCTCAATTCTATTCTCCTCAATTTCTATAAGGACCTTTCCCTCTCCTCTCTCAGTAAACTCCATTGACTCTCTCCTCTCTCCATCTATATAAGCTTCATTTTCTCGATCTCCTCTCTTCCCTCTCAACTCCATTTTCACCCCCTTCTCTCTCAGCTCCATTGTCCTGCTCTTCTCTCCAAGTTCCAATGCTTTGAGCCATTTTGACATGGTAAAGCATCATGTAAACCCAAGTATTATCCCTCTCTTTTTCTCTCTCTCTCTTGCCCATCACAGCCAATCTCATTGCACTCCTTAAGTCCTTCAACCTCATTCTCCACGTCAACCCCCCACTCATATGCACATGGTCCCCCCTTTAACCTTGTTATCACAGAAAGAAGTTGCATTTACATAGCACCATTCACATCCTCAATGCTAATGAACTACTTTTAGTTCATTAGCATTGAGGATGCTAATGAACTATCACTGTTATTTTGTAGGCAAACGTAGCAGCCAATTTGTGCACAGCCAAGTCCCACAATCAGCAAGAAGATAACTAATCAGTTTATCTGTGTTTGATGGTGTAGGTTAAGAGAGGAATGTTGGACAGGACACTGGGAGCTTTTCTTCAAATAGGACTGTGTGATTGTTTATGACCACCTGAGCTGGGGTCTTGGTTTAACGTCTCATCTGAAAGATGACACCTCTGACAGTGCAGCACTCTCTCAGTGCTGCACTGGAGTATCAGCCTAGATTATGGATTCAAATCTCTGGAGTCTTAAACCCAAATCATTCTGACTTAGAGGTATGAGTACTACCACTGAGCCAAGGCTACACTAAAGACCTCCAATCACTTCATCACCTCCTTTCTCCGATGATCCCTCTGCCTGCCCCAAACCTCTCCACTTGACTCTCCTGGAAAATCATACCCCCCAACACCCTTACACATGCCCTGTCAAACTTCCTTAGCTCTAGCACACCACCTGGGATGATATTGGCACGTCTATCGATCTCTACAACTGTCTCATCTCCCGTTATGTACTGCAACACGTAGGGCATACACTGCGGTCATGCGCAATCAAATTTGGCAAAAGGGGGCTTAATGCCTATTTCAGTCACACGCCCTGGACGCCTGCGGAGGAGCCAATATGGTGGGTGGTGCACTTCCAGCAAGGGGCAGGCGCTTGCACCCGGGCTCTCAATATTGGACCCTGTAAAATGGGCACTGCGTGATTGAATTTCTAGGCTGGAGATAGTTATTTCCGGCTTTGACAATCTGAAAAAACAAGGTAAAAACTCAGCAACTTCCCAGTAACATCGATCACTTTTTTGCTTCATTCCCAGCTCAGTTTTGTTTTTTTCTACTTCAGTTTCCTGTTGGATCTGCCTCCTTATGGCCTGTAATATCCCCTTCCCCACACCACTGATGAAATCAAAAGCTAATGTCTACCATTTTGAGCCATGTTGAACAGGTACAGACCACCCACTGGGCTATCAGATGTTGTCATCTCTCTCCACTTGGTCGATCAGGGATTTGGTGAATATTTCACAATTGCAAGGCTGCCAGGTACCTATCAGCCTTGCCAGCAGACTATCAGGGAGTGAAGGTATCTCATACTATGCACGAACCTGAGTAGAACACCAGATACTGGACAGACATACCACTAACCTGTGGCTAGTTTCCATAGCCTACTGAGGCTTGGGCAGGTCCACAATTGCTGTGCACTTTCTCCAGTTATCCATCAAGTATTAGTTGGGAAGAAAGAAAGAACTTGCATTTATATAGCACCTTTCATGATCTCGGGATGTCCCAAAGTGCTTCACACTCAATGAAGTAAGTTTGAAGTGTAGTTTACAGTTGTAATGTAGGAAACGCAGCAAAAAAATTCACGCAAAGCAAGGTCCTCTAAACAGCGAGGTAATAAACGACAGGATCGTCAGTTTTTTAGTGATGTTGGTTGAGGGATAAATATTGGCCAGGACACTGGGGAGAACTCCCCGGCTCTTCTTTGAATAGTGCCATGGGGTCTTATTACATCCACCTGATAGGCCAGACTTGATTTAATATCTCATTTGAAAGATAGCACCTCCAACAGAGCAGCACTGCACAGAAGTGTCTGGAGTGGGATTCGAACCCACAACCTTCTGACTCAGAGGTGAGAGTGCTACCACTGAGCCAAGGCCGATACCGAAGGTTGGGCGTTCTGGCGGATGGTCAGAGCCCTTGCTTAGTATGAACAGTGGTTTCACAGACCGACCATGAATGGAAGTCATTGATGATGAACCCCAGGTGCTAATTCATGCTGTGTTTGGTTCTGTGGGTGGCACAGGCCTCCACTATTCTCACCCACATTATCTTTCTTCATGTGTGAGCCAAGGCAGGGCCAGCTGCCAAGCTACTCAACCACAATGGTGGCAGAGCAGCATGATGGACGATCCTATGATCACCCGATAGACAAACGCACGCACTGCCAGATAGCAATCAAAAGCACCGAGGCCAATAGGGAGGCGAAAACTGAAGGCCGACAAAATAAATGGGATAAGCTGGAAGAAAAATCAGAAAATTAGGAGAAGGACTAGAAAAAAAAAGAAGAAAAACAGATTACTGCTAATGATGACATGTAAATTGCTGTATAAAATGCTTGCCTGAAGCATTTAGTTTGAAACTGGTTGAGATTTATACTGTTTTAAAATGGAGCTGGGAAGAGAGCTGCTCAGATTGATGCCCAATGCCAACACAAATTTTCCCTTGCCATTATTCTGTTTGAACTGGAGCTAAGTTACAGCTTTCACTGACATTCGAGCTGGTTATATGTTGGAGGCCAATTAAAGATTTATTTTTTTAAACTTAAGCTTGTAATTTCTTTCCCTCTATTCTCTCCCCACCGTATCCTCTTCCCTCTCTCCCAAGTTGGTTCCTTCGGCCCGCTCTACCCCGCTCGGTCTGAGTCACTCCAACTCACAGGGCGTTAGCTGTCAACGCTAAAGGAAAGCATCCATCTTTGTCCCCTGACAGATATGACCCACCATCCCCAAGTGATTTCTAAGCATTTCTCTCATCCAAGAGCCAGTGGGAGGGATTGAGAAAGAATGTGAGTTGGGGGTCCAGTCTTGTCATAGAGTCATGGAACTTTACAGTCCGTTCAGCACATCCTGCTCGTGACAACCTGCTTTCCCTTTTCCTTTCCCCATACCTAATTTTTCTTTTTCAAATATGAATCCATTTCCTTTTGAAACCTATTATGGATTCTTCTACCTCTGTTTCTGGTCAGACATTCCATGTCCTAATAACCCGCTACGTAAAAAATAAATCTTCTAATCTCTCTCTTCATTCTTTTGAGAGCATAGAATCTTACAGCACAGAACGAGGCCATTTGACCCATCGTACCTGTGCCGGCTGTTTGAAGGAACTATCCAATTAGTCCCAGCCCCCTGCTCTTTCCCCATAGCCCTGCTCAAGTATATTTCCTTTTCAAGTATATATCCAATTCCCTTTTGAAAGTCCCTTTTGACTCTGCTTCCACCGCCCTTTCAGGCAATGCATTCCAGATCTTAAGAACTCGCTTGGTAAAAATAAATTCTCCTCATCTCCCCCCCTGGTTCTTTTGCCATTTATCTTAAATCTGTGTCCTCTGGTTATCAACCCTTCTGCCAGTGGAAACAGTTTCTCCATGTTTACTCTATCAAAACCTTTCATAATTTTGACCACCTCTATTAAATCTCCCCTTAACCTTCTCTGCTCTAAGGAGAACAATCCCAGCTTCTATAGTCTCTCCACATAACTTCAGAGGGCAGTTAAGAGTCAATCACATTGATGTGGGACTGGAGTCACATATAGGCCAGTCTGAGTGAGGACAGCAGATTTCCT
Organism: Heptranchias perlo; assembly: GCF_035084215.1. Classification (NCBI taxonomy): domain Eukaryota; kingdom Metazoa; phylum Chordata; class Chondrichthyes; order Hexanchiformes; family Hexanchidae; genus Heptranchias; species Heptranchias perlo. Next base: position 35,791,198 of record NC_090327.1, on the reverse strand, counting down.
TCCCTAAAGGACATCAATGAACCCGTTGGGTTTCAACGACAATCCGACAGCTTCATGGTCACTTTTACTGATATCAGCCTTTTATTTCCAGATTTTTTTAAACTGAACTCAAATTCCCAAACTACCATGGTGGGATTGGAACTCACGTTCTCTGGATTATTAGTGCAAGCCTCTGGATTACTAGTCCAGTAACATAACCACTGCATATTGTTCCCAGGCTTCCAATGTATAAATACTAGCTCCCTCACCAATAATTGACGACTCCAATCTGTCATTACCAGCTCTTCCAACAATGCTTCCCTCACTTCATCCAGATTGACATTCCCTGAGTCAAAACTTCCCTTTAGACCCTAAGGAAATTGGATAGGAATTCAGGATCCACTTGTTTCCACATGGCCTTCTGCTTGCCCTTTTCCTTCACAGCCTTCCTATTTCTTCTCCAGATGTGCTGGCCAATAGGCTTGTCTCAGTCATACCCTATCTGTGCCATGTGGCTTTCAGTTCTGGCTCCTGCTGTTGGGTTTGATAGTGAGGGTGGAAGTGGGGCTTGGGGGGAGGTTCCATTTAGGATGTGGTGAAGGATTCCCCTGTTTCCTGTCTTCCCTGCTATTCCACAACTTGCTGGCAAACCCTCCTGCTTCCCATCATCCTGTGCAGTAACATTTTATATGTCTGGGTTGCAAGTCTACTCCTCCGCCTCTGGGGCAGTCTGATACAAAATGATGGATAGTGGTGAGAACGTACATGGACCTTCATGAACAGAATACTTCCTGTGTAAATTGCTAAGTTATTGAATGATCGTTACTTGGCCGTAGTTTACAATGGACTAAGTAGGGCTGACACATGTGTACAAACATTAGCAAGCTGAATGTTGGCCAAAGATTCAGAATAAATGTTTCTGCGTAACCTATAACTAGAAATGAGTATAACTATTATACTGGCCGTGGTAAGAAAATGGCTGCTTTACTTCTAAGAATCTCTTATTCTGAAGTGTGCGTTGCAACCACTGCACTGCAAAGTAATTTGCTTCACGGGAAGCATCAAGGGGCATGATAAGGCAGCACCAACGTAGGACCGGTACCTGTTTAAAGAAACTCAAGTTATGCTAATGGCTTTTCATCACTCTGTGGCCAGGAAAAACTGAGTTCTGTGCTTACTGCCATCCAAAGGTTGGTTAAATCCTAATGTTATCAAGGAAGAAACTGTTCCAAGGGGTCTCTGATAATAGTAAAATAGTAAAAAATGTTGTTTAAATAGGTTGCTTTGCAATGTCTGCTCTTATGTTACAGCTGAATTCATGGGGTAGAAATTCAGGCACGCTCATTTATAGGCAAGCGGGGGGTTCCGGGTGCATTCCCTGTGCCTGAATGGTGAGGCCCGATTTGCCCCCGATATTGGGCATCGAGCCTCATTTCAATGGAGCCAAAAGAGCCCACCGGAGAAGAGACAAAGATCGGGCTGTTGCTAGCATCACAGCGGCTCTCAAGTAAACAAAAGTTGGGGGTTGGGAGATAGGAGGCCTGGGGGGGTGCGGAGGAGAGATGGGGGACTGGAGGCTGGGTCAGAGGGGAGCGGCAGCAATCAGAGGGGCAGTGACGGCAACCCATGTTCTTTAAATGTTGGGTTGGTAGGAGCACTTTAAAAACTTACTTTGCTGGTAGAAGGCGGTCCCAAGGTCTGGTTTAGGACTGCAGCCAGCGCTGACCTCGGCTGCCTCAGGGAAAACCAATCTTGTAGCGGGGGCCTCAAACAGGTGTTCGGCCCCCTGATTTGCAAAGGGTCTAATGCCTGTTTCAGGCCCGGGTCCTGAAGGCCTATTTGTTTTCCTTCACCAATATGGCTGGCACCCCATTTCTGGCTGGAAATGTGCCCGTCATAAGGAGGCCGGTTAGCGCCTAAAATACGGGTGCTGCGTGGCCGAACTTATAGGCCTAAACTGGGCCTCACACGCCTGGCTCAAAATTCAACTTCGCACCTGTACCACCCATCAATGCAAAACTGAAAACCAAAACGAGCACAATGATAACCAATTTAGCAGGGCAGAGACCCACGCCCAATCTGCAGGAACGTTCGGCCCACTGCTAAATTGGCCGGGGTCTTTATTTTAGGCAGCCCTGGCGGCGGCTTGAAATGAGCGCAGGCATCAGTTCAACATTGAAATGAGGCTTCTGCGCTCATTCCCGACCCGGATTGACAAATTCATCAGAACTAGTCGGAGCTTCTGATGCACAAGCTCCGACTGATATTTCCTCGTCTTGAGCAGCCTAACATCGGTCCTTAAAGGGGCCACTGGAGCTTGCTCAAAAAAAGGCCCGAAAATTCAGAAATGTTATTGTTTGTGGAGTTAGAAGGAGGAGTGCGCCTCCTGGCTTCTCCTATGGTAACATAAACTCCAGTTAATCCAGAGTTCTGTGACCCATGACCTCTACCACACCAAGTCGTGCACAGTATCCTGGCCAAGTTACAGTTCCCTGAACCCCCCTCCCCACCGCACATGGATTTCAAGGTCCTCCTCCTCCTTACTTTTGAATCTGCCGGGATCTCCTCCAGCTGTACGTCCTTGCCCTCTGCCCCTTTGACTCTGGATTCCTGCTGGTTCCTGCTCTCTCCACTCAATCATCTGAGGCTAATCCTACCATCACTACACTTCTAGAACTCTCTCCCAAAATCACTTTGCCTGATTGACTCCTTTCCCTCTATAAAAAGTCAAACTCTTAGACCGTGCCTTCAGCCCTTAATCCTTTGTGTTTCTTTGATCAGAGTCTCCCCTTTCTCTTGTCAAAGGCTCTGAGATGTCCTTCTATTTGAGGGACACGTATAAATGTAGGACAGTGCTGTTGTTGTGGAGTAGCCAGTCAATTACTCATTAAGCAGCACTATCACGGCGCCTGACTGAACTAATCCAGACACTAATGTCCATTTGATTTCCCTTAGCGCCTCCTGCACACATTGCAGCAGTTAGTTACCACATGGCACAGGCAAGAACCCAGGAACAATTTTCTTGCACGTCGTTCTCGGGCACCTTGTGACATGAAGCAACCTAAGTGTTTGAGAAAATAAAGATTAGTAAAAAAAATGACAGCAGAGCTGAGGATAAGCTATTTAGCGAGAGGCGAATACTCACAGCTCCTTTTAAGCAGTCAACTGACTCAAAGTCTAATCTTAAACACTTCACCCTCAAAAATAACGGTTGCACAAGCCGCCACAATAAAAGTGATTGATTATTCAGTGACCTTACTGAGAAGTAATGCATACTAAACTGTTCTCCAACTATACACTATGGGGGTCTAAATTTAACATTGTTGCACTCCATCTTAAGAGGCCTAAAACGGGCACAACGTTAACTAATTTAGCAGGGCAAAGGCCTGCACCCGATCTGCAAGTACGTTCGGCCCAATGCTAAATTGGTCGGGGCCTCTTTTTTTTTTAAATGAGGCTCCTGTGTTCATTTCCAACCCAGATTGATAAATGAATTGGGACCAACCAGAGCTTCTGCTGCACTCGTATTTCCTGGTCTTGAGCAGCATAACCAGCCGTCCTTAAAGGGTGCACTGGAGACCACTCAAAAAAAAGGCCCCAAGACTTCAGAAATGTTGTTGTTTGTGGAGTCGGAAGGAGCAGGAATGCTTCCTCCTTTCTCCACAAAACAACAGCGGGCTGCTGTTGGCATGCCCTCACCCCCTCCTGATCACCTGTCCCCCCTCTGGACTTACCTGTGGACCTCGGCTCAATTATTACGATGAGGTTAGAGGACAAATTTAGTTCAGTCCTCGGGCCTCTCCGTTCCGGATTTAGGCCCCGACCATCTCTTGAAACCCTGTTACTGACAACATATTGTCATGTTTCCCACCCTCTTTTCTTTTGTCACTCTCTCTCCCCTCCCCACCCACTAGCAGACTGCGATGCTGAGAGGCACACAGAAGGCCGAGAAGTTGTGCCTGACAACAGCCGCCATTCAAAGATTTTCAAGTGCTCCCCCCAAACCCCCATAACCTCACAACCGCCCCCCTCCCAGCCCCTCCCCCTCCCCTGGTCTGATGAATGGGCTGGATCTTCTGTAGGCAACTGTTATTTTTCTTTTATGAAGTTGCACAGAGGGAATATAATGTTCACCCTTTCAGTTTGTGCAATGATGTATTGCCAGATTATTATTACACACTGGGGTCCTGTGGTAATAGCAGGGGTTGCTCATATTGAAAACTGAGTCACTGGAAAGCTCATAAAATTCAGTCAGAGGAACTCTTTTCTGGCTGTCATCCATCGCCCTTCATTTTGCAATTACACCAGCCCTGCTTATTCACAATTATGGGCGTCATTCATTTCATTTCCTCCCCCTTCCCATCAACCGATGTGTTCCCCACCCCCTCCTCCCCAAAGCTCCGGGGTACAAATTCCACAGGCAGCGGCAGCTCTCCAAGCACCTCACCCGGGCGGCCTTTCGAGACAGCAGGGTGGGATTCTGTCTGCCTTCGCCTGCCATTAACCGGGCGGTAACGGCCTCAAAATGGGGTCGGTCAGCAGGATTTACATGGGGCCCAAGAGTTATAATAGCCCAGCCCTCATTTCTGGAACACAACTCACCTCGAAACCCACCCGCCCGGAATCTAAAGGCTTTTGGATTTAGATAGAAAGGTTCACGGAGGATGGTGAATTCCTTTAATAATTCATCATCGAGTGAGTCAGCACTCTGTGAGGCCATGGCTGACATGGTGGCAGTAGCCCCAAGAATCAAAAAAATCTATATGTTCTCAGAAATGCTGAATGGATCTCGAAAGATTCATTCTTAAGGTTCAGTAGCACACTCACCTCTTGAGTCAGAAGGTCGTAGGTTCAAGTTCCAAAGACTTGAGCACAAAATCTAGGCTGACACTTCAGTGCAGTACTGAGGGAGTGCTGCACTTTCGGAGGTGCCGTCTTTCAGATGAGATGTTAAACTGAGGCCCCGTCTGCCCTCTCAGGTGGCCATAGACGATCCCATGGCACTATTTCGAAAAAGAGCAGGGGAGTTCTCCTGGATAGTATTTATCCCTCGACCAAAATCACAAAAACAGATTATCTGATCATTATCACATTGTTATTTGTGGGACCTTGCTGTGCTCAAATTGGCTGCCACGTTTCCTACATTACAACAGTGATTACACTTCAAAAAAAGTACTTCATTAGCTGTAAAGCGCTTTGGGACATCCTGAGGTTGTGAAAGGAGCTATATATATGCAAGTGTTTTCTCCCTTTAACTACCTGAGCTACATGGTTTATTGGATGATCTGAACCCCTTCCTTTAATTACTGTCTTCAGCCTACCCTGTATCCTCAGTGTATTGTATACAATAACAAGAAAGCAGAGACCAACTCAGTAATTGCTAAGCTTCACGATTGTGGTTTATAAAAGAACAGATCAATTGAGTGTTACAGTCTTGTAATTCCCCTCCAGTCATCTGTTATTCTACCTTATATGCTGTGTACACTGAATAAAGGACACAGAGCATATTTGTCATTTAAATATGTTGAGCAAACTATTCATTGCACCATTTCCCTCAGCCATGAGCTCACACCTCAGAACACTTCCTGTGTCAATCACCCAGCTGCCTACATGGTTCACAAAACATGGAATGGATCAATGACAAGACTGGAGTTGTCACAAAACATGGAATGTATCTATTGCAAAATATAGAATGGATTTAAGATTGACAGAATGGATCCATCACAGAACATGGAATGATCTAATGTGAAACATAGAGTGGATCAATTTTGAAACGCGGAATGGATCTATCACAAAGCACAGAATGTATATGCGCTATATAATTCTTGAAAGGGCTCGATCACAGAAGACGGAATATTCCTCTCAAAATAAAGGTGGATATCTTTAAATGGACTATGACTGAATGCGAAGGAGTCTGCATTTTTGTCTGCCCATTTAATATTTTTCAATATTGTCTCTCCCCTCTCTGTTCGACTGAGGATTCTGAAGTTGTTCATTCAAAACTCAGGTGTCTGATTCGGAGGATTTTTACTTTGGATCCAAAGAGTGAAACTGTACACAAATTGGTACAGAAATATCTGTGACATTTTTTGTGTTTCTTTTAGCTTTTTTTTTTCTAAATGTTTTTGGGTTCCATGTTTCAGACCAATGTTGTAGGTGTCAATGTCCCACTAGCTCTAGCTCTGTGACTAGCTCTAGCTATACACTATCTCTGAGATCTAGGTACAGTTAGTAGCATGCCTGGATAGTGAACAGAGGGCTTGTTTAAAGTTATTCCTGGTCAACATTTCTCTCTCAACCAACAACTCTGAGACAGATGATCTGGTCATTTATCCTGTTGCTGTATGTGGGATCTTAGTGTGTGCAAATTGGCTGCTGCCCTTGCCTAAATTCAACAGTGACTACACTTCCAAAGTAATTCATTGGCTGTTGAAGCTCTTTGTAACGTCATGGGACATGAAAGGCATTATATTAATGCAAGAAGGTTAAGAGGAGATTTGATAGAGGTGTTCAAAATCATGAACGGTTTTGACAGAGTAAATAAGGAGAAACTCTTTCCAATGGCAGACGGGAGGAGGTAACCAGAGGACACAGATTAAGGTGATCGGCAAAAGAGCCAGAGGCAACATGAGGAAACATTTTTTTATGCAGCGAGTTGTAATGATCTGGAATGCTCTGCCTGAAAGGGTGGTGGAAGCAGATTCAATAGTAACTTTCAAAAGGGAATTTGATAAATACTTGAAGGGAAAAAAATTACAGGACTATGGGAAAAGAGCTGGGGAATGGGACTAATTGGATAGCTCTGTCAAAGGCACAATAGCCTCCTCCTGTGCTGTACCTACTATGATACTATGAAGCTCTTTCCTTCTTATGTCAGCTACTGGTTCTGTGCCTTGCCTTCATGGAATTCTCCTTGTCTTCTGAAGGTGGCAGAATACCACAGCACTAGACTTTGTCTCAGATATCATATCTCAAACAAATTTATTAAACAGTAAAAGTGTAAGTGAATGGTAGCAGCATAATGGCACTTAGTTTTTAGAGTGGTTCCTAATCTTAACTGCCTCCTCATATAACAAAAAGTAATCAATAGTTTCATAGAATCTTACAGCACAGAAGGAGGCCTTTTGGCCCATCCGCCTGTGCCGGCTCTTTGAAAGAGCTGTCCAATTACTCCCACTCTCCCCTGCTCTTTCCTCATAGCCCTGCAAATTTTTCCTTTTCAAGTATATATCCAATTCCCTTTTGAAAGTCACTATTGACTCTGTTTCCACCACCCTTTCAGGCAGTGCATTCCAGATCATAACAACTCACTGCGTAAAAAGATTTCTCCTTGTTTCCATTCTGGTTCTTTTGCCAATTACCTTAAATCTGTGTCCTCTGGTTACTGACTTTCAGGCCCATGGAAATAGTTTATCCTTATTTACTCTATCAAAACCCTGAGTTTGAAGCTCCTTTGCTAAACTAAGGTATTAGTAATGTCCTTACTTAGTGGCCCCTTTCTAACTCTGTTCGAAGGTTCCAGGTTTGAAAAAAGACAGGCTGATAAATATCTTCAAAACAGTCTGGGACCTAGGAAATCTAAATAACTGTAGATTCAGAAGGAGCTGTCAATCAAACACATATTTGAACAATTCACACAAAATGTTTGTATTGAATGGCTCAGCTCCTCCATCAAGCAACTGCTGGGGAACAACCCAACTAAATGTTTCACCAAGTGTTTTGAGTTAAGCTGGGATGTGATTTCTGTGAGTAGAATTGTTTTTAACAGAATTAAAGAAGGCCATAACAACACAATTGCTTGACATATGTCAAATATGCTACGGACATCTAGTGATGGAATATTAATGTTCTCTCAATCTTTATTAAATTAACATAATCAGCTTAGTCATTCTTACTGTGTCTGATAGGAATATCAACCATCCATTGGGTCATTGGACATATAGGAACAAAAGAATTGCTAGATGAAAAAAGGCCATGGTCCATGTAGTTCCCCTCTACAATCCTGGTAGTCACACGATGCAATGATAATAGAATGGTTGACCAATCATAGCAATCAATCTCTATCAATTAGTCTACAACAGATCCAGACATGAGGTGAGGTAAACCCCCATTGGTGGAGAGCTTTGGGAACCATAGGTCCAAAGTCACGTATGCTACACTTATCCCATGTTATGACTTAAATTACTCATATAAAATGTTACTTTCTGAAATGATTGTATCTAGCAATTCCCCTGTTTGGGGAAGGATAATTCCAGCTCATGGACATATACCCAGACTTCAATAATGTCAATCAACAGCCAATTCATCAAGGCGAATACTAGAAAGATGTAGGAGATGACACTTTGTCAGTTACATTTTTCCTCATTAAATTTCTCTAAAATATTCCTGAGGAGACTGGCAACGTTTTCTCCAGATACAGAGGAAGTCCAAGTGTGAGTATTAGAGTGAGATTTAAACATGGATCTCCAGGTCAGTATTCCAAAGCCCTACAAGTTGTGATTATTACACATCTCCTGAACATGACATCAGAACGTGACATCAGAACAAGCCTGTAACAGTAACACAGGGATGTTGCTCATCTTGGTCGTTTGTGGTTTAAAAACAAAGGTCATCTCATCATCTGCAAAGTGTTGTTAAGTACACAGTGGGGGTGAAACTTGACTTTGGCAGTAGTGCGAAATGGGCAATATTGAAACGCAGACGGTTTTCCATTGAAGTCAACGGAAAACAAAATTGGGCGGGGTGTAAAACCTGATTTGTTCTCGCACATTTTGCAAGTCGAATTTAATTCCCAACATGTTTAACTATTATGCGTACAGATGTAGATGGGCAGTGGTAAATAACACAAAAAGAAACAGATGCCAAGCAGAAAAAGAAAAGAATACACTAAGGATGCATTTAAAATTTTGTGGACAACAACCCAAAATTATGCCCATCATCTTCAACATGCATCAAACATCCAGTCACAGGAAAAGACCATCAGAGATATCAAATGAATCATTTGTCTGGAGACCTCAATCCCACCCACCCACCTTCTCATCATAGAGTGGTGTGAAATATATAATCAATGAGCTAATACATACATGCCAATCATCAGTGTTTGACTACTCTCTTCCATGCATACAAGACAACCCATCTCTTCCACTGTTTTGCATCCAGTAAATCGTGCTCTGGGCTTTTCCATAACAAGGACCCATTTTTATGTGGGAAGATCGTTAGCCTGACTAGGTGGAAAGGCTAGATGCAAGGGGGGAGTAGCCATTCCACTCCCATTGGATGCAAGTACTCAATGTCAACCCAGTATTCAGAAACTGAAACTTTCATCTCCGTTTGCTAGGGCTCTCTGAAGAGGGGCTCAAACCCACAACCTCCTGACTCAAAGACAGGAATGCTACCACTGAGCCAAGGCTCACTCCAGAGCTTGACTACTAGCTCCAGATAATGAAGAAGGACAATGCCAGGAACCACCAATTCACCTTGAAGTTGCACTTCTGAGGCCGGATGAAAAATTCTATTTAAGGTACATAACCTCGGTGTTCCAAAGTGTGGTTTGTGGCTTCTTTCCACCAGAGGATGGGGTCCTAATGTCCTGAAAGCTTCCTGAAATCGAGTGAATATTGTCAGTTGGCAAATGGATGTGATAAGGTAACTCTGAAGTGATTGAGTGCAGAACTAAATTAATAGTTTTTTTTATCATTTGTTCTCGGGATGTGGGCAACGCTGGCGAGGTCACATTTATCGCCCATTCCTAGTTGCCCTGAGAAGGTGGTGGTGGGCCTTCTTCTTGAACTGCTGAAGTCCTTGCAGTGATAGTGCTCCCACTATGTTGATGTTAGCTAGGGAATTCCAAGATTCTGACCCAGCAACAATGAAGGAATGGCGATATATGTCCAACATTATGGCTCTTAAGAACACAAGAACATAAGAAATAGGAGCAGGAGTAGGCCATACCGCTCCTCGAGCCTGTTCCGCCATTCAATAAGATCATGGCTGATCTTCGACCTCAACTCCACTTTCACACCTGATCCCCATATTCCTTGATTCCCCTAGTGTCCAAAAATTTGTCTATCTCAGCCTTGAACATATTCAACGACTCAACATCCACAGCCCTCTGGGGTAGAGAATTCCAAAGATTCACAACCCGCTGAGTGAAGAAATTCCTCCTCATCTCAGTCTTAAATGGCCGACCCCTTATCCTGAGACTATGCCCCCTAGTTCTAGACTCTCCAGCCAGGGGAAACAACATCTCAGTATCTACCCCGTCAAGCCCCCTCAGAATCTTGCGTGTTTCAATGAGATCACCTCTCATTCTTCTAAACTCCAGAGAGTTCTGACGAAAGTTCTTCGACCTGAATCGTTAACTCTGTTTCTTTTTCCACAGATGCTGTCTCACTTGCTGAGCTTTTCCAGCATTTTCTGTTTTTATTCCAGCGAGTCCTTGTCCTATTTGATGGTAGAGGTCGCTAGGGAGGAAGGTACTGTCAAAGTAACCTTGGTGAGTACCAAGTACAAAGTTACCTTGGGAGGACCTTCACCACACGGACTGCAGCTGTTCAAGAAGGCGACTCACCACCACCTTCTCAACGGCAATTAGGGATAGGCAATAACTGCTGGCCTTGCCAGCGATGCCCACATCCCATGAACGAATAAAAAAAATGTTGCTGCAGTGTATCTTGTAGATTGTACATTCTGCGGCCACATTGTACTGGTAGTGAAGGGGATGGATATTGAATCTAGTGATGGGGCACTGATCAAGTGAACTGCTCTGTCCAGGATGATGTTGAGCTTCTTGAATGTTATTGCGGCTGTATCCAGGCGAGCGGTGAACATTCCATCACACACCTAACTTGAGCCTTGTAGATGGTGGAGAGGCTTTGAGGTGAGCCACTCATCACAGAGTACCCAGCCTCTGTCCCGCTCTTGTAGCCATGGTGTTAATATGGCTTGTCTAGTTCAGCATCTGGTCAATTGTGATCCCCAAGATGTTGACGATGGGGGACTGGGTGATGGTGGTGCCACTGAAGGTCAAGGGTAGATGACTGGGCTTTTTCTTATTCAAGATGATCGTTACCTGGCACTTATGTGGCACAAATGTTACCTGCCACTTGTCGGCCTAAGTCTGGATGTTATACAAGTCCTGTTGTAGGCTGGCATGGGCTGCTTCATTATCAGGAGAGGTGTGAATGGAGCTAAACACGGTGGAATCACCAGCGATCAGTCCCACCCCTGACCTTATGACTGAAGGGAGATCATTTATGAAGCAGCTGAAGATGGCTAGACTGAGGACACTGTCATGAGGAGCTCCTCAGGTGATGTGCTGGGGTTGTGAAGACTGGCCTGTGACAACCACAACTTACAGATTGTGGAAGCATATAATTCTACTGCTGATGGCCCACAACGCCTCAACGATGCTCAGTTTTGGGCTGCTAGATCTATCCTTACTCTGTCCCACTCGGCATGGTGATAATGTTGCACTACACAAGCTGCCTTTGAAGGGTCCTTGCATTGCCGACTCCTGACACGAGAGTCTCATACACTCAATGGCAACCCTGATGTAAAAGTGTCGGATTTGCCACCACCGGTCACTGAGACGACCTGGTGAGAAATAGGCCTTCCTGATATTGACTCTCTTCAAGTTTACACTGGAATCATTGCCAGCTGTGCATGATTGATGCATTAAGAACCAGCGACCAAAGTACCCTGTAAGAATGCCCGCATGTTGGAGATGAGACTTCACGAAGTCTGTGCAGTGGTCACTTCTGCAGCCACAGTGCGCCGGTGGTGAAGAGAGTGAATGTTTAGGGTGGTGGATGGGGTGCCAATCAAGCGGGCTGCTCTGTCCTGGATGGTGTCGAGCTTCTTGGACAAACATGTCTGTGTCATGTAGGTTAATGAGAATAATGTCAAGTAGGTTACTTCCTCATGTTGGTTCCTTCATCACCTGACGCAGACCCAGTCTGGTATCTATGTCCTTCAGAATCCATGCAGTTCAGTCAATGGTTGTACTACTGAGCCACTCTAGGTGGAGCACACAGAAACCCCCACCCAGAATACATTCTGTGCCCTTGCTTCCCTCAGAGCTTCCCCTGTGATGTTCAACATGGAGGTGTACTGATTCGTCAGGGTGGGGGGAGCGCTAAGTGGTGATTAGCAGGACGTTTCCTTGGCCTTACCTGAAGCCAGGTTCAATGTTGAGGACTCCCATGGCCACTCCCACTCAACATTTTTTTTATTCGTTCATGGGATGTGGGCGTCATTGGTGAGGCCAGCATTTATTGCCCATCCCTAATTGCCCTTGAGAAGGTGGTGGTGAGCCGTCTTCTTGAATCGCTGCAGTCCGTATGGTGAAGGTTCTCCCACAGTGCTGTTAGGAAGGGAGTTCTAGGATTTTGACCCAGCGATGATGAAGGAACGGCGATATATTTCCAAGACGGGATGGTGTGTGACTTGGAGGGGAGCGTGCAGGTGGTGTTGTTCCCATGTCCCTGCTGTCCTTGTCCTTCTAGGTAGTAGAGGTCGCGGGTTTGGGAGGTGCTGTCAAAGGAGCCTTGGCGAGTTGCTGCAGTGCATCCTGTGGATGGTACACACTGCAGCCACAGTGCGCCGGTGGTGAAGGGAGTGAATGTTTAGGGTGGTGGATGGGGTGCCAATCAAGCGGGCTGCTCTGTCCTGGATGGTGTCGAGCTTCTTGTGTGTTGATGGAGCTGCACTCATCCAGGCAAGTGGAGAGTTCCATCACACTCCTGACTTGTGCCTTGTAGATGGTGGAAAGGCTTTGGGGAGTCCGGAGGTGAGTCACTCACCGCAGAATACCCAGCCTCTGACCTGCTCTTGTAGCCACAGTATTTATATGGCTGGTCCAGTTAAGTTTCTGGTCAATGGTGACCCCCAGGATGTTGATGGTGGGGGATTCGGCGATGGTAATGCCGTTGAATGTCATGGGGAGGTGGTTAGACTCTCTCTTGTTGGAGATGGTCATTGCCTGGCACTTGTCTGGCGCGAATGTTACTTGACACTTATCAGCCCAAGCCTGGATGTTGTCCAGGTCTTGCTGCATGCGGGCACGGACTGTATAACATTGTCCCCCCACCTCTGGTGGGTCTATCTGCCAGTGGGGCAGGACATATCATGGGTTGGTGATGGAAGAATCTGGGATGTTGGCTGATAGATATAATTTTGTGAGTTTGACTGTGTCATGCTATTGCTTAACTAGTCTGTGGAACAACTCTCCCAACTTGGGTACCAGCCCCCAGCTGTTAGAAGTAGAACGTTACAGGGTTGACTAGGCTGAAAATGTCTCGTCTTATCCTGATATGATGAGTGGATCATTGCCAATAGGTCTGTCTAGTTTTCTTATTATTATTAAAGTTTGTAGCGATTGTTTACAACTGGGTAGTTCCTCGGCCACTTCAGGCAGCATTGAGAATCAACTACATAGCGTGGGACTGGAGTCACATATAGGTCAGACTAGGTAGGGGTGGCAAGTTCCCTTCCTTGAAGGATATTAGTGAACCAGTTGGGTTTTTACAACAATCCAAGAGCTTACATGGCATATTTTTCTAGTGGTAGTCCACAAAATACGCAGAGCCTGTTGTTATGTAGCCAAACAACAGCAACAGCACGGAAAACAGAACAGAGAGGGTTGTGTTTTTGGGTGGTGTTGGTTGAGGGAGGAATGCTGGGCAGGACACTGAGAGAACTCCTTGTATTTATTTGAATAGCTGTACGGGAGCTATTTTTTGTGTTGTTCTTACAGGGTACTTTGGTCACTGGTTCTCAATGCATCAATCATGCACAGCTGGCAATGATCCCAGTGTAAACTTCAAGAGAGTTAATGTCAGGAAGACATATTTCTTAACAGGTCGTCTCAGTGACCAATGTTGGCAAATCTGCCACTTTTACTTCAGGGTTGCCATTGGATGTGTGAGATCCACGTGACAGGAGTCGGCAATGCATGGACCCTTCAAAGGCAGCTTCACTGTACACCTGGACAGGCAGGCAGGACCTCAGTTTGATTTATGCACCAAAACATCAGAGCCACCCCACCCCCGGCAATGCAGCACTCTCTCAGTAGTACACTAGCGTGTCAGCCCAGATTATGTGCTCAAGTCCTGGAGTGGAACTTGAACAAAAACAAAGAGTTCGAGGTTTAGTTCCAAAGAGAAGCCATGGGGAGTAGGTTCCTGTGTGTCACAGCACTTCCCCCGCCCGATTCCTTTGTTGAGTCATTGTTTTACATATTTTTTTCTGTTACTTTCTGAAGACAGTCCAAAGATTTCCCTTGTCATGTTAAATTATGCAGCATTGGAATTAATATTGTGGTCTCTTATGTGTTTGAATGAGTAGCAGACAATGAAAACAAAGCATTCTGAGATTATGGAATTAATTATTCTTAATCACTCATAATTCAAGTTTAATTGGCTCATGTTTCAGAGACGAATCAAAACTGATGGAAAAAGCGTGTCCAATAAGACTGGTCTTTTGGGTATTTATTTTCCATTAGCTCACCCCCAGTGTTTGATTATTTTTCACTCTATCGTTTGACGGCTGTTATACTGAGGCCACAGAGGCACTTACCGCTGTTTGGGGGCAAGTCAAGTAATATCAGTTTGTAACTGAGCTGTCAATCAGTGGTAGGTCCCTGACTGGACATAGCCTGGAATCTGAATCCAGATCCAATCTGCTCCAAATTTTGCATTCGCAAAGTTTTTTTTCCCCCAAAAAAGATGACTACAGATCAAGATGGCCATTTGGCCTGTTCTAACGTCCATCCAGAAAACCTCCCATCAACAGCATTCCAACTGTCTCAGAAAGAAACAAAAAAAGACTTGCATTGATATAGCACCTTTTACGACCTCAGGACGTCCCAAAGCACTTCACGGCCGATGAAGTACTTTTGAAGTGTAGTCACTGTTATAATGCAGGAAAACATGGCAACTAATTTGCACAGAAAGATTCCACAAATCACAGTGAAATAAATAACCAGATAATCTGTTTTAGTGATAATGGTTGAAGGATAAATATTGGCCAGGACACTGGGAGAGCTCCCCTACTCTTCTTCGAGTAGTGTCATGGGATCTTTTACATCTACCTGAGAGGACCAGCTGCAGGCCGCAACCAACAAAGTAAGTGTTTAAAATATAATTACCTGAATGTGGAGCTGGGAGGGGCACCCTACATACAGACCACATGGGCCACTGTTGGCCATTGCTCCTCCCATTGTGATCTGGACCCCACCTCCCCGTTCATTGCCACTAACCACCCACTCCTACCCCACGCTCCCCACGCCAACCCCGGGCCTGGCCTCTGCCCTCCCCGATCTTGGCCTCTGGCATCCCCGATCCCAGCGTCTGCTCTCCCCAATCCTGACATCTTCCCACCCCGATCCCAGCCTCTGCCCTCCCCGATCCTGGCCTTTGCCAACCCTGATCTCAGCCTCTGCCCTCCCTAATCCCAGCCTCTGCCAACCCCGATCCCGGCCTCTGCCCTCTCCAATCCCGGCCTCTGCCAACCCCGGTCCCAGCCTCTGCTATTCCCAATCCTAGCCTCTGCCAACCTCGATCCCAGCATCTGGCAGCCCCGTTCCCGGCCTCTGCCCTCTCCGATCCCGGCCTCTGTCAATCCCGGTCGCAGCCTCTGCCGTTCCCAATCCTAGCCTCTGCCAACCCCGATCCCAGCATCTGCCAACCCCTATCCTGGCCTCTGCCCGCTGCCCACTTCCCCCGCCCCTCCGTTATTATCGCTGCTGCTACCCCTCCCTCCCGATTCCAGCCTCTGCCCACCCCGATTGACGTCAACCTCTACCCTCTCGAACCGAACTGATCACCTACCCTCCCAACATAGTCGCCCCCTTCCTAGTCCCCTTTAATAACTTACCTGAGAGCCGCTGCTGATGTTGTAGCCGTGTGATCTTCCATATATCTTGGCCGGCGAGCTGCCTGGGGACACCAATTAGGTGTTCACAGCTCGCTGGCTCAATGATAATGAGGCCCGAGGCCCAAAATCGGGTGCGCTTTAGGCCTATCCAATCAAGAATAGGAATCGATCCCTGCTCCACCCAAGTGCCACCAAAAACGGGCGCCCTCAAATATCTTGGACTTTTTCTCTCTACTACCCTACTTGGAGTGTTTATTCCATGTGCTTGTACTGAATAAAGATGCAGGACGCATGTTCAGAACAGTTCAGATGTAACCACCTCCACCAGCACAACCTGTACCAGCTGGTTACTGCTCCTCACTCTCTCATGTCGGATTCTGATGATCAAACTGTGTCAGATACAAAACATGGAACGGATCTATGCACTACATCAAGTGTCAGATATAAGACATGGAATGGATGAATACATCCTCCAGTGTTACATATAAGAAATGGAACGGATCAATGCACTCATCAATGTCAGATATAAGATATGGAATGGATCAATGCACTCATCAATGTCAGATATAAGACATGGAATGGATCAATACACTACAGCTGAATAGACAATAGCTGAATTCCAGAAGTGAGGTGAGAGTGACTGCCCTTGACATCAAGGAGGCATTTGACTGAGTGTGGCACCAAGGAGCCCTAGTAAAATTGAAGTCAATGGGAATCAGGGGGAAAACTCTCCAGTGGCTGGAGTCATACCTAGCACAAAGGAAGATGGTACTGGTTGTTGGAGGCCAATCATCTCAGCCCCAGGACATTGCTGCAGGAGTTCCTCAGGGCAGTGTCCTAGGCCCAACTATCTTCAGCTGCTTCATCAAAGATCTTCCTTCCATCATAAGGTCAGAAATGGGGATGTTCGCTGATGATTGCACAGTGTTCAGTTGAATTTGCAACCCCTCACATAATGAAGCAGTCCGAACCCGCATGCAGCAAGACCTGGACAGCATCCAGGCTTGAGCTGATAAGTGGCCAGTAACATTCGCGCCAGACAAGTGCCAGGCAATGACCATCTCCAACAAGAGACAGTCTAACCACCTCCACTTGACATTCAAAGGCATTACCATTGTCGAATCCCCCATCATCAACATCCTGGGGGTCACCATTGACCAGAAACTTAAGTGGACCAGCCACATAAATATTGTGGCTACAAGAGCAGGTCAAAGGCTGGGTACTCTGCGGCGAGTGACTCACCTCCTGACTCCCCAAAGCCTTTCCACCATCTACAAGGCACAAGTCAGGAGGGTGATGGAAAACTCTCCACTTACCTGGATGAGTGCAGCTCCATCAACACTCAAGAAGTTCGACACCATCCAGGACAAAGCAGCCCGCTTGATTAGCACCCCATCCACCACCCGAAACATTCACTACCTTCACCACCGTGGCTGCAGTGTGTACCATCCACAGGATGCATTGCAGCAACTCACCAAGGCTTCTTCGACAGCACCTCCCAAACCCGCGATCTCTACCACCTAGAAGGACAAGGCCAGCAGGCACATGGGAACAACACCACCTGCACGTTCCCCTCCAAATCACACACCATCCCGACTTGGAAACATATCGCCGTTCCTTCATCATCGCTGGGTCAAAATCCTGGAACTCCCCACCTAACAGCACTGTGGGAGAACCTTCACCACACGGACTGCAGTGGTTCAAGAAGGCATTTCATCACCACCTTCTCAAGGGCAATTAGGGATGGGCAATAAATGCTGGCCTCGCCAGCGATGCCCACATCCCATGAAGTGTCAGATATAAAACAGCCGTTGACGCTGTTTCTCTGAGGTTTCTTACAATCTCACAGCGATAGATTAATGTCACCTTGGCTCAGTGGTAGCACTCTCATCTCTGAGTCAGAAGGATTTGAGTTCAAGCCCTATTCCAGAGACTTGAGTATATAATCTAGGCAGGTACTTCAGTACAGTACTGAGGGAATGCTGCACTGTCAGAGGTGCTGCCTTTCGGATGAGATATTAAAACATGACCCCACCTGCCCTCTCAGATGGACATAAAAGATCCCATATCACGATTTTGAAGAAGAGCTGGGGAATTCTCCTGATGTCCTGGCCAACATTTATCCCTCAACCAACCCCACCAAAAACAGATGATCTGGTCATTTATTTCATTGCTCTTTGTGGGAGCTTGCTACCGCATTTCATACATTACAACAGTGACTGCACTTCATTGGCTGTAAAGTGCTTTGGAATGTCCTGAGGTTGTGAAAGGCACTAGCTATATAAACCTAAGCCTTTCTTTCTCTAGATCGAAATTTAAATTTCTGGTGATTTGTTTTAACTTTCAGGTTTCTGTGTGGAATCGCCTTCTGTGCTTCTTCTTGGAATGTGAATCCGGTCCCCGTTAACTACATTTGAGACACCGAGGAGCCAATGGCACCACAGCAATACTTAAAGGTCATCAGGAACTTGCTCCCTGTATTATCAGCCCACAAGTCTGAGGCCCACAATGCACCCCATGCACCCTGTGTACCCCAGTGTGGGTAGTGACTGCAAAGAGAGCTAAGGATTTGCACTCAAGCTGTATGCTATGATCATTAGGCCCCAACTTTCATTTAAATTAGTTGGCGTCCTTATAATGCAACTGTAGTGCACGAGCAGCACTCCCTCTGTGCTGAAGCTCTTTGGAATGAGTGTTGACTTAGAGGCCATATTATTTGAAAAAAAAAATTCCTAGCCATTTGTACCCGGTGCCCACAGCAAACCAAGCCTCTTTGCACCCTTACCCAGTGCCCCACCATGCCCCCCTCTCCAATTGAGAAAAGCACCTAGTGCAGAACAGGGAGCCAGCAGCCCTTTACTGGTTGCTGACGCCTGACATTCAGCCCTGTCACTTCTAACTCATCATGAGCAATGCACCCAAAATGCCAGAAATCATGCAATGAGTTCACCTTGTGTTGTACAGCCAGGGCAGCTTGTCAGTACACAGGTGCTCATGCTACCTGCATTATTGACCCCCTTCTTGTCAGCATCAAGCACTTCAAACTCAGTTATTGAATGGTTAGGTGCAGGGCAAAGTTTCCTTCTACTTTACTCCAACGACGCACCTCACCTAACCCTCAAACTGACAAGAGCATCCTTTCCTAGTAATGATCGCTCAGACTCATTTCACATAAGAACCTGACAGCCAGCAGACAGAGACGATTTTCATTCCATCACTGTGGTCTGGATTTGAACCCAGCTCCCAGGAGTCAAAGTCTAGTGGTTAACCCACTGCACCACCCAGTCCCCCAAGGACACCATTAAAAAATGTAACTATTGAATTTGACAGATTTTTGATTTTGATTTCTGTTGACCTTTTTCCTATGGAATATTTTGTTGAAATGCAGAACGCTGACGACATCATCGCAGAACTGGTTGGCAGGAATTCCTCAACCACACGGCATGAGAGAGCTGAATTAACAAGCAGTGAAATGACAGATTTACTAAGGCACCCTGGGTTAATGACTATCCCTATTGATGCTCCTTCAGTTCTCTCAAACCCTTATTCTCCATAACTCCTCCTCAGCAGTTTCCCTGGTGATGTAATCAAAAGTGGTCATTGAATCAAAAATATTCAACAGAAAGAGCAACACAGATCCGAGGTAATGACTCACCACCTCACGTCAAAACATTGCACTATGTTATTGGGTGATGCACTTCAGGAACGAGCCAATCATATTGTCAGCAGAAGACACTCAAAAACCAATAGGTAAAAATCCTGATGTACGAGGAGCAGGCAAATTTCTACCCCAATATTGTTGCCTATTCCCAAATCAAATTACTGACTTCTGAAAGCCCAGAGAATATTAAGGCTGAGGTGTGAAGGACTGAGTGGTGTCTTCACTATTGCAGACCCGGAGATCTGTAGAGAGGCCAGGACAGAGACTGGCCCATCTACATCATTAACTGATCTCCGCTGCGTGGTGGGACACCTAGAGATATTGTAGATGAGTTGCAGTTGATCATAAAAGAACCTCTTCAACTTAATGACCTTTCTCTGTTCCTAAAAAAATCCTGTGTAGCTACAACTATCTTTGGCGAAGTTACTCACCCAAATGTTGTATTGCTTTCACCTGAACGGAATTATTTAGTCATAGAGTCATAGAGTCATAGAGTTATACAGCACGGATAGAGGCCCTTCGGCCCATCGTGTCCGCGCCGGCCATCAGCCCTGTCTACTCTAATCCCATATTCCAGCATTTGGTCCGTAGCCTTGTATGCTATGGCATTTCAAGTGCTCATCCAAATGCTTCTTGAATGTTGTGAGGGTTCCTGCCTCCACAACCCTTTCAGGCAGTGAGTTCCAGACTCCAACCACCCTCTGGGTGAAAAAGTTCTTTCTCAAATCCCCTCTAAACCTCCCGCCTTTTACCTTGAATCTATGTCCCCTTGTTATAGTACCCTCAACGAAGGGAAAAAGCTCCTTAGTATCCATCCTATCTGTGCCCCTCATAATTTTGTACACCTCAATCATGTCCCCCCTCAGCCTCCTCTGCTCCAAGGAAAACAAACCCAATCTTCCCAGTCTCTCTTCATAGCTGAAGCGCTTCAGCCCTGGTAACATCCTGGTGAATCTCCTCTGCACCCTCTCCAAAGCGATCACATCCTTCCTGTAGTGTGGCGACCAGAACTGCACACAGTACTCCAGCTGTGGCCTAACCAGTGTTTTATACAGCTCCATCATAACCTCCTTGCTCTTATATTCTATGCCTCGGCTAATAAAGGCAAGTATCCCATATGCCTTCTTTACCACCTTATCTATCTGTTCCGCCGCCTTCAGGGATCTGTGAACTTGCACACCAAGATCCCTCTGACCCTCTGTCTTGCCTAGGGTCCTCCCATTCATTGTGTATTCCCTTGCCTTGTTAGTCCCTCCAAAGTGCATCACCTCGCACTTTTCCGGGTTAAATTCCATTTGCCACTGTTCCGCCCATCTGACCAACCCATCTATATCGTCCTGCAGACTGAGGCTATCCTCCTCGCTATTTACCACCCTACCAATTTTTGTATCATCAGCGAACTTACTGATCATACCTTTTACATTCATATCCAAGTCATTAATGTAGACCACAAACAGCAAGGGACCCAGCACAGATCCCTGTGGTACCCCACTGGCCACAGGCTTCCAGTCACAAAAACAACCTTCGACCATCACCCTCTGCCTTCTGCCACTAAGCCATTTCTACGGATCCATTCAGGTATGTATAATAGTTGACTCTGAAAAAAGCCTCCATTTTCTTGTCAGCTTGTATCAGTTGCTAGCACTATTGCCTTTGAGTCAGAAGGTCACGGGTGTAAGCCACACTACAGACTTGAGCACATAATTTAGGTAGATTCTCCAGTGCAGTACTGAGGGAGCACTGCATTGTCAGAAATGGTGAGGTCTATTTTGACTTCTGTGCGACCGACCAGCGGAACACAGTCCGCCAAAGAAGCCTCATTTAAATCTGACTTGGAATGTGCTTGGCTCAGCATCCTACCAGTTCCGACCTAAAGTGGAAATCGGGGTCCTATTTACGGCACAGGACCCTGGTTTCCATATTAAAATGGGCCGATTGCCTGAAACAGGCCAGCGCTTTGGACACCCAGCGGTAGGCACCTTTCAAAATAGAGTCGGCTGTAACACCAGTGTTAATGAGGTAGTAAGGCTATTGACCCCATTTTGAGGCTGTTACCGCCCCATTAACGCCAGGTGAAGGCAGCGAAAATTGACCCTGGTGCCTTTTGGATGAGACATACTGAGGCCCTTTCTGCCTACTTAGATGGATGTAAAAGATCCAATGGCATGATGCGAAGAGGAACAGGGAAGTTCTCGTATAGTTGGCCAAAACTGCTCCCTCAACCAACATCGCCACAATTTTTGCTGTTTGTGAGACATTGTTGGGTGCAAAATGACTGCGGTGTTTGTATACATAATGACAATAGCTGCATTTCAAAAGTAATTTGTCGGTTGTAAAGTGCTTTGGGACATTCTGAGGATGTGATAAGGTGCTATATCAATGCAAGTTCTTTCTTTCTCATACGTACTGTTTGTGAGAAGTGATGTTGAGACCAAACATTTCTCCTGGAGCTTCAACAGAATCTGGATAGCAATCAAAAACCAAACCAATCCCGTCCCATCCAGTCCAATCCAATCTAGTCCAATCCAATCCAACTCAATTAATAAAATCAAATAGCTTCAAGAGAAGATGCAAATTGAAGCTGGATGACATTTTAACCTGGGGAAAGGTAGAATCTATAAATTCACGTGAAGTCAGCACATAATAGAGCAACTGAGGTGCAGCTTGAGGTACTCGTGGATTACTCTAGACTCAAGAATACTCACTAATCTTTCATTGAAGGCCATAATCGTGAGCAGTGATTTGCTCGAAGGACACTTTCACAAACCCATCACAAAGCAACTCCATATGATTATATTTTAAACTTTCAGTGTTTTTCTCTTTTTTATGTACTTCTTCCCTCTCTCTTTCTTTCCCTTTCTTCAAATCTGAGCTCTAACAACATCTTGGAGCTGGCAACCTATGGATTGACACCCAGACACACAAGGACCAGCACTTCTACTGAGGATTGCTGGTGAGAGGTGGAGGTGGATTGTAAGTGGCCCCTCACCTGTGTTATGAGATGTTTATGGACAACAAAGATTGGTGATGTACCTGATTACTCCATCTTTACAATCAAGGGGCTTTATTGATCTTCTGGACTTCCCAAATGAAGACTAGGGCAAGAAGTGGTTCTGAAAAGCATTTTCCTAGGTTGGGATACTGAATTAGCCAGGCCGCCTTCTTCCTTAGTTTTCAGAGTCTGCTACAGTCTGGTTGGTAATCAGCCATATAAGGATAATGGCTGAACATGTAGTTCTCAATGAATGTAATTACAGGTAGCTTGATAAAGTTTGATCTGTGGACACCCAAGAAGGGATGGGAAGGGTTCAGGTAACTGGCCACACTGTGAGTGGCTTTTCGGTATCAAACTCCTTAGAACTACTGCAAAAGCAACTCAATTTTCACTCCCTTCAGCTTCCCTCACTTCTTGAATCCTGAGCTCAGATCATCTTGCTCTTGCTTCATCCTAGCACACCATCCACCACCCTAAACATTCACTCCCTTCACCACCGGCGCACCGTGGCTGCAGTGTATACCATCCACAGGATGCATTGCAGCAACTCGCCAAGGCTTCTTCGACAGCACCTCCCAAACCCGCGACCCCTACCACCTAGAAGGACAAGGGCAGCAGGCACATGAGAACACCACCACCTGCACGTTCCCCTCCAAGTCACACACCATCCCGACTTGGAGGTATATCACCATTCCTTCATCGTCACTGGGTCAAAATCATGGAACTCCCTACCTAATAGCACTGTGGGAGAACCTTCACCACACGGACTGCAGCGGTTCAGGAAGGTGGCTCACCACCACCTTCTCGAGGGCAATTAGGGATGGGCAATAAATGCTGGCCTTGCCAGCAATGCCCACATCCCATAAAAAAAACTTGTGAATTGTGGATATTTGTAATATTTTTCTGAACTGTGAGAATTCCGACCCTGTACAATGAAAAAGAGAATGTTGGAACATAGGAAAGGGAGTAAGCCATTCAGCCCCTCGAGCCTGTTCTGCCATTCAATTAGATCATGGCTGATCTGTATCTTAACTCCATTTACCCGTTTTGTTTCCATATCCTTTAATACCATAGCCTAACAAAAATCTATCAATTTCAGTTTTGAAATTTTCAATTGACCCGCAGCCTCAACAGCATTTTGGGGAGAGAGTTCCAGATTTCCACTACCCTTTGTGTGAAGAAGTGCTTCCTGACATCACCCGAGAATGGCCTACTTCTAATTTTAAGGTTATGCCCCATTATTCTGGAATCCTCCACCAGAGGAAATAGTTTCTCTCTATTCGCCCTATCAAATCCTTTAATCATCGTAAACACCTCAATTAGATCACATCTTAAACTTCTATACTCAAGGGAATACAAGCCTAGTCTATGCAACAACGTGATAAAGGACAGATTATTAATATTTCATGACAAAGCTTCCACCTCCTGTACTTTGTCTCTGGCCATGCAGTCCAATATCATAAGAGTGATAACCACCGTTAGATCCACTGCTGCCCGAAATAACCGGCGGACTTAATATGTTATAAGTGGCACCCTTGTAATTGACTTCAACCGTAGTGGCAAATGGTTAGCGCCGATATAGGCAGCTGTCCGTAATAAGCAGAGGCAGTAAAACTGACGGGGACTGTACTTTTTTTTGAAGTGCAGTCACTGTTGTAATGTAGGGAAACGCGGCAGTCAATTTGCACACAGCAAGGCCCCACTAACAGCTATGAAATAAATGATCAGATAAAATGTTTTATGATGTTGGTTGAGAGATAAATATTGGCCAGAACACCAGGGGAACTCCCCTACTCTTCATTGAATAGTGCCATGGATCTTCTACATCCACCTAAGAGGGCAGATGGGGTGTCGGTTTAACGTCTCATCCAAAAAACGGCACCACCAACAGTGCAGCACTCCTTCAGCACTGCCCTGAAATGTCAGCCTGGATTATGTGCTCAAGTCTCTGGAGTGAGGCTTGAACCCAGGACCTTCTAGCTCAGAGGTGAGAGTGCTACTACTGAGCCAAGGCCGGCACCAAACCAGGATTTATCCTTAAAGACGATGCTGTACGTGTTGTGGGTCTAGCAGACCTTGTTCACATCCTCTCACAGCCTATACTTAAGCCCAAGCCGATACATATACATTCTCTGTTGAAAAATCAGCTCTGAGATCAGACCAAACTGTTAATCTTCTTGCTTCAGAAATAATTAGAAGTATGCAAGAACGCAGCGAGCTTGTATTCAGGCGTGTGATGGCATTTCTCTGTTTATAATTCTGCAGATAGAATTTGTTCCGTGTGTAGAGGCCAGCTGTCTGCTGGAACTCAGCACACATCACATTCCAGCATCCCATCAGCACATGCTGCTCAGTCAGTGAGTGAACAGAAGAAAGTGCCTGTGTTCTCTGAGTGCTCTTTCTCATGGCTTCAAAGGGGTTTTATCAGAGAAAATCGTTTTGGTAATATGTCGTAAAAGATCTGGTGATTTCCTGTTAAGTTCTACACTTGCCGACGGGGTGTAGCTGAGAGATTGTTTCCACCTTCCCCTAGGGACTGCACCTCGATGTGGTGGGGAGTCTTGCCTGCTCCTATGAACCTGGGAACCATGCTGGCAGGAGTATAACTTCTGGTAGGACCACACAAGCCAGACAGGTCGAAAGGTAGGAGCCAGACTAAAGGCAGTCCACGGCCCTCCTGGTAGGGTATTGTGAGTCATTCTAACGGCCTGTCCACGTAAAAATACTTTTCGTTACGAAAACAACCCAGAGACAAGACAGGTCTGTTACAAACTGGGAAATATAAACATCGACTGTGGAGAACCACAATCTGCTGGATGTAAGGCAAGATGATACTCTGATCAGAGTCAAATATCTTGCTCTGGACAGACAGCAGTGAAAGAAATGGGTTGCTTCATGTACCACTAGGCACAGGAGCTTCGAACTAACTAACTAACTCATTTATGCTGTCAGATGTAAAGTCAAGAAGAGAATAAGGTGCATGTACCATCTGCAGTCACCTCTCTTTCATTCTAGTGGTGAACCTTATGACCGGAGTGAGTGGTTTGTTATGGTTCAGGTCTTATTCAGAAACCAGGATTTTCACTAGATCTAGGAATCTTTTACACACAATTGCAGTATTCCGGCAGAAAATCAAGCTACACCCTGTCAGTGAATGTAAAAATTCACAGGATCTCACCAGATCTTTTGCCCTGCTTATGACAATCATGGCTGAATGATGTTAGGGGAAAGAAAGAAAGAACTTATATTTATAAAGTGCCTTCCACGACCTCAGGACGTCCTAAAGTGCTTTACAGCCAATGAAGTACTTTTGAAGTGTGGTCACTGTTGTAATATAGAGAAACACAGCAGCCAATTTGCACACAGCAAAGTCCCACAAACATCAATTAAAGAATGACCAGATAGTCTGTTTTAGTGATACTGGTTGAGGGATAAATATTAGGCAGGACACCGAGAAGAACTCCCCTGATCTCCTTCGAAATAGTGCCATGGGATCTTTTACATCCACCTGATCTGGTCATTATCACATTCTCCTGAGGTAGTGAAAAGTGTGATATAAATGCAAGTTCTCTTTTATTATCCATGTGATTGAAGAGATAGCCTCCACTACCTTTTTCTTTCAAAAAATGGCGCTGTATATGTTGATTTTAACCCAGCCCACCAGAAGGGAACAGGCAGTGGGGCCTTTAAAATGAAGCAGTAAGAGGTACTTCCCTGTTCCCACTGGAATCACGCTGGCCACCATTTTAACTGGTTAGGGGGATGAGGCACTCGCCGGAAGCAGGCGGGAGCCTCATGGATTTATTCAAATTGGGGTCCTATCACGTCAATGGGACCACCAATTGCATTTTAACCCAAGCCTGAGAGCAGACGCTGCCGCAGCTTTCCCACCAGGTGAGGGCAGGCTAGCAGCTCGGGAAGGACAAAGAGACCCTCCAAGCTAAGTGACAAACGTTCCTTTGTGGAGCCAAGAGGAGAAGGCTTCAGGCCCCACAAGAAAGATCGTGGCCTCCCCTGGCTCGGACTTCCCTCCTTTCCATCCCGTGGAACCCTCCCCGTTACTCACTTGTTTTCTGGAGAGCGTTTCCTTGACGATGGCTGGTAACCACTGGCCCACTGGCCAGCTGCTGCTTTCTGCCCATTTGGTTACAATACTCCAGGCTTCAAACTTAGTCCTGTGGGTGCATTTCGCATTTGCCCCACCTCCCGCCTGCCCAAAGCCTGCTGCAGGTTAAATTCAACCCTATTGTGTCTCTCTGATGCCTAGCTCCAACTCTTAGTCTTGAAGCTCTCAGTCCTGAGTCTAACTCTGTGTCTTGTGTCTTTCAGGCCTGGGCCTAACTTTCCTGTTGGCCCTCTGCTGTGAACCCCCTCTCTCCCAGCCCCATGAACAACATTCCAAAATATGGCCAGTCCATTTGTTTTGTGCCTACTGTTCAAATTCATCAGTAATGACATCAGTTCGTTTGGATCAAGCTCTAGTTTGAGTAACAAATAGAAATATGTGAAGATGTAAGATGCTTCATGTGTGACAGAATTACCATTTTTTTTTGCCCAAATAGGATTTGTTCTCTCAGCAGCAGCAGGTGACAGCTGATGCCTAGAAGGTAGCACATTCACCCTATAGCATCGCACAAGGCACATCCTGGTCAATGCACGTGGCTGAGTGGTGATGCCACTTCCCAACCACTTCCAGTAGTTTCCCCATGACAACCCAGCAGCTGACCGTTAAAGCTAAATGCCAAATTTTCACTGAGCCTTGGCCTGCAATGATAGCTGAGATAGTGCATCACATCAAATCCTGTCCAGCTCTCTATCCCTTGTGGAGATTCTACCAACAGACAAAGCAGGTGCAATGGGTGCTCTTCAAATGATTTATTCAGAGAGGATCGGGCCTACCGAGGCCCTGCTTCAAAATTTGATGGAATCAGGCCCCTTCCTCAACACCCCCCCCCAACCCCATCCACTGTAATGTGCCAAGCCCCAATCCATCTTTTGGTCTATTTTGAAATCCTACAGTCTTCGAACAGCACAGCCAAGCAAATTTTCTTATCTAACATATTCCTTTATTAGCTTGTAAAAAAAAGAGAGCTGACTATTTTTTTTTAAGTTTCTCTGGCATGTTTTCACATTTATTTCAAATAACGGCTTGTTCCTGTTAAGTAAATTGCCTGGCAGCCACAGAACTTTATCTGTTTCCTCCGAATAATGATAAAACAGGATTTCACGTTGAAATATAATGTGAGCGTCCTATATATCAAATTTACTATTTCACTACATAATGAGATGATTTATTTGATGGAAATGATTTCATATGTTATCTTAATCTAAACATGCTGTGCGGTGAGGAATCAGCCATTACTTCCCCACAATAGTCCTTTTAAGATGATTCCCTGGACTGGATGAATAAGAGAAGGCCTAGCAACCATTCAATGCTTCAAATGATTAAAACCCCATTAGATACTGTAAACGTCAGACTTTCATTAAGGTTCCCCTCAGTCCCTCCCCTTCCCTACCCTTTCAAATGCTGCATCATCGGAACAGGAGTAGGCCATTCAACCCCTCGAGCTTGTTCTGTCATTCAATTAGATTATAGCTGATCTGTACCTCAATTCCGTTTGCCCGCCTTTGATCCATATCACTCGATACTCTTACCTAACAAAAAGATATCGATCTCAGTCTTGAAAATTTTAATTGGCCCAGTATCCACTGCCTTTTAGGGGAGCACATTCTTTGTAATTACCCTCACAGTGATTATATGGGCAGAATCTGACATTTGAAACCAACAGACAAATAATTATAGGCAGTACCCTTTTCCAATCATGCCAATAAGATATCTCTTTCCTCAGCAGTGGAAGATATATATAACAACAACAATGCTCCAAGGTGCTTCACAAAGGCAGAGAGACAGCAGATGCTGAGCCAAAGAAAGAGAAGGAGAGAAAGAAGAGAAAAAAAGAGAGAGAGATTCCAGCCAGTAACTCACTCCTGGGTATATTGTTATAGATATAAACCACCCTAACCTCTCGATTAGATTCCAGCCTGTAACTCACTGCCAGGTATCCATTACTCTATATATAAACTATCTGAACTCGTCAATTAGATTCCAGCCTGTAACTCACTCCTGGGTCTATTATTGTTCATATAAACCACTCTAACCCCTTGATTATAGGAACATAGGAACAGGAGTAGGCCATTCAGCCCCTCGTGCCTGCTCCGCCATTTGATAAGATCATGGCTGATCTGTGATCTAACTCCATATAC
Source organism: Heptranchias perlo (assembly GCF_035084215.1). NCBI lineage: Eukaryota > Metazoa > Chordata > Chondrichthyes > Hexanchiformes > Hexanchidae > Heptranchias > Heptranchias perlo. The sequence continues at coordinate 35,762,423 of NC_090327.1, read as the reverse complement.
CTGCCTTTGGCCCATATCCTTTAATACCTTTGGTTGCCAAAAAGCTATCTATCTCAGATTTAAATTTAGCAATTGAGCTAGTATCAATTGCCGTTTGCGGAAGAGAGTTCCAAACTTCTACCACCCTTTGTGTGCAGAAATGTTTTCTAATCTCGCTCCTGAAAGGTCTGGCTCTAATTTTTAGACTGTGCCCCCTACTCCTAAAATCCCTAACCAGCTGAAATAGTTTCTCTCTATCCACCCTATCTGGATTAGATTCCAGCCTCTAACTCACTGCCAGGCATGCATTATTCTATACATAAATCATTTGAATCCCTCAAGTAGATTCCAGCCTGTAACTTACTCTTGAGTATTCAAATCAGCTGGGTCAGTGGTAGCACTGTCACTGCTGATCCAGAAGATTGTCAGTTCAAGTCCTACTGAGGACCTCAGTAGATAATCAAGACTAACATCTCAGTGCCATACTGAGAAAGTGTTGTATCGTTGGTGGTCCTGATGCTATTGAGGTATTCAACTGGGACACTGCTTGCCTGCTTTGGTGGGTGTAAAAAAATCCCACTATTTGAAGAATACCTGTCAGGTCAACATTGATCCTTTAACCAACACCACTAAAAAGCAGATTCCATGGTCATTTGTTTGCAGTTTGTAGGACCTCACTGTGTCCAAATTGGCTGCTGTTTATAAAGTGCTTTGGGACATCCTGAGGGCATGATAAGGCACCATAAAAATGTAAATTCTTTCTTTACATTCAATCTTTATGAACTCATCAATTAGATTCCGGGTATCGGTTATTAGAGTCATAGAGTCATAAAAGTTTACAACATGGAAACAGGCCCTTCGGCCCAACATGTCCATGTCGCCCAGTTTATACCACTAAGCTAGTCCCAATTGCCTGCACTTGGCCCATATCCCTCTATACCCATCTTACCCATGTAACTGTCCAAATGCTTTTTAAAAGACAAAATTGTACCCGCCTCTACTACTGCCTCTGGCAGCTCGTTCCAGACACTCACCACCCTTTGAGTGAAAAAATTGCCCCTCTGGATCCTTTTGTATCTCTCCCCTCTCACCTTAAATCTATGCCCCCTCGTTATAGACTCCCCTACCTTTGGGAAAAGATTTTGACTATCTACCTTATCTATGCCCCTCATTATTTTATAGACTTGTATAAGATCACCCCTCAACCTCCTACTCTCCAGGGAAAAAAGTCCCAGTCTGTCTAACCTCTCCCTATAAGTCAAACCATCAAGTCCCGGCAGCATCCTAGTAAATCTTTTCTGCACTCTTTCTAGTTTAATAATATCCTTTCTATTGTAGGGTGACCAGAACTGTACACAGTATTCCAAGTGTGGCCTTACTAATGTCTTGTACAACTTCAACAAGACATCCCAACTCCTGTATTCAATGTTCTGACCAATGAAACCAAGCATGCTGAATGCCTTCTTCACCACCCTATCCACCTGTGACTCCACTTTCAAGGAGCTATGAACCTGTACTCCTAGATCTCTTTGTTCTATAACTCTCCCCAACGCCCTACCATTAACGGAGTAGGTCCTGGTCCGATTCGATCTACCAAAATGCATCACCTCACATTTATCTAAATTAAACTCCATCTGCCATTCATCGGCCCACTGGCCCAATTTATCAAGATCCCGTTGCAATCCTAGATAACCTTCTTCACTGTCCACAATGCCACCAATCTTGGTGTCATCTGCAAACTTACTAACCATTCCTCCTAAATTCTCATCCAAATCATTAATATAAATAACAAATAACAGCGGACCCAGCACCGATCCCTGAGGCAGACCGCTGGTCACAGGCCTCCTGTCTGAAAAACAACCCTCTACAACCACCCTCTGTCTTCTGTCGTCAAGCCAATTTTGTATCCAATTGGCTACCTCACCTTGGATCCCGTGAGATTTAACCTTATGTAACAACCTACCATGCGGTACCTTGTCAAAGGCTTTGCTAAAGTCCATGTAGACCACGTCTACTGCACAGCCCTCATCTATTTTCTTGGTTACCCCTTCAAAAAACTCAATCAAATTTGTGAGACATGATTTTCCTCTCACAAAACCATGCTGACTGTTCCTAATCAGTCCCTGCCTCTCCAAATGCCTGTAGATCCTGTCTCTCAGAATACCCTCTAACAACTTACCCACTACAGATGTCAGGCTCACCGGTCTGTAGTTCCCAGGCTTTTCCCTGCCGCCCTTCTTAAACAAAGACCCTCCAATCTTCAGGCACCTCCTCTGTAGCTGTCGATGATTCAAATATTCTATATCGAAATCATCTTGCTGTCAGAGTCGAGATGACTCATTTGGTAAATGCACTACCCAGTGAGGAATTGAGCAAAACCAATCAGAAAAATCCCAGGTTTGATCCCCAGTCTGTCCTGAATCAGCCGATCTCTGCTGTGGCCGAGTCGGAGCGTCTACAATTAGCAGTTGAGCTAGGGATGGGAAGAAGTGACCCAGGGATTCCACTCCTGATCACTATTGTAGGAACATAGGAAATTGCTAGATGAAAAAAGATCAAGGTCCATCTAGTTCGCCTTCTAACATCTTGGTAATTGCGTGGTACAGTGACAAAGGACCTGTTGAATAATTATACCATCAATCTCTATCAATTAGTCTACAACAGACCCAAACATGACATGAGGAAAACCCCAGTGGTGGAGAGCTTTGGGAACCATAGGTCCAAAGTCACCTGTTTCTCCCAAGCATTCTACACTCACCACATGTCATGTCTCAAATTATTCATATACTTTATCCAAAAATTTTATTTTCTGAAAGAAATCTATCTAATTTGCATTTGAATGAATCAATACTATCTGCTTCCATTGTATCCCTAGGCAGCCTGTTCATAGATTGACCACTCACTCACTGAAATATTGGCCCCGATATTTGCGGGGAGGCGGGGAGGGAGCGGGGACACCTGTTGATGGCCGGGAAACCCGGAAATATTGGGAAGTCGGTGGTCCTGCCAAATTTAACGGCAGGACCTCACTAGAATTTTCTTACTCATTTTCCTGCCCGATAGCCGGACAGATTAAGAGACTGACCGCTGCCAGTTGAGAAAGCTTGCTGTGGAAGGCAGCAGCTGGGGACCGGAGAGGAGGGAGGGAGGGAGAAATCGGATTTTGGGGAGGGAAAGATCGGATCGCGGGGCGAGAGCTCGGATCGCGGGGGGAGAGATCGGATCGCGGGGGGAGAGATCGGATCAAAGGGGGAGAGATCGCATCGCAGGGGAGAGATCGGATCAAAGGGGGAGAGATCACATCGTGGGGGAGAGATGGCATCGCGGGGGAGAAATCGCATCGCGGGGGAGAGATCGCATCGCGGGGGAGAGATCGCATCGCGGGGGAGAGATTGGATCACGCGGGGGGAGAGATCAGATCGAGAGGGGAGAGATGGGATCACTGGGGAAGATGTCAGATCACAGAGGGTGAGACTGGATTGCAGGGGGGAGATCAGATCAAGGGGGGAGAGATCGGATCGTGGGGGGTGGGGAGAGGACGGATCACAGGGGGCAGATCAGATCACGGGGGTGGGGGGGAGATCAGATCGCGGTGGGGGAGAGATTGGACCACGGGTGGAGGAGAGATTAGATCGCGGGGGAGAGAACGGATCGCGGGGGGAGAGAACGGATTGAGGGGGAGAGAACGGATGGCGCGGGGAGAAGAGATCAGATGACGGTGGGGAGAGAACGGATCGGCGGGGGAGGAGAGATCGGAACGTGGGGGAGAGATCGGATCACGGGGGAGAGATCGGATCGCGGGGGAGAGATCGGATCGCGGGGGAGAGATCGGATCGCGGGGGGAGAGAACGGATGATGCGGGGAGAGAGCGGATCATGGCGGGGAGAGATCAGATTGCGAGGAGAGGAATGATCGGATCACTGGAGGGAGAGAACGGAAACGAGGGGGGAGAGAATGGATCGAGGGGAGAGAGAATGGATCGGGGGGAGAGAGAATGGATCGTGGGGGGAGAGATTGGATCACGGGGGGACAGATCGGATTACGGGGGGAGAGAGTTCGGATCGCAAGAGGAGAGATGGGATCACTGGGGAAGAGGTCAGATCACGGAGGGAGAGATCAGATTGCAGGGGGGAGATCGGATCAAGGGGAGAGAGATCGGATCGCGGGGGGGAGAGGACGGATTACAGGGGGAGAGATCGTATCGCAGGGGGGAGAGATTGGACCACGGGGGAGCGATTGGATCATGGAGGGAGGAGAGATCGGATCATGGCGGGTGGAGAGATTAGATCGCGGGGGGAGAGAACGGATCGCGGGGGGAGAGAACGGATCACGGGAAGGAGAGATCAGATCACGGGGGGAGAGATCGGATCACGGGGGGAGGAGAGATCGGACCATGGTGGGGAGAGAACGGACTGCGGGGGGAGGAGAGATCGGATCACGGTGGGGAGATCGGATTACGGGGGGAGAGAACGGATGGCGTGGGGAGAGAGTGGATCACGGGGGGAGAGATCGAATTGCGAGGGGAGGAGAGATCAGATGACAGTGGGGCGAGAATGGATCAGCGGGGGGAGGAGAGATCGGATCGCGGGAGAGAGATCAGATTACGGTGGGGAAATCGGATTACGGGGGAGAGAACGGATGGTGCGGGGAGAGAGCGGATCATGGGAGAGAGATCGGATCACAAGGGGAGGAAAGATCGGATCACGATGGGGAGAGAACGGATGGCGGGGGGAGAGTGCGGATCGCGAGGGAGAGATCTGATCACGGGGGGAGAGAGATCGGATTGCTGGTGGAGAGATTGGATCGCAGGGCGAGAGAGATCGTATCGCGGGGCGAGAGAGATCAGATTGCAGGGTGAGAGAGATCGTATCGTGGGGCGAGAGAGATCAGATCGCAGGGTGAGAGAGATCGTATCGCGGGGCGAGAGAGATCGGATCGCAGGGGGAGAGAGATCGGATCGTGGGGCGAGAGAGATCGTATCGCGGGGCGAGAGAGATCGGATCGCAGGGGGAGAGAGATCGGATCGTGGGGCGAGAGAGAGATCAGATCGCAGGGGGAGAGAGAGATCGGATCGCAGGAGGAGAAAGATCGGATCGCGGGGGGAGAGAGATCGGATCATGGGGGGAGAGATCGGATCGCAGGGCGAGAGAGATCGGATCATGGGGGGAGAGATCGGATCACGGGGGAGAGAGATCGGATCGCAGGAGGAGAGAGATCGGATCGCGGGGGGAGAGAGATCGGATCGCAGGAGGAGAGAGATCGGATCGCAGGGCGAGAGAGATCGGATCATGGGGGGAGAGATCGGATCACGGGGGAGAGAGATCGGATCGCAGGAGGAGAGAGATCGGATCGTGGGGCGAGAGAGATCGTATCGTGGGGCGAGAGAGATCGTATCGCGGGGCGAGAGAGATCGGATCGCAGGGGGAGAGAGATCGGATCGTGGGGCGAGAGAGAGATCAGATCGCAGGGGGAGAGAGAGATCGGATCGCAGGAGGAGAAAGATCGGATCGCGGGGGGAGAGAGATCGGATCATGGGGGGAGAGATCGGATCGCAGGGCGAGAGAGATCGGATCATGGGGGGAGAGATCGGATCACGGGGGAGAGAGATCGGATCGCGGGGGGAGAGAGATCGGATCGCAGGAGGAGAGAGATCGGATCGCGGGGGGAGAGAGATCGGATCGCAGGAGGAGAGAGATCAGATCGCAGGGGGAGAGAGATCGGATCGCAGGAGGAGAGAGATCGGATCGCAGGGGGAGAGAGATCAGATCGCAGGGGGAGAGAGATCGGATCGCAGGGGGAGAGAGATCGGATCGCAGGGGGAGAGAGATTGGATCGCGGGGCGAGAGAGATCAGACCGCAGGGGGAGAGAGATCGGATTGCAGGAGGAGAGAGATCGGATCGCAGGGGGAGAGAGATCAGATCGCAGGGGGAGAGAGTTCGGATCGCAGGAGGAGAGAGATCGGATCGCAGGGGGAGAGAGATCGGATCGCAGGAGGAGAGAGATCGGATCGCAGGGGGAGAGAGATCAGATCGCAGGGGGAGAGAGATCGGATCGCAGGGGGAGAGAGATCAGATCACGGGGCGAGAGACATTGTATCGTGGGGGGAGAGAGATCGGATCGCAGGAGGAGAGAGATCGGATCACGGGGGATAGATCGGATCACGGGGGAGAGATCGGATCACGGGGGAGAGATCGGATCACGGGCGATAGATCGGATCACGGGGGAGAGATCGGATCACGGGGGAGAGATCGGATCACGGGGGGAGAGATCGGATTGCTGGTGGAGAGATTGGATCGCAGGGCGAGAGAGATCGTATCGCGGGGCGAGAGAGATCAGATCGCAGGGTGAGAGAGATCGTATCGCGGGGCGAGAGAGATCAGATCGCAGGGTGAGAGAGATCGTATCGCGGGGCGAGAGAGATCGGATCGCAGGGGGAGAGAGATCGGATCGCAGGGCGAGAGAGATCGGATCACGGGGGGGAGAGAGATCGGATCGTGGGGCGAGAGAGATCGGATCGTGGGGCGAGAGAGATCGTATCGTGGGGCGAGAGAGATCGTATCGCGGGGCGAGAGAGATCGGATCGCAGGGGGAGAGAGATCGGATCGTGGGGCGAGAGAGAGATCGGATCGCAGGGGGAGAGAGAGATCGGATCGCAGGGGGAGAGAGAGATCGGATCGCAGGGGGAGAGAGAGATCGTATCGCAGGGGGAGAGAGATCGTATCGCGGGGCGAGAGAGATCGGATCGCAGGGGGAGAGAGATCGGATCGCAGGAGGAGAAAGATCGGATCGCGGGGGGAGAGAGATCGGATCGCAGGAGGAGAGAGATCGGATCGCAGGGGGAGAGAGATCAGATCGCAGGGGGAGAGAGATCAGATCGCAGGGGGAGAGAGATTGGATCGCAGGGGGAGAGTGATCAGATCGCAGGGGGAGAGAGATCGGATTGCAGGAGGAGAGAGATCGGATCGCAGGGGGAGAGAGATCAGATCGCAGGGGGAGAGAGATCGGATCGCAGGGGGAGAGAGATCAGATCGCAGGGGGAGAGAGATCGGATCGCAGGAGGAGAGAGATCGGATCGCAGGGGGAGAGAGATCAGATCGCAGGGGGAGAGAGATCGGATCGCAGGAGGAGAGAGATCGGATCGCAGGGGGAGAGAGATCGGATCACGGGGCGAGAGACATTGTATCGTGGGGGGAGAGAGATCGGATCGCAGGGGGAGAGAGATCGGATCACGGGGCGAGAGACATTGTATCGTGGGGGGAGAGAGATCGGATCGCTGGGCGATAGATCGGATCACGGGGGATAGATCGGATCACGGGGGAGAGATCGGATCACGGGGGAGAGATCGGATCACGGGCGATAGATCGGATCACGGGCGATAGATCGGATCACGGGGGAGAGATCGGATCACGGGGGAGAGATCGGATCACGGGGGAGAGATCGGATCACGGGGGAGAGATCGGATCACGGGGGGAGAGATCGGATCACGGGGGAGAGATCGGATCACGGGGGATAGATCGGATCACGGGGGAGAGATCGGATCACGGGGGAGAGATCGGATCACGGGCGATAGATCGGATCACGGGCGATAGATCGGATCACGGGGGAGAGATCGGATCACGGGGGAGAGATCGGATCACGGGGGAGAGATCGGATCACGGGGGAGAGATCGGATCACGGGGGAGAGATCGGATCACGGGGGATAGATCGGATCACGGGGGGAGAGATCGGATCACGGGGGGAGAGATCGGATCACGGGCGATAGATTGGATCACGGGGGAGAGCTCGGATCACGGGGGAGAGATCGGATCGCTGGGCGAGCGATCGGATCACGGGGGAGAGATCGGATCGCGGGGGGGGAGAGAGATCGGATCGCAGGGGGGAGAGAGTTCGGATCTCAGGAGGAGAGAGATCAGATTGCGGGGGAAGAGAGATTGAATCTCAGGAGGAGAGAGATCGGATCGCAGGAGGAGAGAGATCGGATCGCGGGGGAAGAGAGATTGAATCTCAGGAGGAGAGAGATCGGATCGCAGGAAGAGAGAGATCAGATCGCGGGGGAAGAGATATTGAATCTCAGGAGGAGAGAGATCGGATCGCGGGGGGAGAGAGATCGGATCGCAGGAGGAGAGAGATTGGATCGCAGGGGAAAAGAGATCGGATCGCAGGGGGAGAGGGATTGTTTCATTTAGGGGAGAGATCGGATCACGGGGGGGGAAAGATCGGATCACGGGGGAGAGATCGGTTCATTGAGGGAGAGAGATTGGATCACGGTGGGGAAAGATCAGATCACGGGGGGAGAGATCGGATCATGGGGGGAGAGATCGGATCATGGGGGGAGAGATCGGATCGCAGGGGGAGAGAGATCGGATCGCAGGGGGAGAGAGATCGGATCGCAGGAGGAGAGAGATCGGATCGCAGGAGGAGAGAGATTGGATCGCAGGGGAAAAGAGATCGGATCGCAGGGGGAGAGGGATTGTTTCATTTAGGGGAGAGATCGGATCACGGGGGGGGAAAGATCAGATCACGGGGGAGAGATCGGTTCATTGAGGGAGAGAGATTGGATCACGGTGGGGAAAGATCAGATCACGGGGGGAGAGATCGGATCACGGGGGAGAGATCGGATCACGGGGGAGAGATCGGATCACGGGGGAGAGATCGGATCACGGGGGAGAGATCGGATCACGGGGGAGAGATCGGATCACGGGGGAGAGATCGGATCACGGGCGATAGATCGGATCACGGGGGAGAGATCGGATCACGGGGGAGAGATCGGATCACGGGGGGAGAGATCGGATCACGGGGGGAGAGATCGGATCACGAGGGAGAGATCGGATCACGGGGGGAGAGATCGGATCACGGGGGAGAGATCGGATCACGGGGGAGAGATCGGATCGCTGGGCGCGAGAGATCGGATCACGGGGGAGAGATCGGATCACGGGGGAGAGATCGGATCACGGGGGAGAGATCGGATCAGGGGGGAGAGATCGGATCACGGGGGAGAGATCGGATCGCTGGGGGAGAGATCGGATCACGGGGGGAGAGATCGGATCACGGGGGAGAGATCGGATCACGGGGGAGAGATCGGATCGCTGGGCGCGAGAGATCGGATCACGGGGGAGAGATCGGATCACAGGGGAGAGATCGGATCACAGGGGAGAGATCGGATCACGGGGGAGAGATCGGATCACGGGGGAGAGATCGGATCGCTGGGGGAGAGATCGGATCACGGGGGAGAGATCGGATCACGGGGGAGAGATCGGATCACGGGGGAGAGATCGGATCACGGGGGAGAGATCGGATTGCTGGGGGAGAGATCGGATCACCGGGGGAGAGATCGGATCGCTGGGGGAGAGATCGGATCACGGGGGAGAGATCGGATCACGGGGGAGAGATCGAATCACGGGGGAGAGATCGGATCATGGGGGGAGAAAGATCGTGGTGGGGTAGATGAGATCACTGGGGGGAGTGATCAGATTGTGGGGGGAGGAGATCGGATCATGGTGGGGTTATGGGGAGGTTGGGGGGTGGGGGAAGATCGTGGGGGTGTGGGGAGATCGTGTGGGTGGAAGAGATCAGATCCAGCGACAGTAAAGTGACCTGCCTGTATACACCAAACATTAGAAGGTGGCCTGAATATGCAGTTCTCCGCAATTTGTTTTACCATTGAGCATGTAACGACACCATGATATCTGCTTTGGCAACCAGGCCATAGCTATAGTGTGGGTTTGCCATAATGGATGCTCCCTCTACTGCGAATGAGCCTTGGGATCCAAACTCCAAGACACAACCATTACTTCAACTTACTTAGAAACTATCATGAGAAAGGGATTTTGAAACCTCTAAGGTGCTCATTGTTCCATGCTCACACAGATGAATGGGCATTTATGAAGGGATGCCCATTCAGTAGTGGAGTAGGACAGGAGCAGCCAGTTCAGTGTGATCACACAGCCATGCAGAAGTAATAGTCGCCACTGACTCTGTAAACGGAAACTCCAGCAAAGGAGAGACCAACACGGATACAGAGCTGTCAGGGTTAATCGCAGGTTCATGCAGCAAAACCTTGTTGTATCCCTTTGCCTCTCGCTTGGTGTCCATGCAATCAACCACTAGTGGCACTCCATCAGTTTAGAAGCAGTGCACATTCACAAGCAATGTGGAAAGATTCAAAACAAGAGAGGACAACACCAGAAAAATTCGTTAAACAAGTGCACTGTGTGCCATGGCACAATTGACTAAATTAAGTTCACTGTTACTGTTTCTTGCAATCTGTGGTTCCTTATTTGTCTGGAAAAGGGAGCTTCAACCTTTTGAATAAACAAAGTAGCTGACATCTAAGACATCTTCTGTGTGTGCTTGGAAGTCCCTGCAGCATTCAACTTAAGGATATTAGTCACCTTCGCTGCAAATGGTTGAATGTTCCAAGAGATCTTTATCACCAGTAGATATAAAGAAAGAAAGAACTTGCATTTATATAGTGCCTTTCAAGACTTCAGGATGTCCCAAAATGCTTTAGAGTAAATGATGTACTTTTGAAGTGTCACTGTTGTAATGTAAGAAACGTGGCAGCCAATTTGCACACAGCAAGGTCCCACAAAGAGCAATATGATAATGACCAGATAATCTGTTTTAGTGATGTTGATTGAGGGGTAAATATTGTCCCCTGCTCTTCTTCGAAATAGTGTCATGGGACCTTTCACCTGAGAGGGCAGACGGGCCACGGTTTAACGTCTCATCCAAAAGATGTCACCTCTGACGGCGCAGCACTCCCTCAGTACTGAACTATCAGCTTAGATTATATACTCAAGTCTCTGGAGTGGGACTTGAACCCACAACCTGCAAACATCAGGCAAGTTGTACTACCACTGAGCTCAGCTGACACAGCTACATACCACAATCGTGCACTCCCTGGTGAGTCAGAGCCTCCTTATACATGACTCCTCTGCACTACCCTGGTGGCTCACTCTATTGCAGTAGATCCACTACTTGAGGCAGAAACTGCTGTAAGTTATATATCTCATACCCATTGCGGTCCAGAGACACCCTCTCCTCCTGTTCCAGTCCAACGTTCCCACCAATAACCCCTACACCCGGGTTCGGGGAAAAATAATTCCTTTGTACCAGTCATTTCTGTGGTGAGCTTCAAAATCTTTCCCCCCTCCTTAAACAATTAAAAGGCTCATTTCTTGATTTGATCGTGCAGCTGCACAAATGCTGCATTAACAAGTCCTTAACGAATAAAATAAAATGTTTTATTTTTCTCACTTTTCGCTGATCTTCATTAAACCTTTTAAGGAAGAGTAAAACTAGCAGAACTAAACACAAACAGTTGTAACGTTCACTGAAATCACACTCCATTTCACTCACTTCTATTTTTTCCTCAAATTATTAAGCAGAAGAAAACATGGCCCCTTAATGGTGAAATAGATTACTCTCTAACTCAGGACCAAGCTGTACTTTTGCCTGGAGCTGTCTTTTCCTTAATCCTTTTTAATTAGTAACTGACTTGTTTCTCGAAGGCTATGGTTGTGTTTGCAGTTTCTCACGAGGACAGATGTAAAACTCGCCAAAGTGCGTTTGTGTGTTTAAGAATCGGATCATAACACTTGTTTCACGGCTTTTGATGGATGTCAGTGTATTTTCCTTTCGGTAATGTGAGACCCCGGGGGTGAGTTCTTAGCGAAGGAGAGAGAGAGAGAGAGCGAAGAAAAAGAAAGACATTGCCTTCTGGAAATAATTGGGAATGTCGTCATATCAGCAGAACGTCCAGGGTCACTAATTGGGAGAGAAGTGTTTTCAGATGTTGGTTAGGGCTGGCTTTAGCTTTTGCCTAGATTACATTTTGTAGGAATATGGCTTGTGTCTGGTAACTCGGAACAATGAAGATTCAGGGGAACTGGCACAAAGTCCCAGTTTCTCTGTTGGCATGGAGAATGCATGATTTAATAGTGCAGTATTAAATAACAGCATACACAAATCTTTGAAGGTGGCAAGACATGTTGATAAGGCTGTTAAAAATGCATACGGGATACTTGGCTTTATAATTGGAGACATAGAGGGAAATTTTAAGCATCCCAGGATGGGCGGGAGGTGCGGAGGGTGGTTAAATTGGTTAAAATGGGAAACCCGATCCCAACCTGGCACAAACGCACCTACTTCCGGTTTAACCAGAGTGGGTTGGGGGTGGGCCGAGTAACCCACTCTCGAGAGGCGGGTTGGTAATTATAATATATTAGTGAGGCTCCATGCTTCAGATTTTGTCAGCACTCAGGATTTAATGCCTCCAGGATGGGTTTCATGGTGCCTCCCAAGCAAACCTGCTGTGATCTCCCCACCCCCCACAATCGGCCAACTCCCCCCGTGATCTCCAGACCTGCCCCGCGATCGGCTGGCCTCCCCCCCACCCAGTAATAAAATCTCCCTCCCCCGCGATCCGATCTCTCCTCCCCCACAATATCTCCCTCCTTCCCTCCTCTCCGGTCCCCAGCAGCTGCCTTCTACAGCAGGTTTTCTCGCCTGGCAGCGACTAGCCTCTCAATCTGGTCGGCTGCTGGGCGGGAAAAGGAGTAAAAAACTTATAATGAGGTACTGCCGTTAAATTCGGCAGGACCTCCGCCTTCCCGGTATTTCCGAATCTTCTGGCCGCTAACAGGCACCTCCACTCCCTCCATGCCTCCCTATAGAAATCGGGGTCATAGAAAGCAAGAAAGTTATGCTAAAACTTTATAAATCACTGGTAAGGCCTCAGCTGGGGTATTGTGTCCAATTCTGGGCACCACACTTTAGGAAGGATGTCAAGGCCTTAGAGAGGGTGCAGAAGGGATTTACAAGAATGCAACCAGGGATGAAAGATTTCAGTTATGTGGAGAGACTGGAGAAGCTGGGATTGTGCTCCTTCGAGCAGAGACGATTAAGGAGAGATTTAATAGAGGTGTTCAAAATTATGAAGGGTTTTGATAGAGTGAATAAGAAGAAATTTTCCACTGGTAGGGGGGTCAGTAATCAGCTGACACAAGTTTACAGTAATTGGCAAAAGATTTTTACACAGCGAGTTATGATCTGGAATGCACTTCCTGAAAGGGTGGTGGAAACAGATTCAATAATAACTTTCAAAAGGGAATTACATATATACTCGAAAAGGAAAAATTTGCAGGGCTTTAGGGAAAGAGCTGGGGAGTGGGACTAGTTAGATAGCTCTTGCAAAGAACAGGCACAAGGGGCGAATGGCCTCCTTCTGTGCTGTATGATTCGATGATTTTAATATCGCTGATGCCTTTTTAAATTTATATTTGCTGAGGGATTAGGATCTACATTGCAAACTTCTTTTGTTGAGTGATGATGATAGAATCATCCTTGATTCCCCAGGTGAAGTGACTCTTCCCACTCTTCTACAGACAGTTTTAAAGTTTGCCCCAAGGCCTAGGGAAGCAGTATCCCAGTCCATGCAATCCAGATAAAGCCCAAGCAACATTTTCTTATTCACTGGCTTGTGCTTTTTGAATTTCGAGCCAGGAGGTTTGGAAAGGGCCGTTCTTAGCATTGTTGCTTCATAGAATCATAGTTGAGGTACAGATCGGCCATGATATAATTGAGTGGTGGAGCAGGCTCGAGGGCCTACTTCTGTTCCTATGAAATTTCCACTTCCATGCAGCAATGAAACCTGAACATATAACAAAAAGTGTGTGTGGTGATGCCGTACACTGCAGTAGCAACGTACTTCACCGTGGATTGGTATAAGGCAGATTTCCGTCTGGCCCTCACCCAATGCGGTGAGCACCTGTTCTTAGTCGTACTGCTCAGCAAGGTGGCAACCAAGTGCTTACATGCACTGTTAGTTTGTGGTGTACCCATCATCACATGCCCTCAATCCCATCTCATTTTGCGACTAGTGAGAAGAGGCGTATTGACCTCCTGAGGGCAGAGGTTTGCCCCATCGGTGGTGGGGTGGGTCCAGCCTAGGATGATGACCTGGATCCCCAGAGAAGAGATAAGAGCAAATTTTTTAAACATTTTTTTTACAGCGGCACCCCCCCCCCCCCTTAGAAGGTAGTTGCTGGGGGCTCAGGCTGTTGTTTCTGAGAGAGCAGCATCTGTGCCCATTCCTGCCAGGGCCAGTAGTTCCAGACACTGCCACTACAAGGCCAAAGACTGAGATCGATAGATTTTTGTTGATTAAGGATATCAAGGGATATGGAGCAAAGGCAGGTAAATGGAGTTGAGGTACAGGTCAGCCATGATCTAATGAATGGCGGAACAGGCTTGAAGGGCTGAATGGCCTCCTCCCGTTTCTATGTTCCCTCCATCCATTGGTCAGCAATGTCTTCCATCCCCAGTTGCTGCTGATCACTCCTAGTCTCTGTTTCCCCAGTGCTTTCCCTCTAGTCCACTCTAATTCCCATGCGTGGATGTCTCTGGGCTGGTGCCATTTTCCAGGTCAGATCCCTGTTTCAAATTGTGAGTTCAAATCCCACCAAGGCAAGCTGTGAAATTGGGATTCAATAAATCTGGTAATTTGTGGGCAAATGACCATGGCAGCTGTTGGATTGTTGTAAAGCCTCAACTGGTTCACTAATTTCATTCAGGGAAGGGAAGTTGCCTTACTTGGTCTAGCTTACTGGTTGACTCAATTCTCATTCAGCATCTGGAGATGGGCTACAAATGCTGCCACCAACATTCCTAGAACAAATGTTTAAAAACTGAATAGGCATGGCTGCAACGTACAATCTACCCCTACTCCGTTAAAGCTTACCACCAAAGCCCATGAAGTAGTGCCATGCACCATCACGCCCAGGCCTTCACCCAGAAGTATTCCTTCACTCACATCCCTTATTTGTCTTCACCACACTAAAAGCCTCACACGGTAGATAATTGCTTTGTTTATGCAGCTCTCATCACCCTCATTATGGTCTGTATGCTGACACCCAGGTTCAACAGTGTCTCATGGCAACCGCAGGTCAATCACACTTTTTGAATTCTTTTTAAAGAAGAATGCAGCCCATAAGAACAGAGAGAGAGATTTGCGACAGATGAGAGTCCCCCAAACCTCTGCTCTCTCAACCTCCCCTATGGGAGCAAGCATTGAAGCTCCTGAGGAGGGAGGCCACAGAAGGAGTTGGAGGGCATGTGCCAGTTGTGGGTTCCTCATGGACAGTCTGCTTTTCTTCTGTCTCCTGCTTTACCTATCAGCAAACTATATCATGAAACCTCATGTCACTTTGTCTGCTGAAATTGATGACATTCTGCTGGAATTGTCATCTGTGGCTCAGCTGGTAGCTCTCTCGCCACTGAGTCAGAAGGTCGTGGGCAAGTCCCACTCCAGAGACTTGAGCACAAAATCTAGCTTGACTCTCCAGTGCAGTACTAAAGGAATGCTGCACTATCAGGAGTGCCAGCTTCCGGATGAGACCTTAAACCGAGGCCCTGTCTGCCCTCTCAGGTGGATGTAAAAGATCCCACAGCACTATTCAAAGAAGAACAGGGAAGTTCTCCCCAGTATCCTGGCCAATATTTATCTCTCAAGCACCATTATTAAAACAGATTATTTGGTCATTATCATATTGCTGTTTGTGGAACCTGTCTGCATGCAATTTGACTGCCGTGTTTCCTACATTACAACAGTGACTGCACTTCAAAAAGTACTTCATTGGCTGTGAAGCACTTTGGGATGTCCTAAGGTTGTGAAAGGTAAAGATAAATGCAAGTTCTTTCTTTCTAACTGTAAGGGAGAGCGTTTGCCTGCTTAAAATCTATTAAAAATAGATATGGTACTTAAGATATAAAGCTTGGACACCTAGTAGCGTTCCTTTGCCTTTTCTTTCTGGAGACCAAAACAAAATGAAATGGAACAACACTGAATCTCTGCTCAGCCAACATCTCACAGACACCCTGTCTGTTTATGACTCTCTCACTTGCAGAGGAAAACACCCATGCACAGCATAAGCCTCCCTATGTTACTGACATGACCTCTTCTGTAACAGAGACGGTACATAATACAAAGAAGCAGAGCGAATGTGTGGGCCAGTAGATAATACTTGAACTAAGGCCAGTTAGGAGCGAAATCAGGAAGCACTTCTTCATACAAAGGGTAGTGGAAATCTGGAACTCTCTCTCCCAAAACACTGTGGATGCTGGGTATATTGGAATTTTCAAGACTGAGATTAATAGATTTTTGTTAGGTAAGGGTATCAAGGGATATGGAGCTAAGGCAGGCAAATAGAGTTGAGGTACAGATCAGCCATGATCTAATTGAATGGCAGAGCAGGATCTAGGGGATGAATGATCTACTCCTGTTCATATGTTCTTCCTCCAACTGGTCAGCAATGGCTTCCATCCCCGATGGTTCATAATCTTAAAATTAAAGCTAGGCCATCCAGGAGTGAAATCAGGAGGCACTTCTTCACACAAAGTGCAGTCGAAATCTGGAGCTCTTTCCCCCAAAAGGCTATGGATGCTGGGTCAATTGAAATTTTCAAGGCTGAGATCGATAAATTTTTGTTAGATAAGGGTATCAAGGGAGCAAAGGTGGGAAAATGGAGTTGAGGTACAGATCAGACATGATCTAATTAAATGGTGGAACTGGGCCTGGTCCTGCTCCTGTGTTCCTATGTTCATATACGTCCATCTTTGGGACCAAGTCTTAATGGCCTGAAAGTTGCCTCTCATGACTAACTCTAAAATGTGGAAATTACCAGGCATGTTATCGTTCAAACATTCGTAGCCATCTCCTCTCTCTGCTATTTTAGCAAAGGGATTAACCCATTTGAAATCTGAAAGAGTTAGATAAAAGGACAATGCTTTGGCTGACACCATTGACTAATAAAGGGTCTACGCCTGAAAAATGGGAATGATTTTCTGCTGCTTTGCACCCATGTGTGCCTAATTCCAGGACGAAAAGTCATTCCAAAAGGGACAGGTCCCATTTCACTGGGTCTCCGCTCCCTTTGTGCTTTGCGCACATTTGCAGAGGTACCCTCAAGCAGGGTTCTGTCTGCAACAATCAGAAGCATTCAAATATAATGCTAATCTACGCTGACAACAACCAGCTTTACCTCACCACCACCTCTCTTGACCCATCCACTGTCTCTTTGTTGTCAGACTGCTTGTCTGAAGTCCAGTTCTGGATGAGCCAAAATTTCCTCCAGTTAACATTGGGAAGACTAAACCCATTGCCTTTGGCTCCCGCAACAAACTCCATTCCATAGCCACCGATTCCATCGGCCTCCCTGGCCACTGTCTCAGGTTAAACCAGACTGTTCGCAGCCTCGGCCTCCCATTTTACCCTGAGCTGATCTTCCAACCTCATTTCCTCCCAATCATCAAGACCGCCTACTTCCACCTCCGTAATATTGCCCATTTCTGCAAGTTGCTGTTGTTGTAACAAGGCAGAAGTGACATTAAGATGCCCTTCCCCATACATTCCAGGGGTTGTAACTGACCCATGTTAGGAACCAGCTCCGAATGTGGCCGTTCAAGGTTATCCCCAGCCTCTTCAGTTTGAGGATCTCAACCTCCAAATAACCTCTGGATAAGTAAGCTCATTTTTTATTTCAGGCCTAGCAGGGAGATGTTTCTTCTACCGCAGTCAGAAAGGCTTGAAGCTGGCAGCCATTACCACTGTTGTAGGTGTCTCAGGCCTGCACCACCAGTCAAGTTTCCTCATCCTTATTTTGCCCACAGGCCCATTCCAAGGACTTCCTGCTCCTGGGGGGCCATCCCGAACATGGTAGCGAATGAATCTGGACATACAGGTGGGTTCAGGTCCATTCAGTGCACTACCTGCACTGCGTTCAGGAGCAGGGTGGGGGTGGGGTGGGGGGAGTACCCCCAATTTTCTTTTCTATTTTAAAATGCTCACTATTGCATATTTCCAGCATTTTCTGTTGTTGACCTAAATGAGGTCAGACTCAACTTTGGTTAACTCTGGATGTGGTCCACTGTATAAAATGGCCCATAATTCCATGCAGAATGCACTACTGAGGGAGTACTGCACTGTCAGAGGTGCCGTCTTTTTGATGAGATGTTAAACCGAGGAACCGTCTGCCCTTTCAGACAGTCGTAAAAGATTCCATGGCACTATTTCGAAGAGGAGCAGGAGAGTTCTCCCTGGTGTCCTGATTAGTGTTTATCCCTCAAGTAATATCACTAAAAACAGATTATCTGGTCATAATCACATTGCTGTTTGTGGGACTTTGCTGTGTGCAAATTGGCTGCTGTGTTTCCCTGCATTACAACAGTGATTACACTTCAAAGGTAATTCATTTTCTGTAAAGTGCTTTGGGACATCCTGAAATCGTGAAAGACGCTATATAAATGCAAATCTTTCTTTCTTACATCATCAGATAAATGTATAAATGGGCAAGGACATTGGGAAGTGTCCCCTCTCTAATCCTGGGGCCGTGAGGTAGGCTGTGGAAATCCTATTGGCACCTTGGCTAAGATCAACAAATTCAGCACAAACCAGGTTAGTTCAGTTCCACACTGCGTGGTTGATTAAGACACTGAGTTAGATGAGTGGAGAAGTTAGCCCTTAGCGTAAAATTTCTATCGCTGCTGCTTCTGTGAGAATTACCAGAGGCTACTGCAAGAAGGCTGTGGGATTTGCCTTGTGAGTGAATGTGTGTGTCCCAGTGTGACAGATCAGCAGCTGGAGTGTGTGCAATGCATCCCCAGGCTGGGAGTGAAGTCATGAAATAACTAGAGAGCAGGGACACCAGCCAACAGCCTGCAGTACATTACTGAGTCGCAGCAGGGGAAAACACTGCAGGCGAATTACTGAAAAACACACAGCCAGGAAGACACATCTGACAGAGGCACACTGCAGGCCTGGAAACACCCAGGGCCATTAAAGAAAAATACAGATGGTCTACTTTTATAGTATAATATACAGGGAATGCATTCAGATTTGGACACCGAATCTCAGGAGAGCTACCCCTTGGAGCGGGTACAGGGCAGATTCACCAGAATGATACCAAGACTTAAAGGGTTAAATTATGACAATAAGCATCAATTTGGCTTGTATTCCCTTGCACTTAGAAGATTGAGTGGTGATCTAATCGAGGCGTTTAAAAAGATAAAGGGACTCGATAGGGTAGATACTGAGAAACTATTTCCTCTGGTGGGGGCATCAAAAGTAAAGGGGCATAATCTTAAAATTAGAGTCAGGCTGTTTAAGAGTGAAATCAAGAAGCAATTTTTCACATTAAAGAACATAGGAACAGGAGTAGACCATTCAGCCCCTCGAGCATGTTCCGCCATTCAATTGGATCATGGCTCATCTGTATCTTAACTCCATTTACCCGCCTTGGATCCATAACTCTTAATACCCTCGCCTAACAAAAATCTATCAATCTCAGTTTTGAAATTTTCAATTGACCCAACATCCACAGCTTTTTGGGGGAGACAGTTCCAGATTTCCACTACCCTTCATGTGAAGAAGTACTTTCTGACATCACCACTGAACCGTCTAGTCCAAAGCGTAGTGGAAATCTGGAACTCGCTCCCCCAAAAGGCTGTGGATGTTGGGTCAATTGAAATTTTCAAGGCTGAGATTGATAGATTTTGTTGGGTAAGGGTATCAAGGATATGGAGCAAAGGCGGGTAAATGGAGTTAAGGTACAGATCAGCCATGATCTAATTGGATGGTGGAACAGGCTCAAGGGGCAGAACTCCTGTTCCGATGTTCCTATGAATGCTGTTACACTATAAGAAACAGTAAATGCCATTCCCTATAGTATTCACAGAGTCTGTTATTCTCTGTATTATATACATGGTCTGTTAGTTTCTATAATATATAAAGGTCTGCTATTCTGTACAGCATATACAGGATCTGCTATTCCCTATAATATACAATGGGTCTGCTAGTCCCTGTATAATACACAAAATACGCTAGTCTCTGTGATATACAAAGGGTATGCTATTCTCCATAATAAATACAAGATCTGCTATTCTCTATAATATATACAGAGTCTGATATTGTCCATAATATATACAGGGTCAGCTATTCTCTATAATATATACAGGGTCTGCTATTCTCCTTAATATATACAGGGTCTGCTATTCTCTATAATTTAAACAGGGTCTGCTATTCTCTATAATATATACAGGGTCTGCTATTCTCTATAATTTAAACAGGGTCTGCTATTCTCTATAATATATACAGGGTCTGCTATTCTCTATAATTTAAACAGGGTCTGCTATTCTCCATAATAAAAACAGGGTCTGCTATTCTCTATAATTTAAACAGGGTCTGATATTCTCTATAATAAAAACAGGGTCTGCTATTCTCTATAATAAAAACAGGGTCTGCTATTCTCTATAATATATACAGGGTCTGCTATTCTCTATAATTTAAACAGGGTCTGCTATTCTCCATAATATATACAGGGTCTGATATTCCCTATTATATATACAGGGTCTGCTATTCTCTATAATATATACAGGGTCTGATATTCCCTATTATATATATATATATATACAGGATCTGATATTGTCTATATATTAGATTATGACTGATCTGCACCTCAACTTCAAATTCCAGCCTTTGTTCCACATCCCTTGGTACCCATACCCAGCATCAATCTATCTATCTCAATCTTGAAAGCTCCAATTGTCCCAACATCACAGCCTTTTGGAGGAGATTGTTCCAAATTTCTATTACCATTTGTGTGAGAATCCTGACTTCCAGTGAAGCAGTAATCAGGAGTTGAAGGAATGCTTGTCAGGCTCATTCAAGAAGGGTTATGAATAAACCATTGGGATTAGACATGCGCAGCACCAGGAAAAGTACTGACATCAATAGCATCACAGAAACATGGCTGGAAGTGGAAGATGGACAAGAGGTGGAGTTAAAGAGCACCAGGCACCAGCTCCCATTCACCTATGCCCCCTATACTCACTAACCTCCACCAGTTCTGCATCCGACATTGCATTGATTTCAAAATGCTTACCTTTATTTACAAATCTTATGGCCTTGCTCCACCTACTTCTGCTGGCTCCCCCAGCCCTACATCTAGCTTGTACTCTCTACTCTTCTAAAGTTAATCTACTGTACAGCCTGTGTATCTCTCTGTAAACTCCTGTACAACCAGGTAGAAGAGAATTATTCACTCCCATCTGGTGCCGTACACCTCGTGTGTGTCCCATTCTCAGCTCCTGCACGGGGAACTATAGACCAGTTAGCCTAACATCTGTTGTGGGGAAAATGCTGGAGTCTATAATTAAGGATAGGGTGACTGAACACCTCGAGAATTTTCAGTTAATCAGAGAGAGCCAGCATGGATTTGTGAAAGGTAGGTCGTGCCTGACAAACCTGATTGAATTTTTTGAAGAGGTGACTAAAGTAGTGGAAAGGGGAATGTCAATGGATGTTATTTATATGGACTTCCAGAAGGCATTTGATAAGGTCCCACATAAGAGACTGTTAGCTAAGATAGAAGCCCATGGAATCGAGGGAAAAGTACGGACTTGGTTAGGAAGTTGGCTGAGTGAAAGGCGACAGATTAGAGATAATGGGAAGGTACTCACATTGGCAGGATGTGACTAGTGGAGTCCCACAGTGATCTGTCTTGGGGCCTCAATTATTCACAATATTTATTAACTACTTAGATGAAGGCATAGAAAGTCTCATATCGAAGTTTGCCGATGACACAAAGATTGGTGGCATTGTAAGCAGTGTAGATGAAAACATAAAATTACAAAGCGATATTGATAGATTAGGTGAATGGGCAAAACTGTGGCAAATGGAATTCAATGTAGACAAATGTAAGGTCATCCACTTTGGATCAAAAAAGGATAGAGCAGGGTACTTTCTAAATGGTAAAAAGTTAAAAACAGTGGATGTCCAAAGGGACTTAGGGGTTCAGGTACATAGATCATTGAAGTGTCATGAACAGGTGCAGAAAATAATCAAGAAGGCTAATGGTATGCTGGCCTTTATATCTAGAGGACTGGAGTACAAGGGGGCAGAAGTTATGCTGCAGCTATACAAAACCCTGGTTAGACCGCACCTGGAGTACTGTGAGCAGTTCTGGGCACCGCACCTTCGGAAGGACATATTGGCCTTGGAGGGAGTGCAGCGTAGGTTTACTAGAATGATACCCGGACTTCAAGGGTTAAGTTACGAGGAGAGATTACACAAATTGGGGTTGTATTCTCTAGAGTTTCGAAGGTTAAGGGGTGATCTGATCGAAGTTTATAAGATATTAAGGGGAACAGATAGGGTGGATAGAGAAAAACTATTTCCGCTGGTTGGGGACTTTAGGATAGGCAGCACAGTCTAAAAATTAGAGCCAGACCTTTCAAGAGCGAGATTAGAAAACATTTCTACACACAAAGGGTTGTAGAAGTTTGGAGCTCTCTTCCGCAAACGGCAACTGATACTAGCTCAATTGCTAAATTTAAATCTGAGATAGATAGCTTTTTGGCAACCAAAGGTATTAAGGGATATGGGCCAAAGGCAGGTATATGGAGTTAGATCACAGATCAGCCATGATCTTATCAAATGGCGGAGCAGGCATGAGGGGCTGAATGGCCTACTCCTGTTCCAATGTTCCTATGTACAGTACACAGTGGATAAAAGAGAATGATTCATTTCCGTCTGGTACTATATGGCCTGTGTGTGTCTCAGTGTCAGCTCCTGTACATGTACAATAAACAGTGGGTAAAAGAAAAAGATTCACTCCCGTCTAGTCCATTATGGTCCGTGTATGTCTGTGTCAGCTCGTGGACATGTACAATACCCAATGGATAAAAGGGAACGATTCACTCCCGTCTAGTACTGTATGGTCCGTGTATGTCTCAATGTCAGCTCCTGTACATTTACAGTACACAGTGGGTAAAAGGGAACGATTAACTCCCTTCCGGTACTATATGGCCCATGCGTGTCTCAGTGTCAGATCCTGTACACATACAGTACACACCGGGTAAATGGGAATGATACACTCCCATCTGGCACTCTACGGCCCGTGCGTGTCTCGGTGTCAGTAAAAGAAAAACAGATGTAAGGTGAATTGTCTCTTTTACCCACTATGTTTTAAATCTTGCAAGGTCTACGTGAACTTGGCAGTCGCAAAGCTGAGCCTGCACTCTGAGCTAGCTGCGAACTCCATTCACTGAATGGGAGACCGTGCAATGCTGTCAATTAAGCTGCTTTCTGTGAAGCTGTGTGAATGGCAGCATGTTCTCTGGATTGGAGATGAAATGTAGACCATCTGGGTGATGTCATGCCATCGAGGGAGCCAGATATCACCACGTTTGTCAATCTGGAAGGGTGGTTCAGACATTGTCAATGATGGTAAATCACCTCCATGACTTCGAGGTCTCTCTTTCCAGACATGTGGTATTGACACACATGATGAGTCTTTGCTGGCACAGAAGCCGGCAATTCTTCATGAAAAGTTATGTTTATTTTTCCTTGTTGTCCAGCTATGCAATATGGATGAGATAGAGCCAGAAGAACTGTCAGCTCTGGAAGGAAATATGCTACATACGTCTAACTTAGGTGAAGAGCCAAGGTCTATACTGCAGGAACCACTAAAGTTGAAAAAAGCAGGAGAGAAGATGGGGTAGAGGTTAAGTGACACATAAGCTTGTGTTTTCAAAATCCACAGATGGCTCCCTCGATGGCTCAAATCCCTTATCCCCTGAGTTGATGATCCCTACTGTAATCGTAGAATTGTAAAGCACAGAAGGGGGCCATTTGGCCCATCGTGCCTGTGCCAGCTCTTTGAAAGAACTATCCAATTAGCCCCACACCCCTGCTCTTTCCCTATAACCCCTCAAATTTTTCCTTTTCAAAGTTCTTACTGAATCTGCTTCCACCACCCTTTCAGGCATTTCATTCCAGATCTTAATAACTCGCTGAGTAAAAGAATTTCTCCTCATCTCCCCCCGTTTCTTTTGCCAATTATCTTAAATCTGTGCCCTCTGGTTACCGACCCACCTGCCAGTGGAAATAGTTTCTCCCTATGTACTCTATCAAAACCTCTCATAATGTTGAACACCTCTATTAAATCTACCCTTAAACTGCTCTAAAGAGAACAATCCCACCTTCTCTATTCTCTCCACATAATCCCTCATCCCTGGGTCCTAGGTTGAATCCTTGGCTTGTACTGAGTTAGTGGATCTCAGTCAGGATTTAGTAGAGTGCTACAATTGACCTCTGGGTCAGAGATAGGGAAAAAAACCAGGTAGATTTCTGGTCTTTATTACTGTCCAATAACTGTTGCTGCGTATGTGGTCATTGAGCAAGGATCAGCTGTGAATGTCCTGCGCTACAGGCTGTCGGCTTTGGGTTTCTAATCAATCTTTAAAAATTGTACAGCGCACATTGGGGGCCATTTTGACTTTGGGCGATAGTGTAAAACGAGCAAAAGCGAATCGGCAGACCATTTTACATATCTCCCAATTTTCATTTCCATTAAAGTCATCAACCAAAGTTAAAAATACCCCACATTGTACGTTGTTAACACTGGATAGAAAAGGGTTAAAACCTTAGGGGCATTCCTCAGTAGGTGTTATCCTATATTTTCAGAGGCCACACGTAGGGGAAAAAGAGGATTATATTAACACTGAGCAATACAGACGAATGAGACGATCAGAGAGGGAACTTTAATACATGAATGGAATTTTAATCTTTACCTACGTTTTTTTTTTCTTGTGTTGTCGTCTCTTCTGCCATCATAGCAGAATAATGATGTTATTCATTAAACTTGTTAACTGATTCACAATATTTCGGTCGATGTGCGTAGGGTTCACAGACACCAACCACCAATTAATTCCCGCGTTGACAGGGCATAAACCCCGAATAGATTTAATTACCGTTCCAAGGGGGGATGGGGAGAGGAAGGAAGATATTTTCCTATTTATGTTGGCCATGCGTGTACAGTAATCGACAATAAAATCACTGCAATAACAACTGTTTGCACTTATTTAGTTGCGCTAATACAGCAAACGTCCCAAGGAAGGAGGAACGATGTCGTGCTACTCTAGAGGCGTCCATCTGAGATGAGTTTTTTGGGTTACTTTTAGGTCTTGTGATGGACTGGGCCTTGGGCCTGTTGCTTGTGGACACAGAATTAAGATAATTGGCAGAAGGACCAGAGGGGAGATGAGGAGAAAATTTTTTATGCAGCGTGTTGTTATGATCTAGAATGCACTGCTTGAAAGGGTGGTGGAAGCAGATTCGATAGTAACTTTCAAAAGGGAATTGGATATTTACTTGAAAAGGAAATATTTATAGGGCTATAGGGAAAGAGCGGGGGGTGGAACTAATTGGATAGCTCTTTCAAAGAGCTGGCACAGGCATGGTGGGCCAAATGGCCTCCTTCTGTGCTGTACGATTCTATAGATTCATATAGTGCTTTTAGCGTAGAAAAAAGGTTCATAGCAATCAATTTTTTTCCTCTTTTCATCCAATGACTGCACCTCTGAGAATGCAGTACTCCCTCAGTACTGCACTGGAGTTTGCACTCAAGTCTCTAGGGTGGGACTCTGAACCTACAACCTTCTAACTCAGACAGTGAGAGTACGACCACTAAGCCACAGTCACCAATGCCAGCTTAACAGCCTAATGCAGGCTCTGAGAGTGCAGCAATATACGTGGAGCAGACCATTAGAAAGGCACAATGGGCTGTTCAATCCCACCCTCTCAAATATGGATTATTTTCTAATGTGTCAAATATTTAGTCTGCACCAGCCAAGAATGTTTAGGAAATTATATAGTAAAGGAATTTACTTATTAAACCCTGTCAGCGACCCAGGCCTTTACATGGAAACAGTTCAAAAATATTCCCAATTCTCCCTCCCTTCAACATACACACCTCCCCGGCCCGTAAAAGAGTGTTCAGAGAATGTGATCTGGGATTTGTAACGTAGTTTTAATAAATATTGCATCTTATTTTAACTATGTACTTGGTGAAGCCGAGTAACTGAACTGTTTTTAAAAAAGGGTTAATGCCGGTGTGGAATAGCACACATAAGAATGTGGCATGACTGCACTGAGGGTTTGTACATGAGCTGCACTGATCAGAATTCCTAACCTTTATTGTTCTGCCAAAAATT
Source organism: Heptranchias perlo (assembly GCF_035084215.1). Lineage (NCBI taxonomy): Eukaryota > Metazoa > Chordata > Chondrichthyes > Hexanchiformes > Hexanchidae > Heptranchias > Heptranchias perlo. The sequence goes on along the minus strand of NC_090327.1, from coordinate 35,736,391 downwards.
TGAAAAATGTGTAAAAGTCATCACTCCCTATTTCTCGGTCAATAAATCTTGTGACACTGAGCCATACGGACCAGGAGCTCAGCTGGTTGCTGGTAAACTTGCTGCAGTTGGTCTCAACTCTGCTATGTTAGTTAAATCAGCCAGGGTTTCCTGTTCACCCAATGATCCTTTCTGCTTGAAAGTGGACAATGGATGAGGATAGACTATGGACCTAGCTGTGGCTGAGTGGTAGCACTCTGAGTCAGGAGGTTGTGGGTTCTAGTCCTAATCTGGAAACTTGAACATAAAATTTTGATGTACAGCGTTGTACTGAGGGAATGGGGCACTGTCCTTTGGATGAGTTGTTAAACACCTCAGGTGGATATAAAAGATCCCATGGTGCTATTTTGAAGCAGAGCAGGAGCGTTCTCCACCAGTGTCCTGGTCAACATTTATCCATCAAGCAACAGATTATTTGGTCCTTACCACTTTGCTGTTTGTGGGAACTTGCTGTACGCAAATTGACTGCCACATTTCCTACATTACAACAGTGACAACACTCAATAAGTACTTCGTAGGCTGTGAAGTGCTTTGGGGCAGCTTTGGGTCGAGACAGGCGTTATATAAATGCAAGTCTTTCTTTTCTTTCTATTGGTCAAGTGTCCTCACAACTCTCATTATCTAAGCTCACACATGCAGTATGGCTACTCGATGTGTCATAAGCCAGATGGCTTCTGTGGAACTGCGCCTCAGTAATCGTCAACAACAACAACTTGCGCCTTTAATGTAGAAACAGCATCTCAAGGTGCTTTACAGAGGCATGAGGAAAAAATGGATGCCAAGCCAAAGAAGGAGACATTTGGGGGATTGACCACAAACTTGGTCGAAGAGATGGGTGTTAAGGAGGCACTTAAAGGAGGAAAGCGGGGGTTGGGGGGGGGGGGTGGTGGAGAGGTAGTGGTGTTTAGGGAAGGAATTCCAGAGCATGGAACCCAAAGCACGGTCACCAATGAGGAAGGGGGGATGCACAAAAGTCCAGTATCGGAGGACCAGAGAGTTCAGGGGGACTGTAGGGCTAGAGAAAGTTACAGAGTCAGGGAGAAGCAAGGCCATGATGGGATTTAAACACAGGGATGAGAATTTTAAATTTGAGGCATTGGGGGACCAGGAGCCAATGTAGGTCAGTGAGCACAGGGGTGATGGGTGAGCTGGACTTGGTTCAGATTAGGATACGGGAAGCAGTGTTTTGAATGAGCTGAAGTTTACGCAGGGTGGAGGATGGCTAGGAATGTACTGAAGTTGAGTCTGGAGGTGGCAAAGGCACGAATGAGGGTTTTAGCAGTAGACGGGCTCTGGCACATCCAAGGCAGGTAAGGTTGCAAAGCTGGAAGCAGGCGGTCTTTGTGATGAAAAGGATACAGGGTTGGAAACTCAGCTCAGGGTCAAATAGGATACTGAGGTTGTGAACAGTCTGGTTCAGCCTGAGACAGTGGATGGGGACGGGGATAGAATCAGTGTGGGGCCAAAGACTCTCTAGAGGAAACCAGGCAGGGGGGACAGTTAAAACCACTCCTTTCCCATCCTGATCTAACCAACTGCAATTTTAAATTGCAGGCGGCAAGGACATCCATCCCAAGCGGAATATGCAGGTCATGCTCATAAAATGTCATCGAGGCCCAATCTGCTGTTTTAACCTGACCCTGACATAAGGAGCAGTGGTGACTTCCCCATCAGGCTAAACCTGCTGGGAGATGGATCGAAAGCCAGGAGAGACCCAGTAGGGTGAGTTTTTTTTTAATTTCCTTGTGGGCCAGGAGGTGCGGGAGTGCTCCTCCTCCCTTGCCCCGCATTTCCCTCCCCTCTCCCGATCATGATCACTGTTAGACTCTCCTCTCCGCCATTCCCCCCAAAACTTACCTGACTGCTGGGGTTCGTTTTTGCTGGTCCCCAGCAGTGGTCTCCTGCCGCCCGAATTCCTGCTCCCACCCGTCCACCAAGCAGTGATTCCTGCTAGGGTTGGGCAGGAGTCGGATCCTGAACATGGAAATGAGGTCCAGGAGTTAAAATCTCTCCGGGCCTCACAACAACAATAACTTGCCTTTAATATAGTAAAATGTCCCAAGGCACTTCATGGGAGCGTAATCAGACAAAAATTTGACACGGAGCCACATAAGGAGATATTAGGACAGGCTTGTCGCTCGCTCAGGCCCCTTGCATGGACTGACCCCACCCTACGATAAAATCGGGGCCAATGACCCTGACCTTACTGATGTTTAGCTGGAGGAGATTGTGGCTCATCCAAGACTGAATATCGGACAACAGTCATCACCTTTAGGAGAGGAAGGCAGAACATTGGGGGATAAGAAGGAAACTTTCCAGTTGGCTTTATATTCTAACACAAAAGCAAAATACTGCAGATGCTGGAAACCAACCTGAAACATTAACCCTGTTTCACTCTCCACAGATGCTGACTGACGTTCAGACTTTATATTCTTCCAGTTTTAAAGTTGCAGGCCATTAGAAACCAACAGACTAATCCTTGAAAACACAATGGGTTGTCAAATGGGATAATTAAGACCTGTAAACATCCCTTTCAGATTGTGCAAGGAAGTCAGCTCTGCAGACTAATTTCTTCAAAGTAGCCCGAGTCACATCTGTTGGCTGTTAAACCGGGACTTTGTACAGTACGCGCCTGCTCTCATCTCTCCCTTTGCTGCTGTCAGTCACTGCACTAATGTTCAGTATCAACCGTCGTTTATGACCAGGGCAAACACATTAATTTTCCTCCAGTGCCGTCCTCCAGGAAGTTCCCCTGGAGGCTGTGTGCTCAGGCTGTCATTAGGCCTGTCCTTGACACCTTCAAAGCAAAGAAAGCAATCAGGTATCTAATCTTTATGGAGTATTTTTACCTGTTGATGAGCAAAGTCATTTAGGGAAGGGTAGATTAATGGAAAAGTTGGTCTCAGGAATAAAGATAAAGGTAGCCCGCACTGTACTGTCAGAATAATCAACAGTGAAGTTACCCCAGGGGCTGGAAATTAGTCTGGGCCCAAACAGAATGCCCTGAAGCCATGCTGAAATTGGGCCTCGGGCCTCATCTACATCTTCGGGGAAAGCTGCCGGTGCCGGTCGCACTTCTGCCGACCTCACGGGAAAAATGAATTTCAGGTAAATTCCGGGAGAGGGGGATGCACCGGGTAACGGGGAACCCGAGTGCTCGGACTGTGAAGTCGGGAGGAGCACTGCTGCTCCCCTTGGCTCTACAGAAAGGTTTTTTTAAAAAATGTTTTGAAAACTTAACTTTTGTTGGCGGCCGCAGGGGTAGGTAAAGAACCCTGAGCGAAGCAGGCCCAACTATTGCCTGCTCATCGGGAACACATTTTGTAGAATGGTCCTTCAGCATATTTAATGGATCTAAGCGGCCTGTTTTGGGCATCTGCCCGGGGAGCCTACAAAATGGTCCCCACGATTTTAGCAGTGGGACCAATGCCTGCACAGATTTGCATGTTTTGCGCCCACTTTATGCCCAGTTAGCAGGCACAACGCACACCAATTTCTACCCCTAGGTGTGAGAAAGGAAATTTCTATAATCACCTTATTATATCTCTCAAAACCACCTCAAGCTACTTCAGTTGTATTAGGTAGGGTATCGTAGTATTGTGGTTATGTTACTGGACCAATAATCCAGAAAATATAACTCCAAATCCCACCATGGCAGTTTGAGAATTTAAATTCAGTTTTTAAAAAAAATCTGGAGGTAAAAAGCTGGTATCAGTAAAAGGGACCATGAAGCTTTTGGATTGTTGTAAAAACCCAACAGGATCACTGTGTCCTTTAGGAAAGGAAACCTGCCTTCCATACCCGGTCTGGCCTATGTGTGACTCCAGTCCCACATCAATGTGGTTGACTCCTGACTGCCCTCTGAAGTGGCCACCCAGCTGTATCAAATTGCCATCAGCAGTTCAAGAACGCCCACCGCCACCTTCTCAGCACAATTAGTGATGGGTAATAAATGCAGCCTTGTCAACGATGCCAACATCTCGAGAATGAATTAAAAAAAATAAACTACTTTAAAGTGCACTGACAGCTATGTAAGCAACCATTTTCTGCACAGCAGCATCCCATAAACAGCATTGAGGTGTATCCGCTTCTGACAGTGTTGGTTGAGGGAGGACGGTCAAGCACGGAGATTTTCAGCCACGAGCCTTATACCTGACACAACCACTCGGCCTAAAACATAAAGTTGGCCACAAGCTGTATTTTTCACTGCTATCTGGCTGTATCTGGCAGAAAGAAAGTAAGAATTTGCATTGAAATAGTACCTTTAGCTGTGTCAGCTGTGGCACAGTGTTATCACTCTCACCTTTAAGTCTGTGGGTTCAAGGCCCACTCCAGAGAGTTGAGTACATAATCTAAGATGACATGCCCAGTGCAGTATTGAGGGAATGGGCATGGAGTTTGTGGCAGGGACCAAAGACTCTTGGAGCAAACCAGGGAGGGCAGTTAAAATGGAGTGGGGGACTTAACCACTGATCTGACCGACTGCAATTTTAAATTGTAGGCGGCAAGAACACCCACCCCAAGCCGGCAGGGTCCTCTTTAAATATGCAGGTCGTGCTCATAAAACGTCATCAAGGCCCGATCTGCTGTTTTAACCTGAGCCCTGAGAAAGGGAGCAGTGGTGACTTCCCCACTATGCCAAACCTGCTGGGAGCTGGATTGAAAGCCAGAAGAGACCCAGTAGGGTGAGTTTTTTAAAAATTTCCTTGTGGGCCAGGAGTTGGGAAGTGCTCCTCCAGGTCTCACAAGGAAACCTTGGGCCTCCCTTGCCCCGCACTTCCTTCCCCTCTCCCGATCACGATCATTTCTAAACCCTCCTCTCAGCCATTCCCCTCAATGCTTACCTAACTGCCAGGGATCATTTCTGCTGCTCCCCAGCAGTGGTTGGTCTCACTGCTAAAATTTCCTACATTACAGCTATGTCCTTCAGGACTCGGCCAGCTCGGTAGCACCACTACTGACCGAGCCCTGAAGGACATAGCTGCTAGACTGGGCCTGCGGCAGGTGGTGAGCGAACCAACACGAGGGAAAAACTTACTTGACCTCGTCCTCACCAATCTACCTGTCACAAATGCATCTGTCCATGACAGTGTTGGTAGGAGTGACCACCGCACAGTCCTCGTGGAGATGAAATCCCGTCTTCGCACTGAGGACACCATCCAACGTGTTGTGTGGCACTACCACCGTGCTAAATGGGATAGATTCAGAACAGATCTAGCAGCTCAAAACTGGGCATCCAGGAGGCGCTGTGGGCCATCAGCAGCAGCAGAATTGTATTCCAGCACAATCTGTAACCTCATGGCCCGGCATATTCCTCACTCTACCATTACCAACAAGCCAGGGGATCAACCCTGGTTCAATGAGGAGTGTAGAAGAGCATGCCAGGAGCAGCACCAGGCGTACCTAAAAATGAGGTGCCAACCTGGTGAAGCTACAACTCAGGACTACATGCATGCTAAACAGCGGAAGCAACATGCTATAGACAGAGCTAAGCGATTCCACAACCAACAGATCAGATCAAAGCTCTGCAGTCCTGCCACATCCAGTCGTGAATGGTGGTGGACAATTAAACAACTAACGGGAGGAGGAGGCTCTGCAAACATCCCCATTCTCAATGATGGCGGAGTCCAGCACGTGAGTGCAAAAGACAAGGCTGAAGCGTTTGCAACCATCTTCAGCCAGAAGTGCCGAGTGGATAATCCATCTGAGCCTCCTCCCGATATCCCCACCATCACGGAAGCCAGTCTTCGGCCAATTCGATTCACTCCACGTGATATCAAGAAACGGCTGAGTGCACTGGATACAGCAAAGGCGATGGGCCCCGACAACATCCCAGCTGTAGTGCTGAAGACTTGTGCTCCAGAACTAGCTGCGCCTCTAGCCAAGCTGTTCCAGTACAGCTACAACACTGGCATCCACCCGACAATGTGGAAAATTGCCCAGGTATGTCCTGTCCACAAAAAGCAGGACAAATCCAATCCGGCCAATTACCGCCCCATCAGTCTACTCTCAATCATCAGCAAAGTGATGGAAGGTGTCGTCGACAGTGCTATCAAGCGGCACTTACTCACCAACAACCTGCTCACCGATGCTCAGTTTGGGTTCCGCCAGGACCACTCGGCTCCAGACCTCATTACAGCCTTGGTCCAAACATGGACAAAAGAGCTGAATTCCAGAGGTGAGGTGAGAGTGACTGCCCTTGACATCAAGGCAGCATTTGACTGAGTGTGGCACCAAGGAGCCCTAGTAAAATTGAAGTCAAATGGAATCAGGGGGAAAACTCTCCAGTGGCTGGAGTCATACCTGGCACAAAGGAAGATGGTAGTGGTTGTTGGAGGCCAGTCATCTCAGCCCCAGGTCATTGCTGCAGGAGTTCCTCAGGGCAGTGTCCTTGGCCCAACCATCTTCAGCTGCTTCATCAATGACCTTCCCTCCATCATTAGGTCAGAAATGGGGATGTTCGCTGATGACTGCACAGTGTTCAGTTCCATTCGCAACCCCTCAGATAATGAAGCAGTCCGAGCCTGCATGCAGCAAGACCTGGACAACATCCAGGCTTGGGCTGATAAGTGGCAAGTAACATTCGCGCCAGATAAATGCCAGGCAATGACCATCTCCAACAAGAGAGAGTCCAACCACCTCCCCTTGACATTCAACGGCATTACCATCGCCGAATCCCCCACCATCAACATCCTGGGGGTCACCATTGACCAGAAACTGAACTGGACCAGCCATATAAATACTGTGGCTACGAGAGCAGGTCAGAGGCTGGGTATTCTGCGGCGAGTGACTCACCTCCTGACTCCCCAAAGCCTTTCCACTATCTACAAGGCACAAGTCAGGAGTGTGATGGAATACTCTCCACTTGCCTGGATGAGTGCAGCTCCAACAACACTCAAGAAGCTCGACACCATCCAAGATAAAGCAGCCCGCTTGATTGGCACCCCATCCACCACCCTAAACATTCACTCCCTTCACCACCGGCGCACTGTGGCTGCAGTGTGCACCATCCACAGGATGCACTGCAGCAACTCGCCAAGGCTTCTTCGACAGCACCTCCCAAACCCGCGACCTCTACCACCTAGAAGGACAAGGGCAGCAGGCGCATGGGAACAACACCACCTGCACGTTCCCCTCCAAGTCACACACCATCCCGACTTGGAAATATATCGCCGTTCCTTCATTGTCGCTGGGTCAAAATCCTGGAACTCCCTTCCTAACAGCATTGTGGGAGAACCGTCACCACACGGACTGCAGCGGTTCAAGAAGGCGGCTCACCACCACCTTCTCAAGGGGAATTAGGGATGGGCAATAAATGCCGGCCTTGCCAGCAACGCCCACATCCCGTGAACGAATAAAAAAAAACTATGCTTCAAAACTACTTTATTGGTTGTAAAGTGTTTTGGGACATCCAGAGGTCATGTAAGGTACTATATTAATGCAATGCTTTCTTTCACAATCTCAGGCATTGGCTGAGGCTGAAATGTCGGACAGGATACCAGGATGGTAATCAGGAGCGAGGATAGTGATCATGGTCGATTTGTCCCTAACTATCCCAGGGGTGCTGAGGCCAAGTGCAGCATCCCTACCGCTAACTCAGTGTCGGCCAGAAATCGAACCTGGGGGGATAACACAGAGCCCTTTTACTTAACTCTGTTTGGAAGGCCCTCCCTTCCAAAAAGCATTTCTTCGCTTTCTGACACTGGACAGCGATGGGGAAGGAATCCAAGCTTAGTCAGCATCCAACAGCCATGAATGGAGGCCACGGGACTCTCACTGAGGACCAGCTCTGCATTAGGAATGTTTAACAATTGAATACCAACCCCTCGGTGATTGACGTGGCTCTCACATATCAGCAATAAGAATTAAACCCGCCCACTTCCCAGCATGCACATGTGCAGGAGCTGACACCAGGAATCGCACGGCCCAACCACTAACAGATGTGAATCATTTGTTAACTTCCACCCAGAGTGTCTGGTGCACACACGGAGGACTTGACACAGACGAGCAGTACAGTCCCACACGTGTAGGGAATGTTAGGGCTTAATCCCGTGTGCTTTGCGCTGACTGATTTGTTGGGTTGTCTCTATAATATTGAACTTATTACTACAATATGCTACTTCCTGTCATAAAATAAATTATATATACTGTAGATATATATATATAAATTGAAAAGCTCACTAAGCCGGAAAAATAAATCTGCAGGTACCGGAAAGTTTTGATAGAATGAAATAATTTACAATTTAATCTTCTAAAGAATGAAAAAAAAGCAAAATCTAGTAAAATTTGATAGCTGGGAGAATGGGCTGGAAGATTTCACAATGTGTTAAGCCTGGAAGTATGAATGGCGTGTTTCCAAAGAGTAAGGGAATTGTATGTATTCTGGTATGAGAATACAAAATTAAGTTCCTGTTTGGGCCTGTCTCATTGTAAGAATTAAAAATTACAGCACAGAAAGAGGCTATTCAGTTGGGAGCTGCTACTCAAATTCATTTCCCTGTAACCTTGTATCTTTTTGCATTATTCCCCTTGAATACTTATCTAATTCCTGTCCATCTAGAAACAGAAGAAGGCCATTCAGCCCCTTGAACCTGTTCCGCCATTCAATGAGATCAAGGCTGACCTGTACACGAACATACCAACAACGATGGATAGGAAAAGACCCTCTGGTCCACCCAGCCTTTCCCACACAACTGCAATGCCTTCTGCATCACAATATATATAGTCTCCACCTGACTCGAAACCATGTGATCTCCGGGGAAAGGCAAAAACCAAGCCAATTTGGAAAAATAAATTTTGGAATTTCCTCTCCGACGCGCTCAGGCAATCAAAACTAATCCAGGAGATGACTAGTTCTGATTAATGTTATGCAGTACCTACCTTTTGTACGAGATGATCTCTCACTTGAAGGAATTCATCTTCTCTCTAGTTTCCCTCCTGGCTAGTTTTCCTCCATAGGGAGAAATTGCTGTAAAGACAACTCACCCAGCATGTTCCTATCTGCCATTGCTCCATACCGTTCCTTATTCATCCCCCCTCACCTCTGCCCCACCACGCCCCCACCCCTGACTCCAGACTAGGCTCCCACAGCTGACTTTAAAATCAGAAAAGGGAGATTTTAATTTGTCAGTGGGAGCCAGGGCTGAAATCATGTGAGAACAAAGCAGAGAGGAATTGTATTTGCAGGCACCATCCAACTTTGTTCTCGGGACATGGTCAACACTGGCTAGGTCACATTTATTGCCCATGCCTAATTGCTCTGAGTTTGATACAACTGAGTGACTTGATAGGCCACTTCAGAGGGCAGTTAATGGTCAGCCATGTTGGTGTGGGACTGGAGTCACACATAGGCCAGACCGGGTAAGGACAGCAGTTTTCCTTCCCTAAAGGAGATTAGTGAACCAGTTGGGTTTTTACAACACTCCGACAGCTTCATGATCGAATTCAATGTTAAGTTTGAAAAGGAGAAACGTAACACAGGTACTAGGATTCTAGATTTTGGTAAGGCTAACTTTAATGGGGTGAGTCAGAGATTGACAACAGCAAACAGGTCAAAACTGTTATTGGGTAAAACTACAGATAAACAGTGGGAGGTGTTCAAAAAAGAATTTAGCTTAAAAAGGGCCAGTATATACCCCTAAGAGGCAAGAGCTCTACTTACCAAATAAAACAGCCATGGTCGACAAAAGAGGTGAGAGATAACATAAAACTAAAGGAAAGAGCATAAAAACGTGCAAAGAATAGTGTCGATCCAGGGGACTGGGAGAGATATAAAGAACAGCAAAGGAAAACAAAAAAGATAGAGCTGCAAAAAGAAATACAAAAAGAAACTAGTGAGGGATATCAAGATTAACACAAAAAGTTTCTGCGATTATATTAGAAGAAAAAGGATAGTCAAGGGTAATGTGGGCCCTTTAAAAACAGATGCGTGTAATATTGCAAATGAAAATAAGGAAATGGCAGACTTGTTGAACAATTACTTTGTGTCAATCTTCACAGTAGAGGAAGAGGACAATATACCTGACATTCCAGGGAAACTAATAATGAATCAAGGACTGGAACTCACTAAAGTTAACGCAAGCAAGAAAACTATTAGAAAAAATAATGGCACTAAAGACTGACAAATCGCCAGGACCTGATGGTTTCCACCCTAGGGTTTTAAAGGAAGTAGGTGAGGAAATTACAGATACTTTATCCATAATCTTCCAAAGCTCTCTCAATTCAGGAATTGTCCTTTTAGATTGGAAAATTGCAAATGTAACTTCATTATTTAAGAAAGGTGAAAGAGAGAAACCAGGAAATTATAAACCTGTTAGTCTGAGTTATTGGAATCTATAATTAAGGATAGAGTGACTGAGCACTTAGAGAAATTTGAGCTGATTGGAGAGTGCCAGTATGGATTTGTAAACGATAGGTCATGTCTAACGAACCTAATTGAACTTTTTGAGGAAGTAACTAAAGTAACTAAAGTCACCAATAAATCAAATAGGGAATTCAGAAGAAACTTCTTTACCCAGAGAGTGGTTAAAATGTGGAACTCGCTACCACAAAGAATAGTTGAGACATCTAGCATAGAAGCATTTAAGGGGAAGCTAGATAAACACATGAGGGAGAAAGGAATAGAAGGATATGCTGATAGGATTAGATGAAGTAGGGAGGGAAGAAACTCACGTACAGCATAGACACTGGCATGGACCAGGCCGAATGGCCTGTTTCTGTGCTGTACATTCTATGTAATTCTATGTAAGGTAGTAGACAGGAGAATGTCTATGGATGTAGTTTGTATGGACTTCGAGAAGGCATTCGATAAGGTTCCACATAAGAGATCATTAGCTAAAATGAAAGCTCATGGAATTGAAGGCAAATTATTGACCTGATTAGGAGATTGGTTAAGCAGTAGAGGATAGAGAGTAAGGATAATGGATATGTACTCGAATTGGAAGGAAGGGACTGGTGGTGTTCCACAAGGATCTGTGCTCGGACCACAACTATTCACTATATTTATTAATGACTTAGATAACACATTGGGGGGCCAAATATCCAAGTTTGCTGATGATGCAAAGACAGGTGACATCGTAAATTGTATAGACGAGAGCATAAAATGCAAAAAGACATTGATAGATTAAGTGAGTGGGCAAAACTGTGACAGATGGATTTTAACGCAGGTAAGGGTGAGGTCATCCATTTTGGACCAAAAAAGGATAGATGAGAGTATTTTCTAAATGGTGCAAAACTAGGAACAGTGGAGGACCAAAGAGATTTAGGGGTCCAGGTACACAGATCACTAAAATGTAGTGGTCAGGTACAAAAAATAATCAAAAGGCTAATGGAATGTTAGCCTTTATATCTAGAGGGCTAGAATATAAAGGGGGGGAAGTTTTGCTACAGCTATAAAAAAGATCCTGGTTAGACCACATCTGGAGTACTGTGTACAGTTCTGGGCATCGCACCTTAGAAAGGATATATTGGCCTTGGAAGGAGTGCAGCGCAGATTCACCAAAATGTTACCAGGGCTCCAAGGGTTAGATTATGAGGAGAGATTACATAAACTAGGCTTGTATTCCCTGGAATATAGAAGGTTAAGGGGTGATCTGATTGAGGTTTTTAGGATTTTGAAAGGAACTGATAGAGTAGATAGAGAGAAACTTTTTCCACTGGTGGGGGAGTCTAAGACAAGGGGACATAACTTTAAAATCAAGGCCAAGCCTTTCAGGACTAGTTAGGAAACACTTATTCACGCAGAGGGTGATAGATGTGTGGAATTCTCTCCCACAAAAAACAGTAGATGCTAGCTCAATTAATAATTTTAGATCTAAGATGAATAGATTTTTGCTAGCCAAGTGTATTAAGAGATATGGAGCCAAGGCAGGTAAATGGAGTTAGAATACAGATCAGCCATGATCTCATTGAATGGTGGAACAGGCTCAAAGGGCTGAATGGCCTACTGCTGTTCCTATGTTCCTATCTTCATGGTCACTTTTACTGATACCAGCTTTTTACGTCCAGATTTTTAAAACTGAATTCAAATTCCAACACTGCCATGGTGGGATTTGAACTCACGAGGGGTAATTTTTACTTTGGGTGATGGTGTAATTAGTCGCCCATTATACACTCCGCCTGATTCTTCTTTCTTTTAAAGTCAATGGATGGGAAAATCAGCCGAGGTGTATAATTGGCAGCTAATTCTATATCCTGCATTTTATACTGTCATCTAAAGTTAAAATTACTCCCATGTTCTGTGGATTATTAGCCCAGGCCTCTAAATTTCTAGTCCAGTAACATAACAACTAGACTACTATACCCCACCTTGCTAGGACTTTAAGAAGCAACCACATAGTGTGAGATTGGAGTCCTGTGTAGACTGGGTAGCCTTCACTGAAGGACTTTAATTAACCAGTTGGGATAGTATCACTTTTAACCCACAAAATACTAGATTTATTGAATTCAATTGGCCAAGGTGGAATTTGAATTCACAACCAAGTATCATAACCATTACACTACCCTACCCATGAAGGTGAATTAAAGCTTTGTAATGTTGACAGTTGTCTCGTCTGAGAGTTGGCGTTTGTTTCTTTAGGGTTCATCTTGTACCTGAGTAAAAACATGAAGCCAAAATGTTAATAATCCAGCAAAGCAAGCAATTTTTTAAAAACTTGTTCTCAGGATTTGGCCAACGTCATATTTATTGTCCATCCCTAGTTGCCCCGAGGGCATTAAGTCACATGCTGGGAATTTACTTACAGCTTCACCCGATTGGCCACCGTAACATGGGCAGAAACCCAGATAAACCGCCAATCTCCTGCCAATGTTACAGTGACCTATCAGGACAACCCCTGAGGGGATACCTTGAGATAGTGTGGGACTGGAGTTACATGTAGGGGTGACAGGTTTCCTTCCCTGAAAGTCATTAGTGAACCAGTTGTTTTTTTACAACAATCTGGTAGATTTCACAGTCATTTTCTGTTGCTACTCACAAATTACCAGATTTATTGAATTCAATTTCACAATTTGCCATGGTGGGATTTGAACTCATGACCTCTGGGCTGCTAATCCAGTACCAGAACCAGTAGGTATACTGTACCCTCATACGGTTACTATAGAGACAAAGAGGTTCCTCGCCATTTAACATGCTACCTCTGCCAAATTTGCGTAAAAACAATGGTTGAATTAAAAGCTGAATGTTTAAGTGCAACACTCAGTGTGGACTGAGCTGTACAGATCTGGGAAGGGAGGCCTCAGGCTTGATTCCTACACTGTACTCAGTTGGTTCTGCTCAGTTAGAACACTAGAATATAGTTGGGTCAGTTAGAACACTAGAGTATAGTTTGGCGTGTTAGAATACTAGAGTATGGTTGGGCGTGTTAGAACACTAGAGTATGGTTGGGTCAGTTAGAACACTAGAGTATGGTTGGGTCAGTTAGAACACTAGAGTATAGTTGGGTGTGTTAGAACACTAGAGTATAGTTGGGCCAGTTAGAACACTAGAGTATAGTTGGGTGAGTTAGAACACAAGAGTATGGTTGTGTCAGTTAGAACACTAGAGTATAGTTGGGTTTGTTAGAACACTAGAGTATAGTTGGGTGCGTTAGAACACTAGAGTATAGTTGTATCAGTTAGAACACTAGAGTATAGTTGTATCAGTTAGAACACTAGAGTATAGTTGTATCAGTAAGATCACTAGAGTATAGTTGTATCAGTTAGAACACTAGAGTATAGTTGGGTGTGTTAGAACACTAGAGTATAGTTGGGTGAGTTAGAACACTAGAGTATAGTTGTGTCAGTTAGAACACTAGAGTATAGTTGGGTGTGTTAGAACACTAGTCTACGGTTCGGTGAATTAGAACACTAGATTGCTGCAGGAGTTCCTCAGGGCAGTGTCCTAGGCCCAACCATCTTCAGTTGCTTCCTCAATGACCTTCCCTCCATCATAAGGTCAGAAATGGGGATGTTCACTGATGATTGCACAGTGTTCAGTTCTATTCGCAACCCCTCAAATAATGAAACAGTCCGAACCCGCATGCAGCAAGACCTGGACAACATCCAGGCTTGGGCTGATAAGTGGCAAGTAACATTCGCGCCAGACAAGTGCCAGGCAATGACCATCTCCAACAAGAGACAGTCTAACCACCTCCCCTTGACATTCAACGGCATTACCATCGCCGAATCTCCCACCATCAACATCCTGGGGGTCACCATTCACCAGAAACTTAACTGGACTAGCCATATAAATACTGTGGCTACAACAGCAGGTCAGAGGCTGGGTACTCTGCGGTGAGTGACTCACCTCCTGACTCCCCAAAGCCTTTCCACCATCTACAAGGCACAAGTCAGGAGTGTGATGGAATACTCTCCACTTGCCTGGATGAGTGCAGCTCCAACAACACTCAAGAAGCTCGACACCATCCAGGATAAAGCAGCCCACTTGATTGGCACCCCATCCACCACCCTAAACATTCACTCCCTTCACCACCGGCGCACTGTGGCTGCAGTGTGTACTATCCACAGGATGCACTGCAGCAACTCGCCAAGGCTTCTTCGACAGCACCTCCCAAACACGCAACCTCTACCACCTAGAAGGACAAGAGCAGCAGGCACATGGGAACAACACCACTTGCACGTTCCCCTCCAAGTCACACACCATCCCAACTTGGAAATATATCGCCGTTCCTTCATCGTCGCTGGGTCAAAATCCTAGAACTCCCTTCCTAACAGCACTGTGGGAGAACCTTCACCACACGGACTGCAGCGGTTCAAGAAGGCGGCTCACCACCACCTTCTCAAGGGCAATTAGGGATGGGCAATAAATGCCGGCCTCGCCAGCGACGCCCACATCCCATGAACGAATTTTTAAAAACTCGTGTATAGTTGGGTCAATTAGAACACTAGAGTATGGTTGGGTGAGTTAGACCACTAGAGTATAGTTGGGTGAGTTAGAGCACTAGAGTATAGTTGGGTGAGTTAGAGCACTCGAGTATAGTTGGGTGAGTTAGAACACTGGAGAACAGTTGGGTGAGTTAGAGCACTTTATGGATGAGCTTGATGGGTAAATTGTCCTTGATCATACAGCACAGAAGGAGGCCATTCGGCCCATCGTGCCGATCTTTGAAACAGCTATCCAATTAGTTCTAGTCCCCCTCTCTTTCTCTATAGCTGTGCAAATTTTTCCTTTTCAAGTATATATCCATTTCCCTTTTGAAAGTTACTATTGGATCTGCTCCACCACCTTTTCAGGCAGTGCATTCCAGATGATAACAAGTCGCTGCGTTAAGAAACCTTTCCTCTTCTCCCCACTAGTTCTTTTGCCAATTAACTTAAAATCTGTGTCCTCTGGTATCCGACCTAGTGGAAGCAGTTTCTCCCTATTCACTTTATCAAAACCCTTCATAATTTTGAACACCTCTGTTAAATCTCCCCTTAACCTTCTCTGCTCTAAAAAGAACAATCCCAGCTTCTCTAGTCTGTCCACATAACTGAAGTCCCTCATCCCTGATACCATCCTAGTAAATCTTCTCTGTACCCGTTCCAAGGCCTTGACATCCTTCCTAAAGTATGGTGCCCAGAATTGAACACAATGCTCCAGCTGAGGCCTAACCAGTGGTTTATGAAGGTTTAATATAACTTCCTTGCTTTTGTGCTCTATGCCTCTATTTATAAAGCGCTGGACCCCATATGCTCTTTTCACAACTTTATTAACTTCTCCTGCCACCTTCAAAGATTTGTGTATGTGAACCCCCAGATCTCTCTGTTCCTTCACCCCCTTTAAAATTGTACCACTTAGTTTACTTTATGATCTTTAAAATTACCATTGTGTAGGATGGTTCCTGAGTTGTGGAGGAGGAGTTTGTTGTAGAGTGGGCAGTGTATCAGGGCTGAAGGTATGAGGATGGATGATTATTCTGCACTTTTGCTTGATGGTATTTGGCATTTTGTGAGCACTTATGCAGAACATTTCCTTCAGATTAAATGGATTGGGTAGATTGTCCAGGTTCTGTGGGGTCAAATTATATGGGTGGGTAGAGTGCATGATTGGGTAGATTGTCCAGGATCTGTGGGATTTATTCGTTCATGGGATGTGGGCGTCGCTGGCGAGGCCGGCATTTATTGCCCATCCCTAATTGCCCTTGAGATTAAGAACATAAGTACATGAGAAACAGGAGCAGGAGTAGGCCATACGGCCCCTCGAGCCTGATCCACCATTCAATAAGATCATGGCGGATCTTCGATCTCAACTCCACTTTCCCGCCCAATCCCCCTATCCCTTGATCCCCCTAGAGTCCAAAAATCTATCGATCTCAACCTTGAACATATTCAATGACTCAGCATCCACAGCCCTCTGGGTTAGAGAATTCCAAAGATTCACAACCCTCTGAGAGAAGAAATTCCTCCTTATCTCAGTCTTAAATGGCTGACCCCTTATCCTGAGACTATGCCCCCGAGTTCTAGACTCTCCAGCCAGGGGAAACAACCTTTCAGTATCTACCCCATCAAGTCCCCTCAGAATCTTGCATGTTTCAATGAGATCACCTCTCATTCTTCTTAACTCCAGAGAGTATAAGCCCATTCTACTCAATCTCTCCTCATAGGACAACCCTTTCATCCTAGGAATTAATCTAGTGAACCTTCGTTGCACTGCCTCTAAGGCAAGTATATCCTTCCTTAGATAAGGAGACCAAAACTGAACACAGTACTCCAGGTGAGGTCTCACCAAAGCCCTGTGCAATTGTAGTAAGGCTTCCTTTCTCTTGTCCTCCAAAACCCCTTGCAATAAAGGCCAACATGCCATTTACTTTCCTAATTGTTTGCTGTACCTGCATGCTAACTTTTTGTGTTTCTTGTACAAGGACATCCAAATCTCTCTGAACACCAACATTTAATAATTTCTCATCATTTAAAAAATATTCTGTTTTTCTATTCTTCCTACTAAAGTGAATAACCTCACATTTCTCCACATTATACTCCATCAGCCACCTTCTTGCCCACTTACCTAACCTGTCTATATCCCTCTGCAGACTCTTTCTGTCCTCCTCACAGCTTACTTTCCCACCTAGCTTTGTGTCGTCAACAAACTTGGATACAGTACACTCGGACATTAATTGGGTGGGTAGAGTTCATTCTAGATTAGATTGTAGAGGGTTTGTGGAAGAACATTAAATGGGTGGGATAGAGTCCATGATAGGGTAGATTGGAATTAATCTATAGTAGGAGTGGGCTTGATGGGATGAATGGCCTTTTGTCATTTCATGCTTTCTTGTGTTCTGATTTTGTCCAAATTCAAAGTCTGATAAATGTGAGCGCTTGTCCCTCGGGCCCTCTCTGACATTGCAGCTTTGACAACTGTTTAAAGACTTGCTTGATGATGTTTTAACAGAGTCTCTGGGTGGCCTGTTAGCACAAACATGAGAGCATTTGTTTCCTGACCAGACGGTCTGAATGGAATTGTTAGACAGAACAACGTGTGATGGTAAAGCATTCCAGTCTCGCACTGAGTAACGCAGGCGGGCTGGGGTATGGTTTAAGCGCTGTAATCATCATTTAACTCAGAATGAGTTCAATTTGAGGCTTTACCAAGGGTAGGTATGTTTCAGCATCAGCCTTTTTTACTACATAACCTTTCTATCCATCTCTCCTTTTGTTTGCACCTGTTATTTATTCAACCTAATAAATATTGTGCCCTTTGAACTCAAGCAACAACACTGAATACCGTAACACAGGGCTCTCAACTACGACCAATGGCAGTCTACTATTCCCTGATAGGGGCACAGTTACTCAGATTAAACAATAGCACTGACTCCCTCACTGGAATAGTGGGATTAATAAAACCAAAGTCTGCTTCATTTACCGTTCTGAATTCAGGAGGGCGATTGCAAAAAAGAAAGACCTGTATTTATACAACACCTTTCATGACCACAAGATGTCGCAAAGTGCTTTATAACCAATGAAGTACTTTTGAAGTATAGTCACTGTTGTAATGTAGGAAACACGGCAGCCAATTCGCATACAGCAAGCTCCCATTAGTTGAGGGATAAATATTGCTCAGGGCATGCTTCTCACTGCTCTTCTTCGAAATAGTGCCACGGGATCTTTTACATCCACCTGAGAGGACAGACGGGGCCTCGGTTTAATGTCTCATACGAAAGACGACACCTCCAATAGTGCAGCACTCTCTCAGCACTGCACCAAAGTGTCAGCCTAGATTTTGTACTAAAGTCTCTGGAGTGGGACTATGAATCTGGGACCTACTGACTCAGTAGGCAAGAGTGTTACCACTGAGGCACAGATGACATTCGATTGAGAGTGGTAACGAAAGACTGCATATAGTAGAAACTAGGCAGGCCAAAGGTTCAATCCTCACTGTGTATTGAACTAACTGAACTCAGCTAGGCAAATCTTGAAACATTTGCCTGAGGAAGGAGAAAATCTCCGAAAGCTTGTGAATTTAAAATAAAATTGCTGGACTATAACTTGGTGTTGTAAAATTGTTTACAATTGTCAACCCCAGTCCATCACCGGCATCTCCACATCATCAGTACCCCTAGGTAGGGAGGGAAGCAAGAATCAGCTTGAAATCTTATTCATGATCACCATTCAGTGATTCCTGGTACAAAGTGCAGGTATGAGGAGATTGGAATGAGGGAGGGATGGGGCTCAGCTGTGATGCCCCACCCAGCGCCTGCCAACACTCATCATCTAGGTCCACAATTGGTGGACAATCACTTGAGCAAAGCAATGAAAGGTGACTCGTGCTCATAGATGAATATCCCAGCAAATGTCAGTGTCTTCAGGAGATGAAGGGAGAAACCTGCATGAGAAAAAACCTCTGGTTTGGTAAAAATATAAGTTAATAATTTAAGAGTTTCAGCTTGGGTCAGTGGCAGCACTCTGAGACAGAAGGTTGTATGTTTAAGTCCCACTCCAGGACTTCAGCACATATTCTAGGCTGACATTTCAGTGCCGTACTAGGGGAATGCTGCACTGTCAGAAGGTGCTGCCTTTCAGATGAGATACTAAACCAAGGCCTTGGCTGCCTGTTCAGGTGGATGTAAAAGATCCCATGTCGCTCATTGAAGAAAGGCAGAGAGTTCTCCTGGTGTCCTGGCATTTATCCCTCAACCAACGTCATGTAAACAGTGGAATTAGTTACTCATCCTACTGCTGTTTGTGAGACCTTGCTGTGCACAAATTGACTTCTGATTTTACCAAAAAAACAAGAGTGACTGCACTTCAATTGACTGTGAAGTGCTTTGGGAAAGGCCCCACATAAATGCAAGTTCTTTCCTTCTAATTTATGATGAACAATTCAATATCAATGTAAAAATACAAATACAAGTTTGCATTGGGTAAGATTTTCAAAATTGACATTAAAGGGTTAATTTTAAACTAATGCCATGTGTAATATTTCAGTAAGCAGGTTGTAGAAGCCTGTACAGGAGAGGGAGACAAAGGGAGAGGCAAATGGGAATGAGACACAAGCCACATTGCCATACTCATTCTCAGATAGTGCCACCTAGAGGCACTTTTTTATTACAGCCACAGATCATAACTAAAGAAGGAACTTGCATTTATATAGTGCCTTTCACAACCCCAGGATGCCCCAAAGCGCTTCACAATCAATGAATTGCTTTTGAAGTGCAGTCACTGTTGTAATGTAGGAAAATGCAACAGCCAATTTCCACATAGGAAGTTCCCACAAACAGCGAAGTGATTAATGACCAGGCAATCTGTTTTGGATGATGCTGGTTGATGATAAATGTTGGCCAGGACACCAGTAGAACTCCCCAGATTTTCTTCAAAAAGCATCATGGGATCTTTTACATCCAAAAAAGGGAACAGACATGGTTTTAGTTTAGCGTCTCATCCGAAAGGTAACACCTCTGACAATGCAGCACTCCCTCAGTGCTGCTTTGCTTATGTCCTGGAGTGGGACTTAAATCTTCAACATTCTGACATACAGACAAGAGTGCTACCACTGAGCCAAGGCTGACAATCCCAAGCATTCCTGGAGACTGAAGGAATTGAGAAAGTGGATCAGCAGCATTGAGATCTGACACACAAACATATGAAAACATTGGACAGGAAAAGACCAGCTGGTCCATCAAGCCTGCCCCACACTCATGATGGCTGAAGCATCCAGTCTATTCCTACTCTTACATAGTTTAAACTCATGTCCCCTGATCCTCCCCAATCTATTAAACTGGAATAATCTATCAATAGGCACGCTATCCAGCCCTTCAATTTATTATAGGCCTCTATCAGGTTGCCTCTAAGACTACACTGCTCTAAAGTAAATAGACCCAAATCTTTAAGTGAGTACCTGAAGAGATTGGTTTGTTGGGCCCAATGTCCTACCTAGATCTAAAAACTATGTTCTTATCCTATACAGTGAGTGGAGCAACTGCATGATAATCTTGCTCCCTGGTGTCATCGGTGAGGTCTCTCTCTTTTTTTCATTTCTCCATAAATTAAATTGCAATCTTTTGAATTACTTGGAGAAGTAGCTAAGGATGAAGGTGGTTATTTGGCTCCATTGATCTGTTCCTTCCTGAATACCAATATTACAACAGGGTAATAAAAGAGGCTTCTAAAGGCACATCATGGAGATGGAGGCAAGACATGAGATGGAGGCAAGGATGAATTGGAGAGTGAAGCGATGGTCTAAGTAAGTACTTTTCCTCTGTTTTTACAGAGGGGCTGGATGTTGAGATTGTAGAGCTATCAGAGGTGGACCTCGAACAGTTAGTAGAGGTTGCTGTTCAAAGAGAGAAGTCACTCAAACGTAGGGTAGAAAAATCATCAGGACCTGATGGTTTACATCCAAGGGGTCTGAGGGAAGTTAGGGAAGAGGCTCCAACTATAATTTTCCACAATTCAAAGAAAGGAAAATTGTGCCAGAGCCTTGGAGGGTGGAAAATGTGGCAATGCTTGTCAAAAAAGAAGACAGGGATAAAGCAGGACGTTATAGTTGTAGATAAACTACAAGTGCATTTATAAGATAAGAGATAAAATTACTGAACACTTGTGGAAATGTGAGTTAATCAAGGCCAATCAGGCAGGTTGTACAAACTTGTAGAACTCTTTGAAGAAATAATAGAGAAAATAGATAAAGGAAATGCAGTGGATGTGGTTTATTCAGATTTTCACTTGATAAGATACAACATAAGAGGCTTGATTCAAAGATAGTGGTACAAGGAATTAAAGGGAATGTGGTCACATGGAGAGAGTCATTTGGAGGGCAAAAGTAAAGGGTAGGGGTAAAGGGAGGTTTCAAGGACTGGAAAGTGATGTTCCACGGGGGACTGTTTTAAGACTGCTCTTATTCAATATATACATAAATTATCTGGAACTAGGAAGTGAAGGGAACAATATTGAAATTAACTGATTACACTAAATTGGGGGGTAATTGAAATTGTGATGAGGATTGTGAAAGACTGCAGGACATAGATCGGCAAGCAATATGGACAGATAGGTGGCAGATGAAATTCAATGGACTAAAATGTGAAGTAATACATTTTGGAAGTATGAATAAGGAAAAGAAGTAGACCTTAAATAGTAAAACTTTAAATGGAGGAGCAGA
Organism: Heptranchias perlo; assembly: GCF_035084215.1. Classification (NCBI taxonomy): domain Eukaryota; kingdom Metazoa; phylum Chordata; class Chondrichthyes; order Hexanchiformes; family Hexanchidae; genus Heptranchias; species Heptranchias perlo. The sequence goes on along the minus strand of NC_090327.1, from coordinate 35,714,781 downwards.
GGGATCTTGGTGTGCAGCTACACAGGTCAGTAAAGGTGATAGAGCAAGTACATAGGCCAGAAACAAGGTAAACAGAATCTTGGCTTTAGTATCAGAGGCTCAGCATACAAAAACAAAGAGCTAATGTTGAACTTATATTAAATCTGATTTAGGCTGAAGTTGGGGAATTCTGCGTCATTTTGGGCATCCCAATATAGGAAACATAGAAAGTGGAAACAACATTGAATCACTATGATGTTACTAGGGATGAGGGGTTAGAGTTATGAGGAGAGCCTTGCAAAGTTATGGCCTTTTTCACTAAAGCCAAAAAAGTTAAGGAGTGATCTAATGCAGATCTTCAAGATTATGAAGGGTTATGATTAGGTATATAACCTCACAACCTTCTGACACAGAGACAAGAATACTGGTACCGCCACAGATATTATCTTGAACTTTAGACTTTCTCTCCCCTCTCTCCCCAGTCATTTCCCTTCCTTTTCCACCCAGTTAATGCCCTTCCCTCTTCCCCCAGTCATTTTCCTTCTCTCTCCCCCCAGTCATTTCCCTTCCCTCTTCCCCCAGTCATTTCCCTTCCCTCTTCCCTCAGTCATTTCCCTTCCCTCTTCCCCAGTCATTTCCCTTCCCTCTTCCACCAGTCATTTCCCTTCTCTCTCCCCCCAGTCATTTCCCTTCCCTCTTCCCCCAGTCATTTCCCTTCCCTCTTCCCCCAGTCATTTCCCTTCCCTCTTCCCCAGTCATTTCCCTTCCCTCTTCCCCCAGTCATTTCCCTTCCCTCTTCTCCCAGTCATTTCCCTTCTCTCTCTCCCCAGTCATTTCCCTTCCCTCTTCCCCCAGTCATTTTCCTTCTCTCTCCCCCCAGTCATTTCCCTTCTCTCTCCCCCCAGTCATTTCCCTTACCTCTCCCCCCAGTCATTTCCCATCTCTCTTCCCCCGGTCATTTCCCTTCTCTCTCTCTCCCCAGTCATTTCCCTTCTCTCTCTCTCCCCAGTCATTTCCCTTCTCTCTCTCTCCCCAGTCATTTCCCTTCTCTCTCTCTCCCCAGTCATTTCCCTTCTCTCTCCCCCCAGTCATTTCCCTTCTCTCTTGCCCCAGTCATTTCCCTTCTCTCTCTCTCCCCAGTCATTTCCCTTCCCTAACTCCACAGTCATTTCCCTTCTCTCTTCCCCCAGTCATTTCCCTTCTCTCTCTCTCCCCAGTCATTTCCCTTCTCTCTCTCTCCCCAGTCATTTCCCTTCTCTCTCTCTCCCCAGTCATTTCCCTTGTCTCTCTCTCCCCAGTCATTTCCCTTCTCTCTCTCTCCCCAGTCATTTCCCTTCTCTCTCCCCCCAGTCATTTCCCTTCTCTCTCCCACCAGTCATTTCCCTTCTCTCTTGCCCCAGTCATTTCCCTTCTCTCTCTCTCCCCAGTCATTTCCCTTCCCTAACTCCACAGTCATTTCCCTTCTCTCTTCCCCCAGTCATTTCCCTTCTCTCTCTCTCCCCAGTCATTTCCCTTCTCTCTCCCCCCAGTCATTTCCCTTCCCTCTCCCCCCAGTCATTTCCCTTCTCTCTTCCCCCAGTCATTTCCATTCTCTCTCTCTCCCCAGTCATTTCCCTTCCCTCTCCCCACAGTCATTCCCCTTCTCTCTCCCCCCAGTCATTTCCCTTCCCTCTCCCCCCAGTCATTTCCCTTCTCTCTCCCCCCAGTCATTTCCCTTCCCTCTCCCCCCAGTCATTTCCCTTCTCTCTTCCCCCAGTCATTTCCCTTCTCTCTCCCTCCAGTCATTTCCCTTCTCTCTCCCCCCAGTCATTTCCCTTCCCTCTCCCCACAGTCATTTCCCTTCTCTCTTCCCCCAGTCATTTTCCTTCTCTCTCCCCCCAGACATTTCCCTTCCCTCTTCCCCCAGTCATTTCCCTTCTCTCTCCCTCCAGTCATTTCCCTTCCCTTTTCCCCCAGTCATTTCCCTTCCCTCTCCCCACAGTCATTTCCCTTCTCTCTCCTCCCAGTCATTTCCTTTCCCTCTTCCCCCAGTTATTTCCCTTCTCTCTCCCCACAGTCCTTTCCCTTCTCTCTCCCCTAGTCATTCCCCTTCTCTCTCCACCCAGTCATTTCCCTTCTCTCTCCCTCCAGTCATTTCCCTTCTCTCTCCCCACAGTCATTTCCCTTCCCTCTCCCCAAGTCATTTCCCTTCCCTCTTCCCCCAGTCATTTCCCTTCTCTCTCCCTCCAGTCATTTCCCTTCTCTCTCCCCCCAGTCATTTCCCTTCCCTCTCCCCACAGTCATTTCCCTTCTCTCTTCCCCCAGTCATTTCCCTTCCCTCTCCCCACAGTCATTTTCCTTCTCTCTCCCCCCAGACATTTCCCTTCCCTCTTCCCCCAGTCATTTCCCTTCTCTCTCCCTCCAGTCATTTCCCTTCCCTTTTCCCCCAGTCATTTCCCTTCCCTCTCCCCACAGTCATTTCCCTTCTCTCTCCTCCCAGTCATTTCCTTTCCCTCTTCCCCCAGTTATTTCCCTTCTCTCTCCCCACAGTCCTTTCCCTTCTCTCTCCCCTAGTCATTTCCCTTCTCTCTCTCTCCTCAGTCATTTCCCTTTCTTTTCCCCCCAGTTAATGCCTCCCCACTTCTCCACAGTCATTCCCTTCCCACTTCCCCATCATTTCCCTTCCCTCTTCTCCCAATCATTCCCCTTCCCTCTCCTGGCAGCCGTTTTCCTTTTCCTCCTCCGCAGTCATTTCCCTTCGCTCTTCCCCCTATCATTTCCCTTCGCTCTCTCCACATTCAATGTGGCGACACTGACCCTTTAATTTTTAAAAAAAGAGAGAAGTGTAAAGAAATGGAAAAACAATCTATGTCTTGCCCAAGTACCTGAAAAGTAAATGAAACATTTTGAGGCTTTTATGCTGCAGCCACAGCTACACAATGTTATCACAAGAACAGGTGAACCAAGGGAAGGCTCCATGGCTGCAGACAGCACAAGGCAAAGTCCTGTTTTTGTTTTATGACACTTTAGACTGATTGAATGAGGTCCTGGTCTGTGAGATATTAAATACGCCCATTTCTAAATGCAGTTTCCTGGGAGACTGAGTGGACACTTTGACAGCACCTCTCAAAAGAAAAGGGACCAAAAAAAAACTCGACTTACACTTGCAACCAGCAATATTGTAAGTCATTGCAAACAACTCCCCCCTCCCTTCTCACATCCTCCCTGCACAAAACAATGAACACATTCATCGAAGTCCCACAGCCCCAGGAACCCTCGCAGGACATCTAACACTTTCAAGACGATTAATCACTCTCACGGTCCCGTTATCTAGAGGAGCGCCAGCGTGGGACCCTTGGAGCAGATGGCGTCTGTGTGCTTTTCATGTCCGACATCAAAAGGAGGTGCACCTGGACAAGCAGTGCCAGGAGGGAAGCTATCAGACTGATGAATGGTTGTTAATGAACTTGGAGTGGTTTGTTCCAGTCACCATGGCTGGAAACGCACCCATGCATCTTTCAGGTATGAGCTGATTTGGACAGCAGAACAGCCAATTTCCCTTTCCTATGCAACTTGGCTCAATTAATAGCACTCTCGCCTCTGGATTAGAAGGCAGTGGGTTCTAGACCAACACTCCAGTTGAGCGCCACCATCCTTTGGATAAGATGTTAAGCTGAGGTCCTGCCTGGTAGACATGGCATTATCTGAAAAGCTGGCAATTCTCTCCAACATGGCTGCTTCAACCAATTCCACCAAAATGAAATGGATTAGCTGTTCATTCATTTCACTGCTGTTGCATTTGTCAACGTAACAATAGTCCTAACACTGCAAAGATAGCTCAGTCAATAGGGGTATGGTAATGTAATGGTTATCTTACTTGAACCAGTAATCTAGAGACTGTGAGTTCAAATCCTACTAAGACTTTTTGAGAATTTGAATTCACTTGGAAAAAATCTTGGAATTGAAAAGCTGGTATCAGTAAAAGTGATCATGAAGCTGTTGGATTGTCCTAAGAACCCAAATGGTTCACTCATGTCCTTTAGCAAAGGAAGCTTGCCCTCCATACCCGTTCTGGCCTATATGTGTCGCTAGTCCCATACCAACGTGGTTCAAGGTGATTGATTCTAACTGTCATTTGAAGCAGCTTAGCAAGCTGTGTGATGTAGTATGTCCTTGAAACATATGAACATACTAAAATGACAGGCAGGAAAAAACAGCTGGTCCATCAAGCCTGCCCCACATTCACGATGCCTGAAGCATCATAACTAGATGCTTCCTGCCCCCTAGCAGCCATGTAATCTCCTGGGAAAGGTAAAAAAAGGATAAGAAAGAAACCCAGGGCCAAAAAGGTAAAAAGTCTGGAAAAGTCCTCCCTCACCCTTCTAGGTGTTCAAAACCACTCCAGGAGACCACATTGACCATGCTTACATTAACAGTTAAATTACTTACCTTTTATAAGATGCGATCTTTGCCCTAGCAAGTTGTATGAAACTGTTATCAGGGCAACCAGGGCTAGGCAATAAATGGTGGCCTTGCCAATGATGCCCAAATCCTGAGAATGAATGATAAAAAATTATTTTCCATATTTTGGAAATGTACTAAGTGGCTACACAAATCTTTCTGTCATCCTATTGTTTTTGATAGTTTTATTATCAGGACCAGCCTTTTCTAGGGTCTCTGAGGCTCCAGATTATAAATCTCCTTCTGGGGTATGTGTTGGCAGCTCTTGTGTGTTGGACTGATATTCAGTGTAATTCAGCAGGCACTTTTGAGGAGCAGAGGGAAGGGAACGGTTAACATTGCTATTAGAATAGTGTATCCAATCTGGAGCACCCTACTTTAAAAAGGATGACAAGACAATGAAGAGGGTGCAGAAGAGATTTATTTAGATGATAGTAGGCTTAAAAGGTTTTAGCCAAGGTCTTAGCCTTGGCTCAGTGGTGGCACTCTCACCTCTGAGTCAGAAGGTCGTGCATTCAAGTCCCACACCAGAGACTTAAACACATCATCCAGGCTGACACCTTAGTGCTGTACTGAGCGAGTGCTGCACTGTCGGACATGCCGCATTGCAGATGAGTCGTTAAACGGAGGCCCCGTCTGCCCTCTCAAATCGACATAAAAGATCCCATGGCAATATTCGAAGAAGAGCGGGGGAGTTCTCCTCAGTGTCCTGGCCAATATCAACCAACGTCATAAAAACAAATTATCTGGTCATTATCACATTGCTGTTTGTGGGACTTGGCTGTGCACAAATTGGCTGCTGCGTTTCCCTGCAATACAACAGTGATTACACTTCAAAAAGTACTTCATTGACTGTAAAGCACTTTGGGATGCCCTCAGATTGTGAAAGGCACTATATAAATGCAAGTTCTTTCCTTTCTTTTAGTTATGAGACTAGAGAATCTGGGGCGCATTTCATTAGAATAGAAAAGGTTAAGAGGAGATCTGATAGAGGTGTTCAAAATTATGAAGGGTTTTGATAAGGTAAATCAGGAAAAACTACTTCCACTGGTTGGCGAGTTGGAAACTAGAGGGCATAAATTTAAAATCATCACCAAAGGAATGAAGGGAGAGATTGAGGGAAGACTTTCAACTGCTGACCATCCTATTTCTAGCCTGAAAAATGGGTGACCTGCAGTTGGAAATCTGGTGGGCATCTTTTACACCCATTTGCCCACCTGAACCAACTTTCAGGCAAGCCTTGAAATGGGCACCCAGCACTCCCGCCCAAAACAGGCAGGAGGCTGTTCAAATATGCAAATTGGGGTCCTACACTTGTTGTGGGACCCCGATTCCAACTTTCAAAGAGAAATGGGCGGAGCATGAAGGCACATGCCAGTCCCATTTACTCCAGGCATTGAGAAACCTAACTGGAGTTCTTTAAAGGGACCGCTGGAGACCTCTACCAAAAAGTAAGTGCACGTTTGGCGCCTGCAGCAATATGAGAAAATGTTAATGAAGCCTGAACCTAAAAGTGGTTCGGACCTCCATTGTGCGGGCACCTGGAGCGCAGTGCTAATAACACACCCATTCGGTGCCCAACCCAAAATTCTCCCCCAAGGAGTGAGTTACAAGCCTTTATATAGTACCTTTAATGTAGAAGTCCCAAGGCACTTCACAGAAACATAATCCGATCAAAACTGACATTGAGTCAAAGAAGGAGATATTAGATGGGGTGACTAAAAGCTTGGGCAAATAGGTAGATTTTAAGGAGGATCTTAAAGTAGGAAAGGCGGAGAGGTTCAGGGCAGGGAAGGAATTCCTGAGCTTAGAACCTAGAAGGCTGAAGGCCGAACACCAATGGCGAGGCGATGGGGGAGGCAGATGCACAAGAGGCCAGAGTTGGACGGATGCAATGTTCTCAAAGCTGGTGGAGGTTACAGATGTAAGGGAGGAGGGAAGAGGCAAGGCCAGAATAAAGCTCCCTCTTCATGGGCTGAATGCAGAATAAAACTCCATCCACATGGGCTGGAGGCAGAATAAAACTCCCTCTTCATGGGCTTGATGCCAAGTAAAAGTCCCTCTACATCATTCCAATAATATATTTTAACTCATTCATCAAAAGAGTGCCCCCTTCTGTACATGTGTCCCCCATCAGCTGTCCTCTCTAATTGAGATTGGCAATTTAGATCCAATTTGCATTGACTTATTGGTAGCTTTGTGCTGTTGAATTATGGGAGTGAATTTCCTCGGGGCTTCTCTGCCACTGTAACTTCGGTGCAAACTCCATCTACGTGCGTAAACCGGGTTTCTGTCAAAGTTACGATGGCAGAGCTGAAGAAACCCCAACGAAATATGTCTTTAGAAACTTGGTTGAGTCTGTCAAAACTCATTTTACATAAACCCTTAAGAGTCGATAAAGAGAATAGCCTTTCATCCCATTAATGTGGATTTGTACCCAGTCCGAGAGATAACAGGACAGGGCCTAACCTGTTGCACCATCCCTATGCACCTTTTTCTAAATTGCAGCTGGGTGATTACACTTCTGGTATATCATCATCATGTGGCAGGAAGAGAGTTTTTAATTGGTAAATAATACACACACTGAGAAGTCTAGGTGAAGCTGCATTGCACATAATACCACCAAGCTTGAAAAGAGGAGGAAAATACAAGACAAATCGAGTGGTTAGGTTTTTTAATTCATTCTCTGCATGTGGGCATCGTTGGCATGGCCACCATTTATTGTCCATCCCTAGCTGCCCTGAGAAGGTGGTGGTAGGCCTCCCACTTGAACTGTTGAAGTCCCACAATACAGTTAGGATGTAATGGTTTGTGTTACAACTGAGTGGCTTTCGAGGCCACTTCTGAGGGCAAGTAAGAGTCAACCACATTGGCCTGGGCTGAAGTCAAATATAGGCCACTGAGTAAGGACGGCAGGTTTCCTTCCCTAAAGGACATTAGTGAACCAGTTGGATTTTTATGGCAACCCGACAGCCTCATGGTTACTTTTACTTTTACTGATACCAGCTTTTTATTCCCAGAATCTTATTTAAATTGAATTCAAATTCTCAAACTGCCATGGTGGGATTTGAACTTAAGTTGTCTGGATTACTAATCCTGTAACATAACTACTACAGTTTGGGCTCTAAATGCGTCATGGTTGTAGGAGAAAGTGAAAACTGAAGGAGATAAAGTGTTCCACATTTTCAAAATTCTGGGAAAGAATAAGTTAGCACGGGAGACTTTGCAACAAGTCATGATTTTAACACAGTAAGAATACAGGAAGGCAGAAGGGATTGCGGGATAGTATATTTGTTGCTGAGGAAGAAAATTACATGAAAGTTTAGAGGAGGAAGATCAATGTATCAAAAAAAAGCAGAGGAAGAATACGACAGTGAGATGTTGGAGACCAAACAACCGGGCCGTTCCAGGGATGTTAGGATGCTTAGCAGCCTGTTCCCTGTGCAGATTGTCTTCATTCAATTGACCTTCACTGAATCCCCGATCCCTTTTGAAGCAAGCTTCTCTTCGGTTCCAGTCCATACACAGGAAGCCTGGATCATCCAAGAGATGTCAAACGGCCGATTCTTTAATCGGTTGTACTGTAGTACTTACACCGTCTCCATGCGTGATTTATAGGTCCCTCCACCAGGCAGCATGTGGCTTAGGAATGTAACCCCACGGATGAATCCTGGAATCAGCCAGGAATAGCAAGGGAGGGAGAATTACAGAGCAAGCACAACATTTCCAGGCAATTGGACCTGCCGTTAACCAGAACTGACTACATTCTGTTTTTTATCTAACATATATATGGAATAATAGCTACAATTCGAATAAGAGAGTTATGATAACACTGGAAACCACAAGCATGAGGCTACAGCAGCTTAAAATACCATTGGATGCCTTCAGACCAACCTGGAGCTGTCCCAGGTATTTTTTCACATAGTAGATAGCTGGCTTTGAGTTACAAGCTGGTAATTTGTTTTGAGCAGTTCCCAAGCCATCGTAAAGTGCGAGACTGCGACCAAGGGAGTGGTTTCATCGATGTCAGCAGAATTCAGAGATTGAATTACTGCCTACAAGCCCCTGCCAGACACTTGTTATTCTTTATAATGTATTGTTCCATGGAACTGGTAACATTTTCACGAGGAAAAAAAAACTGGCCCGCAGAGAGTTTCAGGGAGGCTGCATAATAAAGAATAAATTCAGGAGAATTTGCCCAGAGGGGTTAGGGGTAGCTATAAATTTTCATAAAATTAGCCCAAAGACGTCTGAGTGAGCAGTGGATTGACTGTTTTGGCTGCGATGATAGGCTCTCTGATGATGTAGGAGGAACAATTAAATTGCAAATGGTCCAATGGACCTGGGAAGTCAATGGTTTTCATGCAATAGAATAATGGATACCTGGGAGTGAGTTACAGGCTGGAATCTAATCGAGAGGTTCAGATGGTTTATTTTTAGAATAATGGATACCTGGGAGTCAGTTACAGATTGGAATCTAATCAAGGAGTTCAGATGGCTTATATATAGAATAATGGATAACTGGGAGTCAGTTACAGGCTGGAATCTAATCATGGAGTTCGGGTAGTTTATATATAGAATAATGGATACCCAGGAGTGAGTAACAGACTGGAATCTAATTGTGGGATTCGGGTTTAGCATCTTTGAAAGTAGATAAATCACCAGGCCCGGGTGAAATGTATCCCAGGCTGTTAAGAGAAGCAAAGGAGGAAATAGCAGAGGCTCTGACCATCATTTTCTAATCCTCCCTGGCTACAGGCATGGTGCCGGAGGATTGGAGGACTGCTAACATTGTACCGTTGTTTAAAAAGGGATTCATTATAGGCCAGTCAGTCTAACCTCGATGGTGGGCAAAATATTGGAATCAATTCTGAGGGTCAGCATAAATCGTCATTTGGAAAGGCACGGGTTAATCACGGACAGTCAGCATGGATTTGTTAAGGGAAGGTCGTGTCTGACTAACTTGGTTGAATTTTTTTAGGAGGTAACGAGGAGGGTCGAGGAAGGTATTGCATTTGATGTAGTGTACATGGATTTTAGCAAGGCTTTTGACAAGGTCCCACATGGTAGACTGGTCAAAAAAGTACAAGCCCATGCGGTCCAAGGGAAAGTGGCAAGTTGGATCCAAAGTTGGCTCAGTGACAGGAAGTAAAGGGTAATGGTTGATGGGTGTTTTTGTGACTGGAAGGCTGTTTCCAGTGGGGTTCCATAAGGCTCACGACTGGGTCCCTTGCTTTTTGTGGTTATATATTAATGATTTGGACTTGAATGTGGGGGGCTTGATCAAGAAGTTTGCAGATGATACAAAAATTGGTCGTGTGGTTGATAGTGAGGAGGAAAGCTGTAGATTGCAGGAAGATATCAATGGACTGGTCAGGTGGCAGAAAAGTGGCAAATGGAATCCAATCCAGAGAAGTGTGAAGTAATGCATTTGGGGAGGGCAAACAAGGCAAGGGAGTACACAATAAATGGGAGGATACTGAGTGCTGTAGAGGAACAAAGGGACCTTTGATAGCAGGACAGGTAGATAAGGCGGTTAAGAAGGCATACGGGATAATTTCCTTTATTAGCCGAGGCATAGAAAAAAAGAGCAGGGAGGTTATGCTAGAACTGCATAAAACATTAGTTAGGCCAAAGCTTGAGTTTTTTATTTATTCGTTCATAGGATGTGGGCGGCGCTGGCGAGGTCAGCATTTATTGCCCATCCCTAATTGTCCTTGAGAAGGTGGTGGTGAGCCGCCTTCTTGAACCGCTGCAGTCCGTGTGGTGAAGGCTCTCCCACAGTGCTGTTAGGAAGGGAGTTCCAGGATTTTGACCCAGCAACGATGAAGGAACGGCGATATATTTCCAAGTCGGGATGGTGTGTGACTTGGAGGGGAACGTGCAGGTGGTGAGGTTCCCATTTGCCTGCTGCCATTGTCCTTCTAGGTGGTAGAGGTCGTGGGTTTGGGAGGTGCTGTCGAAGAAGCCTTGGCGAGTTGCTGCAGTGCATCCTGTGGATGGTACACACTGCAGCCACAGTGCGCCGGTGGTGAAGGGAGTGAATGTTTAGGGTGGTGGATGGGGTGCCAATCAAGTGGGCTGCTTTGTCCTGGATGGTATGGAGCTTCTTGAGTGTTGTTGGAGCTGCACTCATCCAGGCAAGTGGAGAGTATTACATCACACTCCTGACTTGTGCCTTGTAGATGGTGGAAAGGATTTGGAAATCAGGAGGTGAGTCACTCGCTGCAGAATACCCAGCCTCTGACCTGCTCTTGTAGCCACAGTATTTATATGGCTGGTCCAGTTAAGTTTCTGGTCAATGGTGACCCCCAGGATGTTGATGGTGGGGGATTCGGCGATGGTAATGCCATTGAATGTCAAGGGGAGGTGGTTAGACTCTCTCTTGTTGGAGATGGTCTTTGCCTGGCACTTGTCTTGCGCGAATGTTACTTGCCACTTACCAGCCCAAACCTTGTCCAGGTCTTGCTGCATGCCAGCACGGACTGCTTCATTATCTGAGGGGTAGCGAATGGAACTGAACACTGTACAATCATCAGCGAACATCCCCATTTCTGACCTTATGATGGAGGGAAGGTCATTGATGAAGCAGCTGAAGATGGTTGGGCCTAGGACACTGCCCTGAGGAACTCCTGCAGCAATATCCTGGGGCTGAGATGATTGGCCTCCAACAACCACTACCATCTTCCTTTGTGCTAGGTATGACTCCAGCCACTGGAGAGTTTTCCCCCTGATTCCCATTGACTTCAATTTTACTAGGGCTGCTTAGTGCCACACTCAGTCAAATGCTGCCTTGGTGTCATGGGCAGTCACTCCCACTTCACCTCTGGAATTCAGCTCTTTTGTCCATGTTTGGACCAAGGATGTAATGAGGTTGATAGCACTGTGGACGACACCTTCCATCACTTTGCTGATGATTGAGAGTAGACTGATGGGGCGGTAATTGGCCGGATTCGATTTGTCCTGCTTTTTGTGGACAGGACATACCTGGGCAATTTTCCACATTGTTGGGTAGATGCCTGTGTTGTAGCTGTACTGGAACAGCTTGGCTAGAGGTGCGGCTAGTTCAGGAGCACAAGTCTTCAGCATTACAGCCGGGAAGTTCTCGGGGCCCATAGCCTTTGCTGTATCCAGTGCACTCAGCCATTTCTTGATATCACGTGGAGTGAATCGAATTGGCTGAAGACTGGCTTCTGTGATGGTGGGGATATCGGGAGGAGGCCGAGATGGATCATCCACTCGGCACTTCTGGCTGAAGATGGTTGCAAATGTTTCACCCTTGTCTTTTGCACTCACGTGCTGGACTCCGTCATCATTGAAGATGGGGATGTTTACAGAGCCTCCTCCTCCCGTTAGTTGTTTAATTGTCCACCACCATTCACGACTGGATGTGGCAGGACTGCAGAGCTTTGATCTGATCCGTTGGTCATGGAATCGCTTAGCTCTGTCTATAGCATGTTGCTTCCGCTGTTTAGCATGCATGTAGTCCTGAGTTGTAGCATCACCAGGTTGGCACCTCATTTTTAGGTACTCCTGGTGCTGTTTCTGGCATGCTCTTCTACACTCCTCATTGAAACAGGGTTGATCCCCTGGCTTGTTAGTAATGGTAGAGTGAGGAATATGCCGGGCCATGAGGTTATAGATTGTGCTGGAATACAATTCTGCTGCTGCTGATGGCCCACAGCGCCTCATGGATGCTCAGTTTTGAGCTGCTAGATCTGTTCTGAATCTATCCCATTTAGCACGGTGGTAGTGCCACACAACACGTTGGATGGTGCCCTCAGTGCGAAGACGGGACTTTGTCTCCATGAGTACTATATACAGTTCTGGACACCACATTACAGAAAAGATGTGATTGCAATAGAGAGGGTACAGAGGAGATTTACGAGGATGTTGCTGGAGAATTTTAGCTATGAGAAAGGATTGGATAGCCTGGGGTTGTTTTCTTTGGAACAAAGGTGGCTGAGGAGCGATTTATTTGAGGTATATAAAATTATGATAGGACTAGATAGAGTTGATAGGGAGGACCTATTTCCCTTAGCAGAGGGGCCAGTGACCAGGGGGCATGGATTTAAAGTAATTGGTAGAAGGATTAGAAGGGAGCTGAGGAGAAATGTTTTCACCCAGAGGATGGCGGAGGTCTGGAACTCACTGCCTGAAAGGATAGTAGAGGCAGAAACCCTCAACTCATTTAAAAAGTATTTGGATGTGCTCTTGAAGTATTGTAACCTACAGGGTTGTGGATCAAGTGTTCGAAAGTGGGATTAAGCTGGATAGCTCTTCTTCGGCTGGCACGATGGGCTGAATGGCCTCCTTCTGTGCCGTAATTTTCTATGATTCTATGATATAGAATAATGGATACCCGGGAGTAAGTTACAGGCTGGAATCTAATCGTGGGGTTTGGGTTAGTTAGATATAGAATAATGGATACTCAGGAGTGGGTTCCAGGCTGTTAATAGAAGCTGTATGACTAACAGTGGAATAGAAGTACAAAGAAGAAATTTACCTTTAGATAAACTTTCAAATCCTCAGGACATCCCAAATCACTTCATAACCAAGACAGTGCTCTCATAACAAGGTCCCACAAACAGCAATTGCAATTAATAACCAGTTAATCTGTTTTGGTGGTGTTGTATGAGGGATGAACTTTAGCCAGAAGTCAGGACAACATGCTGCGGATCTTCAAATTGTGTTGGTCAATTTTGTACCTTCACCTAAACAGGCAGTTGGAGCTTTATTTTAAAGGACGAGGTGGCACTCCCTCAGTACTGTCCTAAAGTATCAACCTAGCTTATATGGTCAAATCCTGTAACAGGGTTTGAACACACAGCCTTTTGACTCAGAGATGAGAGTGCTACCACTTAGCCAAACTGACAGTTAATAGCATGCTTGTATCAGTTGAACCAATGGTATGCACAGTGTACAATGCATTACATCCAGTTAAGTCCTTGACCTGTATAAATACTAACATTAGGACTGTTCCCCTATACCAATTATATAATGAGAGCTATGATGTGGAGATGCCGGTGATGGACTGGGGTTGACAAATGTAGATAATCTTACAACACCAGGTTATAGTCCAACAATTTTATTTGAAAATCACAAGCTTTCGAAGGCTTTCTCCTTCGTCAGGTGAATGTGGAAATCCTTGAACGTTTTGCATTTATATTCAGAGAACAATACCTGGTGATTACAGATAATCATTCCAACTGCCCGTTGTCAAGGCAATCAAAGTGTTCAGACAGAGAGGTGTTTCCTACAGGACCACCGAATATACAAACGGCCAGAACACAAAACAGAGAGAGAGAGGGAGAAACATCCGAAAGGAAGAAAAAGACAGAAAATGACCCATTGTATTAAAAACAGATAACTTTTATTTGAGGTGTTCGTCGTCATCGATGACATGTTGAAGGCTGCGGAGAACATGGCGTAGTTTCTCCGCTCCAGGGAAGTACTGGACGACGAAGGCCTCGCTAAGGCCATCCCCACACCTCCACTACTCGCCTTCAAACAGCCACCCAACCTCAAACAGACCATCGCTCGCAGCAAATTACCCAGCTTTCAGGAGAACAGCGTCCACGACACCACACAACCCTGCCACGGCAACCTCTGCAAGACATGCCAGATCATCGACACAGATACCACCATCACACGAGAGGACACCACCCACCAGGTACATGGTTCATACTCCTGTGACTCGGCCAACGTTGTCTACCTCATACGTTGCAGGAAAGGATGCCCCGGAGCATGGTACATTGGCGAGACCATGCAGACACTGCGACAACGGATGAACAGACACCGCGCAACAATCGCCAAACAGGAGGGTTCCCTCCCAGTTGGGGAACACTTCAGCAGTCAAGGATATTCAGCCACCGATCTTCGGGTAAGCGTTCTCCAAGGCGGCCTTCGAGACACACGACAACGCAAAATCGTCGAGCAGAAATTGATAGCCAAGTTCCGCACCCATGAGGACGGCCTCAACCGCGATCTTGGGTTCATGTCACGCTACACGTAACCCCACCAGCGAATAAAAGTTATCTGTTTTTAATACAACGGGTCATTTTCTGTCTTTTTCTTCCTTTCGGATGTTTCTCCCTCTCTCTCTCTGTTTTGTGTTCTGGCCGTTTGTATATTCGGTGGTCCTGTAGGAAACACCTCTCTGTCTGAACACTTTGATTGCCTTGACAACGGGCAGTTGGAAAGATTATCTGTAATCACCAGGTATTGTTCTCTGAATATAAATGCAAAACGTTCAAGGATTTCCACATTCACCTGACGAAGGAGAAAGCCTCCGAAAGCTTGTGATTTTCAAATAAAATTGTTGGACTATAACCTAGTGTTGTAAGATTCTCTACATAATGAGAGCTAGGAAAAGGTTTCTCTCTTTCACTGTGCAAGTTTAATTTCAGCGTTCCCCTTCTGGTTGAGCGAGTGAAGGCACTGCCCAGTACTGAACCTCACAAATTGGGAAGGCCCCTCATTCAATTCCTGTACTGTGCTCAGGTAGCTGATTTCAAGCTAGGGCAACAATTGGATATATAATTAGCACCAGAACTTTGGGTAAGGATGAGGGGGAAACAAAATCAGCCGGTGTTCCCACTCCTGATCCGGGGACTCCTGCTGGAAAGTGAGTTGACGATGTCAGGTGAGAGCAGAAACAGGCTCAATTCTGTGGTTGAATGGCCACCCGTCATTCACTGCCCACGCTCACGTGTGATGAACTACCACTTGCCCGAGGTGGCTGTAAGTGGAATGAACTCTGTCTCAGTGTGAGTTAGCAGCGCCTCAGGGAATGAAAGGAAAAGGGGAAGAAAAGAGATGAATTCATTCGACATACTGTAGAAGCCACTTCAGTGCAACGTGAGTAACTGCCACATCTGCTACGTAGGGGAGATCTCACCGCCCCCTCCTCCCCCCGCCCCAGATCCAGGAGCTGACTTCCCCTATGGACCAATCTGCTGGCGAAGCAGGTCAGTCAAATCTTGCCCATGTGCTTCGGGGTGGGGACTGCTTTTGTGATCTTGGCAAAAGCTGGCTAGTGAGTGCAAGTGATCAGAAAGGCTGATGGGTGTCAGCATAAGCTAAGAGATCACTTTAGCAGATTAACGTTTAATGCATTTGAATAACTGTCTTCTTCTTTAAAGGAGATGCTAACCTGGTTGCAATAAACTGGTTAAAGACTGTTAAATAGAGGACAGTGGAATGGCAAACAATGCATTAAACCTCTGTCCACTAATATTGCCAGTCATTTTTAGGCTATAGAATATAAAATAATGTAAGTGCCATTATGGTTACACGGGCCACTGGTCAGACCACATTTAGAATATTGCGTTCAGTTTTGGGCTCCCCGTCTTATGAAGATTATTCTGGCCTTGGAGGAGAGGTTTGAGGTCACTGAATAGCAATCAGGAGCAGTAGGTGGATATATTTTCCTGCTCCCTAGCCCTGGCTGAGATCAGCTAACTCAGCACAAAAAGGGGAAATGCAACCTGGGACTTTGTGTGTGTAGGACTCAGCTGCACAGTGAGCTGACAATGGAGCCAGGCTATACCTTTAAGAGAGGCCATTTACGCTGCAATATGAAATCCAGCTGATTAATTGGTCTTTTTTGTGAGCAGCGGCCTCTGTTTGTGCAATTCATTAAAACCAGTCTCACTATGAGCCTTGACCCTATTGTAAACTCCAATCGGAGCTGAGATAGCGGCAGAGATTGAAGTGAAAGGTCCCAGATAAACCTGTGATAAGGGGGGGAAGGGGATAGAATAAACACAGAGTGAAAGGAGACCCCTGCTTTCAGAAGCCTAACAGGTAGGCCAGCTGATTAAAAAGTCCTGACACAGCAGCTAGAGATTTCATTTAAGTGACCTTAGCGGAGCACAGAATAGTTTCAAACACAAAGTGTGGAAAATAAACCATTATTGTCAACCAAGCTTTAAAACAAGGTTTGATTTTGTGTGTTTAATTGAGACTGTGTTATCTAGGCCTTTCCTTGCAGTGTAATTTGGTCCAATGAGTTGAAGCTACCTTATGCTCTCTTCCTCACTGGGGCAGCTGTGCCATTTCCTGTGTCCTATACAGACCAGAAAGGTTCCAGGTTTGATCCCTGACCTGTGCCTAGTCAGCCATCTCTGGGCGAAGGAAAAGAAGGAATCTTTCAGCATTCACACTCCTGATCAATATCCAATGACTGCACCATAGACAGGATAAGACTTGCCTGCAGTGCCCTCATAGTTGAAAATCCTGCCAGCCCTCACAGTCTAGGGTCACACATGAAGACTGGCCACCTGGATGGGGTGGCGGTGCCTGTGGAGCTGTGTCAAGAAGAGTAGAACTTACATTTATGTAAAATATCCAAGAGCCTCGCAGCAGGCAGTTACAACTGTTTTGTAAATTTCAGGCTGCAGGTTATAGTCACATGGTCCTGCCGATTAAGAGCACTGGCCAGCTTAGCGTTAACAACCATGCTCCAACCCCCAGATTATGCATAAGTGGGAGATCTCATATGAACTATATTATTCACTCCAGTCTATGTACAGTATACACTATATAGAGAATACTGACTGACTGTCGCTAATTATTTAATAAGGGACATTTGTTTATTTCACCACTGAAATTAATCTGGGACTCCATGGGGTTCTTTGTCACTAATTTAATATCCCGTGGTCCCCTCCATCGTGTAGATGCCAGAGATATTGAACATTGATGCTTCAATCTTCACTTGTTAAAGTTCCAACAAGATTAAGTTGGTAACACTGGTTCAATGTCTGTCAATTTCATTGAGTAAAATCCAGTTGGAGGGGTCAGATAACACAGAGGCACGTCCATCAATCTCACCCTTATGTTATCTGTAGCCCGCAATTGGATGATTGTTTTGTAATTTAATGACAGCCAGTCAGTATTCTCTACATGGTGTATGCTCTACGTAGACTTGTACATGCATAGCAGATCTCCCTTGCTGTGGCTCACGCATACTCTGGGACCTGGAGCACGATTGTAATGTTAGCGACTAACCTGTATTTGTAAATGGGTGAGGTCAATCAGAGGGCAATTGCAACTGTTTGTAAATTTCAGGCTGCAGATTCGTGATTGGCTGTATTTCTCTTGTTTAAGGATTGTTTTGAATCTGTAACAAGGTGTGAGATTTGGTGTGTGACATCTGAGGTATGACATCTGAAGTGGATTTGTGCAAGATGGAAAGCTTCTATATATCAGATCTCCTGGGGCACTGCGTGAGGTAAGCTGGATGATCCACTGTTTCATAAGTGTTACACCATATGATGCACAATGCATTATTCTCCTATTAAGTTAAAGCTGTCCCTTTAAGGCTAGCTAAGTCTAATTGCTGTTAAGTAAACACTGGGTGAATTAATTCAGAGTTTAATTGCTACCTAGGCTACAGGGATCAGAACCCTTGCTTTGTTTGTCTTTTCCAAAATGTGGTTATCAAAGCTAATTAAGGGCCAACGGACATTCTAGGGCTGAAATTCCTGGGCGATTACACTGGGAAACCTTCGGGTATGAACCAAGGTCAGGGGCGCAGGCAAGAGATGGGTGGAATTGTGGAACCTCTCATTGCCGTTCCTGGAGAGTTTCTCTGTAAGTTTTTGCCTTATTTTATTTACAGTTTATTTTTTAAGTGTGACACAGAATTTTGAATGTGACACTTGGGGCCCGATTTTAAAAGTAAAAAATGGGTGGGTTGGAGGCAGGGGGCATTGAAAATTGTCACCATTTCAGACCCGCCCCCAACCCGCCTCCAACACGCCCGTTTCCAATTCTCATGAGGGCGGGACGAGGGGCGGGTGGCCAACCTGCTCCTAAGAGGCGGGTCAGGATTAAAACCTTTCAAGGAGGCGTCAGGCCTCCATTTTTCACCAATTCCCAATTTTATTTTTCTATTCGTTCATGGGATGTGGGCGTCGCTGGCAAAGCCAGCATTTATTGCTCATCCCTAATTGCCCTTGAGAATGTGGTGGTGAGCCGCCTTCTTGAACCACTGCAGTCCATGTGGTGAAGGTTCTCCCACAGTGCTGTTAGGTAGGGAGTTCCAGGATTTTGACCCAGCGATGATGAAGGAACGGTGATATATTTCCAAGTCGGGACGGTGTGTGACTTGGAGGGAAACGTGCAGGTGGTGTTGTTCCCATGTGCCTGCTGTCCTTGTCCTTCTAGGTGGTAGAGGTCACAGGTTTGGGAGGTGCTGTCGAAAAAGCCTTGGCGAGTTGCTGCAGTGCATCCTATGGGGATCATACACACTGCAGCCACCGTGTGCCAGTGGTGAAGGGAGTGAATGCTTAGGGTGGTGGATGGGTTGCCAATCAAGCGGACTGCTTTGTCCTGGATCGTGTGGAGTTTCTTGCGTGTTGTTGGAGCTGCACTCATGCAGGCAAGTGGAGAGTATACCATCACACTCCTGACTTGTTCCTTGTAGATGGTGGAAAGGCTTTGGGAGTCAGAGGTGAGTCATTCGCTGCAGAATACCCAGCCTCTGACCTGCTCTTGTAGCCACAGTATTTATATGGCTGGTCCAGTTAAGTTTCTGGTCAATGGTAACCCCCAGGATGTTGACGGTGGGGGATTTGGCGATGGTAATGCCATTGAATGTCAAGGGGATGTGGTTAAACTCTCTCTTGTTGGAGATGGTGATTGCCTGGCACTTGTCTGGCATGAATGTTACATGCCAATTATGAGCCCAAGCCTGGATGTTGCCCAGGTCTTGCTGCATGCGGGCACGGACTGCTTTATTATCTGAGGGGTTGCGAATGGAACTGAACACTGTGCAATCATCAGTGAACATCCCCATTTCTGACCTTATGATGGAGGGAAGTTCTTTGATGAAGCAGCTGAAGATGGTTAGGCCTAGGACACCGCCCCAAGGAACTCCTGCAGCAATGTCCTGGGGCTGAGATGATTGGCCTCCAACAACCACTACCATCTTCCTTTGTGCTAGGTATGACTCCAGCCACTGGAGAGTTTCCCCCCTGATTCCCATTGACTTCAATTTTACTAGGGCTCCTTGGTGCCACACTCGGTCAAATGCTGTCTTGATGTCAAGGGCAGTCACTCTCACCTCACCTCCAGAATTCAGCTCTTTTATCCATGTTTGGATCAAAGCTGTAATGAGGTCTGGAGCCGAGTGGTCCTGGCAGAACCCAAACTGAGCATCAGTGAGCAGGTTATTGGTGAGTAAGTGTCGCTTGATAGCAGTTTCGACGACACCTTCCATCACTTTGCTGATGATTGAGAGTAGACTGATGGGGCGGTAATTGGCCGGATTGGATTTGTCCTGCTTTTTGTGGACAGGACACACCTGGCCAATTTTCCACATTGCCGGGTAGATGCCAGTGTTGTTGCTGTACTGGAACAGTTTGGCTAGAGGTGCGACTAGTTCTGGAGTACAAGTCTTCAGCACTACTGCCAGGATGTTTTAGGGGTCAGCAGCCTTTGTTTTATCCAGTGCACTCAGCCGTTTCTTGATATCACATGGAGTGAATCAAGTTGGCTGAAGACTGGCTTCTGTGATGGTGGGGATATCGGGAGGAGGCCGAGATGGATCATCCACTCGGCACTTTTGGCTGAAGATAGTTGCACACGCTTCAGCCTTGTCTTTTGCACTCACGTGCTGGACTCCGCCATTATTGAGGATGGGGATGTTTACAGAGCCTCCTCCTCCCATTAGTTGTTTAATTGTCCACCACCATTCACGACTGGATGTGACAGGACTGCAGAGCTTTGATCTGATCCGTTGGTTGTGGAATCGCTTAGCTCTGTCTATAGCATGTTGCTTCCGCTGTTTAGCATGCATGTAGTCCTGAGTTGTAGCTTCACCAGGTTGGCACCTCATTTTTAGGTACGCCTGGTGCTGCTCCTGGCATGCTTTTCTACACTCCTCATTGAACCAGGGTTGGTCCCTTGGCCGGGCCATGAGTTTGCAGATTGTGCTGGAATACAATTCTGCTGCTGCTGATGGCCCACAGCGCCTCATGGATGCCCAGTTTAGAGCTGCTAGATCTGTCCTAAATCTATTCCATTTAGCACGGTGGTAGTGCCACACAACACGTTGGACAGTGTCCTCAGTGCGAAGACGGGACTTCTTCTCCACAAGGACCGTGCGGTGGTCACTCCTACCAATACTGTCATGGACAGATGCATCTGCAACAGGTAGATTGGTGAGGACGAGGTGAAGTAAGTTTTTCCCTCGTGTTGGTTCGCTCACCACCTGCCGCAGGCCCAGTCTGGCAGTTATGTCCTTCAGGACTCGGCCAGCTCGGTCAGTAGTGGTGCTACTGGGCCACTCTTGGTGATGGACATTGAAGTCCCCCACCCAGAGTACATTCTGTGCCCTTGCTACCCTCAGTGCTTCCTCCAAGTGGTGCTCAACATGGAGGAGGACTGATTCATCAGCTGAGGGAGGGCGGTAGGCGGTAACCAGCAGGAGGTTTCCTTGCCCATGTTTGACCCGATGCCATGCGATTTTGTGGGGTCCAGAGTCAATGTTGAGGACTCCCAGGGCCACTCCCTCCTGACTGTATATCACTGTACCGCTACCTCTGGTGGGGCTGTCCTGCCAGTGGGACAGGACATACCCAGGGATGGCGATGGAAAAGTCTGGGACGTTAGCTGAAAGGTATGATTCCTTGAGTACGGCTATATCAGGCTGTTGCTTGACTAGTCTGTGGGACAGCTCTCCCAATTTTGGCACCAGTCCCCAGATGTTAGTGAGGAGGACTTTGCAGGGTCGATTGGGCTTAGTTTGGCTTTGTCGCGTCCGGTGCCTAGTGGTCCGATGCCGGGTGGTCTGTCCTGTTTTGTTCTTATTATTACTTTTTGTAGTGAGATTATACACTGAGTGGCTTGCTCGGCCATTTCAGAGGGCGATTAAGAATCAACCACATTGCTATGCGTCTGGAGTCATATTTAGGCCAGACCAGGTAAGGACTTTAGATTTCCTTCCCTAAAGGACATTAGTCCTTTAGATTTCAACCCCGGTGGGCCGGGATTCCTGGGCCTTGTGTTATACGCCTCATGAGAGGAGGTGAGAAGGCCAGAAACTAACACGTAGGAGCCTAAAAAGGCATAGCTTGTGGACCGGGAGGAGCAGCAGTGCTTCCCCCAGGCCCAACACCCTACCTGCACCAGCGCTCCCCCCTCCGATCGCGACCCCCAGCCCCCGATTGCTGACCCCCGACCCTGACCCCTGACCCTGATCCTCTCCCTCCCACCCCCGATCCCATTCCACCGACCCCGACCCTCCGATCTCGTTACCCCGATCCTAATCCTCCCCCTCCGACCCCCAATCCCCTGACCCCGATCCTCCGACCCCGAACCTCCGACCCTGATCCCCCGACCCGATCCTCCCCCTCCAACTTCGATCCCAACACCCCGATCCCGATCCTCCCCTTCCGACCCCTGACTCCGATCCTCCTCGATCCTCCCCCTCAACGATCGCGAACCCCCGCGATGAACCCAGATCCCACCCCCCCGTGACTGACCCCCGATCCGATCACCCATGACTTGCGACCCTCATGCCCACCTATGCCCACCTGTGCCCGTTGCCCACCCATGCCCCTTGCCCACACGTTTCCTTGCCAATCCCACCCATGCCCTCGAATGCCCCCCCCCCCCCGCCATGCATGCAAACAAAGAATTACCTGCAGATTTAACTGAAGACGTCCTCTCCCTGTCTGGTCTTCCATCTGACTGAGACCAGCCTGTCAATCAGCCAGTCAGTAGGATGGGAAACCGACAAAAAAAATAAATGATGTCCTTACATCAAAATCATAAGGATGTCCGGGAAACCCGTTCTAATGGGTTTCCCGACCTCAAATTGACCCCTCCGCCCCCTTCCCGGCTCTGTTTTAAAATTGAGCCCTTGATATGTGACCGTGTGACAGACAGGAAACGCTCATTAGATGTGTCATTTTTATAATATTATCAAATGATGCCCCATGATGCTTCTCACATTAAGTCAGCGGATGTGCTGTTTCATAAGGTCAAGAACATTATAGCATACAAAGCACAACAGGCTTTTCCAATACTGTCACAGAGCTGTCCATTAGGGAAGTGACAGCATTACCAAGTCAATATATTACTGGACAATCTCTCATGGTACTGCTCATGGAAAGCAAAAAATTAGCCCTAATTCAATGGTAGCATTCTCACCTCTGAATTAGAAGTTTGTTGGTTCAAGTCCCTCTCCAGAGACTTGAGCACAAAATGTGGACTGACACTCCAGTGTAGAACTGAGGAAGTGCTGCACTGTCAGAAGTTCCATCAGATCTTAAACTGAGGCTCTGTCTGCCCTCTCAGATAGATGTAAAAGATTCCATGGCACTATTTGAAGAAGAGCAGGAGGATTCTCCCTGGTGTCCTGGCGAGTATTTATCCCTCAATCAACAACTAAACATCCTAAAAACAGATTATCTGTTCATTTATGTTATTGCTGCTTGTGGGACCTTGCTATGTGCAAATTGACTGCCACGTTTCCTACATTACAACAGTGACCACACTTCAAAAGTATTTAATTGGCTGTGAAGCGCTTTGGGACATCCTGAGGTCTTGAAAGGCGCTATATAAATGCAAGTCTTTCTTTCAAAGACCTGTGTAATGTTGAATGAAGAATGTGGTGGCAAGAATTCTTAAAGCAGTAGAAGACAGAACATTCCACTGAAAGGTGATGTACATTAAAAAAAATGAATGAATAGGAGGACTTTAATAATTGAGATATGTTTTGTTTAGTCACTATAAAATAGCAGCAGGAAAACTTAACCCAGGCAAAAGGACACATATTAAATCCACCAACACTGACTCCCCCTTCACAGGAAAAGGTTTGAGATGAGGATATCAGCACATTACCTGATGAGGATATCAGCCTCATGCCAGCAATCGGCTGCTCTTGAATCAACAGAAGCGTGCTATAGAAGAACTTCCAAGACTGTTATCAATTCTGTAAAAAGGAAACTTCATCTTCAACGCACTGTGGAGTCAGCAGCTGCAATGGCATCAAGCTATTTATTGTGTTATCAAGCCGGGGCAAAATATCAGGGAAGTAATAGCAGGAAGCAAAATATTAATTCCTAGAGGAATAAAGAGAAGACAAAGCATTTGGAGTTTTTTGTAAAACTCCAAAAACCTACAAGTCCTTTCTTTAATGTATTGAGCAGCTGCAGTAGTAACGTGTTAGTTATTTATCAGTGCCAGTGATAACAAGAAATATAATTTCTAAAAATGCATAAATAATTATTAAATCATTTAGGGGCTTCAACAGTTGCAGTGAGGAGGAAAGAGCCTCTGGATTTGTCAATTGAGGTAGATGACTGAAAGAACAGGAGCTGCACCACCAATCATAGAATCAGAATCAGAATCATAGAATCAGAATCATAGAATCAGAATTAGAAAATCAGAATCATTGAATCAGAATCAGAATCATTGAATCAGAATCATTGAATCAGAATCATTGAATCAGAATCAGAGAATCAGAATCATTGAATCAGAATCAGAGAATCAGAATCATTGAATCAGAATCACAAAATGGTAGAAACAGAATCATAGAATTATAGGATGACAGACTGTGACTAGTGGAGTACTGCAGCGATCAGTGCTTGGGCCCCAGCTATTCACAATATATATCAATAATTTGGATGAGGGAACCAGATGTAATATTTCCAAGTTTGCTGACGACACAAAACTAGGTGGAATCGTGAGTTGTGAGGAGGATGCAAAGAGGCTTCAAGGCGACTTAGACAAGTTGAGTGAGTGGGCAAATACATGGCAGATGCAGTATAATGTGGATAAATGTGAAGTTATCCACTTCGGAAGGAAAAACAGAAAGGCAGAGTATTATTTAAATGGTGATAGATTGGGAAATGTTGGTGTACAAAGGGACCTGGGTGTCCTTGTACACCAGTCATTGAAAGCAAACATGCAGGTGCAGCAAGCAGTTCGGAAGGCAAATGGTATGTTGGTCTTCATTGCAAGAGGATTTGAGTATACGAGCAAGGATGTCTTATTGCAATTATACAGGGCCTTGGTGAGACCACATCTGGAGTATTGTATGCAGTTTTGGTCTCCTTACCTAAGAAAGGATATACTTGCCATAGAGGGAGTGCAGCAAAGGTTCACCAGACTGATTCCTGGGATGGCTGGACTGTCGTATGAGGAGAGGTTGGGTTGACTCGGCCTTTATTCACTGGAGTTTAGAAGAATGAGAGGGGATCTCATTGAAATATATAAAATTCTGACGGGGCTAGATGCAGGGAGGATGTTTCCCCTGGTTGGGGGGTCCAGAACGAGGGGTCACAGTCTCAGGATACGGGGTAGGACATTTACGACTGAGAGGAGGATAAATTTCTTCACTCAGAGAGTGGTGAACCTGTGGAATTCTCTACCACAGAAGGCTGTGGAGGCCAAGTCACTGAATGTATTTAAGACGGATTTAGAAAGATTTCTAGATACAAAAGGCATCAAGGGGTATTGGGAGAGAGCGGGAATATGGTATTGAGATAAAGGATCAGTCATGATCATATTGAATGGCGGAGCAGGCTCGAAGGGCCGAATGGTCTACTCCTGCTCCTAGTTTCTATAGGCCCCAATTTAAACTGCCCCAACCTGGCGGAAACCTGGTGGGAGGGCAGTTAAAATAACGGATGACAGTTATCACCACCAATACCGTTTCCCCATGTTACCCTGCCCTTTTGAGCAGGTGAGCAGGACACCCGCAGGAAGGAAGTGGGATCCCGTTTTAAATATGCAGATATGATCTGATGATGTCATCAGGACCCGATCAACCTGAGGCCTGAGCAGGGGCAGTGTCAGCTCTCCCGTCAGGCAAACCTGACGGGAGCCGGATCCTGGGCTAGAGGAGGCACAGCAGCTAAGTTTTAAATTTATTTTTCAGGTTTTCTTGTGGACCAGGAGGGGCAAGAGTGCTGCTCCGGGCATCACAAGGAAGCCTTGGGACTCCCTTGAACCGGGCTCCCCCACTCCCTCCCGATCGCGGACAGACCCTTCCCCGGCCCCGATCGTTGACAGACCTCCGTCCCCTGGTTACCGACCCTCCTACCAGTGGAAACAGTTTCTCCCTATCTACTCTATCAAAACCCCTCATAATTTTGAACCCCTCTATTAAATCTCCTCTTAATGTTCTCTGCACTAAGGAGAAAAATCCCAGCTTCTCTGGTCTCTCCACATAACTAAAATCCCCATCCCTGGTATCATTCTAGTGAATCAATACATCGTATAGAAGGAGTGTAAGGTGGTTAGGACAGCAAGTGTCACAGCGTATTAAAAGTATGTAAGCAGATGTTAGCTTCTTAGGAATCACTAAGTGTTGCAAGGTGTGACAATATTGGGATGCAGGAAATAAGAAAGTATATAATATATTATAGATATGTTTAATATTAAGTAGTGAGTTAAATGCTACATATAGTACTTTATGTACATTGTGTACAGTGTATATGTACACATTTTGTAAAGTGAGAAACTATATACATTTGATGGCTTTTTACTATATACAAGGTGATGACGGAATTGAGAGATTGCAGAACTTCACTTTACTTATCATGACTGTTGACATAGCAAAATTGAATGATAAATGTTGACATAGCAGTTTACAATGGTAAATGTTGACAAAATATCATGACAACAAGGTTTGTAGGCAGGAGTTTTTAAATAATATATAGATATTGTGTAATATGGTTCCATGGGCATCGGCTGCCTTCAAGGACTTCACTAAAATGCCTCTTCTTCTTGTTGAGGCTGGACAGTGGGTTTCAGCCTTGTCTCAGTGAGGGCACTCTCACTTCTGAGTCTGAAGATCATGGGTTCAAGCCCTATTCTAGAGACTTGAACATGTAATCTAGCCTGTCATTTCAGTGCTGCACTGTCAGAAATGCCGTCTTTCATATGAAGTGTTAAATTGAGGCTCCATCTGCTTCCTCAAAGTGGATGTAAAAGATCCCATGGCACTATTTGAAGAACAGCAGGGAATACCAGTATCCAGGCTAACATTTATTCCTCAACAAACACCAGCAAAATTAAAAGCAGTTTAACTGGTCAATTATCTGATTGCGGTGTGTGGGACCTTGCTGTGCACAGATTGGCTGCCATGTTTCCCTCCTTTCCAACAGCTACTAGACTTCAGAGGTAATTTATTGACTGTGAAACATTTTGGGATGTCCTGAGATCAGGAAGGATGCGGTGTAAATGCAAGTTCTTTCTGTTTATTTGATCATGGAATGGCAGGAGTCACTGCTTGCAGTCGGGAGCAGAAACGCTGGCTGGTTTTTCTCTCCTGTGTCCTGGGGGTGCATTTTATATAGAATCATAGAATCATAGAAGTTTACAACATGGAAACAGGCCCTTCGGCCCAACATGTCCATGTCGCCCAGTTTATACCACTAAGCTAGTCCCAATTGCCTGCACTTGGCCCATATCCCTCTATACCCATCTTACCCATGTAACTGTCCAAATGTTTTTTAAAAGACAAAATTGTACCCGCCTCTACTACTGCCTCTGGCAGCTCGTTCCAGACACTCACCACCCTTTGAGTGAAAAAATTGCCCCTCTGGACCCTTTTGTATCTCTCCCCTCTCACCTTAAATCTATGTCCCCTCGTTATAGACTCCCCTACCTTTGGGAAAAGATTTGACTTTCTACCTTATCTATGCCCCTCATTATTTTATAGACTTGTATAAGATCACCCCTCAACCTCCTACTCTCCAGGGAAAAAAGTCCCAGTCTGTCTAACCTCTCCCTATAAGTCAAACCATCAAGTCCCGGCAGCATCCTAGTAAATCTTTTCTGCACTCTTTCTAGTTTAATAATATCCTTTCTATAATAGGGTGACCAGAACTGTACACAGTATTCCAAGTGTGGCCTAACTAATGTCTTGTACAACTTCAACAAGACATCCCAACTCCTGTATTCAATGTTCTGACCAATGAAACCAAGCAAGCTGAATGCCTTCTTCACCACCCTATCCACCTGTGACTCCACTTTCAAGGAGCTATGAACCTGTACTCCTAGATCTCTTTGTTCTATAACTCTCCCCAACGCCCTACCATTAACGGAGTAGGTCCTGGCCCGATTCGATCTCCCAAAATGCATCACCTCACATTTATCTAAATTAAACTCTATCTGCCATTCATCGGCCCACTGGCCCAATTTATCAAGATCCCGTTGCAATCCTAGATAACCTTCTTCACTGTCCACGATGCCACCAATCTTGGTGTCATCTGCAAACTTACTAACCATGCCTCCTAAATTCTCATCCAAATCATTAATATAAATAACAAATAACAGCGGACCCAGCACCGATCCCTGAGGCACACCGCTGGTCACAGGCCTCCAATTTGAAAAACAACCCTCTACACCCACCCTCTGTCTTCTGTCGTCAAGCCAATGTTGTATCCAATTGGCTACCTCACCTTGGATCCCGTGAGATTTAACCTTATGTAACAACCTACCATGCGGTACCTTGTCAAAGGCTTTGCTGAAGTCCATGTAGACCACGTCTACTGCACAGCCCTCATCTATCTTCTTGGTTACCCCTTCAAAAAACTCAATCAAATTTGTGAGACATGATTTTCCTCTCACAAAACCATGCTGACTGTTCCTAATCAGTCCCTGCCTCTCCAAATGCCCGTCGATCCTATCTCTCAGAATACCCTCTAACAACTTACCCACTACAGATGTCAGGCTCACCGGTCTGTAGTTCCCAGGCTTTTCCCTGCCGCCCTTCTTAAACAAAGGCACAACATTTGCTACCCTCCAGTCTTCAGGCACCTCACCTGTAGCTGTCGATGATTGAAATATCTCTGCTAGGGGACCCGCAATTTCCTCCCTAACCTCCCATAACGTCCTGGGATACATTTCATCAGGTCCCGGAGATTTATCCACCTTGATGCCCGTTAAGACTTCCAGCACCTCCCTCTCTGTAATATGTACATTCCTCAAGACATCACTATTTATTTCCTAAAGTTGCCTAACATCCATGCCTTTCTCAACCGTAAATACCGATGCGAAATATTCATTTAGGATCTCACCCATCTCTTGTGGTTCCGCACATAGATGACCTTGTTGATCCTTCAGAGGCCCTACTTTCTCCCTAGTTACTCTTTTGCCCTTTATGTATTTGTAGAAGCTCTTTGGATTCACCTTTGCCTTATCTGCCAAAGCAATCTCATGTCCCCTTTTTGCCCTCCTGATTTCTCTCTTAACTCTACTCCGGCAATCTCTATACTCTTCAAGGGATCCACTAGATCCCAGCTGCCTATGCATGTCATATGCCTCCTTCTTTCTGACTAGGGCATCAATCTCCCGAGTCATCCAAGGTTCCCTACTTCTACCAGCCTTGCCCTTTACTTTATAAGAAATGTGCTTACCCTGAACCCTGGTTAACACATTTTTGAAGGACTCCCACTTACCAGACGTCCCTTTGCCTGCCAACAGACTCTCCCAATCAACTTCTGAAAGTTCCTGTCCAATACCATCAAAATTGGCCTTTCCCCAATTTAGAATTTTAACTTTTGGGCCAGACCTATCCTTCTCCATAGCTATCTTAAAACTAATAGAATTATGATCACTGGTCCCAAAGTGATCCCTCACTAACACTTCTGTCACCTGCCCTTCCTTATTTCCCAAGAGGAGGTCAAGTTTTGCCCCCTCTCTAGTCGGGCCATCCACATACTGAATGAGAAATTCCTCCTGAATACACTCAACAAATTTCTCTCCATCCAAGCCCCTAATGCTATGGCTGTCCCAGTCAATGTTGGGAAAGTTAAAGTCCCCTACTATTACCACCCTATTTTTCTTGCAGCTGTCTGTAATCTCTTTACATATTTGCTCCTCAATTTCCCGTTGACTATTTGGGGGTTTGTAGTACAATCCTATCAACGTGATCTCTCCCTTCTTATTTTTCAGTTCTACCCATATCGACTCCGTGGGCGAACCCTCGGATATATCCTCTCTCACTACTGCCGTGATGTTCTCCCTAATCAAGAACGCAACTCCCCCTCCTCTCTTACCTCCTGCTCTATCTTTCCTATAGCATCTGTACCCTGGAATATTTAGCTGCCAGTCCTGCCCCTCCCTTAGCCATGTTTCAGTAATAGCTATAACATCCCAGTCCCATTTACCCATCCATGCCCTGAGTTCATCTGCCTTGCCCATCAGACTTCTTGCATTGAAATAAATGCAGTTTAATCTAGACTTCCCTTGGTCTTTGCCCTGCTTTCTCAGACCATTTGTCCGGTCATGTTTTGTACACTCTCCCTTACTGCCTTTTGTTTCTGTCACCACTTTACTTCCCACTGACTTCCTGCATCGATTCCCATCCCCCTGCCACTTTAGTTTAAACCCTCCCCAACAGCACTAGCAAACACTCCTCCTAGGACATTGGTTCCAGTCCTGCCCAGATGCAGACCGTCCAATTTGTACTGGTCCCACCTCCCCCAGAACCGGTTCCAATGTCCCAGGAATTTGAATCCCTCCCTCTTGCACCATCTCTCAAGCCACGTATTCATCCTAGCTATCCTGTTATTCCTACTCTGACTAGCCCGTGGCACTTGTAGCAATCCTGAGATTACTACCTTTGAGGTCCTACTTTTTAGTTTAACTCCTAACTCCCTAAATTCAGCTTGTAGGACCTCATCCCGTTTTTTACCTATATCGTTGGTACCTATATGCTGTATATGAAGCATTGTGCACAGTGGAGACTGAAAAATATTTTATTCCTTTAAACTTCTGCCCGATAAGGGTCCTCATGGTCCACCTTCCGAAGTGGCAGGTTACCATTCCAGGTTTCCTGTGGCAAAGCAGGGCTGGCACCCCTTGTTGTGCCTCTACAGGTGCTCAGCCTTTGCCCAAATATTTAAATGAACCCACCTCTGGGATTTTGCATGGGATCACCTGCAGAGCAAAGCGTAGGGCGGAAGTTCTCTCTTGACAGGGTCCACAGACATTCTAGGCCATGTTGTGTAGTTTCTCGATTGCACGATGAATATCTTTAATGATGTATCAATTTGTGATTAAAGGTTCGTTGGTTTTGTCTGCAGGCGGGAATTGGGGGAGGAGGAGGAGGAGGGTGGACCTGGCTGTCAGTGGTACCATACATAAGTTATGCAGTTGTGTTTTCGTGATCATATGTGGTGTTTTGAGACAAATTGCTTCAAAGGTCCCAAGTGCTGGCCTGGCTGAGATCAGCTAACTTAACACAGATCAAAAATCGAACTGAATGATGTAATAAATATTATTGAGCAATGATTGATAATCATATGATCACGAAATATTTGTATTTGGGACATCCTGAGGTCATGAAAGGTGCTTTATGAATACAAGTTCTATCTATCCAACTAATTTTTCTTACTAATGTTAGTTGAAGGAAGAATGCAGGCCAGTACAATGGGAGAATTCCCCAATCTTTTTCAAATAGTGCCAAGGAATCTTTACCATCCACTTGATTAGTCAGACAGGGCCTCAGTTTAATGTCTTATCTGAAGGATGGCACCTCTGACAATGCAGCATTCTTTCAGTACTGGAAGATGATCACATCCCTGTCGTGGGCCTTGTACCCATGACCTTGTAACTCAAGCCCTGTTTCACAACATGAACCCACAGCCTATACAAATGCAAAGTGCTTTCTTTTCTGACCGGCAAGCAAGAGTGTTCGTAACTGAGCTAAGCTGGCATGTTCACAAAATAGGTCCTTTCGCTCATTTTATCTCCTTTTGTTTCATTCATTCTCGGGATGGGGGCGTCGCTGGCAAGGACGGCATTTATTGCCCATCCCTAGTTGCCCTGAGGAACATAGTAACAGGTGTAGGCGATTCAACCCCTCAAGCCTGTTCCACCATTCGATTAAATCATGGCTGATCTGTATCTCAACTCCCTTTAACTGCCTTGGTTCCATGTCCCTTAATACCCTTACCTTATAAAGGTAAGAACGTGGTGGGGGTGGGCCTTCTTCTTGAACCACTGCAATCCTTGTGGTGAAAGTGCTCCCGCAGCACTGTTAGGTAGGAACTGTAGTGGTTTGATACAACTAGGCCACCTCAAGGGCAGTTAAGAGTCAACCAAATTGATGTATGACTAGAGTCGCATGTGGGACAACAGGTTTCCTTCCCTAGTGAACCAATTGGGTTTTTATGAGAATCCAACAGCTTTATGGTCACTTTTACTGATGCCAGCTTTTTATTTCCAGACTTTAAAAAAAATCTGAATTCAAATTTTCATGGTGGAATTTGAACTCATATTCACTGGATTATTAGTCCAGGCCTACTGGATTACTAGCCCAGTAATATACCCAATTCTCTACCATACCCATTGACCACTGTCACTATACCAGTCCTACCTTCTTCCTGCTACAGTAGCTAGAATAGTTTATTATCAAGAAACTATATGGTCCATAGTCATTATATACCAATAAAGATAAGGATTATTTTGTCCCAATAGGCAGCGAACAACACATGTTGGCAGGATGAAGCCCCTTTGATGCCAATGTGCTAGGAGCTCCAAAGCCTGGCAGGACTGGAATTATTTGATGCCAGAAGGCAATGAGCCCCACAGATTGGCAGTAGAAATGGTAAATATTTTTCTTCTGTGCTCAGTTTGCTGCAGTGCTTTTGTACAGCAACATGTTCTAGAGTTTTCTCGCATGGTTTTTACTCCCCTCTTCTCATGGAGTTGAACTCATGCTGGTGAAGAGCCTATGGCTGGCGGAAGCCCTCCAGATAGCGCACCCAACTACATATTCTGCATGTGTGTTACAGCAGACTACCAAACCCCGTGGCGGGCAGGGGGAGGGGAGAGAAGATTCATGGATGAGCCCAATCCTCGTCAAC
Source organism: Heptranchias perlo (assembly GCF_035084215.1). Lineage (NCBI taxonomy): Eukaryota > Metazoa > Chordata > Chondrichthyes > Hexanchiformes > Hexanchidae > Heptranchias > Heptranchias perlo. Next base: position 35,682,523 of record NC_090327.1, on the reverse strand, counting down.
ACCCTTTCCAACTGGGATCACTGCATAGGATCAGGAGCAGGAACTCTTGCTGATTTCCCCATACTCCGACTCCTTGGCCCAGGGACAATTAAGGCCAATTACCACCCTTACAACCATCCTGCTTGAGATTAGCAACTTCACCACATCCCCACACGATTATGATTAGAACTTGTGTTTTTTTTGAAGCAAAGATTTTAAAAAGAACTGAGTTTGAGAAGGGTTAAGGAATCCATCATGAGAAAATAATTAAACGTTTTGTTGCTCTTAAATCAATCACCTAGCGTCTGATCAATTGGAAAACACATTTCAGCCTAGACTAACTCTGTAACTTGAGGAGTCAACAGTTCATTTGCCAGAGATGTCAAAATGTGCTTTAGTTCCTCCATAGTAGTCAAACACCAGCTGGGTTTATCGCCTGGGCCTAATGCTTTCTGTCAACAGTCCAATTCACCTCACTAAGGAAAATGTGTACCAACTCCATAGATTACAGAAGAGCCTCTTCAGAAAAGAGAGTGTACTCTTGTCACAAGGCACAAAGGATGGTGTGAAAAGCAAAGAGCGTGTATTTGATGGTGTGTGAGTGTGTGAGCGAGGCAAAGCAATAAGAGTGGGGAGGGGGGGGAGGGGGAGGGGAGAGGAAAGGATGGCAGGGTTCATTCAATGACTGAATGGATGAATATACCCCATGCAGTGCTGAGTTCTACACACCAGCCAGGTCCCAGGCTCCATGCTCATTCTCAGCTGAAATTTGCTTGAGTTGGGATTTATGGCACAATTTTCTGACTTTGTACAGAGGCAGCAACCATTGTTGGAAAATCACACACAGAACATGCCCGAATTTCTGATATGCACTCCCAGCAGGCAACACTCCCAGCAGAGAGAGAGGTCAGAAAATCACCCCATTGGTGCTGATCCCATTCTTTCTCTCGCAGTTCAATAAAAGAAAAGAGGGGAACCAATATTAGGAGGTGGGCTGATCTCGGCACCTAAGTGGAAGGGCCACTCGGCAACTCCCTGCTGCTACAGGATTTAAATCTGGAGCTGATCCATGGAGCCTTATCACATCACATCCCACTCCAACACAAAATCTCGACTAACACTCCAGTGCAGTACTGAGGGAGTGCTGCACTGTTGGAGGTGCTGTCTTTTGGGTGAGATGTTAAACTAAAGCCTTATCTAGTTGTAGCTCATTGCTACACTCTTCCCTCTGAGTCAGAAGGTTGTGGATTTAAGTCCCACTCCAGAGACCTTGAGCACAAAATGTAGGCTGACACTTCAGTTCATTACTGAGGAAATGCTGCACTGTTGGAGGTGTCATCTTTCAGATGAGATGTTAAACTGAGACCCTGTATGCCCTCTCAGGTGGATGTGAGTGATCCCATGGCACTATTTTGAAGATAAGCAGGGAAGTTCTCTCCGGTGCCCTGGCAAATATTTATCCCTCAAGCACTAAAACAGATTATCTGGTCATTATCACATTGCTGTTTGTGGGTCCTTGCTGTCTGTAAATTGGCTGCCACGTTTCCTACATTACAACATACACTTCAAAAGTACTTCAGCGGCTGTGAAGTGCTTCGGAGTGTCCTGAAGTCATGAAAGACACTATATAAATGCAAGTCTTTTTATCTTTTCACTTTTGAAGTGTAATGTTGGAACATTGTTGGAATGATCCCTCAAGCAAGTCAGTACCTGGATCTAAGGCATTAAACAAAAACTTACATTTATATAGCACCTTATCACATTTCTCCGGAACATCCGAAATCACTTCACATAAATTAATTGCTTTGAAGTGCAGTGACTGTTATTATGTAGGAAAGCATGGCAGCTAATTTGCGCTCTGCAATAAGGTGAACAAGCACTACATCTGTTTTTAGTGCTGGTAGATCGAGGAACATTTGGTTTACAGGCAATTCAGAGCTCCCTCGAAACTAGCCCAATAATGTTAGTTTTCTGAACTGACATAACACTTTTCAATTCCCAATTTCGAAGTGAGATTGTTGAACTAGTGTCAAATTATTTCAATATTTATGCTGCAGACTCATAGTCCACCGAGAACAGGCATTTGAGACAAAACATCCCTTTTCATCCTCTCTCTTCAGTGTTGTGTGTGTGTGTGTGTGCAAGCATGCATGTATATTTGAATGTCTGTGTGTGAGTGTGTGCGTACATGTGAGTGTGTACCTGTGTACATGTATGTGTGTGCATGTGTGTGTGCATGTGCATGTGTGTATGTCTGTGTGTGTGCAGGTATGTGTGCATGCATGTGTGTGTATGCAAGTGTGTGTATGTATACGCGTGCATATGTGTGTGTATGTATACATGTGCATGTGTGTGGTTGGCATTGGACGGGTCTGGCACTGCCAAACTTGACCACTCTGGAGGTTGCTGGTTTGAGGAGGCTGTTGGGTGGCTGCCCAACGCTGCCCAGCTCTTAAACCAGTGGCGTGGGCGGGAGGCCAGGAGGAGAGACCCTCTGGACAGAGTGTAGAGCAAACACAGCCTCAACAAGGCAAATAGGAACGGTATAGAGGGCTCCCAGTGGTAACAGCCATAAGCAGAACACCTGGGATTGTCTCATAGTCACCTGCCAGCTAGAATTTGAGTCTCCCCATGGTCTGGCAGAGTAGGGGGCCTGGCAATATTATCATGGAGATTCTAGCCACATGAATGATGAATAGGCAGTTTGTTTGTAAGGTACCCCAATGGCTCCTTCTTGGAACAATATTAAAATTACATTTCTCATGTTACCCATAATGGCCCAAGAATCTGTCCTGAACTGTTATACTATAGAAATGCAAGACTCTTATAATGTCTCCAAACATTGTTGAAAGTTATTAGCAATCAGCATGGACTGCTCCCCACTTCCTCCCCTCTGTACTCTGTTTGTCTCACTCCCTCCTCCAGATGAAGTGTCACACAGGGTGAGCAGATCCTTGTTGGAATAAAATCCAATTCTCTCACTGGCCTTTACATTTTGAGATTAGGAGAACATCAGCTTCTGGTTCATGTCACAACCGACATTGCACGTTAGTAAGTAACTCGCTGCATGGTAATGGACCACTTCAGTGTAACTATGGGGGTGAATCTCATGGAGACTTCTCCTGTTGTCACCGTAACTTTGGCAGAAATCCATTTATAGAATAGAATCACAGAATCCTACAGCACAGGAGCCCATTTGGCCCATCATGCCTGAGCTAGCTCTTTCGAAGAGCTATCCAATTAGTCCCATTCCCCTGCTCTTTCCCCACAGCCGTGCAAATATTTCCTTTTCAATTATATGTTCAATTCCCTCCTGGGTCTTTTCCCAATTATCTTAAATTTTTGACCTCTGGTTATTGACCATCCTGCCAATGGAAACAGTTTCTCCCTATTTACTCTTTCAAAACCCATCATAATTTTAAACACCTCTATTAAATATCCTCTTAACTCTTAAGCAAAACAAGCCCAGCTTCTCTAGTCTAGTAATGGGGCTTTTGCACTGTCAGCCTATATTATGTGCTCAAGACTCCGGGGTGCGACTTGACCCCATAACCTTCTGACTCAGAGGTAAGTGTGCTACCAACTAAGCCACGGCTGTACACAATAATATTCCCTATTTGAATCATAGAATCATAGAATCATAGAAGTTACAACATGGAAACAGGCCCTTCGGCCCAACATGTCCATGTCGCCCAGTTTATACCACTAAGCTAGTCCCAATTGCCTGCACTTGGCCCATATCCCTCGATACCCATCTTCCCCATGTAACTGTCCAAATGCTTTTTAAAAGACAAAATTGTACCCGCCTCTACTACTGCCTCTGGCAGCTCGTTCCAGACACTCACCACCCTTTGAGTGAAAAAATTGCCCCTCTGGATCCTTTTGTATCTCTCCCCTCTCACCTTAAATCTGTGCCCCCTCGTTATAGACTCCCCTACCTTTGGGAAAAGATTTTGACTATCGACCTTATCTATGCCCCTCATTATTTTATAGACTTCTATAAGATCACCCCTTAACCTCCTACTCTCCAGGGAATAAAGTCCCAGTCTGTCTAACCTCTCCCTGTAAGTCAAACCATCAAGTCCCGGTAGCATCCTAGTAAATCTTTTCTGCACTCTTTCTAGTTTAATAATATCCTTTCTATAATAGGGTGACCAGAACTGTACACAGTACTCCAAGTGTGGCCTCACCAATGCCCTGTACAACTTCAACAAGACATCCCAACTCCTGCATTCAATGTTCTGACCAATGAAACCAAGCATGCTGAATGCCTTCTTCACCACCCTATCCACCTGTGACTCCACTTTCAAGGAGCTATGAATCTGTACTCCTAGATCTCTTTGTTCTATAACTCTCCCCAACGCCCTACCATTAACGGAGTAGGTCCTGGCCCGATTCGATCTACCAAAATGCATCACCTCACATTTATCTAAATTAAACTCCATCTGCCATTCATCGGCCCACTGGCCCAATTTATCAAGATCCCGTTGCAATCCTAGATAACCTTCTTCACTGTCCACAATGCCACCAATCTTGGTGTCATCTGCAAACTTACTAACCATGCCTCCTAAATTCTCATCCAAATCATTAATATAAATAACAAATAACAGCGGACCCAGCACCGATCCCTGAGGCACACCGCTGGACACAGGCATCCAGTTTGAAAAACAACCCTCGACAACCACCCTCTGTCTTCTGTCGTCAAGCCAATTTTGTATCCAATGGTGGAAGATCGTCGGCATGGTGAAACTTTCTCCCACCCCTTGCCTGTGTCCCTGAATTTGGCCCATTTCCTGGGAACAAGATAACATAGAGGCATAGGGCAGGCGCCGAGTCCATTTACGTTGCCACCGCAGCACTTGCCTCAGGTGAGGTGGGCGAGAGAATCTGCTGTGTCACCTTGCCACAGGGTAGCGTAGCTGGTGGTGCCCGCTGAAGATCGGTAAAAATAATTCTTTGGCCGTAAACTTTTAATTTGCAGCTTCGAATTAGGAAAATGGGCAATTCAGCTATTAAACCACTACCACCAGGGCCTATAAGCAATGCTAGATGCCAGGAATGCATCAGGCACAAGTAATGGGAAATATGTTAGAACCATAGAAAAGATACAGCACGGAAGGGGGCCATTCGACCCATCGTGTCCGCGCCGGCTCGAAGAACAACCAGGTGCCCATTCTAATCCCACCTTCCAGCACCCGGTCCGTAGCCCTGCAGTTTACAGCACTTTAGGTGCAGGTCCAGGTGCTTTTTGAAAGAGTTGAGGGTCCTTGCCTCTACCACCAGTTCGGGCAGTGAATTCCATACACCCACCACCCTCTGGGTAAAAAAGTTTCTCCTCATGTCCCCTCTAATCCTTCCACCAAACAGCTTAAATCTATGTCCTCTAGTTCTTGAACTCTCCGCTAGGGGAAATAGGTACTTCCTGCCTACTCTATCTGGGCCCCTCATAATTTTGTACACCTCAATCAAGTCTCCCCTCAGCCTCCTCTGCTCCAAGGAAAACAACCCCAGCCTATCCAATCTCTCCTCGTAGCTGCAATTTTCAAGCCCTGGCAACATTCTTGTAAATCTTCACCACACTCTCTCCAGAGCAATTACGTCCTTCCTGTAATGTGGTGACTAGAACTGTGCACAATACTCCAGCTGTGGCCTTACCAGCGTTTTATACAGTTCCATCATTACATCCCTGCTTTTGTATTCTATACCTCGGCTAATAACGGAGAGCATTCCGTTTGCCTTCTTCACAACCTTATCTACCTGTACTGCCACCTTCAGGGATCTGTGCACATGCACTCCAAGGTCTCTCACTTCCTCTACCCCTCTCAATATATTCCCGTTTACTGCGTATTTCCTTTTACTGATTGCCCTCCCTAATTGCATTAACTCACACTTCACCAGGTTGAACTCCATTTGCCACTTTTCCGTCCACTCCACCAACCCATTGATATCTTCTTGGAGTCTACAACTATCCTCTTCACTATCAACTACACAGCCAATTTTTGTGTCGTCTGCAAATTTGCCAATCATGCTCCCTACATTCAAGTCCAAATCATTAATATATACCACAAACAGCAAGGGACCCAACACTGAGCCCTGTGGCACACCACTGGAAACGGATGTTGTATGACAGCATCCCGTTAATTGCCATCAACCCACCATTTGCATCTTATTATAATATCCTTGCCCATTTTTGGGTGGACATGTCGTATACCCGACTTCACTTCTGGGGAAAATTCCCAGAAATGGAGCCGGGAGCCGAGGTTGGGTGGGGGTGGGTGCTGGTGGAATGAGTCCCCGCTTAATTTTCATCATTTGCCCATGCGATTTACCGTAACTCACCAGTTATAGATTGACCCCACTACCCTAACTGCGGCCTAAACAATGGCTCCATTTTTAAAACCTACTGGCAGCTTCAATCACAGCTTCACCAGCATGTTTATTTTTTAACTTGTTTAGTTATTGTTTTAGTGTCGCTGTTTTAACCGTACGTTTATTGACACCATGAAGCTCGACGAGTAGAAATTCCAATTGATGAACTTCATAGTAAAAATCTGGAACTCTCTCCTCCAAAAGGCTGTAGCTGCTAGATCAATTCGAGCTATCAAGACTGAGATTGATAGATTTTTGTTGGGTAATGGTATCAAGGGATATGGAGCAAAAGCGGGTAAATGGAGTTGAGGTACAGATCGGCCATGATCTAATTGATTGGCGGAGCAGGCCCGAGGCGCTGCATTGCCCTCTCCTGTTCTATTCTCCTATGTCTGAATGCTTAACAGTGCTTGTGCTACATTCCCTTGTGCACAGTTTTTATGCAAGCATTAGCCTAATTTAAAATAGACAGCCTAATCTGCACACACAGTAAGTGAAGTTCCCGATCAGAATTTCCCATTGTGTTTTGCTGTTTCTTTCCAACAAAAAAAAATCTCTTTCAAACACACTCGGACCTATTGCCTCATTCTGGGGCCCAATTCCTTGAATTTTTCAAAACTAAATCATTTAGATTTTAGATTTTTTTTTGAAAACTATTTTGGCCACAGACAGATATTTTCTGCTTGGACTTCATCGGCAGCAAGTTGGCCTCTTTTTGACTGAAGTATCTTGGCAAGGAAGCAGGACTGTTGGCTGGTCCATTCTGGCAGGAAGATTTTTTTATGTTAGTTGTGTTGAGAATCAAGCTCTGGTATTTTAAAAAGTAAAAACAGAAAATGCTGGAAACAATCAGCAGGTCAGGCAGCATCTGTAGAGAGAGAAACAGAATTAATGTTTCAGGTTGATGACTTTTCATCAGAACTGGAAGATGTTAGAGATAAACAGCTTATAAGCAAGAACAGAGCCAGGGAAAAGGGGAGCAGGAAAAGAACAAACGGAGAGGTCTGTGATAGGATGGAGAGCAGGAGTGATTACATGACAAAAGGGATGATGGTGCAAGGCTAAAGGGGGTGATAATGGGACAAGTACAGTGACTAAATATGGGTCCAGAGGAATTGTAAATAGTTACAGCAGAATAACAGAGGGGGAGGTCAGCATGGAAAATCTGGCAAAGCAGAGAGGGTTCCTGTGGCCCAGGAATGTGGCGGAAGAAAGACAGGTAGATCCCAGGGGTGCAGACCACCTCACCAGCCCTGCACTAACAGAAGATCCCCACCCCCAGCATTAGACCACACCTCCTCCACTCCCAGGGGCTCTGGTGCAGCCGTCCTCCATTACCAATGGCTTATGTCCGAGAGAAAATGGAAACGATAGTTAAGGTCTAAAGTTGTTAAATTCATTGTTAAGGCTGGAAGGCTGTAAAGTGCCCAGTGGAAAGATGAGATGCTGTTCATTGAGCTTCACTGGAATAGCGAGGAGGCCAAGGACAGAAAGGTCAGAGTGGGAGTGGATGGAGAATAAAAGTGACAAGTGACCGGAAGCTCAGGGTCACGCTTGCTGACAGAACGGATCACCCAATCTACGTTTGGTCTCCCCGGTGTATCGTGAGCAGTGAATACAGTTTACTAAATTGAAAGAAGTACAAGTAAATCGCTATTTCACCTGGAAGGAGTGTTTGGGACCCTGGTCGGTGGGAAGGGAAGAGGTGACAGGACAGGTGTTGCATCTCCTGGTTTTTTTTGACTGTTAAAATGGGGGGGGGGGAAGAGAATCTGGCTGGGAAGGAGACAATGAGAGAAGGAGACATACAAAGACAGAAGAGACAGGGAGAATGAGAGAAAGAATTGAAGAATGAGGAATGCAAAAACGGAGAGAGGGAGACCAAGGCAAGGGGGTGAGGGAAAGAAAAGGAAAAGAAACAATGGCTCTTTTGCTGGCTCTACCCCTGCTTGCTGTTGTAATGGGAGGAGCAGGAGGAAGAGAACCAGAGACAGGAGGCCCGGAGTTTCAAGCATCACCAGCAGAGACAGCACACGCAAGTACCCAGCCTGGAGAGTGTAAAGGTCTCAACTGACATTCCATGAGATGTCTGAGGAGATGTCTGAGGAACTGACCGTGCAACAGCCGTGCTTTACTATAGAGGCCATCAGCCGACTCATCAACCTGTTCCACGATGACTTAAAACCCCTGCCCACATGGAGCAGAGCCGTAACTGTAGAAATGAAGGTCATCATGGCACTAAACGTTCATGGGTCTGAATCTGGATCCTTCCAGGCATCCACAAGCATCCTGTGCGGGGTTAGTCAAGGGGCAGTGAGGTCCTGCATTCGGCAGGTAACTGGTGCCCTGTTCAGTAGGGCTGGGGAGTTCCTCAGATGTGGAATGTCCATGATGGAGCAAAGTCGGAGGGAACTAAGTTTCTACATGAATGCTGGCTTCCCCAGGGAGCTGGGGACGCAAAGCGACATCAACCGAAAGGGATAGCTCGGCTGCGCGTCCTGCATGTGGACGTGCAGCACGCGGGAACCTGTCATGATGCATTCATTGTGTGCAACTCGGTCATCGCATGCATGCTCCAGGATGGAGGTCTGGTGGAAGGATGGATCCTCAGTGATGAGGCTTACACCCTGCTGCCTTGGCTGATGACGCCTTCTCTTGACCCACAGACTGACGAAGAGGAAAGATACAATCAGGTACCTACGTCCACCAGGCCGCTGGTTGAGAGGACCATCGGGGTGCTGAAGCACTGCTTCAGGTGCTTGGACAGGTCTGGGGTTGTCCTCGGGTACACCCCAAAGACAGTAGTGAGGATAGTCATTGTATGCTGTGCCCTGTATAACTATACCATGACAGAAGATCTGGATCTTTTTTTTTATTCTTCATTCTCGGGATGTGGATATCGGAGGCAAGGCCAGCATTTATTGTCCATCCCTAGTTGCCCTGAGAAGGTGGTGAAATGCTTGCAATGATTTGATTAAACTGACTAGCTTGCTAAGCCATTTTCAGAGGGCAGTTAAGAGTCAACCACATCAGTGTGGAACTGGAGTCACGTATAGGCCAGACCGGTAAGGATGGCAGGTTTGCTTCCCTAAAGGGCATTACCGAACCCGTTGGGTTTTTAAGACGATCCGACAGTTTCATGGTCAGCTTTTTAATGATACCAACTTTTTATTTCCAGATTTTTGACAATCTGGGGGGGTGGAGGATGAGTCAATCGAAGCAGAAGATCCCGTGCTGTGGGAATTGGAGCCAAAGGACATGAGGCGATCGAGGGGAGGCCTCGCTTCGATCGAGCACAGCCAAAAGTGGCTTGTGGTGCAGGCTTTTACCCAATGAGCAACCCCGCAGAGGTCGCAACCAGAAGAAAGGTCGGACACGGCTCTCTTTAACTGCAAAGACTGTTTTATTACAAAAAATGTTTCATAAGATCAGTAAATTTTAATGCTAATTGTTACAAATAACTACAAATGTTGCTTGAAAAAAGTTAAACTATATTTAGACATAATCAACAAATCCTTACAGGAACTCCAAAAGACCTTAACGAGACCCTGCAAAGCGTATTTTAATTACAAACAGTATTTTATTGCAATGTTAAACCCGCTTTAGAAATTTAACTATTTACAATGATAAACCTTTAATGAACATTAATCAATGCCAGAAACCATTGGAAACCTGAGTTAAATTGATGTAAACTTTAACAAATGTTAGATCTTTGGTGAACTCTGACAAATTTAAATAAAGATTTAACCTCTTTGAATCAAAGAAATTTTACATAGCAGCAATAACAGTTCAAACGCAAGGCAGTCATTGAACGAGCGAGGCATGACGGTGACGGTCACAATCTTTCAGCCAGGCAGCTTCTCCCCTTTCCCGGCAAAGGTGGAGAAAGATGTGGTAGTAGAGACAGGATCTAGACGGCCCTTTAGCCAGCCGTTCCCCTGAGGCATCTCCCAATAAACTCTGGGCCCGAAAGTTGGGGCGTGATGGTAAGATGCCAAGTTGATGGGTTGTGGGCCTGTGCTCGGTCCATGATGACGGCCTGTGCTCCTGCACCAGGGCTGCTGCTTCCTGTATCTTAGGAGGGAGACCCAGAGCTGCCTCGTGCAGCCTGCTGTGTACAGGTTGCAAGGCTGGAGCTCAGGTTGATGCTGCCAGTTGGCACGAGCCGCCCTATCACTCCAGAGAAGGTGACGGCGTCCTCCACCTCCTCAGAGTCTCTGCATTCCCCAAAATTGGATTGTGATGCTGGACAGCTCACCTGGTGTTGAGGTGCTCACTCGCCCTGGTGGAATGTGTCCGCTCTGGTACCTGATTGAGGAGAGCTGGGGATTGGTTCGGCTTGGGGGTGGCCTGAAGGTGGGAGTGGGGGAGGGAGCACTTCCAGAAAAGAGCAGAGCGGAGATGACCCCACATCTCGCAGCTCAATGGGGACAAGTTGCTCGACAAAGTCAGGGTCCGTGCCCTCCTGCTCCTCCACAAGCTGTTCCCCCTTCCTTACCCCACCATCGTCCCATCCTCCACCTCCTCGTCCCTCTCCTCCTCCACAGCGATTGCCTTCTGGTGTCTTAAATGACCTGTGGGAAGAAAAAACAGTAGTTTTGCCTTTGCCAGTGCTGAGATGCCTCATGGTGAGGGATGGGTAGGGGAAGGCTGGGCCCCTGTTCTGGAACATTAAGAGATAGCAAGCGGATATGTAGTCTCCAGGCTCTTGACTCTTCCCTCCCCCAAACCTCGGCCTCCACCACAGCTACTATGATACAGCACACCAGCAGCTCAATGCCTTCTCCTTGTTAGGGGTCAGCGAGCAGAGGTTTGGGAACCCCCCCCCCTGCCAATCTTTGCCTTCTCTGGGTCATTGCATACCAGCTTGCTCTGCAAAAACAAAAATAGAGAAACGATTAGGCTTGCAGTCATTAGAATATGTGGAATAATTGAAAGCGCTACCAGTCTACATCTTTCGCTGCAAGGTCACTGATCAACTTGTTCAGCCTCAGGGATTTGAGCATGGTGCCCACAGTGGACGAGGAAGAAAGGGAGAGCATGGTGAGTGTCTTACCTTCCCTGCTCTGGTCAGGTCGTTGAATTGCTTGCGACACCTCTGTCTACACCCGCCTCCGGACTGCACCTGAAGGCTAGGATGTGGGGGGTGGGGGCTGAGGGGCCGGTCCTGCCTTCCCTCTATCTCGTCCAGGAGGGCCTGCGGGACCTCCTCCTGCTAGCCTTCTCCTGTGAATCATTCATCTGTGAGAAGTGGAACAGTTGAGACAATGGAGACTCTCTACGGAACAGTAGGCGGTTAATGTGGCCCGTGGCACTTACCCACACGGATTCCGCTGTCTTCACACAGGTTCCAATCTTAACCTGCTCTTCTGAGCGGGTGAGATGGACACCCGCTGGAAGCCAGAGGGGTCCTTCATTAAACATGCAGATCGGGGCCCGACTGTGATTTGAACCGAAGGTCTGCACAGGGAAGCCGTTGTGGCTTCCCCACCACTCCGACCAAGCGGGAAGAGGAGCCGGGTACAGAAGAAGCCCAAAAAGGTAAGTAGATTTTTATTTTTTTGACTTTCCTTGTGGGGCCAGGAGGAGCAGGAGTGAGGAACAGAGCCTGCAGTCCTTTTATTATTCCCAAACATCCTTATATTCTTAAATCAGTTTGGCTCAGTTGGTAGACTCTTGTCTCTCACAGGGATGCAGATTGGAGCCCATCCCAGGAATTTGAGTATATAATCTAGGTTGACACTATGATGCAGTACGGAGTGAGTGCTGCATTGTCAGAGCTGCCCCCCTTTGAATGAGGTGTTAAACCGAGGCCCTTGTCTGCCTGTCCCAGGGAATGTTAAAGATCCTGTTTCACTACTTGAAGAAGAGCAGGAAGTTCTTCCAATGTCCAGGCCAACACTCTTCCCTCAATCAAAAACAGATTAACTGACCATTCATTTCTTTTGCTGTTCATGAGATCTTACTGTGTGCAAAGTGGGTGGAGTATTTGCCTACATAACAACAGCTACTGTGCTTCAAAGTAATTTACTCTAAGTGAAGTGCATTGAATTGCCTCTGGAGACGAATTAAGCTGCTATATAAATGCAGAGCTTTTTAAAAATTTATTCTTAGCATGTGGGCGTCGCTGGCAAGGCCAACATTTATTGCCCATTCCCAGTTGCCCTGAGAAGGTGGTGGTGAACCTCCTTCTTGAACTGCTGCAGTCCGTGTGGTTTATAGCAGTTTGATACTACTGAGTGGTTTGTCACATCAGAGGGCAGTTATGAGTCAACCATGTTGATGTGGGACAGGAATCAAAAACAGACCAGACCGAGTAAGGATAGCAGGATTCCTTCCCTAAAGTGAAGCAGTTGGGTTGTCACAACAATCTGACAGTTTCATGGTCACTTTTACTGATACCAGCTTTTTAATTTCCAGATTTAAAAAAAAACAAACTCAAATTACCATGGTGGGATTGGAACACCTGCTCTCTAGATTACTAGTCTAGTAACACAACCACTATGCTACCATTCTCACTGCAACTTTAGGTACCATTCCCACTTTCAAAGGTTAATGTAAAAATGTCAGACCCTTTTTGGACCCTTTTTGGCATATGGGAGTCTTGAGATCCAATCTGCATCGCAGGCTGACCATTGTGAACAGTCTGACCTGATCTCTGAAATGATTACGCCAGCGTGGTCTTAAAACTCAAGCCAAGCAACAGTCATTCTTTTACGAAGCAGGGTCAGGTTGTCTCAGCAGAGATCCTGATATCAGAACTGTCGCAGAGAGAGAGAGGGCAGCCAAAGGAAAGAACAAAGAGCTGGAGTCTCCTCTAGCTTTTGCCAACCATTAGATTTGTGTGCGTGGAGGAGTTGCTTTAATGTTCTCTCTCTGGTCTGTCATTTCAGGGACCAGATGCCTGTTGATTTATTGTGAGGGCTTTGGCCTCTCTATCAATACTGCGATCTGTGGATTCTGGTCAACTGCTCATGTTGTACGAAAAGACAGACTCACACTTATGCAGAGCTTTATTTCATCTTGCAGAATTGTCTCTTAAAGTGTTTCCCAACTAATGAATTATTCTGAAGCACAGTAACTGTTGTTGTGTACACAAACAGGGCATTTTGCATAAGGCAATGTCCCACATAGAATCATAGAATGATTAAAGCACAGGAGGCCATTCCGCCCATCGAGCCCATGCCAGCTCTTTGTAAGAGCAAACCAGTTAGTCCCATTCCCCCGCTCTTTCCCGTAACCCTGCAATTTTTTTCCCTTCGAGTATTTATCCAATTCCTTTTTGAAAGCTATGATTGAATCTGCTTCCACCACCCTTTCAGGCAACGCATTCCAGATCATAACCATTCGCTGCATAAAAAAGTTTTTCCTCATGTCGCCTTTGGTTCTTTCGCCAATCACCTTAAATCTTTGTCCTCTGGTTCTCGACCCTTCTGCCAATGGGAACAGTTTCTCTTTATTTACTTTATCTAAACACTTCATGATTTTGAACACTTCTATCAAATCTTCTCTCGACCTTCTCTGCTCTAAGGAGAACAACCCCAGCTTCTCCAGTCTACCCATGTAACTGAAGTCCCTCAACCCTGGGACCATTCTAGTAAATCTTTTCTGCACCCTCTCTAAGGCCTTCACATCCTTCCTAAAGTGCGGTGCCCAGAATTAGACACAATACTCCAGTTGCGGTCGAACCAGTGTTTTATAAAGGTTCAACATAATTTCCTTGCTTTTGTACTCTATGCCTCTATTTATAAAGCCCAGGAGCCTGCATGCTTTTTTAACCACTTTCTCAACCTGTCCTGCCATCTTCAAAGATTTGTGCACATATACCCCCAGGTCTCTCTGTTCCTGCACCCCCTTTAGAATTATACCATTTGGTTTATATTGCTTCTCGTTCTTCCTGCCAAAATATATCACTTTGCACTTCTCAGCATTAAATTTCATCTGCCACGTGTCTGCCCATTTCACCGTCTATGTCCTCCTGAAGTCTGCTAATATCTTCTTCACTGTTTACTACAATTCCAAGTTAATTTTGTCCCGGATTATGATCTCGAGAAGTTTCCCCACCACCGACGTTAGGCTGACTGGCCTGTAGTTACCGGGTTTATCCCACTCCTCTTTTTGAACAGGGATATAACATTTGAAACCTTCCAGTCCTCTGGCACCACTCCCATATACAAGGAGGATTGAAAGATTGTGGCCAGAGCCTCCATTATTTCCACCCATACTTCCCTCAGCAACGTAGGATGCATCCCATCTGGACTGGGTGACTTTTATACTTTGAGTGCTGCCAATCTTTTAAGTACCTCCTCTTTATCTATTTTTATTCTATCCAATTTCTCTAGTACTGTGATATTGGCAGCATCCTCAACTTTTGTGAAGACAGATGTAAAGTACTCATTTAGTACCTCAGCCATGACCACTGTCTCCACAAGAAGATCTCCTTTCTGGTCCCTAATCGGCCCCACCCTTCCTTTGGCTATCCTTTTACTATTTATATTTCTATAAAAGAAAAACCACAATGACTACATTTCAAAAGTAATTCATTGGCTTTGAAGCTCTTTGGGACGTCCTGAGGATGTAAAAGATGCTATATAAGACGTAAGTTTCTCTCCTTCTCACATGCTACCACAGCAAATCCCAAAATATAGGCACCCCATTCTGCATCATATAAAATATTTCTATGTTGTGCGGCCAATTTTTTGATGGCCCCTGAACCTGGTGCCAGGGTAGGCAAAGTTCACCCGCACTGTGCTTCATTTGCAATGACCTGATCCCGTCTGTATTTCCAGATAGACCAGATATTCCCTGCCACAAGCCTCCCCACAGCAGTGATCAGCTGTGAAGACCAGGGAGAGAGGAGCTGTGATCAGCTGTGGAGACCAGGGAGAGAGGAGCTGTGATCAGCTGTGGAGACCAGGGAGAGAGGAGCTGTGATCAGCTGTGGAGACCAGGGAGAGAGGAGCTGTGATCAGCTGTGGAGACCAGGGAGAGAGGAGCTGTGATCAGCTGTGGAGACCAGGGAGAGAGGAGCTGTGATCAGCTGTGGAGACCAGGGAGAGAGGAGCTGTGATCAGCTGTGGAGACCAGGGAGAGAGGAGCTGTGATCAGCTGTGGAGACCAGGGAGAGAGGAGCTGTGATCAGCTGTGGAGACCAGGGAGAGAGGAGCTGTGATCAGCTGTGGAGACCAGGGAGAGAGGAGCTGTGATCAGCTGTGGAGACCAGGGAGAGAGGAGCTGTGATCAGCTGTGGAGACCAGGGAGAGAGGAGCTGTGATCAGCTGTGGAGACCAGGGAGAGAGGAGCTGTGATCAGCTGTGAAGACCAGGGAGAGAGGAGCTGTGATCAGCTGTGGAGAGCACGGCGCGAGGAGCACTGATCAGCTGAGGGGAGCAGTGAGAGAGCAGCACTGATCAGCTGAGGGGAGCAGTGAGAGAGCAGCACTGATCAGCTGTTGGGAGCAGTGAGAGAGCAGCACTGATCAGCTGTTGGGAGCAGTGAGAGAGCAGCACTGATCAGCTGTAGGGAGCAGTGAGAGAGCAGCACTGATCAGCTGTTGGGAGCAGTGAGAGAGCAGCACTGATCAGCTGTTGGGAGCAGTGAGAGAGCAGCACTGATCAGCTGTAGGGAGCAGTGAGAGAGCAGCACTGATCAGCTGTTGGGAGCAGTGAGAGAGCAGCACTGATCAGCTGTTGGGAGCAGTGAGAGAGCAGCACTGATCAGCTGTAGGGAGCACTGATCAGCTGTAGTTGTTTGTGACTTCTCTGCTAAACTATGATACAAGTAATATCTTTAACTAGCAGTTCCTTTCATTTTCTCAATGTCCGTGGCTGCTGTCTGTCTATTTCTCTTGAAGGTTTCAGACAAACTCTCCAATTGCACAAAACAGTTTGATAAATACCTTTATAAAACTGACTAGGACTGAGTAGGTTTAAATAACTGTCAAAATTCAAAATAAAAATGCCTATCAAATGTATATTTAAATAACTCCCACAAATTTGAATTGAATGGCTTGACCCCTTCCTTGGACTCGAGGCACAGAAAAACCGTCCAATTCTGTAACAATTGTATCAGGTTAAGGTGGGACATGATTTCTGTGATTGAAACTGATTTTTAACCCCTTATATGCCATGACAGAATTGAAGAAGCCAATAGCATTCCAAAATTTGAACAAAATTTTTGCCATAGGAGCTTTAATCTGAATCTAACCTATGCTACACCAGAGCTGGGAGTTTTCTATGCTGACACTGTGTAGAAAAAGGGGAAAAGTTGTCCATTCTCTGACACCAACAGTCTTCATCTTGACAAGTACAGGGACTCACAACAACAACAACAACTTGCATTTATATAGCGCTTTTAACCTAATAAAACGTCCCAAGGCGCTTGACAAGGACAACCGTGACAGCATTGTGGTGCCTTGCGACATGCCAGACTGTGCAACAACAAAATAATCTTCATCGTATGAAGTGTCAAAACCTAAGAAGGAGAACAGCTAAGAAAGCCTAGAGCTGCCCATCAGAGGAGAAGATTGGAAACACACTTCCTTTAAGCAGTGAGTGCTCCAATTAAAATAAATCATATGTCAAGTAATCTGTAGATAACATCACACGCCTGCTCACTACATCAGAATTAATGAGGCGAATCTCTCACAATGCATTTAAGAAGCTGTCAGATGTTTCCACAGATTTTTGGGTCTTTCCCAAGACTGTGTGGTTCCAGCGGCATCAGTCAGAACAGAACTAACAGTCAACTCCTCCTGCATCCATTGGTCATTATTCTACATCTCACTCACAACCTTTCCATTGAGGACCACACCAAAAGATTCACAGACATGGCGCCAAACAGCGATTATCACCATCTTACATGGAATCACAAATGTACCTTTGTTTTTCTATTTCAGTTTCCATCAGTAGAGATACAGTACAGAACACAGGGATACTGGAGGGAGAAGTCACTGAGCACGATAGTGTGAGAGAGCAAGGTTTGCATCAGTAGAGATACAGTCAGTAACACGAGATGCAGGGTGGAGGGGTTACTGAGTGACAGTGTGAGGGAGCAAGATTAACATCAGTAGAGATACAGTGAGTAACACAGAGCACTGGGGGGAGGGGTTACTGAGCAACAGTGTGAGGGAGCTAGATTGACATCAGTAGAGATACAGTCAGTAACACGAGGTGCTGGGGGAGGGGTTACTGAGTGACAGTGTAAAGGATCTGATTAACTTAAGTACAGATACAGTGAGTAAGACAGAACATTGGGGGGAGGGTTAACTGAATGACAGTGTGAGGGAGCTAGATTAACATCAGTAGAGATACAGTCAGTAACACAGAGCACTGGGGGGAGGGTTTACTGAGTGACAGTGTGAGGGAGCTCTATTAACAATAGAGACTTAAGTCAGTAATACCATATGACAGTGACATCAGCAAGTTAGAAAAGAAAAAAAACAACTTGCATGGATAGAGCACCTTCAATGTAGAAACACATCCTAAAGCAATGGGGGTCACCATTGACCAGAAACTTAACTGGACCAGCCATATAAATACTGTGGCTACGAGAACAGGTCAGAGGCTGGGTATTCTGCGGCGAGTGACTCACCTCCTAACTCCCCAAAGCCTTTCCACCATCTACAAGGCACAAGTCAGGAGTGTAATGGAATACTCTCCGTTTGCTTGGACGAGTGCAGCTCCAACAACACTCAAGAAGCTCGACACCATCCAAGATAAAGCAGCCTGCTTGATTGGCACCCCATCCACCACCCTAATCATTCACTCCCTTCACCACCGGCGCACAGTGGCTGCAGTGTGTACCATCCACAGGATGCACTGCAGCAACTCACCAAGGCTTCTTCGACAGCACCTCCCAAACCCGCGACCTCTACCACCTAGAAGGACAAGAGCAGCAGGCACATGGGAACAACACCACCTGCACGTTTCCCTCCAAGTCACACACCATCCCGACTTGGAAATAAGAACATAAGAACATAAGAAATAGGAGCAGGAGTAGGCCAATCGGCCCCTCGAGCCTGCTCTGCCATTCATGGCTGACCTGATCCTAACCTCAAATCTAAAGAACACAAGAAGTAGGAGCAGGACCCGGCCACTCAGCCCCTGGGCCCGCTCCGCCACCCACAGGGCCTTGACCGATCTGAACTCAGCTTCATGTCCAATTTCCTGCCCGCTCCCCGTAACCCCTAATCCCCTTTACTTCCAGGAAACTGTCTATTTCTGTTTTAAATTTATTTAATGATGTAGCTTCCACAGTTTCCTGGGGCAGCAAATTCCACAGACCTACTACCCTCTGAGTGAAGAAGTTTCTCCTCATCTCAGTTTTGAAAGAGCAGCCCCTTATTCTAAGATTATGCCCCCTAGTTCTAGTTTCACCCATCCTTGGGAACATCCTTACCACATCCACCCGATCAAGCCCCTTCACAATCTTATATGTTTCAATAAGATCGCCTCTCATTCTTCTGAACTCCAATGAGTAGAGTCCCAATCTACTCAACCTCTCCTCATATGTCCACCCCCTCATCCCCGGGATTAACCGAGTGAACCTTCTTTGTACTGCCTCGAGAGCAAGTATGTCTTTTCTTAAGTATGGACACCAAAACTGTATGCAGTATTCCAGGTGCGGTCTCACCAATACCTTATATAGCTGCAGCAATACCTCCCTGTTTTTATATTCTATCCCCCTAGCAATAAAAGCCAACATTCCGTTGGCCTTCTTGATCACCTGCTGCACCTGCATACTAACTTTTTGATTTTCTTGCACAAGGAACCCCAGATCCCTTTGTACTGCAGTACTTTCCAGTTTCTCGCCATTAGGATAATAACTTGCTCTCTGATTTTTCCTGCCAAAGTGCATAACCTCACATTTTCCAATATTGTATTGCATCTGCCAAATCTCTGCCCACTCACCCAGCCTGTCTATATCCCCTTGCAGGTTTTTTATGTCCTCCTCAATCACTACTTTCCCTCCCATCTTTGTATCATCTGCAAACTTTGATATGTTACACTCGGTCCCCTCCTCCAAATCGTTAATATAGATTGTAAAGAGTTGGGGACCCAGCACCGACCCCTGCGGAACACCACTGGCTACTGGTTGCAAGTCCGAGAATGAACCATTTATCCCAACTCTCTGCTTCCTGTTAGATAACCAATCCTCCACCCATGCCAGAATGTTACCCCCAATCCAGTGATTCTTTATCTTGAGCAATAATCTTTTATGTGGCACCTTGTCGAATGCCTTCTGGAAGTCTAAATACACTACGTCCACTGGTTCCCCTTTATCCACCCTGTACGTTATGTCCTCAAAGAACTCAAGCAAATTTGTCAGACATGACTTCCCGTTCCTTCATCGTCGCTGGGTCAAAATCCTGGAACTCCCTACCTAACAGCACTGTGAGAAAACTGTCACCACACGTACTGCAGCGGTTCAAGAAGACGGCTCACCACCACCTTCTCAAGGGCAATTAGGGATGGGCAATAAATGCCGGCCTCACCAGCGATGCCCACATCCCATGAACGAATAAAAAAAAAAAATTCACAGAAGCATAATCAGACAAATATCGACGCTGAGCCGAAGAAGGAGCTGCTAGGAGAGGTGAAAGAGGTGGGTTTTATGGGGTTCTTAAAGGATAAGAGAGCAGTGGAGAGGTGAAAGGATTTAGGGAGGGAATTCCAAAGCATGGGGCCTAGGTGGTTGATGGCACAGCCACCAAAGTTGGGTTGAAGTGAGGGGAGTAGGCACAAGAGGACACAATTAGATAAACAGAGAGTTTGGAGGGGTGAGGTTGTAGCACTGGAGGAGGAAACAGAGGTTGCGAGAGGCAAGGTCATGAATGGATTTAAACATGGCAATGGGGAAGCGGGAGCCAATGCAGGTCAACAAAAACAGGAATGACGGGTGAGCGGGACTTGGTGCAGGATAGGACATCGGCAGCAGAAATTTTGGATGAGCTGAAGTTTACAGTGCGTGGAGGATAGGAGGCTGGCCAGGGGAGCATTGGAATAGTAGAGTCTGGAAAGTGATAAAGACAAGGATGAGGATTTCAGCAGCATGTGGGCTGAGAGGCAGAGGAGGATGAAAGTACAGAGATGGAAGTCTCAAAGTATCATAGTCATAGTATCATTGTACAGCACAGGAGGAGGCCATTCGGCCCATTGTGCCTGTGCCGGCTCTTTGACGGCGCTATCCAATTAGTCCCATTCCCCTGCTCTTTCCCCATAGCCCTGTATATTTATTCCTCTCAAGTATTTATCCAATTTCCTTCTGAAAGTTACTATTGAATCTGCTTCCACCACCCTTTCAGGCAGCTCGTTCCAGATCATTACAACTTACTGCGTAAAAAAAATGTTTCCTCATGTCACCTCTTGTTGATCACCTTAAATGTGTGTCCTCTGGTTTCTGATCCGTCTGCCACTGGAAAAAGATTCTCCTTATTCACTCTGTCAAAACTATTCATGATTTTGAACAACTCTATCAAATCGCCCCTTAATCTTCTCTGTTCTACAAAGAACGACCCCAGCGTCTCCAATCTCTCCATATAACTGAAGTCCGTCATCCCTGGCAACATTCTAAGATATCTCTTCTGCACCCTCTCTAAGGCCTTGACATCCTTCCTAAAGTGTGATGCCTAGAATTGAACACAATACTCCAGTTGAGGCCCAACTAGTGTTTTACAAAGGTTTAGCACACATTCCTTGCTTTTGTACTCTTCGCCTCTATTAATAAAGCCCAGGATCCCATATGCTTTTTTAACAGCCTTCTTAACTTGTCTGCCACCTTCAATGATTTGTGTACATACACCCCCAGGTCTCTCTGTTCCTGCACCCCCTTTAAAATTGTACCATTTAGTTTATATTGCCTCTCCTCATTCTTTGTACCAAAATGCATCTCTTCACACTTCTCTGAGTTAAATTTCATCTGCCATGTGTCTGCCCATTTCTCCAGTCTGTCTATGTCCTCCTGAAGTCTGTTTCTATCCTTCACATTGTTTACTATATTTCTGAGTTTCATGACATCTGCAAACTTTGAAATTATACCCTCCATATCCAAGTCCAGGTCATTAATATACATCAAAATGAGCAGTGGTCCCAATACTGACCACTGGCGAACACCATTGTATACTTCATTCCAGTCTGAAAAACAAATGTTCACCACCAGTCTCTGCTTTCTGTCCCCTAACCAATTTTGTAACCATGCTGCCACTGTCCCTCTAATCCCATGGGCTTTAATTTTGCTAACAAGTCTATTATGTGGTACTTTATCAAATGCCTTTTGAAAGTCCATATACACAACATCAACAGCACTACCCTCATCAACCCACTATGTTGCTTCATCGAAAAACTCAATCAAGTTAGTCAAACATGATTTTCCTTTATCGAATCCATGCTGACTTTCATTTATTAGTCTATACTTATTCAAGTGTCAATTAATTTTGTCCTGGATTATAGTCTCTAAAAGTTTGCCCACCACTGACATTAGGCTGATTGGCCCGTAATTTCAGATTTTATCACTCACCCCTTTTTTGAACAGGGGTGTAACATTTGCAATCCTCCAGTCCTCCGGCACCACCCCCATATCTAAGGAGGACAGGAAGATTGTGGCCAGAACCTCCGCAATTTCCACCCTTACTTCCCTCAGTAACCTAGGATGCATCCCATCTGGACCAGGTGACTTTTCTACTTTGAGTACTGCCAATCTTTATCTATTTTTATCCTATCCACTATCGCTACTATCTCCTCCTTTACTGCTACAATGGCAGCATCCTCGTCTCTAATGAAGACGGATGTGAAGTATTCATTTAGTACCTCAGCCATGCCCTCTGCCTGCACAAGAAGATCTCCTTTTTTGTCTCTAATCAGTCCCACTCTTCCTTTGACTACCCTTTTACTATTGATATGTTTATAAAAGACTTTTGGGTTCCCTTTTATGTTAGCCACTAATCTACTCTCATACTCTCTCTTTGCCCCTCTTATTCCCTTTTTTAAATCTCCTCTGTTCTTTCTGTATTCAGCCTGGTTCTCTACTGTATTATAAACCTTACACTCATCATAAACCTCCAATTTCTGTTTCATTTTAATCTCTATATCTTTAGTCATCCAGAGAGCTCTAGCTTTGGATGCCCTTCCTTTCCCCCTTGTAGGAATGTGTTTACTCTGTACCCAAACCAATTCCTCCTTAAAGGCCTCCCATTGTTCAATTATTGTTTTGCTACGAATTTTTGATTCCAATCTACCTGGGCAAGATCACTTTTTGACTCACTGAAATTTGCCGTCCTCCAGTTAAGCATTTTCACATTTGATTGTTCCTTGTCCTTTTCCATTAAAACTGTTCAAAATGTAATGATATTATGATCACTGTTCCCCAAATGCTCCCCCACTGAATCATGCTTCACCTGCCCCACTTCATTCCCCAGAACTAGATCCAGCACTGTTTCCTTCCTGGTTGGGCTGGAAACACACTGTTCCAGAAAGTTCTTGAACACATTTCAGGAATTCCTCCCCCTCTTTGCCCTTTACACTGTTACTGTCCCAGTCTATACTGGAATAATTGAAGTCCCCCATTATCACTACTCTATAGTTCTTACATCTTTCTGTAACTTGCCTGCAAATGTTCTCCTCTATCTCCTTCCCACTATTTGGTGGCCTGTCGTATACACCCAGTAGTGTAATAGCTCCTCGATTTTTCCTTAATTCTAACCAAATAGATTCTGTCTTGGCCCTTCATTAGAAGAAGGGTACAAAAAAGAAATAAAGACATTTAAGGTGGAAAGGGGGGAGCTAATTGATAAACTAATCAAACGTAAAGAGGATAAAACCCCTGGTCCGGATAGATTGTATCCGCGAATATTAAAAGAAGTTAGGGAAGAGATAACAGAGGCACTATTACATATATATAAAAATTCATTAGAAAAGGGAATAGTGCCAGAAGCTGACGAACAGCTAAAGTGATTCTTACATTTAATAAGGGAGATAGAACAAGTCCAAGGTTAACATCGTTGGTAGGAAAGATAATGGATTCCTTACTCAAAGAGGTAATAGAAAAACATCTAGAAACCAAAAATATAATAAAGAATAGTCAGCGTGGATTTCAGAAGGGAAAGTCATGCTTGACCAACCTTATTGAATTCTTTGAAGAAGTAACAGAAAGGGTAGACAAGGGTAATGAAGTAGATGTAATATATTTGGATTTTCAAAAGGCCTTTGACAAGGTACAACATAGTAGACTCATGACTAAGGTCAGAGCATGTGGAGTCAGGGGACAAGTAGCAGAATGGATAGTAAGCTGGCTACAAAACAGAAAACAGAGAGTAGGGGTTAAAGGTAATTACTCAGGCTGGCAAAAGATGGGAAGTGGTGTTCCACAAGCATCAGTGCTGGGACCACTGTTGTTCACTAGTTACATAAACGATTTGGACTCAGGAATCAGAAGTACAAATTCAAAATTTGTGGACGACACCAAATTGGTGGGTATAGTTAATACCGAGGAGGACTGCGACAAAATATAGGAAGTCATTAATAAACTTGCAGAATGGGCATGAAATTAGCAAATGAATTTCAATATAGATAAGCATTACCATCGCTGAATCCCCCACCATCAACATCCTGGTGGTCACCATTGACCAGAAACTTAACTGGACCAGCCATATAAATACTGTGGCTACAAGAGCAGGTCAGAGGCTGGGTATTCTGCAGCGAGTGACTCACTTCCTGACTCCCCAAAGCCTTTCCACCATCTACAAGGCACAAGTCAGGAGTGTGATGGAATACTCTCCACTTGCCTGGATGAGTGCAGCTCCAACAACACTCAAGAAGCTCGACACCATCCAGGACAAAGCAGCCCACTTGATTGGCACCCCATCCACCACCCTAAACATTCAATCCCTTCACCACCGGCGCACTGCGGCTGCGGTATGTACCATCCACAGGATGCACTGCAGCAACTTGCCAAGGCTTCTTCGACAGTACTTCCCAAACCCGCGACCTCTACCACCTAGAAGGACAAGAGCAGCAGGCACATGGGAACAACACCATCTGCACATTCCCCTCCAAGTCACACACCATCCCGACTTGGAAATATATCGCCATTCCTTCATCGGCGCTGGGTCAAAATCCTGGAACTCCCTTCTTAACAGCACTGTGGGAGAACCTTCACCACACGGACTGCAGCAGTTCAAGAAGGCGGCTCACCACCACCTTCTCAAGGGCAATTAGGGATGGGTATAGAAATGCTGGCCTCATCAGTGACGCCCACATCCCATGAACGAATTTTTAAAAAGTGCGAGGTGGTACATTTTGGTAGGAAGAATAATGAGGCCACATACTCCTTGGAAAATAAGAGTCTAAATGGGGTAGAGGAGCAGAGGGATCTGGAGGTATAGGTACACAAATCACTAAAAGTAGCGACACAGGTTAATAAGGCCATAAAAAACGCAAACAAAGCACTGGGGTTCATTTCTGGAGGAATAGAATTAAAAAGAAGGGAAGTTATGTTAAATTTGTGTAGAACCTTGGTTAGACCACAGTTGGAGTATTATGAACAGTTCTGGTCTCCATATTATATAAAGAATATACAGGCACTGGAGAAGGTGAAAAAAAGATTTACTAGGATGATACCAGAACTGACAGGTTAAACCTATCAGGAAAGATTGAACAGGCTGGGGCTTTTTTCTCTAGAAAAGAGAAGACTGAGGGGTGACCTGATAGAGATCTTTAAGATTATGAAAGTGTTTGATAGGGTAGACGTGGAGAAGATGTTTTTACTTGTGGGGGTACCAGAACTAGGGGCCATAAATATAAGATAGTCACTAATAAATCCAATAGGGAATTCAGGAGAAACTTCTTTACCCAGAAAGTGGTTAGAATGTGGAACTCGCTACCACAAGGAGTAGTTGAGGCGACTAGCATAGATGCATTTAAGGGGAAGCTAGATAAACACGAGGGAGAAAGGAAAAGAAAGATATGTTGATGGGGTTAGATGAAGAACGGTGGGAGGAGGCTTGTGTAGAGCATAAACTCAGGCATGGATCTGTTGGGCCGAATGCTGTACATTCTATGTCATTTTATGTCGGATATGGTGTTGGTAACTCAGTTCAGGGTCAAATAAAATGCCAAGTTGCGAATTTGAGGCAGTAGCCAGGGAGGAGGATGGAGTCAGTGGTGAAGGTATGGAATTTGAGGCGGGGGCCGAAGACGATGGCTTCAGTCTTCCCAGTGTTTAACAGGAGGAAATTGCGGCTTATCTAGGACTGGATGTTGGACAAGCAGTCTGTCAGCGCAGAGGTAGTGGAAGGGTTGAGACAGGTGGTAGAGAGGTAGAGCTGGGTGCTATCAGTGTACAGTCGAAACTGACCCCATGTCTTTGGATGATGTTGTGAAGGAGCAACAGGTAAATGAGGCAGAGGAGGGGAGCAAGGATAGGTCCTTAGCGGACTCCAGAGGTAATGGTGCAGGGGTGGGAAGAGAAGCCATTGCTGGAGATGCTCTTGCTACAATTGGTTAGGTAAGCATGGAACCAAGTGATGGCATTGCCACTGAGCCAGCCAACAGAGGAGAGGCGCTGGAGGAGGATGGAGAGAATTACTGTAATACTGTCAAATACTGCAGAGAGGCTGAGGAGGCTGAGCAGGGAAAATGCACATGGTCACAATCACAGAGGATGTTGTTTGTGATTAGGGCCATTTCAGTGTAATGGTAGTGGTGGAAACCTGTCTGAGGAGATTCAAACAGAGAGTTGCCAGAACAATGGGTGCAGATTTAGGAGGTGACAACGTGTTCAACAACCTTGGTAAGGAAAGGGAGGTTGGAGATGGGACAGTAGTTTGCAAGGACAAAGGGGTCAAAGTTGCGTATTTTGAGAAAGAGCGGTTCGGATAGGGAAGAGAACAGTACCTGAGGAGAGAGAACCATTTACAATGTCAGTTAACATAGGGACCAGGAAGGGAAGATGGGTGGTTACCAGTTTAGTGGGAATGGGGTCTAGGAAGCAGGATGGGGTCAACATAGACAAGGTGAGCTCAGAAAGGGGAGCTAGGAAAGAAACTAGAGAAAGACGTGGGATCAGGAGGGAGTCTAGTGGGAAATTTGCAAGGGAATAGGGAAAGCAGCAGAAGCAGCTCAACAGATAATCTCAATCTTAGTGACAAAGAAGTCCATGAGCTCCTCGCAAATGTTGGAGATGGGAGTTTATAGGATAGGGGAGAAGGGTTTAGGGAGTTGTTTGGTGTTGAAGAAAAGAAGCTGGGAGTTATCTTTGCTCTCCAGGATGGAGGAGAGTGAACCCGCATAGAGCTTGACATGGTCCAGCCAGCTGCCTGGATGAGTGCAGCTCCAACAACACTCAAGAAGATCGACACCATCCAAGACAAAACAGCCCGCTTAATTGGCACCCCATCCACCACCCTAAACATTCAATCCCTTCACCACCGGCGCAACATGGATGCAGTGTGTACCATCCACAGGATGCACTGCAGCAACTCGCCAAGCTTCTTCGACAGCACCTCCCAAACCCGCGACCTCTACCACCTAGAAGGACAAAGGTAGCAGGCACATGGGAACAACACCACCTGCACATTCTCCAAGTCACACACCAGCCCGACTTGGAAATATATCGCCAATCCTTCATCGTCGCTGGGTCAAAATCCTGGAACTCCCTTCCTAACAGCACTATGGGAGAACCTTCACCACACGGACTGCAGCGGTTCAAGAAGGCGGCTCACCACCACCTTCTCAAGGGCAATTAGGGATGGGCAATAAATGCTGGCCTCGTCAGTGATGCCCACATCCCATGAACAAATAAAACAAAAGCCAGCTCTGATGATGTATG
The DNA here is from genome assembly GCF_035084215.1 of Heptranchias perlo. NCBI lineage: Eukaryota > Metazoa > Chordata > Chondrichthyes > Hexanchiformes > Hexanchidae > Heptranchias > Heptranchias perlo. The sequence goes on along the minus strand of NC_090327.1, from coordinate 35,655,352 downwards.
GCTGAACCAGTTGTGCCTCAGATACATTCATGTCTCCACCCCTTGGACTGAAGATGGGGACCATAGCAGGGAGAACAACCAGGATGGGAGAGAGAAAAGGTTTTACTGGGACAAAAGCATCAAAGGTGGGGGTGAGGGAGTGGTTGAGCAGATCGACAGTGAATGGAAGGCTAAAGGGCTAGGCAGTTGGCAGCTTAAAAGTGCAATTTTAAGTGAATTGGGGGAGAGTTTTTCCCAGGGGCAGACGCAGAAGGAAGTGGGGTTGGAAGGGAGTAGGAGGATGTGGGTGGTGAGGGACATAAGGAAATGGTCAGAGATGGCCTTCTCTGTGATCGATAACAATCGGAGAAGAGAGTCACATGAGATGGCAAGATCTAGAAGAAGCCCTTCATATGAGTAGGAGAGTTTATACTGAGGGAGAGGTTTGGGGAGAACATGAGTAATTAAAGCAGAGGGCAGGGTGAGCTGAGATGGAGATTGAAATCACCAAGGGTGCGGACTTGGGGAGGTGCTAACGAACAAGATTTTAAACGAGAGGTGAGGGGATGGAACAGGATGAGGTGCTTGAAGGAGGAGATGATGCTGGAGGAATAGGGAGTGGGGAGAGAGAGGAAGGTATGATTTGGTGATTAGGCCACGCCGCCACCGCAGTAGAAATGGTGTTTTTTTTATATTTCAAAAATATACTTTATTCATAAAATTTGTTAAGGTAAACAATGCAATGCAACTATCACAATACAATTACAGGTCATACATGATAAATACAGTTCATGACACTCCAGGGTGCCTCATTGCACTTGCAATCAGTACAGATTACAGTTACATTACATCAATTACATATTCATTACGAGGAGTTTTTTTTGGTTACCAGTCCCTCAGCGTACAATGGTGAGAGCGTCCTTTCCCCATCGAGCTTTTGCGGCGGCTGCATCTCAGCACCCAGTCCTGGAAATGCTTTAATATCTAAGGGTTACTAGGTATTTTACAGAAAAACGACGAACACCACTATTAATCGGCCAGCAAGTCCTTCGCGCTGATCGCTCGGATAGACAGTGATTCGAGCTTGGAAGTTACTCCATTAAAAACTCACCGCTCTGAGAGCACATGTTATTTCTGTTTTTAATCATAAACCAGGGGAGAGTGCGAACGCAGTCCCCCACTACCACAAATTTTGCAGTCGAGTATCCCGCGTTTGGGAACATCGCAGGCGTCAACACACCCGAAGTGCAATGGGCTAGCCTCGTCCTGGGAGATCAGCCTTTTTTTTTCAAAAAATATACTTTATTCATAAAATTTGTAGCAAAAACATACAATACAGTTGTCATATCACATTCCAATCGTACACAATACAGATTATACAATTTGCAGGTTAAAGCAAGTACAGTTCAAGGAACACATTGTGTATAATTACAGTTCATGTCACTCTGGGGTGTCTCATTGCATTATACTCAATACAGATTATTGATTACAGCTTCATTACAGGTACATTACAGATTCATTACAGGTACATTACAGCAATTTGAATTTTACATTCTGCCCGGGGGGGGTTTTCCCTGATTGCAGCCCCTCGGTATACAATGGCGGGAAGGCTCTAAATGGTTGCCTTTCCCCACAGAGCCTTTGCGGCGGCCGCACCTAGCTTCAGTGCATCCCTGAGCACATAGTCCTGGACCTTGGAATGTGCCAGTCTGCAACGCTCGGTCGAGGACAGCTCCGTGCACTGGAAGACCAGCAAGTTTCGGGCAGACCAAAAGGCATCTTTCACCGAGTTAATGGTCTTCCAGCAGCAGTTGATGTCTGTCTCGGTGTGCGTCCCTGGGAACAGCCCGTAGAACACAGAATCCTGTGTTACGGAACTGCTCGGGACGAACCTGGACAGATACCACTGCATCTCTCTCCAGACCTTCTTTGCAAAGGCGCATTCCAGAAGGAGATGGGTGACGGTTTCGTCTGCACCGCAGCCTCCTCGGGGACAGCGCGCGGTGGCGCTGAGAGTCCGGGAGTGCATGAAGGATCTGATGGGAAGGGCCCTTCTCACCACCAGCCAAGCTATGTCTTGGTGCTTGTTTGAAAGTTCTGGTGATGAGGCGTTCTGCCAAATGGCATTGACAGTCTGCTCAGGGAACCAACTGACAGGATCCATCGTCTCCTTTTCCCGCAGGGTCTCGAGGATGTTACGTGCGGATCACTTACTGATCGCCTTGTGGTCGAAATTGTTTTTTTGCATTAACTTTTCGACGAGGGACAGGTGGGGCGGAACGGTCCAACTGGACGGAGTGTTCCGTGGCAGCGTGGCTAGGCCCATCCTTTGCAACACCAGGGATAGGTAGAACCTCAGCACGTAGTGACATTTTGTGTTTTCGTACCAAGAGTCCACGCAAAGCTTGATGCAGCCGCACACAAAAGTGGCCATCAGGATGAGGGCCACGTTGGGCATGCCTTTCCCCCCTTTCTCCAGAGATTTGTACATCGTGTCCCTGTGGACACGGTCCATTTTTGATCTCCAGATAAAGCAGAAGATGGCTCCGGTGACTGTCACGGCGCAGGAGCGAGGTATGGGCCAGACCTGTGCCAAGTACAGCAACACCGAGAGCACCTCGCACCTGATGACCAGGTTTTTGCCCACGATCGAGAGGGATTGTCGATCCCACAGTCCCAATTTCTGCTTCACCTTGGAAATATGCTCCTCCCAGTTTTTGGTGCACGCCCCGGCCCCCCCGAACCAGATCCCCAGCACCTTCAGGTAATCCGACCTGACGGTGAAGGGGACAAAGGATCGGTCGGTCCAGTTCCCAAAGAACATGGCCTCGCTTTTGGTGCGATTTACCCTGGCCCCTGAGGCCAGTTCGAACAGGTCACAGATGCTCATCAATCTGCGGACCGACAGCTGATCCGAGCAGAAGACGGCGACGTCGTCCATGTACAGGGAGGCCTTGACCTGAGTGCCTCCGCTGCCTGGGATCGTCACCCCTCTTATGCCTGCATCCCTCCTGATGGACTCGGTGAATGGTTCGATGCAGCACACGAACAAGACAGAGGAGAGAGGACAGCCCTGCCTGACTCCAGATTTGATCGGGAAGCTTTCTGATTCCCACCCGTTGATTGAAACGGCGCTACTGATGTTTGTGTAGAGCAGTTGGATCCAATTGCGGATTCCCTCCCCAAACCCCATTTTGGAGAGCACGTCCATCATGTACGTGTGGGACATTCTGTCAAAGGCCATCTCCTGGTCCAGGCTGATCAGGCAGGTGTTCACCCCCCCTGTCCTGTACGTGGGCGATCGTATCCCTGAGTAGCGCCAGGCTATCAGAGATCTTCCTGCCGGGCACGGTGCAGGTCTGATCGGGGTGGATCACCACCTCCAGGGCTGACTTGAGCCGATTGGCGATGACCTTGGACAGAATCTTGTAGTCCACGTTAAGTAGTGAGATGGGTCGCCAATTTTTGATTTCTTCCCTCTCCCCCTTCTGTTTGTAGATGAGGGTGATGATGCCTTTCCGCATGGAGTCTGACATGCTGCCTGCCAGAAGCATACCCCCGTACACTTCCAGCAGGTCTGGGCCTATCCAGTCCCACAGAGCCGAGTACAACTCCACCGGTAAGCCGTCGCTTCCGGGAGTCCTACTCTTCTTGAAGGAATGGATGGTCTTTGTCAGTTCGTCCAGAGTTAGCAGTTGATCCAGACTCTCCCGCTGGCTGTCGTCTAGAACCTCCGTGATAGACGACAAGAAGGACTGGGAGGCCGTGCTGTCTGTGGGCTTCGCGTCGTACAGTCCGGCATAAAAGGATTTGCAGATGCTCAGTATGTCGGGCGGCGAGGATGTGTGACCGAGCCGTCCTCTTCCTTCAGGCTGCTGATCACAGAGCTCACTCTGTGCACCTTTTGGAAGAAGAAACGCGAGCTAGTCACGTCCTGCTCAGTGGTGCGGACTCTGGACTGGAAGATGATCTTGGAGGCCTCGGAGGCAAAGAGCAAGGCTTGCTGGTCCTTCACCTCTCTGAGTTCCTCCCCGACATCAATGCCCATCGACTGCAGCAGGAGAAGATTCTGCATGCTTTTCTGGAGTCGGGATGTTTCCCTCCGCCTCTCTCTCGCCTTGTGAACACTTTTGAGGATGAAGAACCTCTTGATGTTCACCTTGATGGCTTCCCACCAGTGCACTGGGGAGTCAAAGAGGGGCTTTACAGTTCTCCAACCTTTGTAGTCCCTCTTCAGTTCCTCAATGTTTCCCGGTGTCAACAGTTTCACGTTCAGCTTCCATGTCCCTCTGCCCACTCTCTGATCGTCCTGTAGGTGACAGTCAGCCAGGAGGAGGCAGTGGTCAGAGAAGAACACCGGTGTGACTTTGGTGGATCTGACCTTGAGCTTCGGGGACACAAACAGGAAGTCTATCCTGGAACGGACGGACCCGTCTGGTCTGGACCAGGTGTATTGACGCGCCGCTCCGTCTGCAGGGTTGCTGAAGACGTCGCACAGCTTGGCGTCTTTCACCGCTTCCATTAGGAGTTTGGACGTTGTGTCCAGTTTGTTGTCGGCTCTGCCGGATCGTCCAGCCGCATCGATGATGCAGTTGAAGTCACCGCCGAGAATGACCGGCCTGGACGTCGCCAGCAGCAGTGGGAGCTGCTGAAAGACGGCCAGCCGTTCACTGTTTAGAGTCGGGGCGTGCACGTTGATCAGCCGGAGCAGAGTGTTTTTGTACATTACTTCTGCTACGAGGAGGCGGGCCCCCACCACCTCCTTTACTTCGGTGATGGTGAAGTTGCCTCCCCCGCAGCAGAATCCCCAGGCTAGAGGCACGGCTGTCATTGCCTCCCGACCAGATCGATGGCCCGTGGGATGGATTGTCTGAGGGAGATGAGGAGTTTCACACTTTACAGTTCCTGAGAAAGTGAGTTAGAGTCAGAGGTGGTGCATTGAGTTTTGCCTGCTCATTCTTTGCCCGTCTCCCTTATCCTAGGGTTAGACAGGAGCAGTGCACCTGAAATGTGCTGCTCCTGCCTAGCCCCAGGATCGCTGGGATATCCTGTCTTGGATTATTTAAATTGCCCAAGGGCAGACCCTGCGCAGGCCTGCCTCCTGGCAAAGCCTAGTGCCAGTGGTAGCGATGGGAAAATCAGAGGCAGCAACGGGCCTCTCAGGCGAGCGTGGCCACAGTGATTGGGGCCAACTGGTGGCAATGCAGATGTGAAGATTCTGGGCTAGGGCAAACAATTACAGAGGAGGCCTACCTGTGATTGTTCGACATGTCTCCGGGATCCTGTGCACCCACTGACCGCTGGGGGTTCAAGGGCAGGCCATAGAGCCTTATTTTCTGATGTGCTCCCCCTATGCTCAGTGCTTACCAGGAGGGAGATTTAATAAGTGAGGCAAGAGGCTGGGAACCCTATCCCCCCACCCAACATCTTTTAAATAGTACCTTCGGACCTGTTCCTACTGCAGGTTCAGGCAAAGCTCCACTAACCCAGCAGAGTCCCAGAAATCCTGGTATGCCTTAAAGGCATGGAGACCTGGTGATCAGGGTCTCTGTTCTATTTTCCTGACCTCCCTATCAATCGATAGGGGATAGCCATTTGCTGGACAGTGGGAGTGTGCAGGGAAGAACAAGGCCACGTAGGACAGTGTATTTAGGACGAACAAGATAGGAAAGTTAAGGGGAGTTGTGGCATTGTTAACATACAGGGAGACAAAAAGGGTTGCACCAGAGAGTGAGGTTGAAGGTTAAAAGCGAGAGAATGGTTGATCGGATTTTTTTCTCACATCTGTAGTCCATTTCAAAATACCTTCTTATCAGCCATTCCCATTTTGTCAGTCAAATAAAAATACTTGCATTTATACAGCACTATGTTACATTGTCAAAATGTCTCACTTGATGGTTGTTATGGAGGCAAATGCAGCAGCCCTACTGCACCAGTAACATCCCATAAACAGACAGGAAATGAATAAGCAACTCATGTGTTTTGATGAAAGTGAAATGTTGACCAGGAGATGAGGAGAACACCCTGTTCTTCCTCAAGAATTGTTGTGAGTATTTTTTAATATTCATTTAAACCATCGATACAGCGTTATTTTAACATCACATCCAAAGGAGAATGCAGCACCTTCTCAGCACTCCAGTTGACTATCAGCATACATCACATGTTCCAACAAGTTGCATTCATATTGAGTCTTTAATGTAGAAAAACAATCCGAGGAGCTTCTCAGAGGCATAGGAAAAAATGGATTCTGAGCCAATGAAGGAGAGATTAAGAGAGGTTTCAGTCCTAGAGTGGGGTTTGAACTCACAACCTTCTGACCCAACAGCAAGTGCTAGCAATTAAGCCAAGTTGATACTTTGATGAGTCCAACACAAGGAAAAGAAAATGGGAAGAGAAATTTACAATTTTTTAAGATGGAAAAAATTAAAACTCAGCTGGTAGCACTCTTGCCTCTGAGTCAATCAAATCACACTGAGCACATAATCCATACTGAGACTCCAAAGCAGCACAGATGGAGTGCCACATTGTTGGAGGTCCAGTCCTCAGATGATGTGTTAAACTGAAGCCTCATTGGATTGTTCTAGTATTTCAGGTGGATGTTACAGATCCCATGACACTATTCAAAGAAGAACAGGGAGTTCTTCCAGTGCCCCGGCCAACATTCCACTCTCAAACAACATCACCACAAAGAGATTAACAGGTCATTCATTTCATTGCTTTTTGTAGGATCTTCCTATGCCTGTTTGCCTATATAAGAACAATCGCTCACTTTAAAGTAATTCAATGTATGTGAGGCACTCTGAGACATTTATGAGAAATGTAATAAGGTGCACCCCCCCACCCTCACCATGAACCCATCTCAAATCCTGGAGCAGGTCATTAAAATAATGGGGCACCCTATTGCTCCAAGTGGGGGAACTGCAGGCTGCTTGGAGGCAGCACTATTTACTTCTTTGATGACTGCCACCTTCACAGATCCAAAATCCAACATGATGTAATCTCTCTGGGATCGATTGACACTTGCCCACATTCAGCCCAGAATGACACCTTTGCCTGCTCTGAGCAGACATAGGTACCTTTAGGCCTCAGGTGGATGTATCCGATGGGATTCCCAGGGTTAGTTTGGGAACATCCTCAGATATGCCCCCAAGCTGCTGCTGGGATGTGGGGAGTGGGCAGAAGAAAAGCCGGGCGGAGATTGCTGGTATTAAGGAACGGAAGCACAGCGGATTCAGATTCCGCCCCAAATTCCAGTGCCCCATGATGACTTGGTGCCAGAATTCCAACCCACGAGGAAGCAGAATTTCTACCCAGTATTCTTTTTCAGAGTCCCTTCTATCTCAAAGACAGAAGGAAATCCTTCGAGATCAAACCTAAACTTGCAGAAATTCACGTACTTGTTGGCCATGTGTGGTGTGGAGCTAATTGAAATAATTAAGAATTTTGTGACCTTGGCCGTCCTTTGTGTTGTGCTTAAATGAGCAAATATGGTGAACAAAGACAGCAACTGGAGACTGAAAATTATGTAGGAACAGGTGAGGCTTCTCTTTTAAAAAAAATTATGTCAAACTATTTAGCATATAGTATTCGCCTCTCGAGGAAGGTGAGAAAAAGTATCCAAGATGCCAATCACAATTCTCTCTGGGTAAAATAAGTCACAGTGCTTGTTCAATGATAACAGCTGGCAGGAAGGAAGAGGCCAATTCTTTGATCGTACTGACTATGGACATGTTCGCCTTTTTTTTCCTGTCAATTCCTACGGGCGTCCTGTCGAAACAGCTGCATGTCTGATAGTAGGGAACAAACAGAAGAGGATGCTTGAATCGAGGAGGGGGAGGAGGTCATGTTAGGTGGTTTGGGACTTCTCACAGTAGCAGCAAAATAAATCCCAAATTAAAACTGAAAATGATAGATATAAACGCCATGAGCATCTGGGAAGAGGAACGATAGGTTAACGTTTTGGATGGAGGCCCTTCATCAGAACTGTAGGCAAGGCTGCACGTGCGTTTGAACAAAACAAAGGATAGGAGGGGAAAACAACAACTTGCAGTTATATAGCACTTTTAGAAACTTAAGAACATAGGAAGATAGGAACAGGCGTAGGCCAATTAGCCCCTCGAGCCTATTCCACCATTCAATGAGATCATGGCTGATCTGTGACCTAACTCCATATACCTGCCTTAGCCCCATATCCCTTAATATCTTTGGTTAACAAAAATCTATTAATCTCAGATTTAAAATTAACAATTGATCTAGCATCAACTGCTGTTTGCGGAAGAAAGTTCCAAACTTCTACCACCCTTTGCGTGTAGAAGTGTTTCCTAACTTCACTCCTGAAAGTCCTGGCTCTAAGTTTTAGGCTCTGTCCCCTAGTCCTAGACTCCCCAACCAGCGGAAATAGTTTCTCTCTATCTATCCTACCAATTCCCCTTACTACCTTGAAAACTTCGATCAAATCGCCTCTTAATCTTCTAAATTCCAGGGAACACAACCCTAGTTTATGTAATCTCACCTCGTAATTTAACCCTTGGAGTCCAGGTATCATTCTAGTAAATGAACGCAACACTCCCTCCAAGGCCAATATATTCTTCCTAAGGAGCGGTGCCCAGAACTGAACACAGTACTCCAGGTGTGGTCTAACCAGGGCTTTGTATAGCTGTAGCATAACTTCTACCCCCTTGTATTCTAGTCCTCTAGATAGAAAGGCCAGCATGCCAGCCATCTGTGGGACACCACTAGTCACATCCTGCCAACTTGAGTACCTGTCCATTATCCCTACTCTCTGTCTCCTGCCGCTAAACCAATTTCCTAACCAGGTCAATAATTTGCCCTCAATTCCACGAGCTTCAACTTTAGCTAACAGTCTCTTATGAGGGACTTTTAATGTTGGAAAATGTCCCCAAGCGTTTCAAAGGAGTATAATCAGACAAAAATGTGACACCGAGCCAAAGAAGGAGACATTAGGACAGGTGACCAAATGCTTGGTCAAAGACATAAGTTTTAAGCCACGTCTTAAAGGAGAGAGAGGTGGAGAAGTGAAGAGGTTTAGGGAAGGAATTCCAGAGCTTAGGGTCTAGATGGCTGAAGGCACGGCCGCCAATGATGGGCCAAAGGAAATGGGGGATGTACAAGAAGTCAGAGTTGGAAGAACTTAGAGTTCTCGGAGGGTTGTAAGGCTGGAGGAGGTTAGAGAGATGGGTGGGGGTGGGGGGGGGGGTGGAGATGGAGAGGCCATGGAGAGATTTGAACATGAGGATGAGAATTTTAAAATCAAAGCATTGGTGGACCAGGAGCCAATATAGGTCAGCGAGCACAGGGTTGATCAAAACAACAAATAAAAGCTACGAGTCATGGATGCTAATAATTATCCCAAAGAAGCAATATATGGATTTAACAGCCATTGTTATTGGAAAGAACTGGAATGAGGTGGTTGAGTGCTGGATGATAAACTGTAAAAACATGTTAGAAAGACAAAAGGGGAGTGAAAACAGATCAAACAGGTACCAGAATAGTATTAATTCTGTAATTACATGGCAATTGCAATTCCAACCATATGTAATATTTATGAGTTAATAGAATTGCTGTTGATTTTTTAAATTCTCATCCTAGTTTTCAAATCTCCTCGTGGCCTCACCCTTCCCTATCACTGTAACCTCCTCCAGCCCTACAACCCTCCAAGATCTCTGTGCTCCTCCAATTCTTGCCTCTTGTGCATCCCCGATTTTAATCGCTCCACCATTGGCGGCCGTACCTTCAGCTGCCTAGGCCCTAAGCACTGGAATTCCCTCTCTAAACCTTTCTGCCTCTCTACATCTCTCTCCTCCTTTAAGACGCTCCTTAAAACCTACCTCTCAAATTCCTCTGCTTCGCTACCACTCTCTTCCCCTTTAAGACGCTGCTTAAAACCTACCTCTTTGACCAAGCTTTTGGTCACCTGTCCTAATATCTCCTCATGTAGCTTGGTGTCAAATTTTGTTTGATAATCGCTCCTGTGAAGCACCTACGTTAAAGGCGCTGTTGTTGTTGTTGTTGATTTTGAAGGACACGTTTAACATTGATGCAGTGTTTTTAGAAGGATGAATTTTATGCTCATCAAGGTAAGGGATGTCAGAGGTGGGGAATGGGACACTTCATGAGTAATTTGATACGTAACATGTGGTAAATGTAACAAGCTTGGGAGGAACAGGTGACTTTGGACCTATGCTTCTCAAAGCTCTCCACCACTGGGGTTTTCCTTGCATCATGTCTGGGTCTGTTGTAGGCTAATTGATAGAGATTGATTATCATGATTAGTCAACAACCCCATTATTACCAGGATGGTAGACGATGAACTAGATGGACCTTGGTCTTTTTTTGTCTAGCAATTCCAATGTTCCTACTTTTTGCACCCAATGTTCATACTTTGTACTCTCGTGGCAGGGTATATCTAGAATGTGAATTTTAAACCAGTCAAATCACTGGCCCTTCTCCCACTCTTCATGGCATCCCCCACTCAATCTGCCAGTGTACACCTTACAGTATATTGTAAAACACAATATAATGCTGGTTTCAATGTAAGCTGACACTTCAGTCCAAGTCAGAGGGTTGCTGCCACCCTTATGAACAAATGTTATCTGCTCTACTAATTCAGGGAGGATATTAAAAATCCTGTGACGCTATCTGAAGAAAAACTGTGAATTCAACCAATGTCCTTACCAACGGCCCTGCTCAACTGACATCACCACAAAACAAATTACCTGGTCATTCATCTCATCGCAGATTTTGGAATCTTACCGTGCAATATGGCTGCTGTGCTCACCTACATAATAGCAGTCACTGTAATTCATTGTGAAGCACTGTGAGATGGTTTGATGTTATAATTACACAAATTGGGGTTGTATTCTCTAGAGTTTCGAAGGTTAAGGGGTGATCTGATTGAAGTTTATAAGATATTAAAGGGAACAGATAGGGTGGATAGAGAGAAACTATTTCCGCTGGTTGGAGATTTTAGGAGTAAGGGGCACAGTCTAAAAATTAGAACCAGGAGCGAGATTAGAAAACATTTCTACACACAAAGGGTTGTAGAAGTTTGGAACTCACTTCCGCAAACGGCAATTGATACTAGCTCAATTGCTAAATTTAAATCTGAGATAGATAGCTTTTTGGCAACCAAAGGTATTAAGAGATATGGGCCAAGGGCAGGTATATGGAGTTAGATCACAGATCAGCCATGATCTTATCAAATGGCGGAGCAGGCACGAGGGGCTGAATGGCCTACTCCTGTTCCTATGTTCCTATGTTCCTAAAAACACAGTGAGATGTCTGAGAGGTTAATTGATTAAATGGCCAGAGCCATTACATTCAATCACAGTCTTCTTTGCCACTGTCAAAGTTTGGCTATCGATTTAACATTGATGAGAAAAATGCAGCCTTCTGCAGTTCACTATTGATCTAATGTAATTATGATGGATGCTTTGAACCAGCAATTCAAGAGATGATTAGATAAATACCTGAATAAAAATTCGGTAGAGTATGTGCGGTATCGTGGGATTTCCTATACACTGGGACCAGCCAGATGGGCCATAATGGTATTTTTCTGTCCTGAACATTCCTTGTTTCTAATGAAAATATATTGCATTGGTGATAACAGCACTTTAGATTGAATGAACCAAGTGTTATATGTAATATTAACTAGCTTCCAGTAGTAAGTTTACTTGATGCTCTCATCAATACTTCCTTTTTAAAGAGATAATATACCAGAAAAACAGCAAAAATCTCAATCCATAAATTGAAGGAAGAAAGTTAATCCCAACTTTGCAACAATGTATTCAAAAACCACAAGGTCCTGATAGTACAATGTGATCTGTAAAAGGAGTCTTGTTGGTGAAGTTCCGTCTTTAACCTTTGTGATGTACCACTCCTACCCCAGCTCAGAAGGTAAATGGACTTGCTGGCATGGAACTGTTAGGGATTAAGATGGAAAAATAGTTAAGAACTCCATTTTGCGTGAAAGAATCACATATTTATTTCATTTTATTAGTTCTGTAGTTAAAATCTTAGAATTAAAAAACCTGCAAGTGTAGCTGATAGGCAATATCTGCAGAATGTCAACACAACTGTAAGGCTGTAACTGTCGTCATATAAAATAGCCTTGGATAGTTCTAATCCTCTAAACATCTTTTCTGTACAAGTAAATAGATATGGTATATTTATGTGGTGTCCTGAGATCATGCTGAGAAACTTTTTGAGTCCTTGGTATGTTGAGCTAATAATTCCTAATGTAAAACCAAGGGTGAAGGTCTTGAACGAGTTATGTAATGGCCTTTTAGCTAAGCTTAAAAGCAACGCCATTGTAACGTGAGGTTGGAAGATGAAGAAGGAAGACATCTGGAGGGGAGAGCTCAACAGACTACAATGTGAGAACATTCTGCGACAAAGCATCCTTTGTAATCTCGGTATTGGCCGTGAGTACGCCACATTTAATCTTTAATAAATGGCAAGTGTTTGACTCTGTGTCCAAGAATTCATCCTTGGCAGACAGGCAATATAGTATTAGAGTCATAGAAATTTATGGCACAGTAGGAAGCCATTCGGCCCATCGTGTCTGTGGCAGCCGAAAAAGAGCTATCCAATTTAACCCCACTTTCCAGCTCTTGGTCCATTGCCTTGTAGGTCATGGCACTACAAGTGCATATCCAAGTACTTTTTAAATGTGATGAGGATTTCCGCCTCTACTATCCTTTCAGGCAGTGAGTTCCAGATCCCCACCACTCTCTGGGTGAAAAAATTTCTCCTCAACTCCCCTCTAGTCCTTCTACCAATTACTTTAAATCTATGCCCCCTGGTTATTGACCTCTCTGCTAAGGGAAATAGATCCTCCCTATCCACTCGATCTAGGCCTCTGATAATTTTATACACCTCAATTAAATCTCCCCTCAGCCTCCTCTGTTCCAAAGAAAACAACCCCAGCCTATCCAATCTTTCCTCATTACTAAAATTCTCCAGTCCTAACAACATCCTCGTAAATCTCCTTTGTACCCTCTCTAGTGCAATCACATCTTTCCTGTAATGTGGAGACCAGAACTGTATGGATTACTCTAGCTGTAGCCTAACTCGTGTTTTATACAGTTCTAGCATAACCTCCCTGCTCTTATATTCTATGCCTCGGCTAATAAAGGAAAGTATCCCGTATGCCTTGTTAACCACCTTATCTCCTGTCCTGCTACCTTCAGGGATCTGTGGACATGCACTCCAAGGTCCCTCTGTTCATCTACACTTCTCAGTATCCTCCCATTTATTGTGTACTCCCTTGGCTTGTTTGACCCAAATGCATTGCCTCACACTTTTCCAGATTGAATTCCATTTGCCACTTTTCTGTCCACCTGACCAGTCCATTGATATCTTCCTGCAGTCTACAGCTTTCCTCCTCACTATCAACCACATGGCCAATTTTTGTATCATCTGAAAACTTCTTAATCATGCCCCCTACATTTATGTTTAAATCATTGATATATACCACAAAAACCAAGAGACCTAGTACTGAGCCTTGCAGAACCCCACTGGAAACAGCCTTCCAGTCACAAAAACACCCATCGACCATTACCCTTTGCTTCCTGCCACTGAGCCAATTTTGGATCCAACTTGCCACTTTCCGTTGAATCCCATAGGCTTTTCCTTTGCTGACTGGTCTGCCATGTGGAACCTTGTCAAAAGCCTTGCTAAAATCCATGTAGACTACATCAAACGCATTACCCTCATCGACCCTCCTTGTTACCTCCTAAAAAAAATTCAGTCAAGTTAGTCAGACACGACCTTCCCCTAACAAATCCATGCTGACTGTCCTTGATTAATCTGTGCCTTTCTAAATGACGATTAATACTGTCCCTCAGTACAGAGTATTGTAAAATTTACATTCCTAACAGAACCAAACCATACAGACTAGGAGAGGATGGAAGAAAACTCGGACAGTGACTGTCAGGTAAATTCAATGCTCCTAGTATTATGCCATGCTTGAAGGGAGTGTGGGTCAAACAACAACACTTTGCACTTAATTCTCCAATTGCCACTCGCTTTATGGCATAATGCTGGGAGAATAAGAGTGCCAAGTGTACCCTTGGCTCAGTGGTAATATTCTCACCTCTGACTCAGAAGGTTTTGAAGTTCAAGCCCCACTATAGACTTGAGCATATGATCCAGGCCCCCACTTCAGTACAGCACTGAAGGAGCACTTCACAATCAGAGCTGCTGTCTGTCAGATGAGATGTTAAGCTGAGGCCTCATCCGCCTGCTCAGAGCAGAGGTGTCCCCCTCATGTTCTGGCTGACATTAAACCCTCAATCAAAACCAACAATAAAAGATTAACTGGTCATTCATCTCATTACTGTTTGTGTGCAAATTGGCTGCCATAATTGCCAACAAAACAACAGTGACCAAGCTTCAAAGGTAATTAGGTAATTTAGGACAATCTGAGGACATGAGAGGTGCTATATAAATGCAAGTTCTTTCTTCAAATTTTTACTCAAAATGGAACAGAGCTAACACATATCAGAACTGTGAGCTTGACAGGATCTGGAGCTTTGGAGTCAGTGCTGAGAAAAGCCACAAGATTAATGGCTGCAGGATTGATTTATGAGAAAAGACTGGAGAAACTTGAGCTATTCAGCCTTGGAATGAAGCAGTTGAGAGGGACATCACAGAGGTATATAAAATATTAAACAACATGGAGCCGAAAAAGCTGAAATATTACTTAAGGGTAAGCCATAGCATTAAGACAAGGAGCACAGCTTCAAGCTAGTAAGATTCAAATTTATGACTAATGTCAGGAAGCGTGTGGAACACATAGAATGGGCTCTGAATAGGGCATTGGAGCAAAAACCCTAAACTCATTTAAATGATGGTTGAATGGTATGATGTGGGGACTGTAGATTCTTTCTAGATGGATGAGCTAGGATGGGCCAAATGGCCTTTCTCACCGTATCTATCTTGTGAACTCGTCCATGTCAGCCGTAGCTCAATCCCACAACCAACATCACTAAAACAGATTATCTGGTCATTATCACATTGCTATTTGTGGGACCTTGATGTGTACAGATTGATGCCACGTTTCCTATGTTACAACAGTGACTACACTTCAAAAAGTTTTCCATTGGTTACAAAGTGCTTTGGGACATCCTGAGATCATGAAAGGCGCTCTATAAATGTAACACTTTCTTTCTTTATTATTTATTTGTTATGTAATTGTGGGCGTAATTGCAAATGAAATTTAATACTGACAAATGCAAAATATTGCACATTGGAAGGAACAAAAGATAATGGAATTCTAGGTTTTATCACATGAGGTATCGAATATAAAAGCCAAGAGGTAACGATGAGCCTATATAAAACTTTATTAAGACCGCAGTTAGAGTAATGAGTGCATTATTAGGCTCACACTCTAGGAAGGATATTGAGACTTTAGGGAGGGCACCATGTTGATTCAGTGGATGCTGCCTGGTATGAGGAAATACAGATATGAAAAAAAAGAGTTGAAATATTGGGTCCTTTATCCTTAGAACGCAGATTACGGGGCGATATAATAGAAGCTTCTATAATTATTAAAGGATGGGACAGGGTAGATAGAAGCAGACTCCACTAGTTGAGGGGATCAAGAACAAAAGGTCTAAGATAAAATATTAAATGTGAGAGATTTAGAACAGAGGGCAGGAGAAATTTCTTTACACAGAGAGTTTTGAGGCGGTGGAATTCACTTCCAGCGTTAGTGGTCAAGGCAGAAACTATGTCAACATTCAAGATTAGATTGGATAGGTGGAAGAAACCAAAGGGATTGAAGGGATTATGGGAACAGGGATGGCAAATTCAATTAGTAATATTTTCTCGGGTGGAGGGTAAACAGCAACATGGACTGGTTGGGCTGAATGGCCTGCTTCTGTGTTGTAACTTCTATCTATTTCTATGTGTCCATGTATAAGGATGAGCAATCTCAGTGTGCAATGAAGGGAACAGAATTAGCATAGGGATATTTAGAAAGGGCCCTGGGAATGACAGCAACAACTTGCACTTATATACAGCAGACGCAACATCACCAACGTGAAGACAATGTGGAGAAAAGCAGCAAAGTCAAGTGGCTTTGAGATAGAGTTCCAATGTGCAGGTCACAGTGGGTGAAAAATCACCCTCAGATATCGGACTGATGGTAGCAATCCAGTCAGAAGCACTGGAACATGGCCGGAGAAGATTGCTGAGATAAGCCAGAGTGAGATTCCGCAGGGATTTGACAAGAAGATAAAATGATAAATTGCCATTACTTTTAAATGCTTTTTTAGTAGCATCCCCAGTAGCTAGGTGGTGACATGGTTCACAAGCCATCAGCTGACTATGCTATCAGGAGCTTAATCTGTGATTTACATAATCTCATTGCGTATACCAAGGGGAGAATGCTGCAAAATTAAACCAAAAGGTAGAGCAGCAGAGGGGGAAAAAAGTGGCTGGAAAGACAGAGAGAGCAAGAATAAGGCGCAAAGGGAAAAAAACATGCAGATCAGGAACAGAGAGTGAGAGAGAATTATCTTCTGCTCAGTCAGGTGTCTGACACACAAGAAACCCATCACCATGTTTAAGAGGCTCCATTCTGTTTGCTCCACTTACCTCAGTCCAGAGAGCTTAGGCACAGATTTGCAGAGCCAAGGCTAGGTGCCCCCCAACCCCCCGCCCCAAGTATGCTGGGTTTAACCAGTTACAACCACAAAGCTTACTAAAGCTACTTCCCACTGCTTATCCAGGTAGGACCAGGTAAGATAACTCTGCAAGCATTGGCTTGCAGAGTTATCTTAAACTGTGAGGGAAGAATCTTAACCTCCTAGTGACAGGTCCAACCCCCCAGCTTCCATTGGTAAGCCACGCTGGTAGGTGGATCAACAATAGTGTATTTATGTACTGTAGGCCTGCGTGACTCAGGCATTGGATTAACAAGTCTACCTTAGAGGGGTGACTTGGTTCTAAGCTTCCATCACTAGCCATGTTACCTTGAAGCCACCTTGACTCTAAAGAGAGGTAGAGGGAAAGAGCACCATCTCAAATGAAGAAATAACAGAAAAGCAGATATAGAGACTGGGTGATAAAAGGAAACTCCCCCATTCTGTTGGAAGGGTTAAAAGAACAGAATCGCATTTCAAGTTACAAACACAGGACTCAACTCATGGTTAAAGGGGTTTACCATTACATGGAATTCCTTTGAAAGAGGAAGAACAATACAATTCACATAGCTCCAAGGGGTCTGGAAACTGGATGGAAATTCCAATCGACTGCAGCTGTCTTCCGATGACTCAGTAAAAATGCAAAGAGCCCTTTACAGTGAAAACAGTCGAAGGAAAGGTTTTCCGCAGTGACATCAGGCACAGTGTGAGTGAACATGGGCGAGGAGGGGAAGACATTTCAGCTGAATGATTCAAGCTGTATTATTTGCATTACAATACGTTCACAGGATACTGTGGCAACAGACTGTTGGAGCGGTTTAACGGACCAAAGGTGAAATCTGATTTATATTTTTCTTTCCTTTTGACATGCCAATGGAATTCCAGTCTGCTGCAACATTGAAATAATCTTATTTTCTCTTAAGGAAGTCTGACACCCCTATGGCTTCTAAAACTAAAAAGAACGATTTGCATTTATATAGCTCCTCTCACGACCTCAGGATATCCCAAAGTACTTTACAGCCAATAAAGTACCTTTGAGGTATAGTCACTGTTGTAATGTAGGAAACGTGGCAGCCAATTTTTGCACAGCAAGGTCCCACAAACAGCAATGCGATAATGACCAGACAATCTGTTTTAGTGATGTTGGTTTAAGGATAAATATTGGCCAGGACACTGGGGAAGGTGCCCTGCTCCTCTTCGAAATCGTGCCATGGGATCCTTTACATCCACCTGAAAGGGCAGATGGGGCCTCGGTTTAACATCTCATCCAAAAGATGTCACCTCCGACAATGCAGCATTCCCTCAGTACTGCACTGAAGTGTCATTAGATTATGTGCTCAAGTTCCTAGAGTGGGACTTGAATCCACAACCTTCTGAAAGAAGCAAGAGTGCTACCATTGAGCCATGGCAGAAACCATGGATGTTCTTGCCTCCCCCGGACTTCCCTTCTTGGGTGCCCGGGCCCTCCTCTGTAAAGCAGTATGGGACAATTTTCTACGCGTGAGGCAGTATTAAAATGCACACTGTTGTATTAAAATCAAGTATGTGAGGCCGACCGGTGAGATTCTCTGCCCCCAGCGTATACTTGGAAATTACCCCCCAGATTCTTCACCTTCCTCAGTCTTCCCTTCCTCCTACAATCTGCAGGCTTTTCAAAGCCAAGCTTGGCATCAACTAGCCATTACTAATTGGCTCTTTTCAACATTGGTGGTGTGTCCAATGGCCCTTCACCCAGTCTTTTCAATTTCAAACATCATCCTCAGTGGGGTGGGTGGATGGACAACTTGCTCCGGAACCTCTCTGTCTTTCTCTGAAATAAGTTCCAGGGATTGGGGTTGAGGGTGGGGGCGGGGGGGTGGGGGGGGTGGGTACAGAGATCCATTGTTAACCAATGGTGCGTGAAAATAAGAAAAATTATTTGAAAAAAATGTTTAAAAACAAACAAGGGCAAACTCACAACACAGGTTGGACCAGACTGCCCACTGCCCATCAATGGTGGGCACAGAGGAAATCTTGGCTCAATGGTAGCACTCTCGTCTCTGAGTCAGAAGGTCAAGTGCCATTGGTGCTGTCTTTCAGAGGAGATGTTAAACTAAGGCCCCATCTGCCCCCTCAGGTGGATGTAAAAGATCCCATAGCACCATTCGAAGAAGAGCAGAGAAGTTCTTCCCGGTGTCCTGGCCAATATTTATCCTCAACCAACAACCCCAAAAAAACAGATTATCTGGTCATTATCTCATTGCTGTTTGTGGGACCTTGCTGTGCACAAATTGGCTGCTGCATTTCTACATTATGACAGTTACTATACTTCAAAAATAAAGTGCTTTGGGCTGTCCTGAAGCCGTGAAAGGTGCTATATGAATGCAAGTTCTTCTTCTAAGTGTTGCCTGCTTGGCAGACTGCCGAATATTCCTCCAGTTTCACCACCACCACCACCACCCAAAGGAAAACTACAAAATTTGGGAGGCAAAATCCGACAGGATATTTATTAATGACTTCCTTGAGGTAAACTCACTCAATCTACAATATCCTGCCAGCCATACCGAGCAGAAAGATCCCAGGTTCAATCCCAGATCTGTGCCAAGTAAGCTGATCTCAGCCAGATTGACAATAGGGCACTTCACTTGAAATTAGCTCTGCTGGGCTAGGGCAGGAAAGCTGTCAACCAGGATTCCAGCTTCTGATTGCTATCTGGCGACTCTTGCGAAAAGGCGAGTAGGTGTGGACATCTGTTGAGGACTGAGTCAGGCTCAGCCGTTGTCCCCTCCAGCTTGCTGAGACTCCCTGTCTAGGCATAGCCATGAAGAAGGACCATTTGGATCAGCTACCCAGGCTGTCAGCACCAGGGGAACTTTAGCACAGCAATACTCAGAAAAAAATCAAAAGTGGGGAGAAAACTGAACATGGAAGGAAAAAGCAATAACCTAAATAAAAACAGAAAGCTGATCCTACCCAGATATGAGTTCCTTTGCTTATTCTGATTTGTTGACTGATGCCCAATTGAATACTTCCAGGGTCTCTACCGCTGAGATCAAGGTGTCCCAGAGCATGATTAATAGCAGCAGTGATGGACTTAATCCACATGGTCCTGGCAGTCAGGCTGCATGAGTGAAAGACTCAACCCCTTTGGTCTTCATTTCAACATCCAGACAGTTTGGGCAGACTTCACATGTGTACACACAGGTTCACACCCATCGTCTTTCAGATTCAGCTCCGCTTTTCCCTTCTTCACACGCAACGACCCAAAGATCTCCATCGAGCGACACGACTTGTGAGGCTGTCTTGCTGGAGCTGAGTAAATTTATGTTGATGCCTCCCATTAATAGAACCTCAGAACTGGAATTAAATCCAGAAGCAAGGTTATAACCTAATGAGCAAAGATTGGAACCATCTGGAAAGTGGTAATAAACTCCAACTAGAGAAGGGTTATTTCCAAGTCTTGCTACAGCCGGTGAATTTCCAGATCCTACAGGAATAAATCTGGCCGGCAGATTGGCAGGATAATCAATGTCAAACCTTTATGGTTGACGTATGGTGGATATAAAGCAGAGCAGGAATCTAAACATTTGTTAAACAGAGCACAACATTAAAGAACTGCTTGAAAAAGAATATAACGGAATTGACATGTTTATTTTCCACAAACAGATTCCCATAGTTTCCATTATGTTTTACTGGAAAAAGTCAAAGGCCAAAGATCATTCCCATTAAAACACAATTAGAGCTTTAGTTGAGGGGTTCTCTTAACTCTTCCCCAGGATTAGTGGGTACTAAGACATTGAGCCATCCAGTAAAAAAGGTCATGATTCGAATTCCTACTCTGAAAATTGGGAAAAATCCACGAAGCTTCTCTTATCGTGGTTTTGCGTAATACGATTGGCAAATAATAAATGTAGAAAATAACCAATTAAAAGGAGAAAAAGACATGGACTTAGCCAATGAGCAAGAACTTGAATTTCACAATGTAGGCAACAGACAGAAAATATTTTGTTGTAAAGATCTCTCCCTTTTTCTCTTCTCACCTGAAGATGCTGACTCCTGACTGGAACATAGTTCCACGGGCACCAGCAGTGCTCCTACACATCATCCAATTGCCCATTCTTTCTATTTGAGCCGAACAGTGAGTGTCAACAGAGTAGATGATGTTTCTCTGACATTCAGTCCAGGATGAGTCACAGTTATCTCCAGTTATAGGTTGGCCACCTCAAAACTATCCTTTTTGACCACCATGGTCACCTGGTACTCCATCCATCAGCTGTCCTAGCTCTCGACTCAGCTTGGATCAAGTGGTCTGCAACTTTGGAATCTGGTTTGACCATGAGTTGACCTTTGTATCCCTGATTCTGGATTCTTCTACCTCAGAAACATTGCTTCTTATGTCCTTACATCCCACCTTCTACCACTAACACCCTAACCATTGCATTCAG
Source organism: Heptranchias perlo (assembly GCF_035084215.1). NCBI lineage: Eukaryota > Metazoa > Chordata > Chondrichthyes > Hexanchiformes > Hexanchidae > Heptranchias > Heptranchias perlo. Next base: position 35,634,279 of record NC_090327.1, on the reverse strand, counting down.
TACATCAAGGATTGACCTCTCAAAAGCCCCCTCTCCTCCACAAGTTTCAATTAATGCAAAACTCTTTGCGATTCCTATTGCACACCAAATGATGCACTCCCATTACCTCTGTCTCTGCCAAGCTCACTGGCTCACTTTTCCCCAGTGTATTGATTTCAAAGTAATTGTCCTTGTTCACTTATCTTTCCGGGGCGTTGCCCATCCTACCAAAGTGATCTCCTCCAACCATAATACCCAGAATGGACCTTCTGTTCTTCTGACCAACTTATAGTTTGTTGTCTGCTCCCCTGCTTTATCATCAGTAGCTAATCCTTCAGTCACTGTGGCACTCTCTTTGGAACTCTCCCCCTAAACTATTCCACCTCATCACATCGCTCACATCCTTTAAAAACCTGTGGGGGAGAAATTGGTCCCAGTCACATCTGTTTTTTTGGCGACGAAATGCACGTTGGGGGAACTAATTTCCGGGTGCGACCTCTCACGCTCAATCCCCCTGGAAGTGTAACAGCTGCCAATCTGGTGACTTCAGTGCCCAGGGCACCTGCCTAAAACAGACATTTGGTCCCTTGAAGATGCTATTCAGGGACCTCATGCCTGTTTCAGAACCCCAATGCCAAGTTCGCAAAAACTAGACGGAGCATGTGCCACGCTTTTCCAGGTCTATGGTGGCCTAACCAGCAGTCCTTAAAGGGCCCACTAGAGACTGCTGAAGATGTAAGTTTTTCTTTTCCCACGTACCTTAATGTAGAGCCAGGATCAGCAGGAGTGCTCCTCCTGTCCCTACAGCTATTACTACAGACCACTGCTCATCCCCCTCTTGTTCGCCTCTCCACCCCCTCCCCCCCACCCCCACAGAACTTACCTGCGGCCTGGCTTGGTGTTCGAGCCGCCCGATTTTGGGGAGGCCCCGACAGGTAAGCTGCACTCGCATCCGCAGCTTTCTGGTATTATGGAGATGAAGCCCAAGGCCCAGTTTGGAGCGAGCCTCAGGCCTCTGCCTTCGGTCGGATGTCCTAGACGCCTCACCAATTTCGCAGCAGTTTTCAGTGATAAGCGATTTTCTTGGCCCTTATCTCTTCAATTGTGCTTTTGGTGCCCCCTCCTTTAATTTTCTCTCGTTCATGCTTGTCGTTCTCTTTATCCTCATTTCTCAGCATCTTGGGATGTTCTCCTATATGAAGATATTATCAAAATGTAAGTGCTTGTTAATAAGGGCATCATATCTGAGCCTGTTTCCCATCCTCCACATCTCACTCAGTGTGTGTCTTCCAGTATAGTCACTGGATAGAGATCAGGAGTGGGAACATTAACATTCCACCCCCCCCCCCGCCCCCCCAGAAGTGTGAGGTAATGCATTTGGGGAGGGCAAACAAGGCCAGGGAATACACAATAAATGGGAGGATACTGAGAGGTGTAAAGGAAGAGGGGGACCTTGGAGTGCATGTCCACAGATCCCTGAAGGTAGCAGGACAGGTAGATAAGATGGTTAAGAAGGCTTATGGGATACTTTCCTTTATTGGCCGAGGCATAGAATATAAGAGCAGGGAGGTGATGTTAGAACTCTATAAAACACTAGTTAGGCCACAGCTTGAGTACTGTGTACAGATCTAGTCACCACATTACAGGAAGGATGTAATTGCACTAGAGAGGGTACAGAGGAGATTTACGAGGATGTTGCCAGGACTGGAGAATTTTAGCAATGAGGAAAGATTGGATAGGCTGGGATTGTTTTCTTTGGAACAGAGGAGGCTGAGGGGTGATTTAATTGAGGTGTATAAATTTATGAGGGACCTAGATAGAGTGGATAGGAAGGACCTATTTCCCTTAGCAGAGAGGTCAATAATCAGGGGGTGTAGATTTAAAGTAATTGGTAGAAAGATTAGAGGGGAGCTGAAGAAAAAAAAATTCACCCAGAGGGTGGTGGGGGTCTGTAACTCACTGCCTGAAAGGGTGATAGAGGCAGAAACCCTCATCACATTTAAAAAGTACCTGGATATGCACCTGAAGTGCCATAACCTACAACGTTACAGACTAAATGCTGGAAAGTGGGATTAGGCTGGGTGGCTCTTTTTCGGCCTGCGCAGACACGATGGGCTGAATGGTCTCCTTCTGTGCCGTAAATTTTCTATGATTCTATGTTGGGACAATTGGAGCTTTAAAGACTGTGATTGATAGATTTTTGTTAGGTGAGGGTATCAAGGGATGCGGAGCAAAGGCGGGTAAATGGAGTTGAGGTGCAGATCAGCCACATTCTAATTGAATGGTGGAGCAGCCTCGAGGGGCTGAATGGCCTACACTTGTTCCTAATGTTCCCCCCAGCCCAAGAGCACTGAACCCATCACTGTTACCCCATATTAGATCAGCTAACTGAGCACAAACCAGAGATACATTTAAAAAAAAACAGACGTCATAATTTTTGATCATTGAGGCCAGAATGGACAGTATTAGGGAACAGACTAGTATGAAATACTCACAGTTCAGATATAACCAAAATTCAACCCGAGAATTCATCTTTTACATAGAATTACATAGAACGTACAGCACTGAAACAGGCCATTCGGTCCAACTGGTCTGTGCCGGTGTTTATGCTCCACATGAGCCTCCTCCCACTCTACTTCATCTAATCCTATCAGCACATCCTTCTAATCCTTTATCCCTCATGTGTTTATCTAGCTTCCCCTTAAATGCATCAAAGAGGAGTGGAGAATTTCAGTTGATCTCAGAATGCGGGTGATGCTATCAAGGCTGCATTTATTGCCCATCCCTAGTTGCCCCTGAACGTAGTAATGGAATTACATACTGCTAGGCCACTTCAGAGGGCAACAAGAGCCAACCACATTGAGTCATATATAAGTCAAACCAGGTGGCCTCAAGCACATTAGCGAACCAGTTGGAATTTTTAATGACAACCAGAGCTTTTCATGGTCATTTTTTTTTCTGGACATAGACAGGCTGGTGGAATGGGCGGACACATGGCAAATAAAATTTAAGGCAGAGAAGTGCGAAGTGATACATTTTGGCAGGAAGAACGAGGAGAGGCAATATAAACTAAATGGTACAATTCTAAAGGGGGTGCAGGAACTGCGAGACTTGGGGGTCTATGTGCACAAATTTTTGAAGGTGGCAGGACAGGTTGAGAAAGTGGTTAAAAAAGCATGGGGATCTTGGGCTTTATAAATAGAGGCATAGAGTACAAAAGCAAGGAAGTTATGTTGAACCTTTATAAAACACTGGTTCGACCACAACTGGAATATTGTGTCCAATTCTAGGCACTGCACTTTAGGAAGGAAATGAAGGCCTTAGAGAGGGTGCAGAAAAGATTTACTAGAATGGTTCCAGGTTCCACAGATGTGAGACTTCAGTTACGTGGACAGACTGCAGAAGCTGGGGTTGTTCTCCTTAGAGCAGAGAAGGTTGAGAGGAGATTTGATAGAAGTGTTCAAAATCATGACTGGTTTAGATAAAGTAAATAAAGAAAAACTGTTCTCATTGGCAGAAGGGTCGAGAACCAGAGGACACAGATTTAAGGTGATTGACAAAAGAACCAAAGACGACGTGAGGACAAACTTTTTTACGCAGCAAGTAGTTATGATCTGGAATGCGCTGCCTGAAAGGGTAGTGGAAGCAGATTCAATCATGGTTTTCAAAAAGGAATTGGATAAATATTTGAAGAGAAAAAATTTGCAGGGCTACGGGGAAAGCGCTGGGGAATGGGACTAGCTGGATTGCTCTTACAAAAAGCCGGCACAGGCTCGATGGGCCGAATGGCCTCCTTCTGTGCTGTAATGATTTTATGATTCTATTCTATGGTGCCAGCCCATAAATGACCAGATTTATTGATTTCATTTTCACAACTTGCAATGGTGGGATTTTGAACTCATGTCCTCTGGGTTCCTAATCCAGTATCACAGCTAGTACTTTTTTTTCTCCCTCGCTCTCTTTCTCTCTCCAGTAATAAAACTTCACCTTGTTTCAAAAAAATGCTTTAACGCTGCACCGGATTAACAATCTCCATCTCCCACACCATCCAGCCTCGTGGCCTCTCTGAGGGAGATCGTGCCAACTGCCCCAGAATTATGGGTAGGTCCGTGCTTTGGACCAGCGCCCATCGGGATGTCGGACTGGACGTTTCGAGCTCATTTCACTTAAGTTACAGCCTCCCACAGCTGTCAATGAGAAGCAAATGTACCATCTGTTTGGGTCAGATTCAAAATCCAAATCTCAGAGGTGAGAAGGAAAATTCTAACACATTGCATCACCCAGTTCCCCCTTTTCCCTCCTCATACTAACAGTTTTTTTTGAAGTGGCTGAAATTAAAGAATGTCATTCTTGAGTTTAGACCCTTTCAAAAAGAAAACACAAACTTATCCATAAGAGCAGGAAAAGCCCAATGAGCTTGTCCATTTTTTTGATAGATCAGCCCTACCTATCTCATTGGGGCAATGAAATTACACTGTGCGAATATTAGTGAACAAACATGTAACATGCGCCTGGAATTTCTGCGGGGAGATCATTGGAACCCCCTGGAGAAACGGCTGTTTCTCTGTGGGTTCCACCCAACCTCCCAGTGAAGTTGTGGCAAGGAATCAGGTCCATGATTCCTTTGTCCAGTGTTTTAAAACGGGTGTTGACTATGTTATTTTAGTGAATTAACAGCTTCTGTTAGAATAGCGTACAGAGGATTGGATACTAAAGCAGTAAAAGGGCCATTTTCCGCAATAAAGTGTAATTTTCTAACTTTGAGTTCCTGGTGGGAAGCCTCGGCCGCTGGCTGTGCATATTGGAAATTTGGACATGCACTGCTCATCATTTTTCCAGCTACTGAAATGTTTAAAAAAACTTATGCAGCGCGTGTCTGAATTTACAATATGCAAGGCAGTACTTAGTCAAAAAATGAACCCTTAAATATTCAATGGTGAAATTCACACAGCATTACCTCAAGGTCCTTATCATTTGTTTCCATATTCCAAAGTAACTCATTGTGTGAAGCACTCTAAAACATTTCAATGTGATAACAAGCTATACAAGAATTATAGATTTTATTATAATATCTCTTATTCTTCTCCCTCTAGAAATGCATTTAACTACGTCTTGAACCCATTTATATTGTCCACTTCACTGGTCTCTCCTTTAACTATGTAAAACAAAGAGTTAATTTTAATATATATTCATATATACAGGGTAGAGATGAATGGAAAAGGCAGATGGTTTACTATTTTATCCATGAGGGAGGTTACCGAAGTGAGTTATCCCAAGATTTGTTATTGGTGGGTTATGGGTCAATCTATAGACATGAGTTACGGGTCCATTCAAAGGGCTAGTTAGGTGTCAATCCATGGGTTGGGTTATTGAGTCTATCTATATAAATGAGTTACAAGTCTATCCAAGGGGCAGGTAACTACTTTATGGGTTTATCCATAGATAAACCCATGGTCTATCCATAGGGCAGCTTAACATGCTATTCAAGGGATGAGTCATAGTCTATCCATGTGGCAAAGTATTGGACTATCCATGAAACAGGTTATCGGCCTATCCATAGGGTGGTGTGACATTTTTGGGTTTTAACGATAGTCTGTCTAGTTAGAAGTCAAGTACCATTGCACTAGGGAGCTGAACAGGATGAGACATTATCAGATCATGGTTACTTCATGATGATGGCTGCTACGTGTGGATTTATAGGCAGATGAGGCTGGATTCTCCTCCAAAATCAGCCAGGATCACAGTGCATAATGAGGGAAAATTAGAGTGGTGAGGCCTAGAACCACCTTACTGCCCCGAAGATAAGGCACATGTTCGTTGAAGGTTGGTCCAGGTCCAAATCATTTCATTTGACACTATCCTTAAGTTCTTGCTTTGTGTTGGAAGGGGAGGAGGGGGAAGTGGTCTGTCTGTAGAGATGAGGGGTGGGGGTGGGGGTGAATTTCCGCAGAGGTTCTCCCACTCATCCACCATAATTGTGTTGACAGAGCCATGGCAAGCCTGGAAGAATGGCATAAATGGTGTTCCACTGCTCTGTTGCTGCAGTTGGGTACAATAGCCTAGTGGCTGGACTAATAATCCAGAGAGCCTAAGTTCAAATCCCACAGTGGCTCTTTGAGAATTTGAAATCAGTTGTTTGAAAAATCTGGAAATAAAAAGACCATAAGAACATAAGAAATAGAAGCAGGAGTAGGCCATTCGGCCCCTCAAGCCTGCTCCACCATTCAACAAGATCATAGCTGATCTTCTACCTCAACACCATTTTCCTGCACTATCCCCATATCCCTTGATGCCTTTAATATCTAGAAATCTATCGATCTCTGTTTTGAATGTACTCAATGATTGAGCCTCCACAGCCCTCTGGGGTAGAGAATTCCAAAGATTCACTATCCTCTGAGTGAAGAAATTTCTCCTCATCTCAGTCCTAGATGGCGTACCCCTTATTCTGAGAGACTGTGATCCCTGGTCCTAGACTCCACAGCCAGTGGAAACATCCTCCCTGCATCCACCCTGTCGAGCCCTGTAAGAATTTTGTATGTTTCAATGAGATCACCTCTCATTCTTCTAAACTCTAAAGAATACAGGCCTAGTCTACTCAATCTCTCCTCATATGACAATCCCGCCATCCCAGGAATCAGTCTGGTGAACCTTCGTTGCACTCCCTCTATGGCAAGTATATCCTTTCTTAGGTAAGGACACCAAAATTGTACACAATACTTCAGGTGCGGTTTCACCAAGGCCCTTTAGAATTGCAGTAAGACATCTTTACTCCTGTACTCAAATCCTCTTGTAATGGTTGTTCTTCGAGCCGGCGCGGACACGATGGGCCAAATGGCCATCTTCTGTGCTATATCTTTTCTATGGTTCTATGTTTCTATGGTAAAGGCCAACATAACATTTGCCTTCCTAATTGCTTGCTACGCCTGCAATGTTAGCTTTCAGTGACTCATGTACAAGGACACCCAGGTCCCTTCGAACATCAACATTTCCCAATCTCCTACCATTTAAAAAATACTCTGCATTTCTGTTTTTCCTAACAAAGTAGATAACTTCACATTTTTCCACGTTATATTCCATCTGCCATGTTCTTGCCCACTCACTTAGCCTGACTATATCCCCATGAAGCCTCTTTGCATCTCCTCAAAACTCACATTCCCACCTAGTTTTGTGTCATCAGCAATCTTGGAAATATTACATTTGATTGCCTCATCCAAATCATTGATATAGATTGTGAATAGCTGGGGACCAAGCACTGATCCCTGCGGTACCCCACTAGTCACAGTCTGCCAACCTGAAAAAGACCGGTTTATTCCTACACTCTGATTTCTGTCTGTTCACCAATTCTCAATCCATGCCAGTATATTACCCCCAATTCCATGTGCTCTAACTTTGTTCACTAACCTCCAGTGTGGAACATTATCGAAAGCCTTCTGAAAATCCAAATACACCAAATCCACTGGTTCCCCCTTATCTATTCTACTAGTTACATCCTCAAAGAACTCCAATCAAACATGATTTCCCTTTCATAAATCCATGTTGACTCTGCCAAATCCTATTATTATTTTCTAAGGGTCCTGTTATCACATCCTTTATAATAGATTCTAGCATTTTCCCTACTACTGATGTCAGGCTAACAGGTCTGTAGTTCATTGTTTTCTCTCTCCCTCCTTTCTTAAATAGTAGGGTTACATTTGCTACCCTCTATAGAATTTTGGAAGATGACAACCAATGCATCCACTATCTGTATATCCACCTCTTTCAAAACCCTGGGATGTAGATCATCAGGTCCTTGGGATTTATCTACTTTCAGCCCCATTAATTTCTCTAGTACTATTTTTTACTAATACTAATTTCTTTCAGTTCCTCATTCTCACCAGACCCTTGGTTCTCTAGTATTTCTGGGAGGTTTTTTGTGTCTTCTTCCGTGAAGACAGACACAAAGTATTTGTTTAATTTCTCTGCCATTTCCTTATTCCCGATTATAAATTCTCCCGTCTCTATCTGTAAGGGACCCACATTTGCCTTCGCCAGTCTTTTCCTTTTTACATACCTATAGAAGCTTTTCCAGTCTGTTTTTGTGTTTCTCACTAGTTTACTCTCATATTCTATTTTCCCCTTCTTTACCAATTTCTTGGTCCTCCTTTGCTGAATTCTCAAATGCCCCCAATCCTCAGGCTTACTGCTTTTTCTGGCAATTTTATTTGCCTCTTCCTTTGATTTAATACTATCTTTAATTTCTCTTGTTAGCCACAATTGGACCACTTTTCCTATTGGGTTTTTGTGCTTTAAAGGGATATATATTTGTTGCAAATTATGTATTAATTCTTTAAATGCTAGCCATTGCCTGTTTACTGTCATACCTTTTAATGTAGTTCCCCAATCAACCACAGCCAACTTGCGCCTCATACCTTCGTAGGTAGCTGGTATCAGTAAAAGTGTGTCGGATTGTGTAAAAACCCAACTGGCTCACTACTTTCCTTTAGGGAAGGAAATCTGCCACCCTTACCCGGTCTGGCCTATAAGTGACTCCAGTCCCATGCCGATGTGGTTGACATTGCATCAATTGTATCACTACCTTCTCAGTTGTATTAGGGATGGGCAATAAATACTGGCCTTGCCAGCAACATCCACATTGCAAAAATTAATTTAAAAAAGTTATAATGAACAAGCAGGAGCTCCCCCCACCCCCATGGAACTTCACCCCCATGTTCTTTAAGGGGATCTGGGAGTATCATAAAATAAAATTAGCAGAACCATTTTGGGGCATCCAATGAGATAGCAGCCTATCATATTTTTGAAAAGAAAATTCACACATTCTTTTAAGTTTTCCCACAATCCAGGTCATGTCTTTGAAACTCCAGATTAGTCACAGTTTGATGGAGAATCTCTTTTTTTGTCTGTCTGTGAATAAAGAGACCACACCTACCCAACCTCAAGCCTGAACAGTTCAAAATTAACAAGCTTTCAGCAAGAGTGGAGATTAGGAAACATTCCTTCTTTTTACCCCAAACTAGTGAAATGGATTCCTAGCAAAGGCAAGTATTGCAATGCTCACTGGTTCCTTCAAAAATAAGCTGGATTAATATCTAACTGAAAATGGGAGTGAAGGTTATAACAACAACAACTTTCATTCATTTTGCACCCTTAATATAGTAAAATGTCCCAAAGTGCTTCACAGGAATATAATCAAATAAAAATTGACACAGAGCCAAAGAAGAAGACTTTGGAACAGGTTATCAAAAGCTCGGTCAAAGGGGTAGCGAATTGGTTATAAGATAGGAGACAGAGAGTAGGGATAATGTGTATGTACTCCAATTGGCAGGGTGTGACTAGCGATGTCCACCCCAGGGATCTGTACTGGGGCCTCAGCTTTTCACTATATTTATCAATGACTTAGATGAAGGAATAGAGAGCCGTATGTCCAAGTTTGCTGACGACATTAAGTTAGGTGGCACAGTAAGTAGTGTAGATGGGAGCAGAAATTAGGGACATTGATAGATTAAGTGAGTGGACAAACTGTGGCAGATGGAGTTAAATGTGGGGAAGTGTGAGGTCATACACTTTGGACCTAAGAAACATAGATCAGTGTATTTTCTAAATGATGAGAAGCTAGGAACTATGGAGGAGCAGGGAGATTTAGGGGTCCATTTACAGAAACCACTAAAAGCTAGTGGAGAGGTACAAAAAGTCATTTACAAAGCTAATGGAATGTTGGCCTTTATCTCAAGAGGACTGGAATACAAAGGGGTAGAAGTTATGTTAAAGCACTAGTTAGAACCCATCTGGGGTACCATGTTCAGTTCTGGGCACCGCACCTCAAGAAGGATATATTGGCCTTGGAGGAGGTGGAGCGAATATTCACCAGAATGATACTGGGGCTAAAAGGGTTACGTTATAAGGACAGATTGCATAGACTAGGCTTGTATATCCTTGAGTATAGAAGATTAAAGCATGATCTAATTGAGGTGTTTACGATGATTAAAGGATTTGATAGGATAGATAGAGAGAAATTATTTCCTCTGGCGAGGTAGTCCAGAACAAGGGAGCATAATCTTAAAATTAAAGCTAGGCCGTTCAGGGATGATGTCAGGAAGCACTTCTTCACACAAAGGGAAGTAGAAATCTGGAACTCTCTCCCCCAAAAAGTTGTTGAGGCTAGATGAAATGAAAATGTCAAAACTGAGATTGATAGATTTTTGCTGATAAGGGTATTAAGGGATATGGAACCAATGCGGGTAAATGGAGTTAAGATACAGTTTAACTATGGTCTAATTAAATGGCGGAACTGGCTCGAGGGGCTCAATTGCCTACTCCTGTATCTATGTTCTTCTCTCCTCCGGCTCCCAGTCTCCTTTCCCATCTCCCATGCTCCACTCTGTTTCCTGGTCTCTTTTCCCATCTCAGTCTTCTCATAGAATCATAGAATGGTTACAGCACAGAAGGAGGCCATTCGACCTGTTGAGTTCATGCCGGTTCTCGGCAGGAGCAATCCAGCTAGTCCCATTCCCCTGCCTTATCCCCGTAGCCCTGCAAATCTCCTCTGCCTAGCTCCCAGTCTCCTCTGTGAGTCCCACCCTCTCCTCCCTCAGTCTCCTGGTCTTTTTTCCCCTCAGTCTTCTATCCTCACTCTGGCTCCCAGTCTCATCTGCCAGTCCCCCCAGTCTCCTCCCTCAGTCTCCTGGTCTCTTTTCCCCTCAGTCTTCTCTCCTCACTCTGGCTCCCACTCTTCTTTGTGTGAGAAATAATCTGTCGAACCAGTCAGCAAGCATAAAAATCTAATTTCCTGCTCTCTGGGAAGCTGCGATGCCTGACAGATAGGTCTTGGATTTTTTTTTAAAGCTGAACAGTAGGCAAGGCTTTCTTACATGTGAGTCCCATGTTAGGTGACAATGTGAGGTTCTGAATGGCTACTATTGATGGGGATCTACAAGTGCCAGGGGAGGAAAGGAGAAAACTCTCCTATTCAAGCATAATCCACCTTCAAAACTCATCTGTGTGAGAAGCAGCAATGAGAAAATATCGCCAGCGGTGAAGTGACATGGTGTTGTATTCGTCATCCCAGCCAACCCTTGATCCAGATAATATAAAAAGGAAAAGCTATTTCAGACCATGACTGAGATCAAAGGCACTAAATAAAACAAGCTTCTATAAGCTCGTCACTTCCAAACTGACTGGGCGTTTTCATTCCCAGACTCGTCGTTTTGTAAGGTGGGAAATATCAGGAGTGGAGGATAGGAAGCTAGGCCCAAGGGTTGAGTTTGGTTTGGCACTGGCTGTGTACCTCCCATGTTCTCAGGATCAAAGATTTCATCTGGAAAAGTTGAAAAGCATGTGGAATCATAGCGAGTATCACCAGGAAAAGATGTTCAGACAGATTTCAAGATTTCCTGTTTCACAGCCTTAACAGCTAACTTTTTGGCCGCTGACCCACTGGGGAGAAACTTATCTTTACATGTTGAAGTGTTGAGATATCTGACTTCCAGAAGGCTTTCACCTCACTGTTTCCACTTCGCACAGAGACAACTAAGATTTTTTTCCGTCCCAGTGTTCCCTGACTATAACATCATTCAAAAAGGACTTGGATAAGTATTTGAAAAGGAAGAATAAAAAAGAATATGGAGAATGGGCAGGGAAATGGAATTAGTGTAAGTGGGATATTAAAGGATATAGAGAGTGACTAGGAGAGTGAAATTGGACTAAGTGGAATATTAAAAGGTACGGGGAGTGAGCAGGAAAGTGGGATTAGACTAGGTGGGATATTAAAGGGTATGGGGAATAACCAGGAGAATGGAATTAGACAAGGTGGTATATTAAAGGGTATGGGGAGTGAGCATGAGAGTGCGATTAGACTAGGTGGGATATTAAATTGTATGGGGAGTGAGCTGCAGAATGGAATTAGACTAGGTGGGATATTAAAGGGTATGGGGAGTGAGCAGGAGAATGGGATTAGACTAGATAGAAAGAGGGATGAGGTCCTGCAGGCAGATTTTAAGCAGTTAGGAAAGAGATTAAGAAGCAGGACCTCAAAGGTAGTAATCTCCAGATTATTTCTATACTCACTAGTGCCACGCATTAGTGAGTATAGAAATAGGAGGATAAAGCAGATGAATGTGTGGCTGGAGAGATGGTGCAGGAGGGAGGATTTTAGATTCCTGGGGCATTGGGACCAGTTCTAGGGAAGGTGGGACCTGTACAGGCCGGACGGGTTGCACCTCAATGGAGCTGGGACCAATGTCCTCGCGGGGAGGTTCGCTAGTGCTGTGGGGGGGAGGTTTGAACAAATTTGGCAGGTGGATGGGCACCGGGATGTAGCATTGAAAAGGAGAAACAAGGGGCACAAAGGATCAGGAGCGAAATATAGCACTAGAGCAAGTAATAGTACAGTATCAAGTGGGATCAGACTAAGAGAGAGTTCAAGAAAGTCTAAGACTGGTTTGCAGTGCATGTGTGTAAACACATGAGGCGTGGTAAATAAGGTTGGTGAGCTGCAGGCGCAAATAGCCACATGGGAATATGATGTCATGGCGATAACTGGGACCTGGCTCAAAAAAGGGCAGGATTGGGTACTAAATACTCCTGGATATAAGGTGTTCAGGAAAGAAAGGAAGGAAAGAAAGAAAGGGGGGGGGGTGTGGCAGTATTGATTAAGGAGAATATTGCAGTGCTGGAGAGAGAGGATGTCCTGGAAGGGTCAAGGACAGAATCTATTTGGTTAGAGTTAAGAAATAAAAGGGGTGCCGTTACACTACTGGGTGAATGCTATAGGTCACCAACTAGTGGGAAGGATATGGAGGAGCAAATTTGCAGGGAAATTACAGAGAGGTGCAAAATCTATAGAGTAGTGATAACTGGGGACTTCAACTATCCTAATATAGACTGAGATAACAATAATAATATAAGGGGCAAAGAGGGGAAGGAATTTTTGAAATGTGTTCAGGACAACTTTCTTAACCAGTATGTTTCTGGCCCAACGAGGAAGGAGGCACTGCTGGACTTGGTTCTAAGAAATGAGGTGGACCAAGTGTCAGAGGGGGAACATTTAGGGAGCAGCGATCATAGTATCATAAGGTTTAGACTAGCCATGGAAAAGGACATGGACCACTCTAAAGTAAAAATACTCAATTGGAGGAGGGCTAATTTCAATGGGATGAGAACAGATCTGGCCCGGGTAAATTGGAATCAAAGATTGGCAGGCAAAACTGTAATTGAACAGTAGGCGGCCTTTAAAGAGGAGATGGTTTGGGTACAGTCTGGGCACATTCCCACGGGGCAGAAAGGTAGGGCAACTAAAGCCAGAGCTCCTTGGATGACAAAAGAGATAGTGAATAAGATGAAATGGAAAAAAGGGGTGTATGACAGATATCAGGGGTTGATAACACAAGTGAGAACCAGGCAGAATATAGAAAGTTCAGAGGGGAAGTGAAAAAGGAAATTAGAGGGTCAAAGAGAGAGTATGAGAATAGACTGGTGGCCAAAATAAAAGGGTAGTAAGAGGAAGGGTGGGGCCGATTAGGGACCATAAAGCAGATCTACTCATGGAGGCAGAGGGGATGGCTGAGGTACTAAATGAGTACTTTGCATCTGTCTTTACCAAAGAAGAAGATGCTGCTAGAGTCTCAGTAAAGGAAGATATTGTTGAGATACTGGATGGGCTAAAAATTAATAAAGAAGAGCTACTAAAAAGGCTAGCTGTACTTAAAGTAGATAAGTCACCCGGTTCGGATGAGATGCATCCTAGGTTGCTCAGGGAAGTAAGGGTGGAAATTGCAGAGGTACTGGCCATAATCTTCCAAACATCCGTAGATGTAAGGGTGGTGCCAGGGGACTGGAGAATTGCAAATGTTGCACCCTTGTTCAAAAAAGGGTGTAAGGATAAACCCAGCAACTATAGGCCAGTCAGTTTAACCTCAGTGGTGGGGAAACTTTTAGAAACGATAATCTGGGACAGAATTAACAATCACTTGGACGAGAGTGGATTGATTAGGGAACGCCAGCATGGATTTGGTAAAGGCAAATCGTGTTTAGCTAACCTGATTGAGTTTTTTGATGAGGTAACAGAGAGGGTAGATGAGACCAATGCAGTAGATGTGGTGTATATGGACTTTCAAATGGCTTTTGATAAAGTGCCGCATGGTAGGCTTATCATCAAGATTACGGGCCATGGAATAAAGGGGGCAGTAGCAACATGGATACAGAATTGGCTAAGTGACAAGAAACAGAGAGTAGTGGTGAACAGTTGTTTTTCGGACTGGAGGGAGGTGTACAATGGTGTTCCCCAGGGGTCAGTTCTGGGACCACTGCTTTTTTTGACATATGTTAATGACTTGGACGTGGGTGTACAGGGCACAATTTCAGAATTTGCAGATGACACAAAACTTGGAAGGGTGGTGAACAGTGAGGAGGATAGTGATAGACTTCGAGAGAATATAGACAGGCTGGTGGCATGGGCAGACACGAGGCAGATGAAATTCAACGCAGAAAAATGCAAAGTTATACATTTCAGTAGGAAGAACGAGGAGAGGCAATATAAACTAGAGGGCACAAATCTAAAAGCGGTACAGGAACAGAGAGATCTAGGGGTATATGTGCACAAATCATTGAAGGTGGCAAGGCAGGTTGAGAAAGCGGTTAAAAAAACATACGGGGTCCTGGGTTTTATAAATAGAGGCATAGAGTACAAAAGCAAGGAAGTCATGATGAACCTTTATAAAACACTGGTTCAGCCACATCTGGAGTATTGTGTCCAGTTCTGGGCACTGCAATTTAGGAAAGACGTGAAGGCCTTAGAGAGGGTGCAGAAGAGATTTACTAGAATGATTCCAGGGACGAGGAGCTTTAGTTACGTGGATACACTGGAGAAGCTGGGGATGTTCTCCTTGGTACAGAGATAGTTGCGAGGAGATTTGATAGAGGTGTTCAAAATCATGAAGGGTCTAGACAGAGTGGATAGAGAGAAACTGTTCCCATAGGCAGAAGGGTGAAGAACCAGAGGACGTAGATTTAAGGTGATTGACAAAAGAACCAAAGGTGACATGAGGAAAAACTTTTTTACAAAGCGAGTGGTTAGAATCTGGAATGCACTGCCCGAGGGGGTGGTGGAGGTAGATTCAATCATGGCCTTCAAAAGGGAACTGGATAAGTACTTGAAGGGAAAAGATTTGCAGGGCTACGAGGATAGGGCCAGGGTGTGGGACTAGCTGGATTGCTCTTGCGTAGAGCCGACGCGGACTTGATGGGCCGAATGGCCTCCTTCCGTGCTGTAGCCTTTCTATGATTCTATGATTGATGGCTCATGTAGAGAAAAATACCAGAACTTATTTGATGGGCCACTGTTTATATTTGGTTTTGAGGTATTTTATTGAAAGTGGAGAGATGGTGAGGCAGAGGTAACTAGGCCAGGGACATGTTTGCAGTAGCCGAATAAGCAGCCACTGATGGTAAAGTAGAGGGAGTGGGAGACAAGGAGAAGTCCTGTGTTAACTGAGCAGAGGACACATCTAAAGCATAATCACGTAAGAAAGCTTGGAATGAGAAAAGGCCATTCAGCCTTTCAAGCTCACTTCTTCCACAGTCCGTGCATGGCTGCCTCAGTCGTGGACCTCCCACTTAAATTTTTTTTTTTTTATTCGTTCACGGGATGTGGGCATCACTAGCAAGGCCAGTATTTATTGCCCATCCCTAATTGACCTTGAGAAGGTGGTGGTGAGCCACCTTCTTGAACCGTTGCAGTCCGTGTGGTGAAGGTTCTCCCACAGTGCAGTTAGGTAGGGAGTTCCAGGATTTTGACCCAGCGACGATGAAGGAATGGTGATATATTTCCAAGTTGGGATGGTGTGTGACTTGGAGGGGAACGTGCAGGTGGTGTTGTTTCCATGTGCCTGCTGCCCTTGTCCTTCTAGGTGGTAGGGGTCGTGGGTTTGGGAGGTGCTGTCGAAGAAGCCTTGGTGAGTTGCTGCAGTGCATCCTGTGGATGGTGCACACTGCAGCCACAGTGCGCCGGTGATGAAGGGAGTGAATGTTTAGGGTGATGGATGGGGTGCCAAACAAGCAGGCTGCTTTGTCCTGGATGGTGTCAAGCTTCTTGAGTGTTATTGGAGCAGCACTCATCCAGGCAAGTGGAGAGTATTCCATCACACTCTTGACCTGTGCCTTGTAGATGGAGGAAAGGCTTTGGGGAGTCCGGAGGTGAGTCATTCACTGCAGAATACCCAGCCTCTGACCTGATCTTGTAACCACAGTATTTCTGTGGCTAGTCCAGTTAAGTTTCTAGTCAATGGTGACCCCCAAATGTTGATGGTGGGGGATTTGGTGATGGTAATGCTGTTGAATGTCAAGGGGAGGTGGTTAGACTCTCTCTTGTTGGAGATGGTCATTGCCTGGCACTTGTATGGCGTGAATGTTACTTGCCACTTACCAGCCCAAACCTGGGTGTTGTCCAGGTCTTGCTGCACGCGGGTACAGGCTACTTCATTATCTGAGGGATTGCAAATGGAACCGAACACTGTGCAATCATCAGCGAACATCCCCATTTCTGACCTTATGATGGAGGGAAGGTCACTGATGAAGCAGCTGAAGATGGTTGGGTCTAGGACACTGCCTGAGGACCTCCTGCAGCAATGTCCTGGGGCTGATATGATTGGCCTCCGACAACCACTACCATCTTCCTTTGTGCTAGGTATGACTCCAGCCACTGGAGAGTTTTCCCCCTGATTCCCATTGACTTCAATTTTACTAGGGCTCCTTGGTGCCACACTCGGTCAAATGCTGCCGTGATGTCAAGGGCAGTCACTCTCACCTCACCAACAAAAATTGTTCTCCCACCCACTGAAATTCAATCAAAGATTGTTATATTATTGGTGGAAGGAATCATTTTCTATTAAAAGGTTATCCTCCCACTTATCATTTCACCTCTTATACTATGTTCACTCTTTGCACC